>NC_064858.1:104603729-105203729 GCF_024139225.1 Suncus etruscus
AATCATGTGCTTCTAGGATATAAACTCAGGACCACTGACATGGTAGGTCTATACTACTGGAGCTATCTCTGGTCCACTTTAAATTTTTGAAGCAAGGTTTACACATTTTGATTAAATATTAGTAGGGTCCAATGAACTGTGGGGTACTTTAGAATGCTAACATTAAGTTTGAAAAGGTATGAAATTGTGTCACTAAATCATACAGTCTTCTGAAGCAACCATTAAATAGGTAAAATATTTAAATAAGTAAAAATAAAATTTAAGTAAAGAAAGAACACCTTGTTTGATACCACTGCTATGACTACAGATTTGCTCACAGCTATATTCCAAATAAAGACTTTCATTTGAAGGTACATACGTCATTTTCCATTATCATTCCTACATTAGGTTAAATGCCAAGAAAGGAAAAAAACAAATTTTTCTTTTTGTCAAATCTATCTCTACATCAGCAATTAATTATGATTTGCAGTCTCCCTTTCTGAAGCCTCAAGTCAAATGCAATCATACATAAACCATAATTAGGAAATAATTTATTTTCAAGTATTGAGCTTGTTAGGATTGCCCTTGTTTGAGACTCTAGCATTGTGGATTGATTTGTTTTGTTTTTTTTTTTAATGTTCTGATCCTCCCCAGCAGTATTAGGGGGCAGCAGGGATACACCAGACAATGTTAGGGAAGCATGGGGTAGTAGGAATAGAAACCAGAAACTAAAAGAATTCAGTAACTTGCTTAAGGTCATACAGTAATAGAGATGGACCCAAAAGCAACTTAGCTTCTTCAAGAGTTTTTCCTACTACACCAAGACAGAAACTAGCATTTTGATTTCTCTTAAATTTTGTATATAATTTGGGATTCAAATTTTGAAATTCATAGGTCCTCTGAAATAATTGGTGATGGGAATGTTGCACTGGTGATGGGTGGTGTTCTTTACATGACTGAAACCCAAACACAATCATGTATGTAATAAAGTTGTCTAAATAAAAAAAAAAAAAAAAAAAGAAAGCAGACACAATGTCAATTTTGTTGTAGTAAATCAAAAGGATCTTGCCTGGCCCTGAAATTCATAATACAAATCTTGTACTTCCTAGAATTCCCCCTCTTCTCTTTATGGCTATTAACATGATGAAAGGTCCAGAAAAAAAAATCAAAGAATTATAAAATATAGAAAAAGAGCAGTCACCTAAGAAAATACATTCATTTTAAAGACAAAAACCCCAACTACATTCACTGAACAAAATAAGTTTAATTTCTTTTAAAAAAATGCTACTAAAAGCATACTATATATGTTTATTTCTAAATATATTAATTGTCATGAATCAAAAGATTAGCATAAAAATAAAAAATATGAATTTTCTGGGGTTTTATCTGTCAAATTATTGGTCGGTTGCTGTTGTGATGACCACATATTTGGCCAAGGCTCTCTGAAATTTCTTTTTCTTCATGTGCTATTGAAGTTGACTGTTATACACTCATATATAAATGCTTCCAAGTTTCAGAATATCACATGATGGTGGTTATTGACAGCACAGACACAGCAAAATGATTTATAAGAAATAGTATATGCAAATGTAAAGGTATTTGCCTTGAATGCATCCAACACAGTCTCAATCCCCAGCATTTCAAATAGTCCCCAAGCCTGCCAGTAGCAAATTTTGAGCACAGAGCCAGTACTCAAAATGCCTAAATGCCACTGGAGGTGGCCAAAAACAAAAATAAACAAACAAAAAAACTTAGCATTGGTTCAATAAAATGACCTGGGCTTTTATACCCTTTAGTTGGAAATTAAGTGACTATGTCATAACCAAGCCCAAGTTTCTATATTGGGGTAAAACAACCCAATTTCAATTTTTCAAAGTTATAAGTCAGCCCATTAATATGTGCCTGCCACTTCCTTAGCAATCTCCAAAGCATTAATACACAGGTTTATAATTCCCTAGTGGGGTTAACCTTGAGATGATAAATTTATTGCAACCACTGATCATATGGAAGTAAGAGAAAAGTATGCTTACAGATATAAAGCTCTTTCAGAGTTGTCAGTTCTAAAAAGAGAACGTTTTTACTCAAACTTCAATATTTAATAATATATACTTTTGTTCATATATATATGCATATACATATTCTTTATATCCTCTCATATCAATAGCTACTATCACTTTGAACCTTGTCAAATACATTTTCTACAAATGTAATTCTCTATAAAATTATTTCATAGTTTCCATGATCACTATTTGGACCTTCTTTCCTTCACTTCTCAAAGCAAAAGAGTACAAGTAAAATAAATTTTTTAGATTTTTTTGTTTGTTTGTTTGTTTGTTTGTTTTAAGGTCAAACCCAGCAGCACTCAGGGGTTACTCCTGGCTCTGCACTCAGAAACAGCTCCTGGCAGGCATGGGGGACCATTTGGTATGCTGAGATTCAAACCACTGTTCATCCTGGATCTGCCACATGCAAGGCAAACTCCTTACTGCTGTGCTATCTCTCCTGTCCCTTATTTTTCTAATAATTTATTTTAGCTCAATTAATTCTGATTCCAACTCCTAGCAGTGCTCTGATTCTGTGTCCAACATAAAAGGACCTCATCAGAACCGACTGGATCTGAAAGCTAACCTAAAAGATACAGCTATAATTATTTTATAAAATTACATACAAATTAAATAGAACAAATGAATCATTTCTAATTTTACAGAAAGTGTGAGCTATAAAGTCACATTATTCATTTCTCCTTAATCCCTCATTCTCACACACACACACAAAAGGGAAAAGGGCAGATATAATGGATATTACGGTGGATTCTTGAAAAAATCCCACCACCTGTTGTAAAATTGCCACAGCATAGCTTTTTTTTTTTTTTTACGAGAGATCCTATGTCAATAATGACCATCTTCATTATTACTTTCTCTGTAATCTCTTTTAAAATTTAAGGGTTTTTAAGTAGAATTTAAGGGTCAATATTTAAAATTGATAGTCAACGTATTGTTGTGTATGTAAATATTTTAGGGGATTATGATGTTACTGACCCTACCTTGATCGGTGATTGTGCCCTACCCTAGGGTGTGACCTGGCATTCTGCCCCCACCCTAGGGTGGTACCTGATTCTGCTTCCACCATTGGGTGGTACCTGATCCCACCATTGGGTGGTACCTGATTCTGGGGGATAAAAACAAAGGTCTGTGGAAAGCAAGAGGCTTTTTGCTGGAACTAAGGCTGAGACTTTGGACTTCAGTCTTGTCCACCGAATAAAACTATTATTTCCACAAGCCTGACTGTCTGCTAGCTTTTTACCTGCTGCTTCACCTCAGGACCACCGGCTGAACAGGGTGGCAGACGAGTGCTTAGAGCTGGAGAGGAAAGACCTCATCCTCCATCCTTCCATCAGTCAACCCCATCAAGGGCTGACTTGCAACACATATAATTCATTACAAAAAAGGATTTGCATGAGAACAAAAAAATTGGTTTGAAAAGGTGGAACTATTTCAAATAACTAAAATAATAGAAATGTCAGTATATTCATATAGCTAATTTAATAATATGTGATAATTGCCAAATCTTTATAGCTAAAAAAGATACAAATCCCCTAGATAGGGGCCAGAGATATACCACGTGTAGAGCATTTGACTTGCAAGTGACCCACCCATGTTCTATCTTTGCCATCCCATAAATTCCCCAAAGCACCCTGGGAGTAAATTTTAAGTACAGAGCCAGGCATAACTCTGAACGTTGCCAAGTCTGGCTCAAAAACCAAATATATTTTTTTCCTTGGGAAGCTAATTTCATTTACACTTTCTCTCACTGAACATTCCAAGTAGAACACCAGTTTGGAAGTCTTCGGCAACATTGGTTTCAAAGTATGTTAATTTTCTCATCTGAGGTGCAATATTTTAATCATCTTAAAATGGTTTCTTTCCCAATGAACATTGTGAGTTCTTTCGTCTAGATTTTCTCTCACTTAAATTAAATATTATTCTTCATCCTGTTTGGAATGTTTGTAACCCTATGCCTTAATTTATAGGCCACAAATCATTAATAAGTCATACAATTAAATGTGAAGAGAATTCTTCACTTGATCTTAGCCAAAAGGCCAAGAAGCGATGTGAAGAGAATTCTTAAGTATTATATGATACATTTTATCTATGAAAAATGGAACCCATTAATGAAAAGAGATTCACAAATATCCATCTCACTCTGCTTCATCTGACCATGGGAGAAATGGTAAAAAAATTTTAGTTTTTGTAAATTCAGAATGTTTCCTATAGAGATTCAAATGAGTAGTTAATTAAGCATTTAAAGCATTTTAAAATTTAAAGCAATTATTTAAATGCAATATTCAATCCAAATACCTTACATATGTGAGGTTCTAGATTTTATCCCTAGCATTACATAAAGGAACTAACCGTTAATAATTCAACCTTAATTTGGAGATCAATGATTTCAAATAAATTATTTTTATCCTCCAAATTTTTATAGCTGTTAGAATATGTTTCTCATTTTATTTCTGGAAAAAAAATATTTTAATGACAGAAAAACACCAAAATATTGCATTTATCCAAAATAAATCTCCTATTTGAATAGACAACCTATTTCTTATTACAGAATTTCCCTATGATTGAAAAATTCTCTTAGTATCACCGATGGATTCTTAAAAACTGTATTTAAGCAAAATAACACAAAATAAAATCAGATCCTTGAATAGTACTATTTATTTTAGTATTGTTAAATCCAAATTATTTTTGCTTCAATTTTTAATACATTTTGTTTTATAATACTATTAATGATAGTTTCATGTATACGAAGCTCCAATACCACACCCATCGCTAGGATCCACTTTCTTTCCCCATTCAACCTTCCAGTTCTGTAGACCAACTCTCGAGTTCTGTTGCTTTTGGCCATTTGCTATTATTCCCTTACCCTTTATATTCCATATGTGAGAAATAATATCTTGTTTCTCTCTAATGTTCTGACTATTTGGCGCGCTAACCTCAAGTTCCATATACATAGTGCAAAATGCATGATTTCGTCTTTTCTTATGTTGAGTAGTATACAATTGTGTATATATACATCATAATTTCTTTATCTAATTAGCTGTTCTGGGACAGTTGAGTTGTTTCCAGAGCTTGTTTGTTGTGAATAATGTTGCAAATATGTTTTTTAAAATTGTGGTTTTTATATTGTGGTGTTGATATCACGAGCTGAATTTTTAGATTATATTAAAACTTCTCATTTTCAAGGAAGTGTCTTTGTTGCTTTCAAAACAGATTATTTTCACTTGGCATTACCAGCAAGAGTGAATGAGTATGCCCCTCCTCCACATCCATGCCAGTCCTATTTTTTTTAGTGTATGTCTGTCATGTGAAATCATATAGCACTATTATTTTGATATACATTTCCCCAATGACAAGTGATGAAGAGCATTTTTATATATGCCTATTGGTCATCTGTATATCTTCTTCAAGAAAGTTTCTGTTAACCTTCCTATTTTGTAATTCTTCTATTTGTTTTTTATTTGTTCAGTTTTATAAGTGTTTATATATTTGAATATTAATATTTGGTCAAATGATCGTTGAGCAAGTATTTTTAACCAGTTCATGAGGAATCATTCATTCTAGACATAATTTCTTTTGTAGTACAGGAGTTTCTTTTTTTTTTTTTTTTTTTTGATGTTTGAGCCACCACCCCTCCCCATTACTCCTGGCTATGCACTCAGAAATCGCTCCTAGCTTGGGGGACCACATGGGAGGGCAGGGGATCAAAACGCTGTCTATTCTAGGCTGCTTGTGCAAGGCAGATGCCTTATCTCTGTGCCACCACTCCGGCCCAGTACAGGAGCTTCTTAACTGAATTAATTTTGTTCATCATTATTGTAAAGAAACTGCATTAAATAACATTATTCAATTTACTGTTTCTAGTGAATAATTTACGCATATGTGCCTATCTATTTTAACTTCTATTCATCTGACCAGTTTAAAAAGATAGTATTGAGGAAAATGACTATTAAAAAGAAATTAATATCAGTTCATTCCTCCAAGCTTGAGATGATAGTAATAAGAGAGCAAAAAGTGTAGAGGAGCAAAGAGTCTAGACCTTATGGGGATCAAGAATAGGAAGGAGGAGCCAGAGAGATAGCATGGAGGTAGGCATTTGCCTTTCATGCAGAAGGACGGTTGTTCCCAGCATCCTATATGGTCCCCTGTGCCTGCCAGGGGCGATTTCTGAGCATAGAGCCAGGAGTAACCCCTGAGCACTGCCGGGTGTGACCCAAAAACCAAAAAAAAAAAAAAAAAGGAAAGAGCCCCAAAGAAAATGAGAAGCAGAGAAGAGCCTGAACTCCAACAGTCCAGACCGGCAGTACAGTGGATATTTTAATAGGAACCCTAAGATGAGATCCGCTTTCTCTCAGGATGGGACGCAAAATGTAAGATCAGAATTTCCATCTACGTAATTCTAGGTCCATTATTAGATGGATAGGAAACTATAAACAAATTCAAATTTCTAGGAACCTCAAGTAAAAGGAGATTATGTTTATTGGGAATTATGTCTAGGAATTAATTCATTGGGATTATTCCTACAAAGTTCCAATTCTTCTTTCTAGATTTTGGAAAACTTGAATATGTGCTTCCTCCATGGCTGATTGGCCCAGGAGACTATTTCTGGCCATTGAGTTGCAAACTGCAGTGATGTTTACTTTCAGGCCACAGCATTTAAGTGCTGTGAGATTTAGCTAAGCCCTCTTTTATTTTCCTCCTGTATTATTAAGAAGGAACTTTGAAATGGTAGTCTTTGAATTAATAGCTACAATTATTGGGACTTCTCTGCTTTCCCACAAAGAACATGCAGTATTAGCACAATATAAAAATTGTCTAAAGTCTCTAATACTTTGGGGTTTTGTTTTACTGTGGCCTATCATAACCAAGTCTGGCTAAAATGACATCTAATTTGTGTTAAAGCCCATTTAAACATTTTGCTTCAATGCTTTTAAAAGTTTATGAATAAGGCTAGCAGATAAAACAGAATACTCACAGTTTCATTTGAATTTCAGTAAAAAAAAGTGAAAAGTGTGTACTGAGGAATTTACATATGAATTGAATGGAGACAAGTAGAAAAGATAAGCAAAGGCTCAGGCAAACAAAGACCCCAAAGTTATGTCTTTAATAATCTTATCTGAAACCCAACTACAATCATGCTTGTAATCATGGTGCTTAAATAAATATTAATATAATCAATTAATTATAATTGTATTTATAATATTTATAAATATTTAATATTAATTAAACGATTTATTTAGTTACTTAGGTATTTTAATTAAAAATAATAATCATCTTATCTCAGGTTTGATAGCCCCTTCTTTCCATAACTATACATACACACTTTCATTTTCACGTGAGGATCTTCTGCTAGCCTACCACCTGACTTTTCCAAGGAGCACCTTTTCCTCAAGGTTCTCATTTCAATCAGTTCATTATAACTTTGCTATTAGTTATATTTTGTTTTGCCTGTTACTTTATTTTGTTTTACTCTTTTGAGATTTCTTCACGTTTCTTTTGAACGACTCATAAGATGATGTAGGCTACCTGTTTTCTTCGTACACTGTCAAATGATATAGGTGATTTGTTAAAATGGGGAGTAAAGGAAGGAGTCGCCTTGAGGGATGGAGAGTATGGTCCAGCTCTGCTCAACTTACCTTGAGTACATGGAAAAATGCCTGGGACAGTGGTAGATAAGGTCAAGTCAGCCACAATAGTTTGCCCAGTGTGTATGCTAGCATTTCACTAGTTTTCAAGCTGCACAGAAATTATTCTTCACGGTACAGGAACTAATCCCACCACCTAAAGTCTCAGTAAACTATGGCTGGAGTAAAAAAAACGTTCTTTGCAAGTTAGTCCTTTCCTCCATCCAAGTTCCCAAATCCAGGCCTTCCCTAGCAAGAGTTTTAGGAAATAAAGGAATTATGAAATAAGATATATTTATTCAGAAAATATGAGAGAAGATAAAGAGAGACATGCATTCAAGACAAAGACACAGGCTTCAATGTATGGAAGGGTAAGAACTGAAAATATGCATCTCACATTGAGATGCAGGTTAATCCAAGAAATGGGGAATTTTCTTTACATACCACTGCAATTCGTTTCAGGAGACTTTTTTCAAAATCATCCTATTGGAGGCTTTATACTCAAATAAGAATTTGTTGCTAAGGTATTGTCAAGATAAAAAAAAAAAAAGCTAGAAACTTTTAATGGGCTTCTTTTATATTCTAATTATAGCCTTTAGTGTCTGTTGGACTTTATCATCTCAGGAGTCCCTGCCTGCTGGGCTGAGGCTGGAAGATTTCAGCCTTTGTTTCAGCAACTCAATGGGTTTCAGGCCTTTTTCCCTTTAGGTTGGCACCGAAGAGACATTGTCTAAGATTACCTAACTCGGTGCCTGCTCCAGCATGAAAGTGCATACCCGGTGACCTCGCAGATACAAATTCAAACTGCTTTCAATGGCTTTCAGTTATGAAGTTATGCATGTTTTAAAACTCATTACACGGTTTAAGCTATTGTCTCCCCCACCCCAACCCCATTTTTGTCATAGAACAGTTTGAAGGAGGGAGGCAGAGACATGGGTGGGAAAGCAGATACTGCAAAGGAAAAGGCTAGTGTGTCCTGGTATGCCAGGTTCCTCAGTGTAGACAGGACATCCATTGCAGGATCAGAGTCTAAGGATTGGGAATCAGGGACAGAGGAAAGAAGGATAGTTCTATGGGGAGAGCAAGGCCCTGCCTGACACAGGCTCCAGACCTGCAAGCTCTTCATTTTTAACTATCAGAGAACTGACTTTTAAAATTTTTCAAACAGGCCACACCCTGAGGTCCTCATTCAAGGCTCTGTACTTCAGACTCACACAGTTGTAGATTTGGGGACTATCTGAGATGCTGGGGATCAAACCTGACAGGCTGAGTATAAAGCATGACACCTAGAAAGCATTACACTTAAGCTCTGTGCTCAATCTCTGGCTCCAGGGCTCATTTTTATGCTACTAGCTGTCCAAGAGATGGTTGACAGGCGATCTGGCCAATGGAGGAGAGTCTTAGAAGGGGCAGAGGTGAAGAGGTGAAGAGGGAGAGGTCTAAGAGTGAAGAACAGAGAAGATTGATGAAGCCGTAATGATAGGAAGGCAGACAGGCCAATGGAACAGCTGGGAGGGAGAGTCTACCATTGGCAGTTAAGAAAGAGAGTGTGGTCTTTGGGTAAAGAGCAGAAATGATTGGCCAAGGCGTAATGATTGGCAGGTGGACTAACCAACGCAGCAGTAGAGAAGAGAGTCTAAGAATGGAAAGTTAGAGGGAGGGGTCTCTGGGTGCAGAGAAGAGACTATTGGTACAAGCACAATGATTGGCAGGCGGACTGGCCAATGGGGCAGCTGGGAGGGATATTTTAAACATTGGTAGTGGGGAAAAGCCGCCATTTCCCTTTGAGCAGTCTCTCTACTTGAGCAACTCCTTGAATACAGGAGAAGGGTAGATAGTTTGTTCTAAGCAGGTTAGTGGGGATACTTTTTTCTTAATTAGGCCTCTCTGGGAAGCTGTTGTTGAGGGAAAAAGAGAGCTCTGGGGCTGTGCTAGTTCCAGGCCCTGAGGAACTGCCATCAAACAGGGTTAAGAGGCCTGGAATGAGGATTGAGGGGACAGACAGACAGACAGACAGACAGACAGACAGACATAATAGGGCCCCAGAACTCGCCAGGAACATTTCCTTAGGGCAGAGCCAGAAAACACCCCCACCACCAAAACTGTTGGGGTTGTGCAGGGCTTAGCCATGGCTCTGCCCTGAGGTGCCTGGGCTTAAACCCATGTCAGCACCATGCAAGGCCAGCACCTCCCCTGCTAGACTACCTCTCAGCCCTGTACAATTTCATTTTCTGTGCAAGTTGGCAGGTGACAAGGAAGGACCATCACCACCATCCCTTCCCCATGGCTCTCCCTTTCAGCCCTCAAGATGTGAAGCCAGAGGAGTCGGACCTAACACTCGGCCCCCTCTGATACCTGCTTACTCTCTGTGGTGCCTGCTCTGAAGTTCTCATGCTGCCTCCCTCTCTTTTTTTTTTCAGAGTTCTTCAATCCAAGAACATGGCTGTGGCTGTAGTGACAAATTTGATCCCAATATTTTATACTGTAGCTGGTGACCAATCAGGCTACTACTTAGGGCGAACCTTCTGGTTCGGCTCATTTGTCATCTCTGGCATTGTGGTACAAGTTTGTCAGGTGCCTTGGGATTCCATTCATCGAGAGTTTGACTGCCAAGGGAACATGACTCGCGCCTGTATAACAGAGTGTTCTGAAGCATTCTTTAATGTTCCTGTCATAGGAGTTTGGTATGATGCTTTCTTTATATCAATGGGCCTCTACTTTTTGTGGGAATTCTTCTGGTCTGAGATCCGACAGAAGACTGAAGTCAAGTTGGCAGAATCTGTGGAAAGTAAAGTGAAATTATCTTCTTCCTTGGCAGTTCAAGAGTTGTCTTCTTTGGAAACTTTTGCTCTGAACTTTCATGGTGAGAAGAGGCTCGTACTTTTCTACCTTTTTTATGTTTTCCTGCAGATAATCACCCAGTGTGTGTTTTTATACCTTCTCTTGTACCAACATCTACCTCTGGTGAGCCAGGCTAGTATTTATTGCAGCACTGATTACTGTCCTGGACCCTCTCGCTGCCTGATCAGGAATGTTGCGGAGAAGCGCATGCCTATCTATGTGCTCATCTTCTTGTACTCCAGCACCATACTGATTTCCTTAGGTTTCATCCTTTACAAAATTTATCGTTACTTTACCAACTGAATTTTGAATTTAGAAATTTGGTATTGACTCACATTTGCAAGTTCTCACCAAGAGTCTTTCCTCCCTCACCAGGAAGTATGCATTATCCTTAAAGTCATTTCAGTTGTCGATCTCCTACTACTGACATTTTTTGCTTTATTTTAATTCCAATAAATATTGGATATTAAGTTTATTGAATTAAATGTTGACTCTTCTGTTTATTCTCTTTCTGTTTGGGTGACACCTATGATGCTGAGGGCTTAATTTAAGTCTCTGAGCTCAGGGATAACTCATGGAAAGGTTTAGGAAATCAGAAGGGATGTTAAGAATTGAATCTAGGTTGGCTATGTGCAAGGCAAATGACCTACCTCATTGTATCTCAGAATCAGGCTTATATGGTCTAATTGTGGGTTGGGGAGGTGAGCTCTTGATGGTGAGTTCTTGTCATAAGTTTCTTCCATTGTGCCCTTGAATTTGCTTTTTAGTCTTGGAATAAACAACCTTGAAAGCTTTAGAGGATCTTAATTGATATATGCTTTGATTTCTCAGTACTGATTGTAAATAAAGAGGAAATAATTGCTTCTATGAGAAAAACTTCAACTATCCATTCCCAAGATATTCAGTGTGTTCCCAGTCCCAACATCTCACATAAATATGCATTAAGGATGGAATCCATGTGGATAAGTTGCACTGGAATGAATGAAGAGGATAGGTATGACTAGAGAGGGTGGGTGGGTCACTGGAAGAAATTTATGGAGTTTCTCTGTACCCATGCCTATTCCCAGACCTGACCTTTCTCTTGAAAGATATTGAGGCCTACCTCCTATTGACATGAAGATGATTTTAAATTTGGGGAGTCACACATAGTCGTGTATAGGGCTTGTTGTTGATGCAAGGAATAATCCTGCTGTACTGGGGCCTGTATATGGTGCTGGGATTCAAACTGGGATCAGTTAAGCAAGACAATATGCTTAATCCTCAGGTTGGCTCTGGGGAACACAATCAGGAATAAACCTTAAGCTTAGCCCTGTGTGGCCCTCAAATAAAGACTCATGAGCCCATGGCAAGTGGATCAGGTTGCTAGCTCTCAGCTCTTGGCTGCTGACTCTTTCATAGGTAACCCTGCTCAAATCTCTGTTCAGTTCCACTGAGATGATGAAAATGAAGACTTAGAATTTGATGGAGCACTGATCGAAATCATGATTCCCCCTCCTAAGCAAGATTATTGAATTAACATCCTCAGGTTCCAACATCAGAGCCCTGGAGAGAGACGGGTCTGAAATCAGATGGCAGTCTAGAAAATAATTCACATGAACACAAAGACGGAGAGAGAAAAGGCTTTGGAGGAGTTTTCCAACATTGCCCTTCACTCCTACTATCAGGCCACCTCTCCAGGCTGCTTCTAAGAGATCCAAAAAATGTAAGGGCCCATTTCCTTTCTAACCAAGAATTGTATCTGACAGAAAACATCACACCTGGAAGATGGGACCATCCGGTTTCACTAACAATTCAAGCTGCTACATTCAAAGCTCTCCTACTCTTTAAAGTCCATTCATAATTGATTGACACTTGACAAATTTAAAAGACCAGTGTGTACTGGTTGCTCTGACAACACGTAGGTAAAACATTCCATGACATTGAGACTAAAGGCATCTTCAAGGAGGAAACATCACTCCAAACAAGTGGAAGCAGAGATCAACAGATGGGACTATATTAAACTGAGAAGCTTCTGCACCTCAAAGGAAACAGTGACTAGGATACAAAGGCCATCCACAGAAAGGGAGAAACTATTCACCCAATACTCAATAAGATAAGGGACTAATATCTAAGATATACAAGATACTGACAGAACTCAACAACAACAAAAAAAACCACACATCTAACCCCATCAAAAAATGGGGAGAAGTACTGAACAGGCAATTTCTCAAAGAAGAAATAAATACAAATGGCCAAAAGGCACATAAAAAATGCTCCACTTCACTAATTAATGGGAAAATGAAAATCAAAACAACTATGAGGAACCATCTCATGCCAGAGACTGGCACACATCACAAAGAACAAGAAAATTAGTGCTGGCGGGGATGTGGCGAGAAAGCAACTCTCATTCTCTGCTGGTGGGAATGTATCTAGTCTAGCCTTTAGGGAAAACAAAATGGAGATTCCTCAAAAAACTGGAAATTGAGCTCCTATATGACCCAGCTATTCCACTCCTAGGACTATACCCTAAGAACACAAAACAAAAATGCCTTCTGCACACCTATATTCATTACAGCACTATTTACAATAGCCAAAAAACTGGAAACAATCCAGATGCCCTATAAAAGATGAGTGGCTAAAGAAACTGTGGTGCATATACACAAAGGAATACTATGGCAGCCATCAGGATAGAAGAAGTAATGAAATTTTCCTATACAAGGATGGACATGGAATCTATTGTGTTGAGTGAAATAAGTCAGAGGGAGACACAGAGCAGTCTCACTTATCTATGGAATTTAAGAAAAATAAAAGACATCATCTTAATATCTTAATAAAAGTCATTATAGTAATAATACCCAGAGACAATATAGATGAGGGCTGGAAGGACTGGCTCACAATGTGAAGCTTACCACAAAGAGTGGTGAGTGCAGTTAGAGAAATAATTACACTAACAACTATCATAACAATGGTAATGAATGAGAGAAGCAGAATGCCTTTCTTGAATACAGGGAGGGGATGGGGAAGGAAGGAGATAGGGGGCATCAGTGATGGAAAATGCAGCACTGGTGAAAGGGGGTATTCTTTTTATCACTGAAACCCAATTACAAAATGTTTGTAATCATGGTGCTTAAATAAAGATATTATTTACAATAATAAACTCATTACATCACAATATTTTCATCTATAAAATAGCGATCTTTATGCTAATACCCATTTTATTAAAATTATTAGCATTTCTGTAGATTAATATTTGTGTCTTTTATGACTTAAAATCGTTTCATTCTTTATATAAGCCTAGAGGAAACATTAACTCTACTTGAGAAGAGAAAATGTAAGTAAAGGAAGAAAAATACACACCCAAAGGTATACAAATGGTTAAATATTAAAACTGTCATTTCAAACATGGCTGGCTGATTGCCAAATCTCAGCCTTTCCATTTGGCTGCAAAAACTGTCTCTCAGGGGCGGGGGGGGGGGGGGAGAATAAAAAAAGCTGTCTCATGTTTACTTTAACCTGGTGCTGTGTATAAATGCACAGAGCCTTATCTGATATGGAAAACACTGAATGCCTCACTCAAAACCCTGAGGAACAAATATATTTCAGAAGCACCTTTTTTTTTTAAAAAAATGTTGTTGTTCGTTTGCTCAGGGGTTACTTCTGGCTCTGCACTCAAAAATCACTCCTGGCAGTGCTCACTGAACCATATGAGATGTTGAGGATGAAGACAGGTTGGCGGCCGGCAATCAAGGTATGTGCCCTACCTTCTGTATCCTTTGGCACCCTCTTTTTTTTTTTTTATTTTAGAAAAACAATATCAACCTTTATCATTTGTTATGTAAAACTCACAATGTGGTCTGGGGCAGCACTCTGTAATCAAGCACATTAATATTTCTGCAGTAATCAAAACATTCACATTAAGTGGGATAAATAAAGAAGACTAAAAATAACCTCACCTTACTTCAGGACAATCTTTACTGAAAACCAGTTGCTAAAAAAAATCTGGTGATTCTAGAGTTTTCAGCACTGGAATGGGCCAGATCACATCAGCGGAGCAAGAAAAATACAATGAATATGAATACATTATCATCCCTGCTTCAGTTTGATCACTGATGCATAGTAGTTTGGGTGGCTGAAAAAAGACCTCTGAATTTTCATACTCAAAAAACATATTTACGGGGCCGGAGAGATAGCATGGGAGGTAAGGTGTTTGCCTTTCATGCAGGAGGTCATCGGTTCGAATCCCGGCATCCCATATGGTCCCCCGTGCCTGCCAGGAACAATTTCTGAGCCTGGAGCCAGGAATAATCCCTGAGCACTGCCGGGTGTGACCCAAAAACCACAAAAAAAAAAAAACAAAAAAAAAACAAAAAAAAACATATTTACATATAAGCAAATACATTCAATAGTCACAGTACAGGGACTACAGAAGGCTTCCTGGGAAAGTCCCTGGCTTAATTCCTGGCACTACAAGGTGTCCAGACTCAAGGTGACTTGAGTCAGGAGGAGGCCCTGAGAATCACCAGGAATGACCCAAAAGTCATGCCAAAATTAACAACAAAGATTTTATGAGTGCTAATTATTGCTATTCCACTCCTAGAAAGTTTTCTAGCACTGCAATAATAAAACATGTTATGGGGCTTTTGATCTTCAGTCAAAGATGGAGAACTAGGAACAGGCTATGCCTTTAGAGGTCACAATTATTCATTAGAAATATGTCGTACTAAGCAAGTAGGAAATTCTATAAGATAATTTCTAGAATAAATTGTAGTCTATTACATGTTATATTAATTTCTTTTCTTCGAGCCAAAAAGTAAAATTAAAAAAATCAGACCTAATGAACTAAAATAAACTTTCACTGTCAAGAATGAAACAACCAGTTACCAGAAAGATCTAGATATTATCCTCTTGTTGAAAATTCTATAAGGCTTTGATGTACCTTTGAAATATTACCTACATATATTAGCAATTTTAGCTTAAACTTTATGCTCCTTTCATTTACAAGGGATGAATAATAGCTCTGCCTATCTGCCTGAAAAGCTGGTAAGAATATAAACTATCTGGGGCCGGAGAGATAGCACAGCGGTAGAGCATTTTCCTTGCACGCTGCTGACTCAGGACAGTTGGTGGTTTGAATCCTGGCATCCAATATGGTCCCCTGAGCCTGCCAGGAGCGATTTCTGAGCTCAGAGCCAGGAGTAATGCCTTAGTGCTGCCAGATGTGACTCCAAAACCAAAATATAAAAGAATATAAACTCTCACAAGGTGGTCCCACAACTTAAATAATATAAAAATGTTTTGATGGGAATGATAGTACAGTGAGTAGGGGGTCTGCCTTGAATGCATCCAACCTAGGTTCAACCCCGACATCCCATATGCTCCCTTGAGCTCTGCCTAGAAAAATATATGAGTGCAAAGCCAAGACTAACTCCTGAGCAACTCCAGGTATGTCACAAACCATCCCCCATCAAATAAAAGAGAAAAGAAAAATGTTTTACCCTTGAATCTAAAAGCAAAAAAAAAAAATAATAATAATAATGTTCTTGTCTTACAATATATATTTGACAAAAGTGAAGGTGGTATTAATTTTCTCAATTTAAATAAGTTTGTGAGGGATAAATAGAATATAATGAGGAAGGTACTTTCTTGGCATGAAACCAACTTTGATTCCATCCCTTAGCTATGTATGGTTTCCCCAAGATGCTGCCAGCTTAAGTAAGTCTTGAGCATAGAGCCAGGAATCAAATGAGCATAGGGCTATGGCCTCCCAATTTTTTTAAGTCCAGATTATCCATTAAAGGGTCGTTTTGCCTTAAATTTTCCAACATTGTTCAAATTTAATATTCACTGTGCACATTTTCATATAGATAAAATAAGTATGCCAGTAAGAAACAAAGGAATAGTATACAAGGGAATGTACATACTGAATGCAGTTTCTAACAACATTCCACAGTAATTTCAGAGATAGACAAAGATTAATAAAATTTATTAAACTACAAAGAGCTTGAAGAGCAAAACATTCTGGAGAAAGATGAGCCCCCAAAAATGCATGTACAGGGGGTTGAATGGTGGCGCAAGTGGTAGGGTGTCTGCCTCACACGTGCTAACCTAGGATGGACTGCAGTTCGATCCCCCGACATCCCATATGGTCACCCAAGCTAGGAGCAATTTCTGAGCACATAGGTAGGAGTAACCCTGGAGCATCACCAGGTGTGGCCCCAAAAAAACAAAACGAAAACAAAATACATGTACAAACTCCTCAAATTTGAATTCTTATGCAAAACAATAGTAATTAAACAGCATAGTTTTAGAATAAACACATGCAGTGCAAATGACAGAATTGAGAGCCCCAAAATAAAAGCACACAACGTGGAAAATAGATTTATAACTTAGAGACTATAATGAAACAAGGAATACACATCAATAAGTAGTGCTGGGTAAAACAAGACTACTTGCCAACCAAATATAAAGGTGGTTCTCCTTGGCAAGAGAAATAAATGCAACAACAATAAAAAATATATCACCAAAATCACATCAGAATTCTTTAGGGACTGGAGCAATACACAGTTGGTAGGGAGTTTTCCTTGCATGTGGTCAACCTGGCATCACATATGGTCCCCCAAATATCCAGGAGTAATTTCTTTTTTTAAATTTGTTTTTCTTTGGGGCCGGGAAGGTGGCGCTGGAGATAAGGTGTCTGCCTTGTAAGCGCTACCAAGGAACGGACCGCGGTTCGATCCCCCGGCGTCCCATATGGTCCCCCCAAGCCAGGGGCGATTTCTGAGCACATAGCCAGGAGTAACCCCTGAGCGTCAAACGGGTGTGGCCCAAAAACCAAAAAAAAAAAAAAAAAATTTGTTTTTCTTTGGGGGGTCACACCCGGCAGCACTCAGTGGTTACTCCTGGCTCTATGCTCAGAAATCGCTCCTGGCAGGCTCAGGGGCCTATCTGGGATGCTGAGAATCAAATCACTGTCCTTCTGCCTGCAAGGCAAACGCCCTACCTCCATGCTATCTCTCCAGCCCCTGCTAGGAGTAATTTCTGAGCACAGATCCAGGAGTAATTAACCCCTGAGCGCAGCCCCCAATAATAATCATATGATAATAATAATAAAGTTTACATCAAAATGAAAAGACTACGCTGAATGGCAGAGAATACATGTACATCATATATCTAACAGGGGGTTAATATCCAACATATACAAAGAATTCAGTGAATTCAAGAACATAATTGAAAAGTGGACAGGAAACCTGGAGGTACTTTTTCAAAGAAAACATAAATAGCCAATACACACATGAGATGTTCAGTATCTTCTATTATTATGAAAATAAAAGTCAAAGAATGAATAGATATCACCTGGCACCCATGAGAATGTCTACTATTCCAAAGACAGAAAGTATAGGAGAGAATATAAAGAGATGTGAGTGCACAATACTCTTGGAAGCCATCTAAATTAATGCAGCCATTATAGAAAACAGTGTAGGTATTCCTTAAGTACTAAAAATAAACTATATATTATATATCATACAACCATCACATTTCTGGGCATATATATTTATAATCCCAGACTATAAAAATACACACTTGCATACTTCAAATATGTACCTTCCAATGTTTATTGCAGAATTAAATGACAACATTCTGCTATTTACTACAACAGGGTTGGACCTACGGCATATTTTGCAAAAAGAAATTGGTTATTCAAAGAGACAAATGCTGTCTGATTGTACTAACAAGCAAATCAACTAAATAAAAAATATTTGTGCATATATACATACACAACTGAATACAATGTCACCGCTTGAAAAAATTAAAGTCATCAATTTTGGGCTACTTGGATAAAACTATAGGATCTCTTGATGAGAGAAACAAGGCAGAGGCAGAACAACTATACAATGATCATTCATTTGTGGTACATAGGATAAAGAATAGAGTGTTTGGATAATATTAGTTGACTACAAAAATAAATTTTTGGACTAGGAAACAACTAGTGGATACAAGAAGAGAAGGGGAAAATGGCGGCATGGAGAGAAAGTTAGTGATGGAGTTACTCAGTGCAAAGAATAATCCACAGTTCTCAGTGACACATACATGGAACCTATAAAGTATTTTAGTGCATTAAAATATCAATTTAGAAAAAAGAAAGTATATTATGAAATTCAAATAGAAAATTCTTGTCTGAGTTAGTTTCACATTCATTCCACCCCCAACTGTTTCTGCAAACTGTAGTAGTAATATATCTAAAACTTAGAATGGATTTTCTCATTTACTCGCTGTAAATCTTCACTTATATCTCATTGCTCTTCGCATACTACTTAACATGTTTTACTAGGCATATGCATCACTTCTATTTCCTTTGCCAGATTATAATATTGACATGCTTCCTGTCCAGTCTCTCCTTCAAATTTTCACTATCCCAACGTCTCTCAATAGCAATACTTTCTCAAGTATCATATTCCCCCTGACCTGTCTGATACCCTCAGTTGCTCACTTGCCTAACACTATCACTGATTACTTACACTCTCCTTGCACCAGTTCTCTGATTACACATACTTCCTTCATTTGAAAATCTGTGTTATCTTCAATTCTTGTTTTTTTGAACTTGGTTAGACTCATCTTTTATGTATTTTCTGTGCACCTTCAAATATAGTAGTTACTGTATTCATAGCAAAATGTATTGTTGAATACATTTTGTTCATTGTTTCACTAGTTGCAAATTCTATTCAAATTTGTTTTATATTTTATGTACATATAAGACTAACACAAAACCTCCCATTTCATAGAAAACTAGAATGAACACAATTAAGATACATGCCTTTGCAGAGTCTAAATAGGCTTTGTTTTTGTTTTTACTGTTCAAATCTTGTTTTCATTGGGCCAAGTTAATCATCTGAGAGTCGAAATAGAGGCTGATATATAAAGGCTAAGGATTTCTAAGCTAACAGCACTGCATTTAATCAATAATATTAGCATGAGAGGGGCACCTTCTATCTGATGGAGCAGAATTTTTCACTTATCCCTTAGCACTACTTCTCTTTTAGAAAGGAAAAGAGATAATTTCCTAGAAGCCAATAATTTAACTGGAACAGCGGATATGTGAATTCAGATTTAATTCAATTAAACACTTATTTTTACTATTGTACATAGCCCGATATAATCTGCTGCCACAAAGTATTTCTTTCCTTCGCAAAGAAAATGTAGAGGTCACCAGGCATAGCGCTCTCTTTAATTATCTCATAGAACCTGGGAAAGATTATATTAAAAATATTCATCCAATCCTAGATGACACATTGACTAAAGAACAATGCATGAAGGTACCAGCTCATGAAATGAGAGGTGAATCTACAAAGACATAACTGTTTTAGTGCTTGTGGTTATTACATTTCCAACGTTCAAACCTAGTTATTCAAAACTAGTGCCAACACGATTGTGACAGAAGATCTCCTCCTGAGAAATTATTAGTGTGCAAGCATTAATGAGCATGTGAACTCGGGCTCTATTCAAAGGGAGCAGAGATAAAGAGATTTAAGATCTATGGACGTTCTCACGAAACATATCTAGAACTATCAAGTCATAAAAGAATTTGATCACACATCTAAAGTGATTTAAAATATATTGAATAGTCTCATGAAATAGATAGAACTATTATAAAAGAATTAGATATGTAACCTTTAAAAAGGAATGATAATAAAACTATTTCGTGATAATAAAACTATATTGTCAGGTAAGACAGGGAATTTTGAAATATTTCTTCAAGTGGACACAATGGCAAAAATGCTAAATTTAGGTTTTAATATGTATTCATGTTTAATACATTTCTATGCATTTCCTAAAACAAAATGCTTCATAAATGTACGATCACAATCTCTTATTTTGAATGCATTCACATTTTTTATTTATCATTCCAATTTCAATGCCAATAGGTGTAGGAATGGTGGAGCCAAATAGGACAAAAGGCCTCTTTGAGAACACTTTCGTTAAGCTTCTTGAGCTTTTAAAACAATAGCCCATCACTTAGCCCTCCTAGATATAATATTCTCACGAATAATACTCTGTATGGAATACTCTCATCAACAAGACTAACTTAAAAAATTCCTCTTAAACTCCTGAAATTCCCAGTGTTGCTCACTCTCTCTCGGTCATGTCTCTCTTATTCCTTCCTCATGCCAACACTGAACTATCATTTAAAGCCCAGCTCAGGGATTGCCTCTTAAAGGAAAATCTGTCCTAATTCCTATGCCCGAGTTAGATGCTCACACCAGGGAATTTAAAGATCTTTTGCGTATCTCTCTAACAAAGTTAGTGAGTTGTATTGTTGCCTGCTAAAATATCTATTCCACTCAGTTAGACTATGATTTATCTTTTTTTTTTTTTTTTTTTTTTTTTTGGTTTTTGGGTCCCACCCGGCAGCGCTCAGGGGTTCCTCCTGGTTCTATGCTCAGAAATCACTCCTGGCAGGCTCGGGGGACCATATGGGATGCCGGTATTCGAACCACTGTCTTTCTGCATGCAAGGCAAACACCCTACCTCCATGCTATCTCTCCGGCTCCTAGACTATGATTTTTTTTAGCTAAAGGTCACCCCCGCACTCAGCAATCGAAGATCAATTAATAACTAATCATTAAAGGCCAGAGCGATATTATAGCATTTAAGGTACCTGCCTGGAATATAGGTTACTTTGATTCAGACTCTGGCTGGCACCACTGATGGGGCCCCAAAGTCAGAACAGGCAGTAGGTTTGCCGAGTGTGATCCAAGCCTCCTCCATAAAATCTGTAGTATAAATAAATGAAAGACAATTTTATTCTGAAATGTATCTATGCATTAAGAGTTTAGAAACCAGGACGAAGTTGTTCATAATCTTATTTTACTAAGGTAAAATTATTTTACTGCTACCTCATCAATGCCAGCTGAAAGATATATTTCTTAAATATGTACAGTCATAATTTTTAAACTAATAAATGCTCGCTAGAGAAAATTTAGAAATATGTATTTTGAGTTATGAGTAAATTATCTTAAATTTTCATAATACATTTACTGTTATAACTACTAGTTCTTAGTATTGATTCACCAAATGCTTACATAAATAATTAGCATTTATTAATCATAGGAATATGTAAATACTTTGTGATATGACAAGTCAAGTTTTGCCTTGTGATAAAAATACTTTAGAAGTATTTTTCACACTATACTACTTTTTTATAAACACTGTTCTTCACAGTAAAACAATACTCTGTTATGTACAATGAATACATTTATGTAAAGATAACATCCTTCTGTTGAAAATTTATTATCTTTATTTTTTAATATTCATTTAAAATTAAATTTTAAATATATAGCTTTTAAAACTCATACATATTCCATAGTTTTAACTATTCAAGAAATACATTTTTGCAAAAATTCATTTGAGGAAACACATTTTCCAGTTACTATTCCTTAAAATAAACTATAGATAGAAAAAAGTTGCCTATTCAGAAAGTTAGCAGCATTTTAAGGGCTTTCTTATGATTAAATGAAAGTTAGTATTAGCTTGAATAAAATATTCTTTTTTTTTGGGGGGGGGTCATACCCGGTGGAGCTCAGGGATTACTCCTGGCTCTGCGCTCAGAAATTGGTCCTGACTGGCTTGGGGGACTATAAGGGATGCCAGGATTTGAACCACCGTTCAAGCTGGAATAGCTGCATGCAAGACAAACGCCCTACCGCTGTGCTCTTGCTCTGCCTCTAAATAAAACATTCTTAATTTTCTATGACTTTTTAAATTCTTGATTACTTTACTAGGCAATTACATAAACAAAACCCATGAATGCTTTCTTAAAAGTTCTCAAACTATGGAGCTGGAATGCTAATACATTGTATAGTCCTTGCTTTGCATTTGGCTGACCCAGGTTCAATCTTCCATACTACACAAGCATCACCAAGAGTTATCCCTGAGCACAGAGCCAGGAGCATAGAGCTTCCAAGCACAAAAAACGGGGAGGAAAAACTCAATGCACACAAAGTTGGGGTAAATTGTCACTTCACAGAATCAATGTCTTTGCATCCTAGTCTGCATGTTAACTTAGATAAGTGAATCTCAAGTGTCATTTTCGATTCATGAACCACTTAAATGCCTTTTCTGAAATATATGATTATACAGTAATGGTTTTAAAAATATATGAATCCCGGTCAAGGATGAGACTCAAGTGGGAGAACATATGTCCAGACCAGGTGAAGCCCTGGGTTTGATCTCCACATACACTTGCACAGCACAATATTTGCCCAACCCCAAATTGGGAGCAAAAAAATAATAAGTAAAAATAAACAGACTAAAACTTAGATTAATGATGGCATGATGTCTTCCTTTTGAAACCTTAAGACAGTCATTTACCAAAGATATTTTTAAAAACTGAATGTTTTCAGGGGAAAAACAAATTTGGAAGATGAGCAATTTGCCTTCCTATTTTAAATGGAATTTCTCAGAGGCATTAGTATACAATGTGTACTGTGCATCGACAAATAGAGGTAGGGGATGACTCATTTCTCAAACAGAATTTGTTTTTTATGATGCAATATCTCTAAGGACTTGTGTACTGAAGGATACACTTCTGCTGTGGCTGATTATGCCCTTAATATGACATTGCCATTGTTTCAAACATTTTTGGAAGTCCTTTGTTGAGACTGACTTCAGAGACAATGAACCAAACACCAGCAAATCAGTCTTACTGAATTATAGTTATAGGATATGCTCTTTTGTTCCAACCCCTCTCTTTGTCCTTATTTTCTCAGCTGCATCCATTCACCTGCCTGCTCTTCACTTTCTGAATCATGGGGAGCTCACAGTGGGGGGACAAACTGAGAATTATTTGCAGAAGAGACACAGTAAAGGCCAAATGAAATGACTGTAGAACCAAACTGAAGGCACAAAAAAGAAAACTTGTTCCTCATATTATCATTGAGTTGACTGACTAGTTTAAATTTAATTGCCCCCTAACTATTGCTGATATGAAAAGTATACCACAAGTAACAACGTAAACACAATAACTGGAATGTTATAAATCAAAATTATAAGGAATCGAATTGCCAAAAGAGTGCATGCACATAAAATCTCAAACACACCTATAAAAAAAGATGTATTTCTGTAGAGCTCATTAGCAGCTTCCATCAAATGATCTAACCTTTTTGCAACTACTTAGTAATAATTAAAAGTTTTCTTTTTGTGCAATAGTCACACATTTTTTAATCAAACATACCAGAAAGAAGAGGCTTTTAAAGTGCAAATAGGCATTGTACGAAAGCCAGAAAAACAAAGAGAAGAAATACATAGGATCATTTCAAGTATGTTGATTCAATAATATTTGAATTAAAATGACAATACATTTTACTCTTTCCTTAGCCCTGAGACTACAGAAATTACCTGGGCAAGCATCCAACTATCTTAGCTGCTGTTCTACACTTGTGCCATTGTACAGCTGGACTGGCTCTCTCTGTATGTTCACTCGCTGCTTCAGAAATTAGAGTGAGTATTATCGCAGGCACTTTACAACCCCATGAAAATGTTTACTCAGAAAATGTATGTAGGAGGGCCAGAGAGATAGCACAGTGGTAGGGCATTTGCCTTAGACAAAGAAGAACGGTGGTTCAAATCCCTGCCTCCCATATGGTCCCCCGAGCCTGCCAGGAGCGATTTCTGAGCATAGAGCCAGGCATAACCCCTGAGTGCTTCTGGGTGTGATCCCCCCCCCAAAAAAAAAAGGAAAAAAAGAAAATGTGTGTAGGGACTGATGCTAAAAATAATAAAACAGACTGAAAAATGTTAGCGAGAAAAATTATTGCTAAAACCAAAGGAAGACTGTCAAGCAGCAAATAAAATATAGGGAACCAATTTTGAATAGTAGGTAAAATATTTTAAATATGTATAATATCCCCTATAATTTATACACATTTGGTGGGTTTTTTTTTGGAGGGCCCACACTTGCTGACACTTGGGGGTACTCCTGGCTATGTGCTCCGAAATCACTCCTGGCTTGGAGGGCCATAAGGGACGCCAGGGGATTGAACCATGGTCAGTCCTTAGGTTAGCGCATATAAGGCAAGCGCCCTACCACTTGTGCCACCATTCCAGCCCCAATTTATACACATTTTTATATTTAAAGCATTCCCATGCTATTTTCTATCATTCTAAGTTAACTAGATAGCATTATTTGAAAAAACTTACATCTACTTTTAAAACATGCCTAATAATTATAACCCTTATAAAAGCTAAAAAAGGAAGAACAAATTTACAAGCCAGAATTTTGAAAAGTTTATTTATATTGAATACTTATTAGTGAGAATATTTAAAAATTAATGTTCAGGGACTAGGCAGATAGTACAGGGGTTGAGATGCATGCCTTGCATACATAGCTAGATTTTAATCCCTGTTACTATGAAAATTACTTGAAGGAACCCCAATCTCCCTAAACATTGCTTGCAAACCCCATCCAAAGAATTAATCATCATGGTAATTTACACTCATTCTTGAAATAGAGGTGAAGGGGGAATGAATATTGACCAAAAATTATGGAAATAAAACACTTTCTTGAGTTTAAACTTAGAGTTGGTGCAGGTCTTACTTTTGACCCCCTGAACATTAGCCAAAAATCAGCCTACAAATATCTTTCAAGGAATAGGAATTAGTTACAAAGAGAGAACTCTCTTCTTGCAGTAACTAATATTCTTCCTTAGCCATGTCTCATTTGACAGTTCAGGAGTGGAGAGTCACCAATGTAATCATCTTATCTAATATCAACGATGTGACTATGATGAGGGGCACTGCTCTGTCTTGTTCCTTATTATGTGACAAACATTCCTGGGAGCAAGAGTCAAGGGAAAGAGGCTTAGAGTTGTGCCCTTACAGCTGCATTCGTAGGATCAGTAAACATTATTTTAAAATGTGTTTGAAAAGTGACCACAGTATCTTCTGTGCATCTTAGTTATTCACTCCTTTCACTCTGCAGAAAAATGGGCAATGCCATATACCTTGCTGTATTTCGACACAGTGTACAAATTGAAAAAAATTACAATGATAGAACATGGTCAATGCTTGAATAACAAAGATACAAATAATCTTCAAAATGTTGTGAAGGTAGAACATTTTGAAGATTACTTGTAGTTTTATTATTAGAGTGATACCAAAGCTCAGCTCCAGGAATAAGCTGTGAGCCGTTTTGGATGTGACCCAAACCAGTAATAAAAAAGTTCTAGTACTATTATGTTCTAAATATTATAATGTATATTTTATCTTTTATTATGTTATATATCACACTTTCTTAAAATAATATTTACCTGATACAATAATAATATAGATAAGTTTGTATAAATATGTCTCATTTCATTTGCCATCACCCGTTTAATGGATATTTCCTAATTCTTTTACTTACCACATCTCAGAGGGAATATTTGGGCATAATTAAGTTTTTAATTCGATTCTAATGGTCTTCACTTACTGCATTGTTTGATGAAGTATTATTTTAGATAGCACAGGGGAAAATTCACCTTAGGATATTTCTATTTTGTTAAATGAAATGAAACAACTGTAGTGTAATGAATAGGGTTTATTTCCCAGCTCTTCTTATCTATTTCCTTTCTACTAAAATATCCAGTCTTCAGAAAATCTTCCTAAGACACGACATTTTGAAGTGTAAATATGGGTTCTGTGTAATTAACAGGAGAATCAGTGCAACTAATTATTATTAGTCAGATGTTGCTTTAGATAAAGGGAACTATACGTTTGCCCACTGACAGTGTCTCTGAAAAATTTAAAGTACGCTAATATGTAAATGTTTCAAATAAATATTAGGACTTTATTTGGTGATTTTATGTAAAAGAAACATCTGTTAAATCATTAAACCATTTCCTTACAAATGTATTTTCACAGGGCATATGACAAATTGTCACTGTTCTTCATGAGATAATTTCCAAGGATTTAATATTAATAATAACTTAATAAAAATCCTATAGCAATAATAAAATGATGCAATAAACACAGAATTTACTTGGTAGGATTACATACCATAGGACCAGGGTAGATCAGAAGCGAAAGAAGGAAGAAAGAAAGAGAGAGAGAGAGAGAAGAAAGAAAGAAAGAAAGAAAGAAAGAAAGAAAGAAAGAAAGAAAGAAAGAAAAAAGAAAGAAAGAAAAAAGAAAGAAAGAAAGGAGGGAGGGAGGGAGGAGGGAGGGAGGGAGGGAGGGAGGGAGGGAGGAGGGAGGAGGAAGAGAGAGAGAGAGAGAGAGAGAGAGAGAGAAAGAAAGAAAGAAAGAAAGAAAGAAAGAAAGAAAGAAAAAAGAAAGAAAGAAAGAAAGAAAGAAAGAAAGAAAGAAAGAAAGAAAGAAAGAAAGAAAGAAAGAAAGAAAGAAAGAAAGAAAAAGAGAGGAGGGAGGGAAGGGAGGGAGGGAAGGGAGGGAGGGAGGGAGGGAGGGAAGGGGAGGGAGGGAGGAAGGAAGGAAGGAAGGAAGGAAGGAAGGAAGGAAGGAAGGAAGGAAGGAAGGAAGGAAGGAAGGAAGGAAGGAAGGAAGGAAGGAAGGAAGGAAGGAAGAAGGAAGGAAAGGAAGGAAGGAAGGAAGGAAGGAAGGAAGGAAGGAAGGAAGGAAGGAAGAAGGGACGGAAGGAAGGAAGGAAGGAAGGAAGGAAGGAAGGAAGGAAGGAAGGAAGGAAGGAAGGAAGGAAGGAAGGAAGGAAGGAAAAGGGAAGGAAGGAAGGAAGGAAGGAAGGAAGGAAGAAGGGAAGGAAGGAAGGAAGGAAGGAAGGAAGGAAGAAGGGAAGGAAGGAAGAAGGGAAGGAAGGAAGGAAGGAAGGAAGGAAGAAGGGAAGGAAGGAAGGAAGGAAGGAAGGAGGAAGGAAGGAAGGAAGGAGAAATGCAGCATAAAAAAGGGAGAGAACAAAAAAAAAGGAAATGTCACTGTATCAATTTAAATGCACAAGGTTCTTCCTCTCCAAATAAAGTTTCTTTCTTAGACTTTGAGTGAACCTCCAGTTTGCACACCTAATAACCATACTCACCCATCTTGAAAGGAACATTATGTTTCTGGGTGACCCTCACAGAGCACTTTAAAAATCCCACCCTCTTTCAAGAAAAGAAATTTTAAGAAAATTGATACTAGATAAAAAGGCAAAGAAAGATTTTAATAAGCTATAGAGGAATCAAGTCAATAAAAATTTGTTTTAAATTGTCAAGTGAATATTGTCAGAAAGGTATGTAAGACATAATATTCAGGAATTGAACAATAGGTGGTCGGGTGCTTGTCCTGCACATGGTCAATGTGAGTTTGAGCTCTACTGTAAAATAAATTTATGGGTTGTCAAATCACCACACACTTTATATTTCCAACCCCAGGTGAATGGGTCTGAAGCAGGTAGGTTAGTGGCAAAGAATTATAAACTAAGCCAGTCAGGAGAAAATCATGGAGTCAGTTTGCTTCTTGCCTCATGGTACCTCCACTTACCAAAGACAGAGTGACCTTTCTTTATTAATCCAGTCCCAATTCACCCGGGTGGGAAGGGTAAAGTGATCCAGGTGGACTTTTCTATATCAAAGAGATAGGATTAAAGGGAAAAGGGGGGAACACCTTAGTTTGAGTTAATAGCGGGGTGTAAACTTACAATTTCAACCTTTCTGTTCAAAACAAAACAAAACAAAAAAAAGAGGCTATAAAAGTTTTGTTCTAGTGTTCTCTGCCAGAGGCAGGAACCCCCAGATCAGAACTTATAAGTACCAAAGGTTAGATTGTGCACAAAACTTTCTCAAAACAATCACTTCTTTCCATATCCTTGTCTTATACATATCACAAAATATTTTCATAGACTTCTCTGAACATAAACATTAGAACCTTTCTGCAGATACACTTAATTTGAAAATTCTTAACATTCTTATATTGAGCACTACAATATGAGTCTATAGCATCCAAAGTTCCTTTTCATAAAGTTCGCTAAACAAAATCAAAAAACATTTTTGCAGATATATATGCAGTTTGAAAATAAGTTTCCTAAAGCATTCTTATAACGAGAACTCTACTAAAAGTTTATAATATCCAAGTTCCTTTTCCATCTAATTCTGTGTGTTAAAACATTAGAACATTGTAGCAGTCATAATTTTGAGAATAAGTTGCTAAATATGCAATCAAACATCACAGCAATTGGGAAACACACTAGGATAGCTAAGAACTATTCTAAATCTAATAACAGTGCTCGCTTCAGCAACACATATACTAAAATTGGAATGATACGGAGGTTATAACATGGCCCCTGTGCTAATTCATGAAGCTTTTCATATTTTAAAAAACAAAACAAAACAAAAAAATCTAATAACGTTATGTGTTTCCCACGAACTTTGCAAACTAATACTAAACCAGTAGAGATGGATACAAATATTTCTGTTTTTATAGAACAAAAGAGTAGCTCTTAAGATCTAGACAGGTAGAACACACAATTTAATCAACAATATAGTGACCGGTACAAATAAGTTCAAGAGATTCATCTATAAGAACGTTGCAAAAGGTTCTGAAAGCAGTTTCTCCTCAGTTGGGCTTCAGCTGGTCTTGGATTCTCTATCTTCTCTTGCATCTTCACCTTCCATAGTAGGCTGCTGAGGTCTCCTGGGATGGAAGACCTTTGGTACCTGGGCCAGAATCTGGGTGAAGAAACCCCACTCATCTCCCTGCTGTTGCTTCCCCTCCATTGGGGCTTTCTCTTTGACTTTCTCTGACCCTATCAGTGATCTCAGTAAGCTGCTGCAGAATGCAGGGACTGAGATCCTTGTGCAAAGCACCTTTGGTAGAAGAAAGACAGTGGGCCTGAGCCTCTGGGATGCTGCTGAGAGTCTCCAGCTCTCTCCCCTTCACTGCTTCTGTCCCAGTTGAGGGTGACTATGCCACATTCAGAACAGAGGCCAATTCACCAATGTGCATGTGAAGGGCACTGCAACACAGTCCAGTTCAGGAGGCCGTGATGGTGATTATTCACCAGAGGATCAAGTTCTCATTATCACTGGTGTCTTTGGGTCACTGTTCAAGTGCCAGTTGTAAAATAAATCCCTGCAGGTTGTGAAATCACCCCATAATCCATATATCAAGCCAGTCAGGAGAGAATTATGGAGTCAGTTTTCTTTTCTCATTGTGGTCCCTTCACCCACCAAAGCCAGACTGACCTTTCTATGTTAAACCAGTACCAATTCACCGACAAGGGCAAGGGTAGAGTGATTCATGTGGACTTTTCCATATCAAAGGGATAGGTTTAAAGGAAAGAGGAAGTTGATGGAACACAATTGTTTTGGGTTAAAAGCTGAGTGTCCTCTCCTTCCTGGGAGCCGGGAGTCTAGCAGGAAGAGGTTTGGCAGGCCCACGCCATGCCGGAGGCCTGCTTGGCCAGGCCTAGGGGGGTGGGGGTGCGGGATTTGGGTAACCCCAGCACCCCTCTGCCGCCTTGCTCCAGATCTCCAGGGCTTCCCCGGGCCACACCCCTGGGCAAGCCGGTGAGTTGGGTCCCTTGGTGGAGTTTGAAGGTACCCTAGGCCTTCCCCCACTATCCATGCGGCTCCTTAGGGAGGGTCTGGGTGGGGCTCTGAACTTCTGTTCTCCCAGCTTCTTGAAGGATCTCTCCTTCCTGGGAGCCGGGAGTCTAGCAGGAAGAGGTTTGGCAGGCCCACGCCATGCCGGAGGCCTGCTTGGCCAGGCCTAGGGGGGGGGTGCGGGATTTGGGTAACCCCAGCACCCCTCTGCCGCCTTGCTCCAGATCTCCAGGGCTTCCCCGGGCCACAGCCCTGGGCAAGCCGGTGAGTTGGGTCCCTTGGTGGAGTTTGAAGGTACCCTAGGCCTTCCCCCACTATCCATGCGGCTCCTTAGGGAGGGTCTGGGTGGGGCTCTGAACTTCTGTTCTCCCAGCTTCTTGAAGGATCTCTCCTTCCTGGGAGCCGGGAGTCTAGCAGGAAGAGGTTTGGCAGGCCCACGCCATGCCGGAGGCCTGCTTGGCCAGGCCTAGGGGGGGGTGCGGGATTTGGGTAACCCCAGCACCCCTCTGCCGCCTTGCTCCAGATCTCCAGGGCTTCCCCGGGCCACACCCCTGGGCAAGCCGGTGAGTTGGGTCCCTTGGTGGAGTTTGAAGGTACCCTAGGCCTTCCCCCACTATCCATGCGGCTCCTTAGGGAGGGTCTGGGTGGGGCTCTGAACTTCTGTTCTCCCAGCTTCTTGAAGGATCTCTCCTTCCTGGGAGCCGGGAGTCTAGCAGGAAGAGGTTTGGCAGGCCCACGCCATGCCGGAGGCCTGCTTGGCCAGGCCTAGGGGGGGGGTGCGGGATTTGGGTAACCCCAGCACCCCTCTGCCGCCTTGCTCCAGATCTCCAGGGCTTCCCCGGGCCACACCCCTGGGCAAGCCTGTGAGTTGGGTCCCTTGGTGGAGTTTGAAGGTACCCTAGGCCTTCCCCCACTATCCATGCGGCTCCTTAGGGAGGGTCTGGGTGGGGCTCTGAACTTCTGTTCTCCCAGCTTCTTGAAGGATCTCTCCTTCCTGGGAGCCGGGAGTCTAGCAGGAAGAGGTTTGGCAGGCCCACGCCATGCCGGAGGCCTGCTTGGCCAGGCCTAGGGGGGGGTGCGGGATTTGGGTAACCCCAGCACCCCTCTGCCGCCTTGCTCCAGATCTCCAGGGCTTCCCCGGGCCACACCCCTGGGCAAGCCGGTGAGTTGGGTCCCTTGGTGGAGTTTGAAGGTACCCTAGGGCTGGCACTGGTAATCTCTGTCCAGTCTACATTTTCAAAATGCACAAGAAACATTAATAGTACTCTCACAAGAAACATTAATAGTACTCACTATCATTGAATTATGTTTTTATGTATGCAGAATGTCCATTTTGTACTCTGCCCTTTTGCATACCCCTTCATAAGTTCATATTTCTCTTTAACTTCTTTAACTCCTATCATCATTACTCCTTTTTTACCCTTTCTAACTTAAGTACTGTTGAGTCCTAATTCACAGACCAAAGTGGTTCCCTAGAGTTAACACCCACCCAACTATTTTAAAAGGCATAAAAAGGACACATATCTTTTCAACATTTTATGGGTGTTTTCTTTGACGGCTATAACTTTTGCTAAATACTTTCTTATACAGTGATGATCCCCCCCCCATGTTTTTTATCTTCTCTTTATGAACTGCTCAATATGGAATTTGGTGTGAAAGAATCCCTCAGTTTAATACTTATGTTTGAACCAAGTCATGGGTCTTGTTGGAAATGTTCTTATGCCCCCATATATCTGATAGCACCACGTGGCTTTATATCTTGTTTGCGTAGGCACAATAACATAGGAAAATACTATACATACCAATAAGTTCTTATCTAATAGAAATGGGAACTCACAAATCTTGTAGTGCAATGAGACCTTACACCCTGAACATTGACATAAAGACCTGGCACAGGCCTCAGAAGAATGGGCATTCTCCATTTACCCCTTGATCTACAGAAGACATTTACAAAACATCCAAGGTTGTATATAACATCACCCGGAGGCATTCCTGTACCAGGGACGACCCTACAGCTGCTCAGACATCGATCTACTCAAAAGAGACATCCCTTAACACTGAGAAGACAACAAGAACAATGACCTGTTTACTGGACAGGGCTTGCTGTATTGCCCCTTTATGGTGAGGTTTGTCTATAACATCACCTGGAAGCAATCCTCTACCACGGAAGACCCTACCACTGCTCAGACATCGTCCTGCTCAAAAGAGACTTCCCTTAACACTGAGAAGCCTTAACAACAACAACCTGCTTACAGGACAGGGCTTCCTGCATTCCCCTTTCATGGTGAGGTGAAACGAAAAGGCACTCCACATCATGACTTCAATGTAGGACATGCAGATTCCAGAATCTTTAATACAGAAACATGAGACCAACAACAGAGACTGTGTGATAAGTGTGTTGGCGCTACGGACAATGTCTTGGAGCGAACGATAACTTTCCTGAGGCCTAGAGCTGGTCTTATGCCAGGAAACTTCAGGGGTAGGATCTCTTTGTATTTAGGCCAAGGCTATTCCTTTCCATGCCTCTCATATTTTGGTGGGCCTATGCAAACAACAATTGCCACTCTAACACCGTTTTTACTGTGCTCCTTTGACTCTAATCCTTAAAACACACCCACTTAAAATTCGAGGTTAACTTAAGCTAATATGCATGTACATGGAAATGTAAAAAATACTATGCCTCTAATGTTTAAGGAGTTACGTAAGTTTGATGGCTTTAGATTGCCTTGTGTGCTGTTAAGAAATATTATAATGTGCTACAATCTGGGGACTTGAGGGAAAAAGTAATTGCACATGGATTCTGTTTTATTTATCTTAACTTTCTTTGGTGAAAATTCAAAGTTAAGATATCAGCAAGGGGACTTCTTCTGATAATTATGTTATGGGTGATTGTCCTTCCACTGTAACTTTACCTTATCCTCTTTCTTTGCATCTTTTGTTGTCATAATTCATAATAAAAAATTATAAAAAAAAAGAAAGACATACTTTAAAAATGTAAAAAAAAAACATAATGTAAAAACAATTAAAATAAAAACAAAAAAACAAAAAAACAAAAAAACAACAACAAAAAAAAAAGCTGAGTGTCATTTTATACCCCACCATTCCAGACAGTTCCCCAAACACCACCAGGAGTGATTCCTGAATGCAGAGCCAGGAGTAAATCCTGAGCATTGCCAGGTCTGACCAAAAAAGATGTAGCATTCGGTAAATGAGTATACACTGGTATAATAAAATAAAATATTTAATGGATAACAAAACTACTAATACGAAATTTAAAAAGTTGGTGCAGTGAGTCGTAGATTTTCTCCTCCAAATTCATAACCATCTCAGTTTCAGAGCGTGATTTTTATTTTGAAACAGTCTTTGCAAAGTCTTTTCTTCAGAAGAAAGCAGAAGCAATTATGCATAGAAAATACACATGTCTATGAAGGTAAAGTTGGTGGTGGGCTTGTATTTAAAAGCCAGAGGTATTCCATGATGGTCAGCAACTGATATACGCTAGAAAAAATGATGAGAAATATTTTCTCCAATCCTCTAGAAGTAAGCAATCCAGTTCACACCCGAGTTTCAGACTTGTAGCCTGTAAAGTCAGAACTGTAGACAATAAGATTTTGTTGTTTTAAGATACGCTGTAATCTACTATGGGAGTTCTGGGAAGCTATTACAGTCATGCAAATGTTATAATGCACATCTACACAGTGGCATGGAAACTCATAGAAACTTTCTGAAAGTTTTGAGTGTCATGTGAGACTTGATAATTATACAGGACTTTGAAAGATTGAAGCATGGGCCATAGCAGAAGCACAGTGTACTTGCATACAACCTTGCACACAGCAGACCTGGGTTTGATCCCTGGCATCTCAGATGGTAGTCAAGCCTGTCAGGGGTGATTTTTGAGCACAGCCAGAAGTCACCCCTGAGTGTGTCAACACTGGGTGTAGCCAAAAGAAAAGAAAAAAGATGATTTGTTTGAATCAATTTATCAAATCCAAAGGAGAAACTATTTTGGCTATGCCAACAGTATTTGCAAATGTAAAACAACATAAACATATAATGTAGAATAGCATGTATATTATTTAAACTATACTTTTACTAGTGGAATTTTAAGAGGTAATATTAGGATAACAGGTCACAGACAATTCTGAAGACCCAGCACAAGTTAACACCCAGACAAAGACAGGAATTCTATGTGTTAAAGCAAGAAAATAGAATTAACTCTCTGCCTTGGGTCTAATGTTATCTTCTTTTCACAGCTTAACTTCCTGAGTACCTATTTCTCTTTTGTGTTCTTTCTTCATTCTATGCTTCTTGCTGGGCTTCAATCTAAAGGAAATATTGATTTAAAGCAATTTTCCAAAATTCTATAGAGACACAGAGTGATAAGAGTCTTTTTAAAAAAAATACCCGGTTCGATTTAAACTTCCAGCTTCAGAGCCCATGTGAACTGAGACATTAGATAGTTCCATTTCACAGAAACTATGCAAAATCGTATTGCTTTCTTGGGCTTTCAAACACATTAGAGCAATGAAAAGCTGGCATTTCTTATCAAGAGAACTTCTTATTCTTTATCAATTTTTTATGGCGGTGAATTTCTATCACCAAAAATTTTACATAGCTGTACTTTGAATCTAATTTCACAACCATAATATCTATGAAATAGCCATCTATAATTGTGAAACTAGTAGAGAAACTTAATAATTATAAAGCAAAATAAAATAGTGTAGTGTCACATCTCATGAAAGAAATAATTCTTGTAGACTTCAGAATGATATTCTAATTAGAAATCTGCAGGGCATTGTCCTGATTAATGATTTCAAAGTTCTATATTCCAGGGAGAGGGTGAGGGTTTTGAGGATGACCGCAGGGTGGGTGGTCCATATGTGGTACCACGGATAGAATCTGGGTCTTCAGTTTTAAAGGAAAGCACCTTCCTGCTATAGGCCCATGTTTACATTCTTGTGGTTCAGAAGTCAGAGCTCTGGGATTACATGTTCTCCCCAGCACAGTCATATCAGAGCAGCATATTGCCACCACTGTTAGCAGCGGGTTCCCAAGGCTCAGAGCTCTGCTTGGTAACCATCACCCCTAAAAACTGCCCCTTTTTGCTACCAGAGGAAGTTCAAAGCATCTCTCCCAAATTTACCAAATATTTCTATCGAGCTTTTTTCCTCCTGCCACCTCTCCCCATACTTCACAAAACTTCAGACCTGTATTGAGTGACTTAGGATCTTGACTGCCTAATACTTTGTTTAGGCTTCCTCTCTGTTGACAAGTCTAGCTATGCCCTCTACATCTTCTAGTTCTGAGAGATGGATTTCTTCCAGGACTTTGTTTCAGACTTCGCAAGAAAATGTAAATTCAAAAATACACTTGGCTTATTGCTATAAGAGATCTCAACACATTGCATCATTGCTTCCCATTCTTGCTCTTTTCCAGGAAACCATACATTTCTTAAAATCTGCATTTATGTTCTTATCTTTCCATTTAAAAATGCCTATTATAGGGGCCTAAGAGTTAGCATGGAGGTAAGGTGTTTGCCTTGCATGCAGAAGGTCGTTGGTTTGAATCCTGGCATCCCATTTTGTCCCCCGAGCTTACCAGGAGAGATTTCTGAGCATAGAGCCAGGAGTAACCCCTGAGCTCTGCTGGGTATGAGCCAAAAACAAACAAACAAACAAAAAAGCCTACGACATACTATATTTTTGTTCTATAAGAAACACCTGACCATAAGACAAAGCACAGTTTTTAGATGCTCTCCTCTCCTGCACTCAGGCTTCAGCTTCAGGTGGCATTCTCTCCATAAGACATACTTTTGGGGCAGGGAACAGAGGTGCATCTTATAGCATGAAAAATATGGTATGTGCTATACATCACTCATGAAAAATAGAATTACTACTACATTTCCCAGTTATTCAGTAGTCACATAAAAAACATCAAGGACAACTTAGTTGGTCAAAATCATTCTAATCGCAGGAGAAAATGTTTTCTTTTCTTTTTTTTTTAGGTTTGGAAAATAAAGAGGTTTTATTTTTATTTATTTATTTATTTATTGGTTTTGGGGCCACACCCGGTGACACTCAGGGGTTACTCCTGACTATCTGCATAGAAATCGTTCATGGTTTTGGGGACCACATGGGGATGCCAGGGGATCAAACCGCAGTCCATCCTAGGTCAGGCGTGTATAAGACAATTGCCCTACTGCTGCGCCACTGCTCTAGCTCAAAGAGGATTTTATTTCTATAAATATTTTATTAGAAAATAAGGTTTTATTTGTCTTCCCACTTTCCTCTTGATATTTTTATTTATAAAAATATTCATATATTAAACTATTAACCTTTGCTTTACTGGTTTGTTTTCTCTGTAGTAAATTTCTTTTTTTTTTTTTTTTTTTTTGCAATTTTTTCTTTATGTAAACATCTTGATGACAAATATGATTGTGATTAGGTTTCAGTCATGTAAAGAACACCCCCCTTCACCAGTGAAACATTCCCACCACCAATGTCCCAAATTTTCCTCCATCCCACCCCACCCCCACCTGTACTCTAGAGAGGCTTTCCAGTTCCCTCATTCATTCACATGATTATGGTAGTTCTCAGTGTAGTTATTTCTATAACTGCACTCACCACTCTTTGTGGTGAGCTTCATGAAGTGAGCTGGAAGTTCCAGCCCTCCTCTCATTGTCTCTGAGAATTGTTGCAAAGATGACTTTTATTTTTTTAAAACCCATAGATGAGTGAGACTATTCTGTGTCTCTCTCCCTTAAATTGAAGATTTTAATCAAACCATCATTGTAAATAATGCTTGCCTAAAGTAACAATGATAGTGGTGATGATGAAGATGAAGAAGATGATGATAATGAGGAGGAGGAAGAAGAAGAGAAGGAGAATAGGATGGGATACAATGGACATTCATAGAATCTGGGTCTATGCTGGATTCTTCATATAAAAATACTCAGACATGCTCTTAACAGCTATTTGAGTCAGGCACTATTATTACCTCTGCCTTTCCAAATGAGTCTTAGAGAAGCAGCAACTTGGTGCATTTATATGTTAAGCAAGAGGTGGAATCAGAATATAAACTCAACTATATCAAAGACTGGGATGGAAGCATCATCACAGTAGAGCATTTGTTTACATATGCAAGTACATGGTTCAATCCCTGCACCACAAAGAAAACAAACTCAACCAACTCAGCCTTTTAACTCTAATGCACTCTCATCTGAAAATTAACTATCAGGCAATCAACACATCTTTGATCCTGAAAAGACCTGCAGTTAAAATTACTAGTGACATTAGTAAAATTTTATTTACACTTTGTTTTAACTAACTTCCACATCCACCTTCCCACCTTTGAAGGAAAAGGCAACACCAGTTAATATTATGAAGACTTGCAGATGTATGAAACATAATTTAGGGGCTGGAGTGGTGGCGCAAGCTATAAGGCATCTATCTGCCTTGCACGAGCTATCCTAGGACTGATTGTGGTTCTATCGCCCGGAATCCCATATGGTCCACCAAGCCAGGAGAGATTTCTGGATTTCTGAGCGCATAGCCAGGAGTAACCCCTGAGCATCACTGTGTGTGGCCCAAAAACCAAAAAGAAAAAATTATAATTTGGGAAACCATGCTCTAAGCATCATTCTTACTTTATTGACAAAAAGTATTTATTTTTTAATAATTAGATCGCAATACTTGTTAGTGATAGCTACAACCCCCCAAATGTTTACCTGACCTAAATTCTACACAAGCCCTACTATTAGAAACTATAAAGAAAATATTGAGAATTAAAATTTATAATTATCACATAACTGTTTTGGAAACACTATTAGAATAAGCTGAAATGATAGTGCTTAGCTATTTCCTGGTTGAATATCTTAAATATAATAAGGGATTCTCATAAATACATTAGTCCCTGAAATGTAGGTTTCAAAGTTTGACTTTTAACACTGTTCTCCTAATTGTTGGTCCTCCTTTTATCCTGACTTCATGGCATAATAATCTCTATCAAACCACCATGTTGGTATTGTGCTCTGTAAACCTGTCTTTCAATTGCTGGAAAATATTTAAATTTGGAGAGTTAACTAAAATGTCATTTCCTCTATGAAGGAGAGTTGGTTTGTCCTTAGTTTGTGTTTCTATGCTATATCAGAATCTCTAGCTAGAGTTTAATATGTCAATATTGCAAATTGAGCAGACCCTTCTTCTTTTCCAAAAAATAGCCACTGAGGTAAATGTCAAATTTTCACTTCTTACATTCTCAGTATTCTCTTACATTCGTCTTACATGTCTCAATATAGTTAGTGAGAGATTTAAAGGCATTTTATAGCTTTAATTTTTCATGTTGATTTCTTATCAGTTTGCTAAACTCTGCAGAGTGATGTCAGAAGGTCTAACAATACAATATTACTACAAATTACAAAATTTGTCATTTTTTATGATCAACTTTCAGATCAAAAGATAAGCCCAAAAAGCATAGAAAACTGAGAGTATTTTTCAATAATCCAATAACATTTTTACATAAAGTCTCCTTTTCTGATTCCTAGAGTGCATTATAGCACACACTCTCCAAATTCCAATGCTGTTTTAGACTTTAAACACTTTGTAGTAAAGAAAGCTTCAAAGAAGAGTTTTTCTACAACTTACTGACCTCACAGCAACATCTGCTCTCATTTGCAAATCTCAAAAGCTCCGAGGATCTTTAACTCCTCTGCTTCCTCAGTTAATTCACCAGATATGTAAACCCAATATGTTTGTGTCAGTCTCACATATTTTGGGGGGTTTGGGGCCACATCCAGTAGTGTTCATGGTTTGCTTTTCTGGATATGTACTCAGGAATTACTCCAGCAAACTCAAGGAACCATAAGGGATGCCAAGGATCAAATTTGGTCAGCCATGCAAGCCAGGAAAATACCAACTGTAATATGACTTTAGCCTCTCACAATTCCTTTATTCGTCATCTATCTATATACGGACATTTGCATTATTTCCAAATTATAGCTATTGTACTTATAGTGTCTATGAACACAGATGTGTATATATCTTTTTTGTTTTTGTTTGCTTTTTGGGGGGCCACATACAATGATGCTCAGGATTTACTCCTGGCTATGCTCTCAGAAATCACTCCTGGCTTGGGAGATCATATGGGATGTCGAAGAATCAAACCATGGTCCATTCTAGGTTAGCATGTGCAAGGCAGATGCCCTACCACTTCTGCCACTGCTTCGGCCCTGTATATCTCTTTTTAAATTAATGTTTTGTGTTCTGGTATAGATACCAAGAAGTTTAATATCTAGTTATATGGCAACTATTATTACTCTTTTGAGAAGTCTCTATACTGTTCTCCATAGAGACAGGCGAATAGATAAAAAAAATTGTGGCATAAATATTGGGTGATGGATGGATGGATGGAGACACAAGCAGACAAATAAACATGATGAAATACTAATTTTCTATTAAAAAGATGAAAATTTTAGCTTTCTGTGTGTAACTTGAAGAAATCAAATCAAGCAAACTAAATTAGAGAAAGGCAAAAACCAATAGTGTCATTCATCCAGACATATGTAAACAAAACAAGGGAATAAATAGCATTAAATGGTGACAAAACTTTGCCTTATATTACAAAACAGAAATTACCAAATAGTGTGGGAAGGAGAAAAAGAAAGGCTACCTTAATACATCAAAAACATTAACATCTGCAATAGAAGCAGGCTGGGATAGAGGCAGAGAAGAGATGAGTATTTTATGAATATTATATAAAACTCAGTTCTGAACAACTTTGTAAATGTGTATCACATGGTGATTTGATTAAAATATTTTAAAATTGAGGCCGGAGTGATAGCACAGTGGTAGGGCATTTGCCTTGCATGGGGCCAACCCAGGACAGGCCTGGGTTCAATCCCAGGCTCCCCATATGGTTCCCAGAGCCAGGAGTAATTTCTGAGCTCATAGCCATGAGTAACCCCTGAGCTTTACCAGGTGTGGTCCAAAAACAAAAGCAAAAATAATTTTTAATATTAGTGTTATTGTAATCAATTCATCTAAACTCTTGTAAATGGGTTTATATGGAGGACATTCATTTTTTAAAATGTGTGAACCATGTTCAATAATACTGGACAAGAATTACATCTAAAGTGTTAAATATGAATCAAAAAGCAGAGTTTGGGGCCGGAGAGATAGCATAGTGGTAGGATGTTTGCCTTGCATGCAGAAGGACGGTGGCTTGAATCGCGGTATCCCATATGGTCCCCCAAGCCTGCCAGGAGCGATTTCTGAGCACAGAGCCAGGAGTAGCCTCTGGGTGCAGAGTTTACAAATGACAGCCACAAAGATATTTACATACCCACATATAAATCATGGCAATGTAGATTTTATTTTTCAATATTTTAATATCTCATGAAAACTATACATAACTACACAATTTAGGGACACTTCTATAGATCCTGCCATAGAATTTATAAGCCAAAGGAGAAAAATAGGAGCCAAGTACAAGCTGGTTAAGTTTGACACGGGAATCTGAAACTAAACTGAATATTACAGAACAATAATTTTCCTCCATTGAACAATAGGACATGGGTTTTCCCAACTATTCCCAAATTATTTAACATATTTGAGACTTCCCAACAACTAGATTCTTCTATTTCTGCCATTGTCACTTGCCAATGTTATGAGCAAGTCAGCTGATTTATCTGAACTAAGACAATTACATGTAGTGATTACCAGTTTTTTTTCTAGTTCTAGTGTGTCATATACACCCACACAGATAAATGCTCTCAAATGCTCAAGTTATGACTTCTACAAATCTCTTCCATTGCTTATCCATATAAATGTTTTATAAACATATTCTTTGAATATATCGATGCTACCATAGTATACAACTTCTTAAGTGAATGTGTATCTTTAAACAGAAAAATTATTTCTCTATTGTAAATATCAATATGTTACTAGATAATATACAAGAATACTTTTTAAAATGGTCTTCCTTAATTTATCAATGAATACTTTAAATGTAAGTCTATAAAGTATGCTAGACTACACATTATTCTTTTTATTTATTTCAATAAAATGGATTATAAAGATTAGAACTGATGACTTGTCACTATTTTGTAAATACTTAACTGTGTGAGGCAAAACTGTAAATCCTCTAGTGAATAAGAATTTCCTTCTGCATGAGATATAAAAAGGAGGAAAAGTATGGTGTTTTTGACAAGGGACTTTTCTAATAATAAAACTGTTTTTATCTAATCAATTATCTTTGTGGGTAGAAGGATAGATAGATGATAGATGATAGATAGATAGATAGAAGATAGATAGATAGATAGATAGATAGATAGATAGATAGATAGATAGATAGATAGATAGATAGATAAATAGATAGATAACCTGCATTGAATCTAAGACTTAAGAAATGACAAAGCTGATCATCTTTATGGGTTTCGTGACAGAACCACAAGAAAATGATTTCCTGAGATCAATATGTGGTTGAGAGAAAGCTGTTTTCAATGGAAACGGGAACCTAGGAGCAAACTTGTTTCTATGGTAACCAGAGCAGCAGCTACCCAACAGCTGTAGGGAAAAGGGGTCAGAAAGTTATAGATTTATAAAAAAAATTAATGCAGATTTACCTTATTAGTGCAACAGTCTTTTGAGTATAACAAAAACAAAATATTCTCCTTTTCCATCTCAACCCTTGAGATCTTTAGCAATAGTATACCTGTTTCCTTCCAAACCTCAACATCTTAAAGTGGAAAGAAGTTTGAATAGCACATACTCCAGAAGTGGGGAAATTCCAGCTCATGGGTCATGTATGTGCTCATAACATTTTGTGACCTGACTATGCTAATAAGGGTAGACAGACATGCTTCTTGTTAAGGACTCTCATCCTGCCTGCCAATATTGTATTGCCATAAAATGCTGCTGTAAACATCTAAATTGCCTTTGGCTGGATAAAGATCTTGACACCAATCTTAGTCCAATATTCTCCCCATTTTCTTTCTTCTCTCTTTTGAGCAAAGGAAATCAAGATTCAGCAACATAGATCTCTAAAATCACACAGCTAGTGGTGACGATCATAGATCCCAATCAAGGCATTTTCCCATTGATAATTCTAGATTCTCTTTTGCTCTCCTCTTCCAATACCTACATTTTATCACTTTCCATAAAAATATTGATTACACAGAATTAAAATTAACCACTATCTTCAAGTCTACAGACAAAGCATAAATTAGCGATAACCTGTCATTAAAAATCGTGACGGCTGCTCTGAATACTCATATTCTTCTCTTTCAAAGAGAGTTAGGTTTACAAAGCATATTATAGGATATTTTTAGTCTCATTACTACATATTTTCTTCTGGAGATTTGTGTTTTCTTTTATCAGTCTAGTAGTAATTTATTATTTCATCTAAATACATTTTTAAAGTTATTTCAATAAGGACATATGATAGAGAAGTTAAGAATATGAAGTCTGAAAACCACATTTACTTTAAAGTAGTAAATATATAAATGGCAATAATAGACATTTTAAAATAAAAAGGTTAACCTGCATATTAAACACACCTACACATATCCTTGTTTTCAGTTGCTTTGGAAATGAGCCTCTTGTCAATGAAAAAATATTTCCTTGACTCTTACTTAGTTTTGTTAACTCCTCTACAAATGAGCTCTCAGCAAAATAGTACAGAAAAGAAGTCACATGTAATCTGTCCACGTACAGTCACCTTTGACATGCCTAACACTCAACAATGAATCAAATCATTTCGAAAGTGAGTAAATTAAAAATACTATAAAAATACTATTGACTATTGAGGTTAGTTGGTTCTTTTACTGGTGTATTGAATTAGATATTCTTTAATCCCATATTGCTCAAAATATAAGATTAAATTTACTTGCTCAGTATAAAAATAGTGACCTGGGAAAGGTCAAGGCATTTTGGGTCTTGGCGTCAGATAATATTATAGAGGGTAGAGTTTTTCTTGCGTGCAGCTGACCTGGGTTCAGTTTATAACATCCTATATGGTCCTCTGAGCACCACCAACAGTAATTCCTATTGCAGAGGCAGGAATTAGTCCTGAGCACCACTGGATGCGATCCCAAATGAGAATAAACCATAATAAAACATGTCAATGCTTATATAACAATTACCAGCATTATTATTATTATTATTATTATATAATCTTTTCAGGGATCTGAATTCTGGATTTACATTATCTTGTGACTATAGTTAGGCATGATTTCTGAAATCAAATGCTCTAACACTGAGCTTTACCCCCACTATGTAGGCATGATTTCTAAATAATTTGCAAAGGATAAACTCCTTGATCACACCTCAAATAATTCAGTCTGCTGATATAATTATATATATTCATCAAGAATCTTGTAAAGAGGGAAACTATAGACCTTAAAAGCTACAATGTCAAGATTATAAAAGCCTATGACTTTTATAAAGACAAGCAATATTTAACTTAACATAATTTCTAACTATACTTTTATGCATATATCAGGGTATTGTTTCAATGTGAGGTTTTGTTGAGAAAAACTATTTTTAAGATTTCTTTCTTGTCAGTATTTTTTGCCGTCTTTTACTTAGAGTCTTTAGGAAATGATTTATTGTAAGTGGAGTGGTAACCTCATTCTGAGGAAAGCCTTGTGGCATCTCCAGGTAATCAAAGAACTTTGCTGTTTCTGATCTAGAAGAACTCAAACATTGGTCATCGAATAAAAAAAGTATTTTAAAAATGTTGATAATTGGCAAAAAGTGTTTTATTCACAAAATACATTTGACTACTCTTTTATTTGTTTTGTTTTGATTTGGGGGCCACACCCACCGACGCTCAGGGGTTCCTCCTGTCTATGCGCTCAGAAATCTCTCCTGGCTTGTGGGACCGTATGGGACACCGGGGGATAAAACCACAGTTCATCCTAGGCTAGTGCTGGCAAGGCAGACGCCTTACCGTTTGTGCCACTGCTCCAGCCCCGGATTTGACTGCGTTTAACTGGAGGACTACATACCAAATAAGTACTAGTTAATTTTTTCTATAATCTTAATATGTCTCAAATCGCCCTTTTCTTTATTTTAATTTTTAATGTAATATTATACTCATTTTGCTTTTATGGTTTGGTCCACAGTTTACATTTTATGTAAACTACATGGAAGAAGTGAGAAGAGCGTGTAAACCAAGGACCACATACTTTGTGTATGCAACGCCCCTAATTTGATCCCCAGCATGACCTTGCAATGGGTATGAACATGGAGGACTCTGTGCATTGCTTGACCCAGGAAAAGACCCATCAGACCCCTGCATCTGAGTCAACAAGAGGCCCCCATGCAAAATCTCTCACATACACACATGTAATTCAAATGAGAGAGTAGATCTGGGGTTATGTGCCACAGCATCCATAATATGTGCTGTCCTCATATAAAAAAATTATTGCACAGGATTCTGTATAAGTCTCAATACTAAAATATAAATCGTAATGGTTTTATAGTAAGTATATTTTAGTGATGCCTTGAAAATTAAACAACTAAAAATGCTAATAAAAGAACCGCGAGATAGCACCAGGGTTAGAGGGATATGTAATCTGCCTAACACAGCTGGACTGCCAACACCCCTGAGTTCCCTGGGTGGGTATAGCCAAGGAGTCCTATGTACCACATGGTTGCTAACATAGCAGGGCCATAAAGCACTGAAGCCTTAGGCCCTAAAACTGAAGCACTGGACAACTCTCAGTCAAGAATACCTTCCAGAACGCTGGAGGAATGTTTGGGAGGTCTCTACCAAATAATCAAACAATAAATAGTAAAGTAAATATTTTCAAGTTGTAACAATATGCTAGGTATTCACAGTCTCAATCCATATATGAGTTCAGATGATTTATACATGTGTCACATTTACAAAAGTCAGGAAAACATAGATAAAATGATTATGCCTAACACCAAAATGCCGACATTTAAAATATGATTCTATACCTGCTGTTCATATTGCAAAAGGTTGTTGTTGTTTTTTAATTAAAAAGGGCTATTCGAGGACCAGAGCCATAGTACGGCATGTAGGGCATTTGCCTAGCATGCAACCCACCCTGGTTCAAATGCCTGAATCCTATACACGGCCCCCCACAATAGAAGTGATTCCTGAGCTCAGAGCCAGGAGTAACCCCTGATGCCTCCATGTGTGGCCAAAAACAACAAAAAAGAGGGGGACTATTGGATTATCAATAGTATCTACAGCAAGATAAAGATACATATAGATACCTACTACCAAGAATTACCTTATGAAACAGAAACTAACTCAATAACCTTCTCTCCATTAAAAACAAGAAAAATAGGGGCCCGGAGAAATAGCACAGCGGCGTTTGCCTTGCAAGCAGCCGATTCAGGACCAAAGGTGGTTGGTTCGAATCCCGGGGTCCCATATGGTTCCCCGTGCCTGCCAGGAGCTATTTCTGAGCAGACAGCCAGGAGTAACCCCTGAGCACTGCCGGGTGTGGCCCAAAAACCAAAACAACAACAACAACAAAAACAAACAAACTAAAAAAACAAGAAAAATAGTGAAGGGGCTAGAGAGATAGTAGGGCAGGTAAGTCACTTGCCCTGCTTGCTGCTGACCTGGGTTTAATTCCCAGAATCTTATAAGATCCACAAGTCCACCATGAGTGCAGAGGCAGGAGTAAGCTGTAAGAACAATTAAATTTGGGTCAAAAAAATTTTTTTAAAAGAGTGAAAAGAAGGGGCCAAAGAGATATCACAGTGGTATGGCGTTTGCCTTGCACACAGCTGACCCAGGACAGACAGATCCATCGAGGTCCAATAAGGTCCCCCAAACCAGGAGCAATTTCTGAGAGCATAATCAAAAGTAACCTCTGAGTGTCACCGGGTGTGGCCCAAAAATTTAAAAGAAAAGGGGAGGTGGAGAGCTAGCATGAAAGTAGGGCGTTTGCCTTGCATGTAAAAGGATGCTGGTTCGAATTCCTGCATCCCATATGGTCCCTGGAGCCTGCCAGGAGCAATTTCTAAGTGTAGAGCCAAGAGTAACTCCTAAGCGCTGCCGGGTGTGACCCAAACAACATAAAACGAAACAAAAAAAATTGACTGCTTTTAATTCTTTAATATTGGGAACAAATTAAACTATTTTGATTTTATTATTTTGCCTTTATATCAACTTCTAAAACATATAGAAGTTCAAACAAAAAAGTTCTGCCTGGTGCCAATCAACCTACTTATGATACCCTAGCTTCAGAAAAAAAAAAAAACTCTTGAATTTCATTTATTTCTAAAATTTAAATATTAAATTATAAATAGAACATTACTATTATTACTAATCTTACTATATTATATTATTATTAATAAATATTACTATTTTTTTTTACTATTTGTAAATATCACTCAGTGGCATCAAGCAAACAATCTCTTACTCCTGACACTGCGCTTAGAGCTTATTCCTGCTAGGCAGGCTTGGCGAAGCATATGCAGCAGCGTCACAAATAGCCCTGTGCAAGGCAAGAACATATTGCTATGTCCCAATCCCTCCTTTTTTTCTTGATATCAATTTCTCCACAATAGGTTTCCATGTCTTTTTATATATGAATTTATTTTATGACTCTTTTATAAATTTGTTTTTGGGGTATCATATTTACAGGGTAATATCCAGGGCCACTGAGAAGGTGGGGAGCATTGTACCTGTTAATGTTCAGGATGTGGTGTGGACCTGACTGTCAAGGCTCTGCCCAAAGGTGGCAGGGGTTATGGTAATGGTGATTGATTGTTGTGATGGAACTCAGAGTTTCACATGTGTCCTTTGAGCTATTTCCCAGACTCATGAAATATCAGTCTTAGGCGGATAATTCATTAAGCATCAAATGTAAACTTATGCGCCAGGTTAATTTGAACAATTCAAATAAATTAAAAGCAATAGAAAAAGGGAAATGCCGACCAAAACAAAAGGAAAAAAAAAACACAATATCGCAAAACTCAATTAACTATCTAATTTCTATCACAGTTGTTTCTGTGACCAATTTAGATCACAAAAGTGAGCACACAGAACTGTAGATATGTTCGTGAATACACAAAAATGTACACATTAAACTGAACCTGCCGTCCCAATATTGGTGAAGGACAAAGAAAATGATGAAACAGGTGTAATAAATTGAAAAGTAACTGGCCCTGAGCTCAGTTAAAATCATTTAGCTCAAGAATAAAAATAAGGTCCCGGAGAGATAGCATGGAGGTAGGCTGCTTGCCTTGCATGCAGAAGGACAGTGGTTCAAATCCGGGCATCCCATATGGTTCCCGGAGCCTGCCAGGAGTGATTTCTGAGCATAGAGCCAGGAGTAACCCCTGAGCACTACCGGGTGTGACCCCAAAAAATCAAAATTAATTAATTAATTAATTAAAGAAGAAAAACAAAAGATGAACTAATGTGGAAAATAGAGTACTTGCAAAAGCTAAATTCTTTACTTCTATTAAGAATGAGACTTGTGGCATTTAGACCACAGCTGAAGCAAACCATTTGAAAATTGATTTGTCTCCTAGAAGCATATCCATCCATGCAAGATACAATTTCATCCTGAGACCTGCCAGTGTAATTCCATTTATCAAACTAAACATTATATAATATTAAATCAAGTCACCATTTAAACTTGAAAGGTTGCATATAAATATAGTCAGTCGCATTTAAATAGTATGGTGACTTCTGATTATTGGGCTTCCCAGGTAATTTGAAAGGAGAATTAATTCCCTGGAGACAAGTCCCAACATGTTCGCTAATTTGAAGGAAATTAAAAAAAAAAAAAAAAACATATCAAGTGGCCAATTAAAATAAGAAAGTTCAGAGCTCATTTTAAGAAACTGTTTTGAATTCTAAATTTTTGCTCCAATGTTGGGACAGCAAGGCTAATGTTTTTTTATATAAATTTTCTACTAGCCAAGGTTCTGGAATTACAGACATTTCAAAAGTTACACATGACCTTTCTAAGTTAGAATTCAAATAAATGCTGCATTAACTCTCAAGAGCAATATAATCTGCAGAGATTTCACAAGCCAGGGTCAGTTATAATCAATTGTGGTGGAAAGGATCTGGGGAGGGTGTCATGAGACCTCAAGCCCATTTTTGGCTCTGCTATGAACTTGCCACATGACCTTGACACCACCAGTTAGCATTTGCAGTCCCTGTGGTTTTTTTAGGAGGGGGTTTGTTTTGTTATTTTTCTCCTCATCTGGAAAACAATGGGTTTTCCTGATCTATGTATGATTCTCTGGCCATTTTCTATTGGCTCTTTGACCTTGTAGGACTCTGAAATCTACCTAAGTCCTTTTTTGATTAAAAATAGATGCAGGGCAAATCCTAACCATATAATACCAAGAAATTTTAAAATAGTTTAACAAATAATTTTTCAAGTGAATGATATACTCATTGAATGACAATCAATTGAATACATTTCCATAAGAAAAACAAAGCAACACGTTCTTAATTTTTTTTACGCATTATCCCTTTCTTAATGTTTTTACTAGGTAATTTGGCCTACAATAAAATGTATTATTGTCAATGGGAAATTAATAGAGTGTCCTGTCTTTCTTATTAAGACCAGATCTAGGATGATAGGAGGTATCACAGGATGAGTCTACAAACAATCCAAGTTAATCTTTTAGTCACCGAGTAGAAAGAACATTGTGGAATTCAGCTTAACTCTAGTAAATCAAGGAAAAATTAAGAAAGAAACGAAAAAGTATGATTGAATTAATAAGTAAAAAGGGTGAACGCTGAATGAAAGAAACCAATGTATTTGAATAAATAAGCACTTTTTCTGAACATCAATCGACTCTTGAACAGAGGCTGATTTTATCAGAGTTGAAGAGGCTATTAACAATGCATTGATATGCAAATATGGACATATTTGAATTTGTATATTCGTTTAAATGCCATATCCAATAGCATAAGCAAGGTTTTCAATAGTCTCTTTCATATTTGGTTTCACACTGAAATCTAAACATATTCTCAGACTTTGTGAAGTTATATCCAAAACACATCTTTTGACAAGTTAGTAGATCAGCAGATGCAGAGACTTCTGACTCTCAGAGAAAGACAGTAAGGAGAATCAAATCCAAGTGAGGCTGGGAATATCCCACATGGGGTTTTTTTCTGGGTGTCAGAAGCAATTAAGATTGCAATGGCAAAGATTCCACTGCATTAAACACAGTACTCTGTTCTCACCTAGAATCTAAAACCAAGCACACACTAGGTCATTTCGAGTTATTTACGTATGTTTTATTTCCTATAAACTGTAGACACCATATTGGTTCTTTTAATAGTCTCTTCCTGGGAGTCTGAAGGATTAATTGGGAGTGTCAGGGCATACATCTAAAGGGTCCCTCAAGCTGGACAATGAAATGATAAATTGAAGAAGCAACCGCCATCTCAAGAGTACAATTAAGTTTGCTGGGTTCTAAGTTAACCCAAATTTTAAAAATCAGGCTTAGCTGGTAACCAATTCACTGTCAACCTGTAAGATACAGAGAAAGGAGACCCTGGGGGAAAGGAATCAGATTCCACAATTCCAGGGCACTCTAGAGACACTCGGTGGTTTTCCCCTCAGAAGGGAAAGATCCAACAATCGAATCTCTTGCCAAAGGCCCCCAGTCCCCTATTGCATCACTGCCTCGACCACTGTCACTCATATCTGGTGCATTTCCCCTTCCTCTGTCCTCACTCCTTGCTCCCATCCCTAATTGGAGTCAAAGTCAGGGTGAGTCACACATGAACGAGTCACACATGTTGGTTGAAATGTCAAGTCGTGATGACCAGAAGGCCCCAAAGACACCCTGGAGCTGAAGGAAAAAGTTGGAACAAGTCAGGGTGTGTATAGGGAGGGGTGGGAAAAGAAGGGCTAGGTGGGTAGTGAGATTCAAAAGCACCAAGTTCCCAGACACCCTTGGAGGGAGACAGAAGGTCCCAATGTCCCTTTCAGTCCATCTGCTAAAAAAACAAAAACAAAAACAAAACTTAGTTTGCATCAAGGAGACAATTCAGGAAGGAAAAGGTGGAGGAGAAGAGCTGGGAAGGGGGTGCTGATTGCCTCAGCTCAGAGCCCTATTTATCATCTCCTCTAAAGCCCCACCCAAAAGTCCTGGATGGGTGGGAGAAAAAGTTGGGCATGGGAGCAGTAGAGAGAGAAGTCTGAGCAGTTCCCATTGCCCTGGTGAAAGTGGGGTGTCCTTTTTACTTTCTACATAGCTGAAACCCAACTACAAAGATGTAGTTGTAATCACAGTGCTTCAAGAAAAGATCAATTTTTAAAGAAATCACAGTTTCTCACAAAAATGGTCCTAATATTTGTAATAACGCTGCTATTACGAATCATCCCATACATAATATTTGTAACAAAACTCTTAAAAAGAAGACCAGAAAGGTGGAGGAGGAGAGTGGGGGGTGCCTGGCCTTACTCACCCTGGCGGCTCTGGACGAGTAGGGGTCCTCGAAGAGGGCCCACATGCGGGGTCGCAGCCTCCTCCAGCGGCCGGCCTTGCCGTCGGGGCCCCCCAAGCCCGCGGGGTCGTCGATGCCCAGCCTCTTGGCCGCAGGGTCCGGGGGGTCCTCGTCGTCCCCGGGGTCGCCCCCGCCAGCCCCGCCGCCGCCTCCCCCGATGAGGTCGGGGGTCTCGAAGATGTCCAGCGCCTCCTCGGCGTCGCGGTGCTGCCGGTAGGTCATCCAGCAGCAGGGCTCCACGTCCGTCTCGTCGATGCCCCAGAAGGCCAGCTCCTCCTCGAACAGGGGCCCGCACACGTCGGCCGGACAGTGCAGCTTGCCGGTGCGGTAGTAGTTGAGCACCGAGGCGAACACCCCGGGGTGCCGGTCGAAGAAGAACTCGCGCCCGCCCGCGCCCAGGGGGTCCCGGGGGCTGCCAGGACTCGACCCCGGGCCCCTGGACGGCGGCGGAGGCGAGCGCGGCTGGGGCGACGGGGGGGACCGCCGGCCCGCGGGCCCCAGGGGCTCCCCGGAGCAGGAGGACGAGGACGAGGCCAGCAGGGCCAGGCGGGTCCCGGGCAGCGTCTGCAGGGTGCTGCGGTAGGTCTCGTGGCGGGTCCCCCCGACGTTGAGGATCACCCTCTCGTTGCTCTCCAGCTTGCCCATCTCGGTGGCTCAGACATGACTGGGGGAGGCGGGCACAAGTGGGGGGACCCCGGAGCCCCGAGTTACAAGAGCGGAAGGGTTAACTAACGGCTCCCCAAGCCAACCCCAAGCACCCCCTCCAGGGAGACCCTCGTCGCCCCAGCCCAAGTGTCTCTCTCTCTCTATCTATCTCCCAGGACCCGCAGGTCTGCTGGGCAGGTTCGGTTCTCGCCCTCCCGACGTCCAGGCTCTGCTCTGGCCGCTCCCTCCGGCTCCCTGGGTGGGTCCGACCTTGTCCCCAGACCCGACCCCTGGTCTCTTCTCTGGCCTGGCTTGGCCTCACTCCCACTGCCCGGGTCTCTCTGCCATTCATTACCCATTTGGGTCCCTCTCAGCCACCACTACACCCCGAGTCCCTCTCTGCCATCCATTACTCCCTGGTCCCTCTCTGCCACCCCATTACCCCGGGTTCCTCTCTGCCACCCTCTATCCCCTGGATCCCTCCCTACCATCCACTATACCCCGGGTCCCTCTCTGTCACCTTCTACCCTTGGTCCCTCTCTGCCATCCCCTACACCCTGGTCTCTCTCTGCCACCCTTTACCTGGGTCCCTCTCTGCCACCACTACACCCCGAGTCCCTCTCTGCCATCCATTACTCCCTGGTCCCTCTCTGCCATCCTCTATCCTGGATCCCTCTCTGACACCCTTTACCTGGGTCCCTCTCTGCCACCCTCTACCCCTTGGGTCCCTCTCTGCCTTCCACTATACCCCGAGTCCCTCTCTGCCATCCATTACTCCCTGGTCCCTCTCTGCCATCCTCTATTCTGGATCCCTCTCTGCCACCCTCTACCCCTTGGGTCCCTCTCTGCCTTCCACTACACCCCCCGGGTCCCTCTCTGCCACTCTCTACCGTGGATACTTCTCTGCCACCCATTGCCCTGGGTCCCTTTCTGCCACCCTCTACCCGGGTCCCTCTCTGCCACTCACCTCGACTTGTCTGTCCTCTCTCTAGGCACTTCCATTAAGCAGGGAGTTCTCTGGGCTCTGCCAAGTTGGCGTTGGCAAGTGAGATACCCCAGAGTCGCCCCAGGACTGGACTTGTGCACAGCCCCTCCCCTCTGCCCGACCCAATTCGCTACTCGGAATCCACTCCAGACGGGTTTTTGGTGCCCCAGCAATCTGGAGGGCGCCCTTGGGCGCGCCCAGTTCTCGCCACTCTCTCTCTCTCCCTCGCCACCCAGACTGGAAGAAGGCAGAAGCAGCAAAAGTCGGATAAGAGGGGGAAACAATAAAAATAAAAAAGAGCCCCAATCCCCCCGCTGTTGCTTTCCACCAAGGAGATGGCAGACTCGCTTCCTGCTCCAATGAATTAATTCCCTTTAGGAAGGAAGGAGCGTTGCTCATACTCCCAAGCTTAAGACCCAGGAGAGGAAACAACTAAGTAGGATCCTTTAATTTATTAATTTTTCGACTGCCTTCCGACCCATCCCCCTTTCCCCAAGAAAAACAAACATCTGTCTGTGGGGGGGGGGTGCTTTCTAGGAGGGGCGAGGCCCCAGGGACCAGACACACCTCCCTGGAACCCCAAGCTGCACATCCAAGCTCTGTCCTTGCTGCCACCCGACCCCAACCTCTCTCCCTTGGGGATTTGGGGGGCTTCTCCTCTCCATCCTTCCAGCGGTCAGGAGAGAGATTGGGGGGCCCTGGGCGCGGCTGGGGAGGTGCGGGGAGCGATGCCAGCCTTCGGGGTCAGCATGCCCTTCCCTTCCCAGCAATCACCCCCTTTCTCTCCCTCCTCCCCAGCCCCGGTACCTTAAGGAGACCCAGAGCAAAGTGATGCTTGCTTGGGCGGCCGACTGGGCGAGGTCCTCAGGGCAGCCGGGCGGGGTCCAGACAGACACCCGTCCAGCCCAGGCGCCCTTCTCCGGAGGGAAACTACTTGTTGGCGTTTTTCGGGGTTCGGGTGGTTGGGTCGCTTCTCCTCCAGCCCCTGCCCGCCTCCAGCCGCGCGCCCCGGCGTCATGCTGCCAGCCCCGGGCTCGCCCAGCGCGCCGAGTGCCCATCGCGCAGGGCTGGGCGCACCATGGAGCTCGGGGTGAGGTCCAGCAGGCTCGGGCACCCCGCTTTCCAGCCCAAGGTTTGGCTTCTTCCCCTCCCCAAGCAGCCAGGGCTTGGAGCTGCCCCTGCAAGCACCGCTCGCCTCAGCCACCGCCGCCCCAGCACCCAGCACAGGCGAGGATGGGTGGGTGGGTGGGTGGGTGGGTGGTGGGTGGGTCTTGGGGAGCTCTGTTGTACCAACCAGGTTCACTTCTATTTATTTTTTCCCCTCCTTTGGAGCTCTCTCCCCACCCTCTAGGAGCTTCCAGCTGCCTTGCCTGCCTTGTGAAATCCCACCCAGCTCCTTCTCTTCTGGCAGCCCCACCCCTTCCTTGCAAGCCAGGTGATCTAAGATCTAAGCCTCAGTTCCCCCCTCTCTCTGTACCCTTTTTCTTTTTTTTACTGAAAGCTAGTGGGGAGAGCAAGATGCTACTTACAGGTACCAAGTGAGGCTTGGTTGTCCTGTCTTAGGCATACCTCTGACTTGCTCTTTTTTTCCCCCCATCAAATGTAGGTCTGCACCCAACACATCCCTGGTTATATAAAAATAAGTTTTAAAAGTTTATTCCAGAAAACTTAATGCTCTGGCAAGTGAAAGACACTCACGTTTCTTTAGCAGAAACTAAAGAAGCCCAGGCGACCCTTCTCCGGGTACCAAAGCAATGATCTCATAAGTCCAGTTTTTCACTGACTGAAAAATCTCTTCTGCCTTGACTTGTCCTTTGTTAGAGCTGCCGTGGGTATCTCAAACTTGGGTTGTCAAAGCAACTGATGTGGATCATCTCACAATCCTGAAAGGTTAGTAGTGCAAAAGCGGGGGCCGGAGAAATAGCATGGAGGCAGTATGTTTGCCTTGCATGCAGAAGGATGATGGTTCAAATCCCGGCATCCCATATGGTCCCCTGAGCCTGCCAGGAGCGATTTCTGAGCATTGAGCCAGGAGTAACCCCTGAGCACCGCCGAGTGTGACCCAAAACCAAAACCAAAACAACAAAAGTGCAAAAGTGTGGTATAGTGAGGGCCAATTTCTTCTGAGGTCTCTGAGGCATGGTCTAGTTCCGGGTCTCTTCCTTGTTTTGTCAAACTCTCTATCTCGTGTCATTTTTTCTGAATCCAAGTCTGCCTTCCATGCAGGGACACAAGTTGTAAGATTAGCACTCACCCTAAAGACTGCATTTTGACACAGTCGTCTCTGTAAAGACCCTACCTACCTCGCTATCAAGTCTCATTCTGAGGTACTAGAGTTTATCTCTTTAAGGGGTAGGGGCCAAGAAGAGCATAATTTAATAGATAGAGGACCTCATTTTCAAACTAAGCTTCTGTCGGTGTGTATCCTTCCAGAAAGAAGAAAGAAAGATGTGTGATTTGTTTAAGATTGTGAAGTTCAAAGCGGTTGAAAAGCCATTGTATGGTGGAAGGGAAACCTTTAAAACAACATATAAAAAATTGATAATACTATTTTGCAAGAACTAGAGTTAGCTGTCAGTCTTTTTCAATAGAAAAGATCACAAAGTGGGAAATTAAATATAAGTTATTCATCAAATAAAACACTGTCACAGTACTAAAAACTTGCAAGCCAATATGATGTGTATAAATTATATAGAAAGTGTACTTATACTATGAGAGTTGAGTGTATTGTGATAGAAAAAACCTGTGAATGTGGGTCTATAAATAAATCTGATTATTCATACTCAAAAAAACATAATACTGGGCTAATGATTCTAGTTTTTACACTTACCAATCACTAAGGTATTTCTATAAATAATAGTAAGAATACATTTTAAGACCAGAAGATTCCCCAAAGAAGTTGGGAACCACAACTACAAATTCTTTGTGTTGATTAATTCTACTATTGTCTAAATAATATCTTGTTACTTAATATAGTAAATTCAATAAAGAAAAAGGCATATAGTTCACTTAAAAATGTATTAGCGATAGAAGTACAGTAGCACAATCACTTATAATAGATAACTTTTACTGAGATCTTGTTTTGTGCCAAGTTCTTTGGTGGGGTGTTTAGAGTTTGGGGCAACACATGACGGAGCTCAGGAGTTATTACTGGTTCTATTCTCAAGGTTCACTCCTGGATGTTCTCAGGGGACCATTTGTAGTCCAGGGGAAAAGCCTGGATCAGCCACATGCAAGCGCAAGCATCTTAACCCTTGAACTATCTTTTCAACCTCTTTTATTTTCCTATAATAAATCTTATATGTAAGGTTATATAAAAACCTTACATATAAGGTTTATTACATATGTTACATATCTATAATTAGGTTACATATATATATAATAAGGTTATATAGAAACCTTACATATTAAGGTGAGGAGGAGTTATTTTCATGTGCAAAATTATATAAATTAATATTTTAAATATTTTAACTTAAAGAAAGATAATATATATTTCTAGAAAGATGATTTCACTGATAGTAGAATAACACGTCCTTTAGTTTGTTAATATAAAAGTTGTGATACGAAGGATCTGTAGAGAAACCTAAAGGAATGGGACAAAAGATGATCATGCTAAAGACTTATAAAAGGAGAAAACAGATAAAAATAATCAAATGAATTTGAATCCAAGATTATACAGGCTATCTAGAAGTATTCACATAAAGAAATAAAGAGGGTTTTCTTTGAAAAAAATTAAATTTTTATGTCATTCTTGCAGATTAAATATAAAATCAAAGATTATATCAGGTATGTTTGGAAATACTATAAAACTAAAAACATGAGCTATATCTAATAAAAGAGAAATGGCAAACAAAGTAATGAATAAAAATCAGTGTGTGTGTGTGTCTCTCTCTCTTTTTTTTTTAATCAGTATAAGGCGAGACCCTAAGAAAAATATCCTGGTTTCTTTATGTAAGATAGGAGAGAACAGAAAAACCTCTAGCTAAAAAATTCACTGATCTTGCTGCAAAAGAGAGATAAAAGTAGAAAGAAATAAAATCTTTGAAAGATGGCAATGGAAAACTAAATAAGAAATAATCATTGTGTTTTTCTTTGTTGGTCTTTGTGGAACAAAGATTTAAAAAGCCCACATGGACATTACCCCTTACAGAGAAGCCATTGAAACGCACCTCCTTTAGATCCTTGACTAAGCATCATAGAAAGCTCTAGAAACTACACTGCATCACTGTGAGAAATGGGGTTTCTTCACATGAGGTTACATCATGCCTGTCGAAATCTAACACTTGCAGAAGTTTAAATTTTGAACCAATAAACTTAAAGTCTAGTATAAACAGGAAAATGAATAACCCACAGAAACAACATATTCATAATAAAATTCCTCTGCACTTGATTTTGAAATGGCTACATCTTTGTATTCCTCCACATAAATGAAACCTTTGATAAGGTGACTTTGTGGATTATTCTATCAAGTCAGTTTCTCTTGCCCTTGAATTTGTCCTAGCCGTGCAATTTGGCAATAGAATAAAATGGTGGTGACATTATATCAGTTCAAAACCCTGTTTTCCAAAAGTTATGTATGTTCCTTCATATTCTCTCTCTCTCTCTCTCTCTCTCTCTCTCTCTCTCTCTCTCTCTCTCTCTCTCTCTCTCTCGTGTGTGTGTGTCAACTCTACCTTTGAGAACAAATTTTAGCTTATCTACTTTTATATGAGAGTTATATATCTTAGATACACACACATACACACACTATATATACCTTTGGAGCGAATAGAATTATAAGAAAAAAGTTCAGAAAAATAATAGGCAAGCCTTTAGGAAATAAATGGCTATAACAATAACAGCAATGATCATTACAAGTATTTTAAGTCTCCTATGGATAAGACTTTATTGCTATCCATAGGTAATGGTCATTTAATCTCAAAGTAGAATTGCCTTGCTCTTCTTTATGTTCTTATGTGTTCATAAGATGGTCCAGCTGGGCCTCGCCTAAATACATTGATCCACAGAATAATAAGCTAAATAAGTGTTTAAATCTATTAAATTGGGGTCGAAGAGATAGCACAGTGGTGGGGCATTTGTCTTGTATGCAGCCGACCAGGAGAAACTCAATTCAATTCCCAGCATCTCATATGGTCCCCCAGCCTGCCAGGGGTGATTTCTGAACGCAGAGCCAGGAGTGGCCCCTGAGCACCGCAGAGTGCTCAGATTGATTGGTCTGTAGAGTGCACTGCAGACCAATCAATCGATCAATAAACAAAGCTTAAAAAATAAATCTATTAAATGTAGGATAATTTTCTATGAGAGTGAACTTATGTTCTATATTCTGTTCACCTAAAAGTTCAAAATTATAATATTAGTTGCCTATTAAGGACAACTAACACTTGTATATCATTAATTTTATAGAAAACCAATTTTCCTTGTTAACAGAAATATTTGAGAGTTACTATAATAGTGATTAATTATACAAGTTGTGGAAATAGGTACGCTGAAGTCCTCCAAGTGTCACTGAGAGTCTGACTTAAAGAAAAATTGTATAACTCCTTGAGCCTCAAGGAAAATTATATAGAATCAGGTGGTGATATAATAGTTATTATGAGAATAAGATTTGGCAAAACAGCTGTTGGTCATCTGTCAGATTTTAGTTCTTTGTTAGTGATTTTTATCAAATGAAGAAAAATTATGCCTATAGATTACATAATTAATAATTGCTAGTAGCAGGAGTATAATCGATATTTTCTCCTGGATATCCTCACTCCTACCTATTTCATCTTACTACCATATATACAGAAATTAAAACTGGATATTTATTATATCATTAAAGATGTAATGAAATTGAGATTCTGGAATTATTCACTAAGTCTGCATTTTTCTCAAATATTTTAATTCAGACATAAAGACACTAACCATACTTTCATTTTATATAATGTCTCTTTTCTACTATCTAAATAATTACTTGTAATAATTACAAGGAGGACCTACATGTGAAGAACTAAGGAATCACTAATTGTATAGATTAGCCTTCCTATATGTGAGAAATACATAGCTGCATTGGTGTCAAGAACCAGAGGCTCTGCAAAAATACCCAGAATAATAGCATAAATATTCAGCCAATGTGTAAGAGTGCAGAGAAAGTTTTATATTGAAGGAAGAGCTAGTTTTTCATAAACATAAGACAATATAGACTAATAAACATTTAAATCAACCATTGAAAAAACAGTTGACCTCTTGTTATGAAAACTTCGGCAGGTTATAGTCTTCTATGTAATTTACTTAAATAATAATAGGTGAGGATGAAGATTATGATGATAGATTGATCATTTCATCAGTAGATGAATAGATACATAACTTTAATAAATGAAGCAGCTGATATGTAAGCTAAGATTCATTTTTTTTATATTTGTTTTTTTTTTTATGCCACACCAGCATGACCAGGGGTTACTCCTGGCTCTGTGCTAAGAAATCGCTCCTGGCTTGGGGTGGGGGCATATGATTGCCAGGTATTGAACCTGAGTCTGACCCTTGTATGCCACGTGCAAGGCAAACACCATACTGTTGTGCTATCACTCCGGTCCCTATCATTCTTAAAGTCATATAAAAAAAAAAAAACAAGATAAAAAAAAAAGCAAAGATCTTCCTATTGACTCTCTTATTTATATTATTGGTTAAATCATGAATTTCAAAGAAAAGTGCACATGATTGAAATTCTTCTGTGATTTAGGGGGCTGGAGCAGTGATGCAAGTGGCAGGGTGTTTGCCTTGCAAGCCCTGTGGATGGACTGTGGTTCAATCCCCTGGTATCCCATATGTCCTCCAAGCCAGGAGCAATTTCTGAGCGCATAAGCAGGAGTAACCGCTGAGTGTCGCTGGTGTGGCCCAGTTTCAATAATATGCACTTTACTTTCTTTTGTTTTTTCTCCTTGTTTTGCTTTTGGGGCCCACACACCCCGTGACACTGGGGTTACTCCTGGCTCTGATCTCGAAAAATTTGCTCCTAGCAAGCATGGAGGACTGTAGTAGGAATGCTGGGGATTGAACCAAGGCTCGTGCTAGGTTAGACACATGCAAGGCAAACCTCCTACCGTGCGCTATCACTCCGGCCCAGTGCACTTCACTTTCTTAATGTTCTTGCTCTTCTATAGTTTACGAATGATGGATATGACATTTCATTTAATAATAAATTAGTTAAAAATCTTTATTTTTAATAGTTTACTGACTTGGCTGCAAAAGATTTCACATCTGTTTGATTTATTCTATATCCTAAGGATCGGTGATGATGAAAAGAAAAGAAAGAGATACATAGATAAATAATCTCTTTGCATTTTATTATAGTCATCCTGCCATAAAAACCTCTATGCTTTGAAATGCATCAGAAACCCTCCAAGAAGCTCTTAAAACTGCAGAAGCTCCACCCTGAGGTTTGGATTTTATTGATTTAAGGCAAAAAATGGAGAATCATTGTTTTTAAAAAAGCACGCCCACAGTACGAAATATCCACAGAAGCTATATTAGAGTGAATATTTATAAAAACATGACAAGAGGTTCTCTAAATAGTTCCTCTGCATAAAATATTAGAAAGACTAACACAGGAAGAGAATAAATTTAGCTCAAACCCTATGTACCACATTAATTACAATAGGTCTTTAAAAGTGTGGATTGAAAGTAATGGTTTGTTCCAATGTTAGGCAAGATATTGCCAGGATAAGGAAAAAAATTGAATATGTAGCTATCAAAAATTTTTTTAAACACCTTGATTACAAATATGATTATAGTGGGTTTCAGTCATGTAAAGAACACTCCCCCTTTCACCAGTACAAACATTCCCATCACCAATGTCCCAAATCTCCCTCCTCCCCACCCACCACCACTTGTACACTAGACAGGCTTTCTACTTCCCTCATTCATTCACATTGTTATGGTAGTTCTCAATGTCGTTATTTCTCTAACTGCACTCATCATTCTTTGTGGTGAGCTCCATGTCATGAGCAGGGACCTTCCAGCCCTCCCCTATCTTTTATCTCTGAGAATTATTGCAAAAATGTATTTTATTTTTCATAAAACCCATAGATGAGGGAGACTATTCTGTATCTATCTATCTCCCTCTGGCTTATTACACTCAGCCTAATAGATTCCATGTACATCCATGTATAGGAAAATTTCATTACTTCATCTCTCCTGACAGCTGCATAATATTCCATTGTGTATATGGACACCGTTTCTTTAGCCACATCATCTGTTGAAGGGCATCTTGGTTGTTTCCAAAGTCTGGCTATTGCAAATAGCACTGGAATGAATATCGGTGTGAGGAAGGGATTTTTGCATTGTATTTTTGTCTTCCTAGGGTATAACCATAGGAGTGGTGTAGCTGAATCATATGGGAGCTCAATTTCCAGTTTTTGGAGCAATCTCCATATTGCTTTCCATAAAGGTTGGACTAGACAGCATTCCCCCAGCAGTTGATAAGAGTTCATTTCTCTCACATCCCGCCAGCACTGCTTGTTCTCATTCTTTGTGATGTGCGCCAATCTCTGTGGCGTGATATGGTTCCTCATGGTTGTTTTGATTTGCATCTTCCTGATGATTAGTGATGCGGAGCATCTTTTCATGCACCTTTTGGCCATTTGTATTTATTCTTTGTCAAAGTGTCTGTTCATTTTTTTCTTCCCAGTTTTTTATGGGATTAGCTGTTTTTCTCTTGTAAAGTTCCGTCAGTGCCTTGTATATTTTAAATATTAGCCCCTTATTTGATGGATATTGGTTGAAAGGTTTCTCCCACTCAGTGGGTGGCTCTTGTATTCTGGGCACTATTCCTTTGTGGTGAAGAAGCTTCTCAGATTAATATAATCCCATCTGTTTATCTCTGCTTCCACTTGTTTGGAGAGTGCTATTTCCTCCTTAAAGATGCCTATAGTCTCAATGTCATGGAATGCTTTACTTATGTGTTGTTCTATATACCTTATGGTTTCAGGTCTGATATCAAGGTCTTTAATTCATTTGGATTTTACCTTTGTACATGGTGTTAGCTGGGGGTCTGAGTTCGCTTTTTTGCAAGTATCTGACTAGTTGTGCCAACACCACTTGTTGAAGAGGCTTCCTTGCTCCATTTAGGATTTCTTGCTCTTTTATCTAAAACTAGGTGATTGTATGTCTAGGGAGTATTCTCTGAGTAATCAAGCCTATTCCACTGATCTGAGGGTCTGTCTTTATTCCAATGCTATGATATGTTGATAACTATTGCTTTGTAATACAGTTTAAAATTGGAGAAAGTAATGCCTCCCATATTCCGTTTCCCAAGAATTGCTTTAGCTATTCGAGGTTGTTTATTGTTCCAAATGAATTTCAGAAGTTTGGTCAACTTCTTTGAAGAAATCATGAGTATATCCTTAGAGTGATCACATACTTAATCTGAAACAATACTTTGGGAGTATTTCAATGTTAGTGATGTTAATCCTGCCAATCCATGAACAGGGTATGTGTTTTTATTTCCATGTGTCTTCTCTTATTTCTTGAAGCAGGATTTTATAGTTGTTGTTTTTTATGTATAGGTCCTTCACATCTTTAGTCAAGTTGACTCTAAAATATTTGAGTTTGTGTGGCACTAATGTTAATGGGGTTGTTTTTTTTTTTTCTTTTGGTTTTTGGGCCACACCCGGCGGTGCTCAGGGGTTACTCCTGGCTGTCTGCTCAGAAATAGCTCCTGGCAGGCACAGGGGACCATATGGGACACTGGGATTCGAACCAACCACCTTTGGTCCTGGATCGGCTGCTTGCAAGGCAAACGCCGCTGGGCTATCTCTCCGGGCCCAATGGGGTTGTTTTCTTAATGTCCATTTCTTCCCTATCACTCACTATTGGTGTATAAAAAGGCCATTGATTTTTGTGTGTTAATTATGTAGCCTGCCACATTGCTATATAAATCTATTGTTTCTAGAAGTTTTTGGTAGAATCTTTAGGGTTTTCTAAGTATAGTGTGGTAACATCTACAAATAGGGAGAGCTTGAATTCTTTCTTTCCTATCTGGATTCCCTTGGTATCTTTTTCTTGCTTAATCGCTATAGCAAGTACTTCCAGTACTATGTTCAATAGGAGTGGTGAAAGAGGACAGCCTTGTCTTGTACCAGAATTTAGAGGAAAGGCTTTTAGTTTTTCTCCATTGAGGATAATATTTGCCATTGGCTTGTGGTAGATGGCCTTAACTATATTGAGAAAGGTTCCTTTCATTCCCATCTTGCTGAGAGCTTTTTTTCTTTTATCAAGAATGGGTGTTGGACCTTATCAAATGCTTTCTCTGCATCTATTGATATGATCGTGTAATTTTTATTTTTCTTGTTGTTGATGTTATGTTGGTGTTGATAGATTATTTATGGATGTTAAACCATCCTTACATTTCTGGGATAAAACCTACTTGATTGTAGTGAATGATCTTCTTGATAAGGCACTGGATCCTATTTGCCAGGACTTTGTTGAGAATCTTTACATCTGTGTTCATCAGGAATATTAGTCTGTAATTTTCTTTTTTGGTAGCATCTCTGTCTGGTTTAGGTATCAAGGTTATGTTGACTTCATAAATGCTATTTGGAAGTGTTCCTATTTCTTCAATATCATAAAAGAGCCTGGCCAGGATTGGTAGAAGTTACTCTTAAAAGATTTGAAAGAGGGCCCGGAGAGATAGCACAGAGGCGTTTGCCTTGCAAGCAGCCGATTCAGGACCAAAGGTGGTTGGTTCGAATCCCGGTGTCCCATATGGTCCCCCGTGCCTGCCAGGAGCTATTTCTGAGCAGACTGCCAGGAGTAACCCCTGAGCACTGCCGGGTGTGGCCCAAAAACCATAAAAAAAAAAAAAAAAAGATTTGAAAGAATTCATTCGTAAATCCATCCGGGCCTGGGCTTTTGTTTTTGAGCAGACATTTGATTATCATTTTAATTTCCTCAATAGGGATGTGAGTGTTTAGATATGCTACATCCTCCTTATTCAACCATGGAAGATTAAAAGAGTCCAAGAATTTATCCATTTCTTCCAGGTTCTCTTGTTTAGGGGCATAGAATTTCTCAAAGTAGTTTCTGATTACCCTTTGAATCTCTAAAATATCTGTAGTGATCTCCCCCTTTTCATTTCTGATACGAGTTATCAAGTTTCTCTCTTTCTTTTTTTTTTCTTCTTTCTTTTTTTTTCTTTTTTTTTAAATATAATTTTTATTTTGATCATAGTGTCTTACATATTGTTGACAATAACATTTTAGGTACATATTTACATAAAATCAGGGGGGATTCCCATCACCAAATTGTCCTCCCTACCCCTCCGTTTTTGTCCTACCTCCCATTTCCTCTTCCCCTCAACCCCCAGGGGCGGCTAGAATATGTGGTCCCCTCTGTATCCAACCCACTACTTAGTAGTCTTGCACCTGTTTGGTCTTGATGCCTCCCTTATCTCCCCCTCTAACTGTAGGCAGGACTAGCTAGTTCAAGTTGCGTGGTTTTGCCTGAAAAAGAGAAGATAAATAAACTGGGGTAAGAGTCTAATACTCCAAAAAATGGGTGGAATCCTTCTAGAGGCTCTCATCATCGATTTGGGAGATGAAGGAGAGAAGGAAGGTGAAACACTCCACCAGTACCAAAAAAAAGTGTCAACTATCCAGTGAGGACTCCAGCTATATCAATAAACACCACAAAAAAACAGACGAAAAACAAAGCAAAACAAAAACAAAACAAAAAAAACAAAAAACAAAACAAAAACAAACAAACAAACCAAAAACACGCCATGGTCTTGAAATAAGAAACATGGCATAGCACATAACGAAAGAAAAGAAAAGAAGAGAAAAAAATAAGTATAATTGGAGACAACGATTTCAATAATCACACCCAAACAGAGAAATCGACCAAAAATAGATAGGTAAATAAAAAATAATAATAATAACAATAATAAATGAAGGTAAAAAAAAATATATATATATATAAAATAACCAAGGTTTTGTGCTTTTTGTATTTTTGTTTTTTCCCCTCCTGCCCTGGCACAGTAAATATTGGGGTCATTCGAAAAGGAATTCACTTGGCCTATGTGATATGGGGTTTCTCCGTCCTTGGAGTATACTGTCATGGGATCAGCTCTAGATTTTGCTCAGGATCATTTATTCTCCTGGTGGTGTTTTTTTTGGTGTGTGGAAGACTTCTGTTCTGTCCAGGGTGATACACTCAGAGCTCTGTGTTTAGAGGTCTCAGTATCTGCACAGATCCTGAGGTGGGACTTATGATGAAGTCAGTCTTTGTGGTTCTAGAGGTTCTGTTACCTCAGTGTCGTTTTAATCCATCTTCTGTGGTTGGTGACCTTGGTCTTTGCACTGAACCTAGGATGGCACCTAGGATAGCGTCTTTCTTTGTGCTTCCAGAAGCCCATTCTGTTGCAGTTGTCTCTGTCAGACCTTTGGGACTGGGGATCATGCTTATTGTGCAAGTCATAGTTCAAACCCTAAACTAGGCTTTTTTATTGGTCCCAAGATGTATACTGTCTGGTCGTGGTTCTAGTAGCCCAGTCATCTGTAGTCACGATCTTGGCTTTTGGACCTACCAAAGGGTGCCGAGTCTTGTCGTTAGCTGGTAAGGTAGGCTAATCTGCTCTAAGGTCAAGTTGTTCACATTTTCCTCGTTGTCAGGATATCATGTTAGAGCTGGCCCTTGTTGTTGACCCCGCAGTATTAAGGCTGTCCCGGATGGAGTTTGTTTCCTGCAGCTGTTGTGAAGAGCTGTGCCGATTCTATGTCCGGGATCCAGGGTTCAAGGCTGGATGAATGGTATCTAATCATCTGAGGTCTAAGTTGATTCCACATGACATATTTTCAAGGTAGGAGATATCCCTGTATTGTAAACAACTATGAGTTCCTATCTCTAGTAGATAAGAGCTCTTTTTTTATATGTAAGATTTCCCCTTTATTTAGTGTGTCTTTGCAGGGGGAAGTGGAGCTACATTGTATTGTCGGTGTAGTTGGGGGTGGACAGAGGGGATAACAGACACAGGTCACATACCCAAAAATGATAAAAAAAATAAAAATAAAAATAAAATAAAATAAATAAAAATGTATGTGCTCGCAAATGTATATATAGGACCAACATTTAAAAAAATAAATAAATAAATTTAAGGAAGAAGAAAAAAAAAGAACTAAAATGAGTTAGCAAAGTTTTTAAAGGACCAAAGTGGTGCAAAAGACTACCTTACATTTGGGGGAGAGCAGGTAACGAGGTGGTGTATTACAGGTCTTATGCCTATGTTGGAAGTACAGTTTTTTCCCATTGTCTTTTGGGTTTTTTCTTGTGGTGTGTGGGTTCCCAGGCATCTTCCTAACCCACCCCCTGACCTTCTTCAGATTGGTAAAAGTTTGCGGCAGGGAGGTCTTGGAAGAGTTCTTGCATTGGGGATACTTTTGGATCTAGGCCCGGTTTCAAGGAGCAGTCCGCGTTAGGGGGAGTTGGTAGGGAGGGCCTCGCAGCATGAGTCCACAGGGGAGTTGGCTGTCTTTTCTTTCAGGAGACGAGGTGTGGGTTTATCTGGGTGTCCTCTCGCCTGGGTGCTGGGTACTGGTTCGTTGGGTAGGAGGTCGATCTTGATGCCTAATAGAATAAGGACTGGGGGTGAAGAGTTTTAATATGGTGGGAGATCTGGATGGGATTGAGGGGTGAAGGGATAGTTGGATTTCCGGAGGGGGGAAAGGGGAAGGTATATGGGAAGGGTTTGAAGGGAGAGAAAAGAGAAAATACCTTAGAGAGAAAAGGGGGAGAGAAAGGGAAAAAAGTAATGAGCAGAATAGAAAAAAAAAAAAAAGGTAGTGAGAAGAGGGGAGAGAATAGCAAGGGAATGCTAGTTTGCTTGAATGTGTTCAGTGAATAGAGCATGTAGTTTGGGTCTGTACGTCGCTGTTACTGCTTCGGTGGTCTGACTGGTCACGTGCTTGAAACCCTAAAAGAAGGTAAACCTAGAGATAAAGTGTATGTTAAAGAGTTTTCTCGGGGCCATCTCGTAGTGCAAACTGGGTATGGTATCTCGTGTGGTATCCCGAGCTGCCATCTTAGCTTGTCCGCCCTTTGTATCCAAGAACGCCTGTGGACAGAAAAGCTGAGAGGTTATTTTAAATATAGTAAGATAGAGGCATTAATACGTAGTTTTATGGGATGTTTCCATTGGAGTCAGTGGTTTGCCATGGTATTCTTTACCTGTGTTCCTGTATACGATCTCTACAGGATTATTATGGGCCATTATTGTAGAAGGTTGATTACGTACCTGTTCTCTCTATGCTGCTGTTCTGGTGTTGCTGTTTTCTTTGTGGTATAATGTGTAGTCGAGAGTTTGTGTTGTTCCTTTTTCATGTGTTTTGGGCACTGTTCCCAGGTATATGTTGACTATTACAGTGATTGGAGTTTCTACCCTGTTAGACCCTGTTATTTGATTGTTAAGTATTAGTTGTGATTGAGATGTATGTTCTATGTGCTTCAGAATAGTGGTACCATTCTGTGTTTATCTTTTGTCTTCTGACTTACTTCGTTTAACATAACATGATCTAGGTCCATCCACGTTGCTGCAAAATCTGTGATTGTATCATTTCTGACTGCCATGTAGTATTCCATTGTGTATAGATACCACATCTTAATGATCCATTCATCTGTTGTTGGACATCGTGGTTGGTTCCAAGATTTGGCTATTATACTGAGTGCTGCGATAAATAGTGGGGTGCACACGTATTTTGGAATGAATGTTCTTCCAACTTGGGGGTATATACCTAGAAGTGCAATTGCTGGGTCAAAAGGGAGGTCAATTCTGAGTTCTTTGAGTACTCTCCAGACTGTTCTCCATAGATGTTGGACTAGGGGGCATTCCCACCAGCAGTGGATGAGAGTTCCCTTCATACCACATCCACGCCAACAAAGATTGTTCTCAGTATTTTTGATGTGAGCCATCCTCACTGGTGTAAGGTGGTATCTCATTGTTGTCTTGATTTGGATCTCTCTGATGATGAGTGAAGGTGAGCATGTTTTTCATGTGTTTGTTAGCCATCCTTCTGTCTTCCTCAGAGAAGTGTCTATTCATTTCTTCTCCCCATTTTTTATGGCTTTATTTGGTTTTGAGGGGCTCAGTTTTCTGAGTGCTTTGTAAGTTCTAGATATCAGCCCTTTATCTGATATGCCTAGTGAAAAGATTTTTTTCCCATTCTGTTAACTGTCTTCTTGCATTAAGTAAGGTTTCTTTCGCCATGCAGAAGCTTTTTAGTTTGATGTAGTCCCATTTGTTTATGCTTGCTGCTAAGGTTCTTGCCATTGGTGCTCCATTCTCGAAGACCTTTTTGATATATAGATCTTCGGGTGTTCTCCCTATTTTATTCTCGATAAACTTTATAGATTCGGGTCTGATTTCAAGGTCTTTAATCCATTTTGAGTTGACTTTTGTATAAGGAGTGAGGTATGGGTTGATTTTCACTTTCGTACATGTGGTTTTCCAGTTGTACCAACACCATTTGTTGAATAGGCTTTCTTTGTTCCATTTCAGATTCTTGCCTCTTTTATCAAATATTAGTTGGCTGTATATCTGGGGGTTTATGTCTGGGAATTCTGTCCTGACCCACTGGTCTGAGGTCCTGTCTCTATTCCAGTACCATGCTGTTTTGATTACTATGGCTTTATAGTATAGTTTCAAGTTAGGTAAGGAGATTCCACCCAGCTTCTTGTTTTTCAGTATGTGTTTGGCTATCCTGGGTCTTTTGTGGTTCCAGATGAATTTTGTGAATGATTGTTCTAATTCTTTAAAGAATTGTGTCTGGATTTGGATAGGGATTGCATTAAATCTATATAGGAGTTTGGGTAGGATAGTCATTTTGATTATGTTAATTCTACCTATCCATGAGCATGGGATGTTCTTCCATTTCTTTAGATCGTCTTCAATTTCTTTCTGGAGTGTTTTGAAGTTTCCCTGGTATAGGTCTTTCACTTCTCTTGTAAGGTTGATTCCTAGATACCTGATATTTTTTGATACTATCTTAAATGGAATCTCTTTCTTTGTTAGTTTTGCTAATGGTCTATCAATCTTGTTTATTTTTTTCAAAGAACTAACTTCTGCTTTTGCTGATCTTTCGGATTATTTTTTGATTTTCCACTTCATAGATTTCTGCTCCAAGCTTTCCATATGTCTCCCTATTTTTGGTTCCTTTTGTTGATCATTTTCTAATTCTATAAGCTGTGTCATTAAGCTATTCAAGTATGTGCCTTCTTCCTTCCTGATGTGTGCTTTCAAAGCTATAAATTTGCCATTCAGTATCGCTTTTGCTGTGTCCCATAGGTTCCGATAGTTTGTGTCTTCATTGTTATTTGTTTCCAGGAAAGTTTTGATTTCCTCTTTGATTTCATCTCATACCCACTGGTTGTTCAGTATTAGGCTGTTTAACTTCCAGCTGTTAAAGTTCTTCTTCTGTGTCCCTTTGTAATATATATATATATGTAATATATATAATATATATATAATATATATAATATATATATAACTACTAGGCCTCTTTCTTCCATTTCTCTTTTCAGGTCTAGTATATTTTTGTTGAGTTTTAGTCTGGTGGACCTCTCAAGTGTTGACAGGGCTATGTTGAGGTCTCCCACAATTATTGTGTTGTTATTGATATTCTTTTTTAAATTTGTCACCAATTGTATTAAATATTTTGCTGGTCCTTCATTGGGTGCATTTATGTTTCGAAGAGTGATTTCTTCCTGCTGTGTATATCCCTTGATTAGTACAAAATGTCCATCTTTCTCCCTTACAACTTTTCTGAGTGTAAAGTTTGTGTTATCTGATATGAGTATGGCCACTCCAGCTTTTTAAAGGGTATTGTTTACTTGAACAATTTTCCTCCAGCCTTTGATTTTGAATCTATGTTTGTTCTGAGTATTCAGGTGTATTTCTTGTAGGCAGCAGAATGTTGAGTTCAGTTTTTTGATTCATTTCGCTACTCTGTTGGGTTTTTTTGGGGGGGCGTCACACCCGGCAGTGCTCAGGGGTTAGTCCTGGCTGTACACTCAGAAATCGCTCCTGGCAGGCTCAGGGACTATATGGGATACCGGGCTTCGAACCATCTTCCTTCTGCATGCCAGGCAAATGCCTTACCTCCATGCTATCCCTCTGGCCCTACTCTGTCTCTAAACTGGTGCATTTAGTCCATTGGCAACTGAGAGAGATATTTGTCATGGGATTTAGTGCCATCTTTGTGTAGAAGTTTGGTGTGTCTGTTGGTATGTCTTGTCTTAAAATAGACTTTTCAGTTTTTCTTTTAAGGCTGGTTTTGAATCTGTCATGTTTCTTAGTTGTTGTTTATCTGTGAAGCTATGTATACTTCCTTCAAACCTGAAAGTGAGTTTTACTGGGTACAGTATTTTTGGTGAAGCATTTATTTTATTAAGTTTTGTCATTATGTCCCACCACTGCCTCTGGCCTTGAGTGTTCCTTGTGACAGGGTCTGGCTGGTAAATCTCAATGCTCCCTTGAATGTAATTTTTCTTTTTGAATCTAGCTGCTTTCAGTATTCTGTCCTCTATCTGTGGACTTGTCATTGTGACTAGGATGTGTCTTGGGGTGCTTTTTCTTGGGTCTCTTTTAGCTGGTCTCTTTGGGCCGTGCAGGATTTGGTCGCATGTGTTTTTTTAGCTCTGGTAGTTTCTCTGTAATGATGTTCTTGATTGTTGATTCTTCCTGGAGATTTTCTTCCGGGGTCTCTGGGACTTCAATGATTCTTAAGTTGTTTCTGTTGAGCTTATCAAAGACTTCTATATTCATCTGTTCACATTCTTTGAGTAATTTTTACACTGTCTTATCATTTTCTTTAAGGCTTTATTCCAATCTCTTCTGCTGTATGGAGTTGTTATGCATCTCATCTTTCAACTCACTAATTCTATCCTCAGACGCTGTTACCCTGTTGGAGAGGCTTTCCATTGAGTTTTTCAATTCATCTACTGAGTTTTTCTGAATATTTATTTTACCTGTTATTTCAGTTTGGAGTTTTCTGATTTCTATCTTCATATTCTCCTGATTCTTATTAGTGTTCTGTTCAACTCAATCTATGCTTCCTTTGAGTTCTGTGAACATCCTTCATATTTCTTCTCTAAAATACATATCTGAGAGACTAACTAGGTAGTTGGCCATTTTCAGGTCATCAGAGTTGTCATCTTCATTCTCTATGCCTGGTGTTGGTCTACATTGTTTCCCCATTGTCATGCTTGTATTGTGTGTTTGTCTATGTGTTGTGGTGGTATTCCTCTGCTAGATGATGTGCACGGCCATGCTCCACTGATTCCATCCTTTATGGGTGGGTCAACTCACCTCTAAAGAAGAAAAACCCTCAGGGAAGAATGCCACACAGGATCTGTTCTTAGGCCAAAGCAAGCAGAGAAAAGTCCAAAGATGTCTGCTGTACTGCAGAGATATAGCAGAACTCAGCTGGCTCCACCCTCTGTGGACTGGTCAACTCTCTCCAAGGAAGAAGAGCCCTCAAGGAAGAATGCCACTCAGGATCAAGTAAGTCTTAGGCCAATGCAAGCAGAGAAAAATCCAAAGATGTCTGCTGTGCTGCAGAGACACCGAAATTTTTCTTTTTAAGCACTTAAATGCAAGCTGTAAATCATAGAAATCTTAAAATTTTTAAGTTTAGGGGCCATAGTGGTGGTGCAGCGGTAGGGCACTAGCCTTGCAGGCAGCTGACCCTGGAAGGACTCCGGTTCAATTCCTGGTATTCCATATGGTCCTCCAAGCCTGCCAGGAGTGGTTTCTGAGCGCAGAGCCAGGAGTTACCCCTGAGTATCACAGGGTGTGACCCAAAAACAAACAAACAAACAAAAACAAAATTTTAGGTTTGACACATTTAATCCTCTACTGGTGATTTTATCACTATTTTACTAATAAAGATAATGAGATATTCTAAAAATTTAAGCTTGTGCTCGAGAGATGGGACACCAGGCAGGGCATTTGCCTTGCATATAATTTACCCAGGTTTGAAGCCTGGCCCCACATATTGTCCCCTGAGCACTTTTAGGAGTAAGTCTAAGTATAGTTGAGTGTGGTAAAAATAATAATAATAAAACGAACAAATAAATAACATTTTAAATTTGCCACATAACTAGTGACTGTCTAGTAACTATCAAAACCACAAGTGTTTCATTCCAAGGTTGCTGAGCTAGTAAAAGAGTAGTTCCATAGTTTGAATATGTGTAGAAGCATGATTTGAATCGGAAATAAGACATTTGAGAAAATAAACATTAAATGTGAATCATGCCAATTTTGTGATTGAAACCCCATTTGCAATATATATGAATTGTACCTTCTCTTCTTGCTAAGTAAACAGCATAGAATCACAGTAATCAAAATAGATAAGTAAAGTGGATTTTTTTAAAGGACTCCATTTGGATTTGTTTAATGCCTGAAAGAATGGAAATGATGAATCTCAAATATAGCTCTGGGAAAGGTTAGAAATAATCAGGATGGTTTCCCCAGGAAGTAAGAGTTCAAGGAATGAGGAAGCTGGACAGGACTTGCAATAAAAATGAAGCAATTTAAGTACACGCTTTTTAGCTTTGTTATTTAAAAAGACACCTAGACAGGTGATAACATGGGCTTCTGTAAAGCTACTGCATGCATGAAACTCCCTGCAAATAGCTGTAAGTGTAGTTAGAGAGATGAGTACACTGTGACAATATTAATGAGTGAGAGAAACAGATTGCCTGTTTCGAATATCAGGCAGGGGGTGGGAAGGAGATGGGGGCATTGATGGTGGGAATGTTGCACTGGTGAAGGGGGTGTTCATTTTATGACTGAAACCCAGCTACAATCATGTATGTAATCATGGTGCTTAAATAAATAAAACAAAAGCGACTGCATACAGGTTTCAAATGGATTCAGAGGAAGTAAAAATAATTCTGGGCAAATAAATAGACCTAAAGAAAAAAACAGATGAAGACAATGTTTATTTAAATTACCCTTTAACCAGAAAGTGGAAACAAGCTTTCAATGTATTTGTGTTTAGTTTTTAAATAAACTGAACTTTTAGGAGAATATAACATTTATGCAAATTTGTGGACATAGATGAAAATCAATTTAAAAGTTTAATATTGTTCAACCGTACATGCAAAAAGAGCAGTTAATAAAGAGATAGAAAACACTGCTTGAATTTGTGATAGAAAATTACATGTGTTTTAATGTCATGTTAAGATACAAAAGCTTGACATTTCTGGAATTTTAAAAAATCTGATTTTTCTGTTGTTTCGCTTTTATTTTTTTTATTTTTGGGGGGTTTATTTATTTTTACGCTTTTATTTTTTGAACTATAGTAAATTGTGCTTAGGGTAAATTTCCAGTTCAGTAATCACTCAGGGGACCATATGGTATTGGGAATCAAACTCAGATCTTCAGAATTTGGGGGATCAAACTCAGATCTCCAGAATGCAGATCATACAAGCAAGCCCAGTGAGTGCTCTCTCTCTCTCTCTCTCTCTCTCTATATATATATATATATATGTATATTATATACATTTATATATAAATCATATAAATAATATTACATAAACATATTTATATTTACATAAATATAAACATTTTCTATAAATATATAAATTATATATTATATATACAAATATATGTTTATATATGTTATAAACACACACTGTCTTCTCTTTTTATCTCTCCTCTCTCAATATTCTGATTATGATGCTTAAATTTGAATATTTAGTTTACATATTTAAAAGCATCTGTAGTCAACTTTATTTCATTGCTACAATGATGAAACTATTTATTCATGAATTATATACCCAAAGTAAATTCATAATATACACCTTAATGAAAATTTCCTGGTTTTACTTTAATTATTTAAATATAGTATTATGACCCCTTTCAGACAATAACTAATAAAAAATAATTATATAATAAAGCTAACCCATTCAAAATAATTAAGCACTATGACTAAAAGAAACAAATTGACTCAGGCATATCAAACAGAGCAGTTTAAAATACAATTTGTCATGCGTCATCATTAGTCTCAAATTTAGTCTTTCTACAGTTTTTTGCAATCCATGTATATTCAAGACAAAAACATTTTTGAAAAGATGTGTAACTCAATATTTTTATTTTATATTGAAGATCAATTCAACATATTCAAAGAATGTTTCTCAGAAGTGTCTTACAGCTTTGTTTATTTCTTTTCATTAACTGCCGAAGCATTTGACATCTTCTACGTGCATTATATCCACACAGCTCTAGCTTTTCAGAATTGATACCCAGGAATCTATTTGTCATTCCATAGTTAAAGGTTTTATAAAATAAATTTATTCAAGATGCTACAGTCCTTTTTGATTACTATTAAATTTTGGTTGCATATAAGTGGTTATCAATTCTCCCCCCATTGAAAATAAGCACAAATTCTTTAATGTGTCACTGTCCATTTCAGTTTGGGTTATTTCTACCTATTTTCTCTTCTTTGTACTATCTTGGGACATTCCACTAGCTTTTCATAAATTCCTTTTCATTTATCCTATAGTTCACTGCTTTTAAACCTCCAAATTCAGTTTTAGTGGTTTTATACTCTCAAATATATCTTGGCTTCTCTAAAGTACATTGTACTCCATACATTGTGCTTTGTGCATATCACATACCACCTTTATCCCCTCTTTGAGAACATTACGAACTAAGAGTTATAGCTATTTAATTACTTGTCTCCTATGCTAGACCATAGGGCTAAAATCAAGTGCATCTTCTTGACCTGATTTTATGTTCTGTCTAAGTTTTGAGCCTGGGTTACAAACATGAATAATAATAATGAAGATTACAATGATGATGAGGAAAATGTAGCTATAAAGTGAATATTATAAGTAATGATTACAGCTATCATTGTTCTGTATCTATATTCCAAGTTCCATGTCATGTGATTTCATGTATTTTTTCATTCCATTCTCAGAATATCAAAGTGTCTTTACTACAGTTGTTCTCATTTTATAAATTATATATAACTTATATATATAATTTATAAATTATAACTTTTATAAATCTTTATAAAGTATATAGTAGATATAGAAGGTGACTTAAGCTCCTGAACTCAAACAAACTATAAATAAAGAAAACAAAATTTGTATCTAGATGTTTTGTCTGCAAAGCTTTCCTTTCTCTGGAATACTTGTGCTGGATTTTATTGAATGTTGTAGGGTAATGTTGAGGAAATGGCTCTTTATGCATTTGACTTTCTAAAATTGAAAATTTTAGATATTGGATTCACACTCTATTAGGTTTCTGATGTTACAATCATATTCATTTTCAGTATATTTTTTTCTATTTCAGCTATTGTTGTTTTCCTCCAAAATTAAATAGCATTTCTTTAAATAACTACAAGCCTATTATCTGCATTATTTTATGAAGCTGACAGGTTTGTTATACATACTCAAAGATATATTGATCAATGCCTTCTTAATTTCTAATTTAATTGGATAATCATTGTGTTCCATTATCAAGCATTTGTACTTAAAAGAGCTAAGAATAATAAAATAATATTACATACTAATAATAATAATAATAATAGGAAGGGATCCTATTCAGTGAAACGAAGAGAATCATCTGTCTACAGGTGGACTGGGGATTAAGCTCAAGACTTCTTTCTTGCTCTAGGCACAATGTTTTGTTGCTATTGTTTTGGGGCTACAGCTGGCAGTGCTCAAGGCTTAATGCTGGCTCTGGGGATTACTTAATTACTCCTGGCACCGTGAAAAGCACTATATATGGTGCCAGGAATCAAGCCAGTAGCAAATGTGTTCTGGCAAACAAACTCCTTAACCTCTGTGTCATCTTCCTGTCCCCTGGCTTAGGCACTTTGGCTTTAGGGTCACATCCAGCAGTTCTCAGGGGTTACTCCTGGCTCTGTACACAGAAATTATTCAGGGCACCATAGAGGATGTCAGATATGAAACCCGGATTGGCTACATGAAAGGCAAATGCTCTACTTACTGTATTATCTCTCTGTCCCTACCTTAGATACCTCTTCAGTCTGGGTTCTTGTTTTGTTTGTTTGTTTGTTTGTTTGTTTTTGTAGTGCTTATCGATAAAGCTGGAGTCCTCACTGGATATTTGACACTTCTTTTGGTACTGGTGGAGTGTTTCACCTTCTTTTTCTCCTTCATCTCTCAAATCGTTGATGAGAGCCTCTAGTAGGATTCCGCCCATTTTCGGCGTATATGACTCTTACCCCAGTTTATTACTTTTCTCTTTTTCAAACAAAACCACGCATCTTGAACTAGCTAGTCCTGCCTCCAGTTAGAGGGGGAAATAAGGGAGGCATCAAGACCAAACAGGTGCAAGACTACTAAGTAGTAGGTCAGATACAGAGGGGACCACATATTCTAGCCGCCCTGGGGGTGAGGGAAGAGGAAATGGGAGGTAGGACAAAAATGGAGGTGTAGGGAGGACAATTTGATGATGGGAATCTCCCCTGATTTTATGTAAATATGTACCTAAAATAATATTGTCAACAATATGTAAGCCACTATGATCAAAATAAAAATTATATTAAAAAAAAAAAACAAGAACAAACGCAAAGCTATTCTTGTTTCATCAACCTGAGAAGGACACAAAATAAAATAATTAATAAATAAAAAAAAGATCTCAAATAGCAGAACTATTAAGGTTATGCAAGCATGCGGTTGACACTGGGTTTTCAACACATTGCATGCGATTGCTAGGCAAGCACTGAAGTCACTGAGCCATCTTCTAAGCCTCTAATTTTATAATTGCTACTGAGTAAGGGAAAATACTTTTTTTTTAGATACTTTGGTATTTTGTATTATTCCTTGTTGAGAAAGCTATAGTGCCCATAAGTTATATTATAAATATTTTATTAAAATATATATAAAGTTGGAAACAACGCCTCAAAAACACAATAGCCTTGCCTGCATTCTGCCAGCTCCAAGGACTCACTTTATTCTCGAAAGAAATGTCAACCAAGCAGTGAAAAATTATGGGTCCGCTGGCCATGCAGCTGAAAGCTGGAACTCTCAAAAAGAGAGAGCAGAAAAAGTGCGTGACCTGTCAAAGCCAAGCCTGCTGTACCCATTACCCATAATCACCACTTTACAATTGCCCTTCTTCACCATTCCTCTATAGTTCTCTTCAGATATACCAATCTGACAAAACTCCAGGTATATCAGTTTTGGGGTTGGCATTTTCAGGACTTTTTTAGAGTGAATGCAGGCACCACTCCCTGCCTTCTCCTACTTCCAAAAGCTCTGGCAGCTAAAAAAAAAAAAATGCCCCACAAAAGCCACAGTATTGTCAAGAGTACTTTGACTGTGTGACAACTTCTATTTTTTTAATACTTTCATTGCCATAGGAATTCACAATTTAGATGTCAATGTGTATCTGAAGCCACCTAATGCTCTAATGTTCAGAAACAGAAGAAGTAGAAGGATGATCAACTAGCAGCAAGAGTTTATTAAACCTCTGACAATGACATAATGACCACATTGTGAGATACAATAATTTCACAAAATTTCTTGTTGTACTTTTTCCTTTCTTTTCCTTTATTCTTTATAAATAATTTCTCTTCCATTTACCTATAAACAAATGTATTATGATGAACTATGTCAATGATATTATGCCTGATATTTAAATAAAATAATTTATATTAAATATATATGAAGTTAGGTGGATGTTTTTCAATAAATTAATAATGAATTGCAGATGACACTTCATTCTAAGTATTTTACTATTTTCTTTGAAATACCATATTTTCCAGCATATAAAATGACCCAGAGTACAAGATCATCCCCTATTTTTCTGTTAAAATATAGAGTTTGAGCACCGGAAAGCCCATACCAGCGATGACACTCGGCAGCTAGATGGGATGCAGTGCTCGGTAACTCAGCTCCTCTGTGAGCCCTGAAAGATGAACTAGAACAAGCAGAGGACAGAGTGATGACATCTGGCAGCTGGATGGGATGCGCCGGTAAGAGGCTGGAGTAAGTTTCAGCATGCCATATACCAGCATATAAGATAACTCCTGACTTTTAAGAAGTTTTTCCTGGCTTAAAAAGTCATCTTTTACACTGAAAATACAACAAGCCATTTCCATACATACCCATGGTGTCAAAGAAATTGGCATAATGCTATTTATTTCAATCAGAAATCTAATTCATTTCAATACATTTCTATGTACATATTGTCTTTTTATTCTTTAATCTAAAATTCTTTTCCATTATTTTGTTTCTCAGGTTTTTTTTTGAATAGCGTATTTATTGTGCAATGTATCCAATTCTAAGTTTCTATGTTTCTCCCATTATTCAATTCAATTAAACATTTCTAGGGAAAGTGCACTTTTACGTATTATATCTAAAAGCATACATTTTTCAGTTGAATGATTATTGGTCATTCTAATTTGATCATTTTGTAATCAAGGAACTGCAAAAACCAAATGAGTTATTTTTGTCTGCTGTAGCTATGTCGACTACCATTAAATTTCTACTTAATGGCTATATAACATAAAAGCAAACCTATTAAAATGTTAGGATTGTCCTGAACTGTCAAACTAGGTAGTAACCAGGTTGTTTTGACAGACAATTTTTCCTCTTAGACAATAGAGGAAGCAACTTGGGAAATTGCTACTGTGAATTTAATAATGAGCAATAGGGAAAATATTGATTGGTAAAGTAAAAGTGACAAGAAACTTGGAGGTAGGAAACAATGCTTCCTCAAAGTTTCATATATGAACAACAGAAGCTGGGTTTATTCAGATGACATTTCAAAGGAAATGTTTTTATTTGTCTAATTACATGGTAAAAGGTTTCATAATGTTGGACTGTAAAAAGTGAACACTTCAAGATTTTTAAATAAATATGACTCTGTTTATATTATTATAGAGAGATTCTGATAAGGATAAATATGAGGGAAGAAACAATAAGGCTGAGATTTTCCCAAATCAAGTTTTTTGGAGATATTATTTAATAAAGACAAGCCAGTGATAAGTTAGTTGTTTTTAAAATATTCTCAAATATAAAAACAACTTAAAATTTTTAAGCAATGAACCAAAGCTGAAGCAGCTAAATAAATGTGATACATTGTAAAAAAAAAACAAAAAACAAAAGTATTTTACACTTAAGTTTATTTAAAGGTGATCATCTATATTTAAATAATAAACACACCAAGAAGACAAAGTCAAAATCAAATCATAAGATGTTTAATGAAACATAGTTATATCTCAAAGTGAAGTATTTTTTTCTTTAAAAGCAGTTTAATCATCCCAAGAAGAATCATAACATTCAAATGAATTTGTTAAATGTTATGTGATGGAACTTAATATTAAGGAAATTCTGTTAAGTATATATACTACTAAGATCCTGTAAAGAATTTGTTTATCTAATATTCAAAAAGATAGAATAATGTAAAAGTATTACACTACATTATTCCAGTGGAAATTGTATTATTATAATAATACAATTTATGAATCTTATAGAAATAAATTGTAGTTATTAGAAAACGTAATTCAATAGCAAATTATTTAAAATTAACATCATTTAGGCCCGGAGAGATTGCACAGCGGCGTTTGCCTTGCAAGCAGCTGAGCCAGGACCAAAGGTGATTGGTTCGAATACCGGTATCCCATATGGTCCCCCGTGCCTGCCAGGAGCTATTTCTGAGCAGACAGCCAGGAGTAACCCCTAAGCATCACTGGGTGTGACGCAAAAACCAAAAAAAAAAAAAAAAAAATTAACATCATTTTCCATTTGACTTAGTCTGTATGCCTAAACCAGAGAGGACTTCCTTTTATCTAAAAGCCTAGTACATAATAGAATTCCAATATATTTTGTCAAATAGGTAACGTAATTTCTGTTTTTAATTTTTCTAGTATGGCATTCTTCAATGGTTTTTTCCAAACAGGAACTTTGCGTATGTTCTTTCTTCTGCTTATAAAACTCTCACTCTCCTTTTTGTCACTCCCTTTAAGCTCAAGCTTTAATCCAGCTGACTCTATTTATTTTTTCATGACTCATATTCAACATAGTTTTATTTTAAAGATTTCTGCAACTTTTCTCTAAATGTGTCCTCTACACAGAAAGACAAATATTGAAACTATATCCCTGTTTGTCCTTACTCCTCTTGCTTCTCATTTTCAATTTTGTAATTGTTACTGATAACTTATGCCCAATTTTTTTTCTTACAAATCCTTGTTTCAGTACAAGGAACCTATCTGTCTTATTTGTCTCTATATGACAAGACACCCAGATCTGAAAATTTGATCATAAATTTTTTTCTAGGGAAGCTAGCTGAGGTAGGCAAGGTCTCTCACAGAAAACTCTAAGAAAAGATGGAGAAAGATGAGCTCGTCGAGGTTCAGTAGATTCAATAGCAACATTAGATTAAATGAGTCTATCTCAGACATAGAGATTGAAGAGAACATGAAGATAACATCTACTATGTCCGGCATCAGATCACATAATAAAATAGTGATTTGTATTTGTAGTAGGGTTTAAAAGCACCTTTGTAATTATATCCAAAATAAATCTTTACTCCTAGCTAGTCAGGTTTTTAAGACTCTCAGAGATCCCACCATAGGAAACCTTGCAACTGTTGTGTAGATTTCTGACCGTGATACAAGGATAATCTTTCCCCATTGATCTTTTACTCCCAGGCATATTCAGTTACAGACAATGTTAATACGACGCCTTTATTGTGGCTTAGCTATTTCAGGCTACCATATAAATGATGTGGAGGACAGAATTACAGATCAAAGAAAACCTTATCTTGCTGTGGAAATGAGAAATAAATTACAGAACATATTTTTAAATAAAATTTTAGTTTAAAAATGGTTAGGAATATACTAAAAAAATTTGAGGAGTAAGCAGACTATATACCCACACACACATTTTCTATGGAGGTACTGTACACATAATTATGGCACTTTGGTTACAACTAACAAATCAATAAGGATGATTATGACGAGTGAAGCCCATTCTTTTCATTTTTAGTTGTTCTGTGCTTTTTTAGTTAACTTAATGCATTTGTTATTTCATCGAACACAACATTCTATTTAGGATAACAATCATTGAAATTAGGCTATAAAATATTCTCAAATTTTTCTAATTTTTGATAACCTTGAAAACTTTAAGACATCTGTTGTAACTCTACCTCAGTTGGAATTTATCTGATAATGATTTACTGGGATTAGGTTTAATGATGAGGACTGGGAGACATACCAAGGAAATAAAAAACATATTCTCATTTCGTCTTAATGAACATTTTCGTTGTTAATATTATACTTGATCACTAAAAATAAAATAGGCTATTATAGAGTAATATTAGGCCTAAGCATTTATCTTGGGAATTTATCCAACGGATATTAAAAAGCTAATAAACTGAGGAAGATAGAGCTTCAGTGGGGGTCCTCTTTGTGACTCAGACTTACCATTTCTGCACCCAGTACAGCTCCGCAAATATAAATGGCCTCTCTGCTTGATTCCAGGGCTGCAAATTTCTTGCAAGTACTCAACTACACAACACACACACACTGCTCATAGATTGGGAGGATTACGCTCATTAGAATGGCAATACTACCCAAAACATTGTGCTAATCTAATGCAATTCCTATAGGATACCCATGACATTTTTTCCCCAAAGAAAGAGATTAAACACTTCTGAAATTCATATGGAACAATAAACTTCCAAAATAGTTAAAGTGATACTTGGGAAAAAGAAAATAGAAACATCACTTTTCCCAATTTTAAACTACTGTAAAGTGGTAGTAATTAAAAAAGAATGGTATTGGAATGAATAAAAACATTCAGATCCTATCCTGAGAGACCCTGAGATATATTATTAATTGATCTTTGACAAAGGAGAAAGAAATATGATGTGGAGCAAGAAAAGCCCCTTGAACAAGGAGCTGAGAATATGGAGCCACACGGAAAAAACAAAAAACCCCACAGACCCTATTTAAAGCTATGTACAAAAGTCAAATAAAAATAGATTAAAATCCGACTGAATCCATAAGGTATATAGAGAAAAACATAGACAGATCTCTTTATGGCATTGAAGCTAAATGCATCTTGAAACATGAAGTACTTACCAAGCAAGTAGAAGCAAAGATAAACAAATTAAACTAAGAAGCTTCTGTTTCTGAGAAGAAACCAGGAATAGGTCTCAGAGGAAATCATGACCAGGATACAAAAAACTATTCACAGATTGGGAGAAACAAATCACCCATTTCCCATCTAATAATGGGTTAATATATAAAATTAGAAGGCCCTAGTAGAGCTTAAAAAGAAAAATATCTCTCCACAAAATTTGGGGAGAAGAAAGAAACACAAATTTCCTCAGAAGAAGTAAAGATGGTACAAAAGGTACATGAAAAAGTGGTCAACATAATTAATTATCAGGGAAAGCAAATAAAAAAAAAACAACAACAACAAGAAGATATCATCTCATACCACAGAGAGTGGCACAGATCCAAAAAGAACAAGAATAATCAGTGCTAGCATGGATGCGTATTCACTCACCATTGTTGGTAGGAATATAGAATGGTTCAGTCTATTTAGAAAACAATATGGATAGTACCCCAAAAATTAGAAATTTAGCTCACATTAATCTAGCATGACTGCTCTTGGGAATATACTTTAGTGAGAGAGAAAAAAAGAGAGAATGTCTGCCATAGAGGCAGGTGGGGAGTGGGAAACTAGATGAGAGGGAAATTAGGGGAATGTGCACTGGTAAAGGGGTGGGATTTAAAACGTTGTATGACTGAAACCTAACCATGAGGAACTTTGAAATCGTGCATCTCATTGTTGATTCCATTCTAAAGAATTATTAATGAAAAATTTGAAGGATATTTTAGCCTATGTTTATAACACATCAATTTTAATAGCCCAAAACACAGAATAGGATCAGAAAATACATGTCCATAAGAAGATGAACAATTACTGAAAGACGAGTACTGGAAGGCATCATGTAAACTTAACTGAAGCAAAGCAAGCAAACTCACAAAACCCAACGGAAGTAAATCTTTTACTTGGTGAAATCTATGGCAGCTGCAAGAGAAAAGGGAGAAGTGGTGGAATGAGTAGAGGATTCTTTCAATGTCGGTTATCACTGGAGTATGGAGAAAATTACACATACATAAAAGAGCTATGATAGATTCCTGTAATTCCAAAATACTGTAAGCAAATGCTATGCAAATAAAAAATTTGTAAAAAGATCAAATATACTGCATGCACTCCATCCAAGTTGTTTTCCTTTCTTTCTTCTTTCCTTCCACCCTCCTCCTGCTTTCATTTTCTTTCTTACCTTTTTCTTAATTCTTTCTTTCCTTTTCTCTTTATCTTTTTTTCCTTTTTCTTTTTTTTCTTTTTTCTTTCTTTTTTCTCTTTCTTTCTTTTTCTTTCTTTTTCTCTTCCTTTTTTCTTTCTTTTTCTTTCTTTTTTCTTTCTTTCCTTCTTTCTTTTTCTTTCTTTCTTTCCTTCTTTCTTTTCCTCTTTCTTTCCTTCTTTCTTTCTTTTTCTTTCTTTCCTTCTTTCTTTCTTTTTCTTTCTTTCTTTCCTTCTTTCTTTTTCTTTCTTTCTTTCTTTCTTTCTTTCTATCTTTCTTTCCTTCCTTCCTTCTTTCTTTTTCTTTTTTTCTTCTTTCTTTTCTTTCAAAGCATTCTCAAGTGGAGTTCAGAAGGCCCAGCGTCATTTTTGGAGATACCTGCCAATTGGACTGGCGATTAAGTGCTGTGCTAGATAGAGCCATGGATGAGGTTCTCAGGTACCAATTGCCTGAGAAGCTATGGCCATGTCAGTGGTGCTCAGAGGCTTCCAGAATGATTCCCAGTGATGCTAGAAAGGTCATGTGTTAGTGGAGATTGACTTGGGTCAGTCTCATGCAAGGCAGGAGCCCTAATCTTGATACTATCTCCCTGGTGCCAAGTTACATATTTGACACACAATATGTGCTTTTATCCCTTTCTTGCTCCTCAATATTTGTCACTTAACTACTGTGTGTCCTCCAAATTTTTATGTAACCTATAAAGATCACTATTCTTAACTTTGCCCACCATTACTGCTGATAGAGTAGTGGTACTTAAATCCCAGAAGAATCAGCTCTTGAATTAGGAAAAAATATATTTCTTTTTAATTGTTGTAGTGTGGTCTATAAAAGGATAACAAAGCAGAGTTTTTTTTGTTCTTATCTTAGGGATTCTTGAATAAAACAGCTTTTTCTTAAAGGCATAAATAAGATCAATAAAGTTATAAAATTGGCAAAAATTGCTTAGCACTGCTATGTCCCAAGTATTTTAAGTGCCTATTTATGGTCCTGATAACTATAGTCTGAATTATTGGCTCCCACTTCTCTTAGCTTGCTTTCTACCTGAAGATTCTCAGTTTCTCATTTGAACAAACCACTACTGGCAAGTCTAACCATATCATTATATCACACTTATTGAATCTAATGGCACCTAATGTTTGGCTTAAATGCAGTTGCCTGCGAACAAAGCCTCTTATAACTCTTGCATCTTTAGTTTTAAATAATTACGGAACTTTCTCTTCAGGATTTTTAATGTTTTTATCATTATATAGTTACCACCATGACCCCTTGTCCTACTAATGCTTACTATTCAAATATGTTATCTTTACTACTTTTCAAATAGAAAAATACATTTTTTTATTTGTGAATGTCCAATGTTTACCTATGCCCTTTCAAAGTCTTGTCATAACATTACTTAATTATCTTCTGAATATGTAAAAGATATGGCTTTCTTATTTCAATTTTTGCCTGTCTTCTTCTAAATGCTTCTGTCAGAATTGCTAATTTTCAGACGTCCCATCATCTTTTAAGTAGCCACTTCAAGTCCCTACTTCCCTTCAAAGCAATGATGAAATTTTCTAAGAGAATGTAAAGTAGTCTGTTTAAAATTCAGTCCTTTGATGCTTAACTGTTTGACTAAGTTAAGGCTTTGTGTAATGTATGTCAGCTGAGGCTTTATTATGTATGGTGAGAAAAGTTTTTATAAAACAAAATTTTACTTATAAAATGAAAAAGCCATAGACTAAAGCTTAATATTTCTCTTTTGGATATATATGAGATATATCGTATGAGATATGATATGAGACATTATATATATATATATGAATGTGTATACTGATATATATATACTGATATATATATCAGTATACACATTCACCATACCTATGATCAAAGTTCCATTCACATCATATAATGTCGTCCTCTGCTCACTCCTCTTAAATTTCTTCCTTTTCTTGGGTAATAATCATGTTTTACAGCATCTAAGATTTTTTATTGTGCTTTATCAATGTAATTACTATGGTTATTTTATCTGACATAGGAATAAAATCATCAGGGAATTAAATGATACTTACTGATTTATTTTTCTTAGCACCCTTACCTCAAGTTCTCTTTGAGTTGCTGCAGAAGAAATAAAATCAACTTTCTTTTTTTTAATAACAAAGCACTATTCTATCGAGTAATCATACCACAGCTTCTTCAGTCATGTCAATGATTCCAGAGTTTTGGTTATTATCAATAATGTTGTTCTAAACACAGGAATGAAAATATGCTTTTAAATCACAACTCTCATTTTCAAATAAATGTCTGAATGTTATTACTGTATCATATAGTATTTCTCATTTTAGCTTTATGGTTTTTGGGGGTGGGCGGCCACACCCGGCAGCGCTTAGGAATCACTCCTGGCTCTTTGTCAGAAATCGCTCCTGGCAGGCTCAGGGGACCACATGAGATGCCGGGATTCGAACCATCGTCCTTCTGCGTTTAAGGCAAACGCCAAACCGTTGTACTCTCTCTCCGGCCCCTTAGCTTTTTGTTTGTTTTTTTGTTTGTTTGTTTGTTTTTTGAACCAATGACCTTCTGCATGAAAGGCAAACACCTTACTTCCATGCTATCTTTCCGGCCCTGGCCCCTTAGCTTTATAACTTAAAATTTCATGTCATTTTCCCACAGAGGCTGTACCTTTTTGTTGTTGTTGTTGTTCTTTTTCTAGTACCTTTAGAAACTAGATAATTTATTTAATAATTTTTTTGGGAGGGCCAGAGAGACAGCACAGCAGTAGGGCAATTTGCCTTTCATGCAGCCGACCCAAGAGGGTCCCGGTTCAATCTCCGGCATCCCATATGGTCCCTTCCAGGGACAATTTCTAAGTACAGAAGCCAGGAGTGACCTGTGACTGCCTCTGGGTATGGCCCCAAAACCAACCAATCAATATATAAAGTTTAATAATTTTGGTTATTAATGTGGGCTTTTATCACTGATAAAATCTCTTTATAGCATTTTTACTGTATCCCATAGTTTCTGATAGCTCTCTTCATTTTTGGTGGTCTCCAGATTAATTTTATTTCTTCTATTTACTTAAAAATTTCTTAGAAGGATTGTTGTTTGGTCATTATGGGTTTGAACTTTCTGGAGAATCATCAATTGATTTCACTCATGTATTGAGAATGCCTATTATTATATATAGCTGCCAATGTCTTGCCTTAGACCTGTTAAGAAATGCTACATATATTTTAGCAACACTGTTTTTGGCTCATAGACATTCATGGTAATTATATAATTGTAATAGATTATTAAAACGATCTGATAGTGAGTCAGCTGACCATCAAATGTGTATATATCTTATTACTTTTTAATTAAAGTCTAATTTATCAGACATGAATATACAGTTCCTTACTTTCTATCTATTTGGCTGATAAACCTTTCTCGACTTCCCTGAAGAGTCTATATTTGTCTTTAAGAGTTTCTTACATATGAAAAAAAGTTTCTTACATATGTAATACTTGAAGAATCAAAGGACTTGAAGTGGATAAGGTGTTTGACTAGCATCAAACCAAGCAGGATTTAATCCCTGGCACTACACCTGATCTCTCAAGCACTACCAGGAGTGAGCTCTGAGCACAGAACCAGGAATAAACCCTGAGCATACCAGGTGTGGCTCCAAAACAAAGAAGCATAATATAGAAGAATCCTGTGTGCATAAATACAGCAACTCTGTGACCTTGATTTCTGAGTTCCGGTGATTCAAGTTCAGGTGATCATTGACATTTGATCTGTGATCACTGACATGACTATTCTTTGTTTATGTTTCTGCTATTTCTTTTTTCTGTTTCAATATTTATTTGAAATATTTCTCAGTCTTTACTTTTGGATGATTTTACTTGGTGACTCAATTTCTTCTATTTTTATTCTGAATATGTCTCCATTTTTCTTTTGTGGTGTCCATGAGGAATATGTCTTCCTTAATATGAACTAGTTACTATTGTGCTGGTTTAACTCAGTCATGTATGTTAAGATTAAACAGGTTCAGGCATGTCGCTGCTTCCCTTTGATATTTTGCTTCGTTTGATTCTGGTTTGATTCTGCACTACTGTTTGTTAGTATGCCTGATACTTTTTGCTATTTTGCTTTTCATTATCATTATGAGATTTTGGGGAAGCATTTTGGACAGTGCATGTTTGGTATTATTAAGGACCATTAGCATTTTATATCTTGGAAATCCTTGACTTCTCAATTGCCTTTGAATGATGTTTTTTTAGGTTTTGTAAGGTTTTACCATTTAGAAATATGAGTCATTCCACTTTATCCTAGATTGTAGAATTTCTGCTAAAAAGGTTGATAGTCTAATCAGCACCTTTGAATCTTTTCTATTCATCTCTTGAGGGTTTTAAAATATTTTTAGTCATTGTTTTGAAATTTAAAATTTATTTGTTTGGATATATGTCACTTTAAATTTACAAACTTCGTGTTCTTCAATGTCATGGATATCTATGTTAGATGGTCTCTACTCTTACTTCTTTGGCTAGATATTCTTTTCCCACCTTTGTTTTTATCACCTTCTGATATACCCATTATATTTCTGTTTTTCTGTTTTTTTTTCTTTTTTTTTTTTTTTTTTTTGGTTTTTGGGTCACAACCAGTGGCACTTAGGGGTTACTCCTGGCTCTGCACTAAGAAATTGCTCCTGGCGGGCTTGGGGGACCATATGGGATGCCAGGATTCAAACTACCATCCATCCTGGGTCAGTTGCATGCAAGGCAAACACCCTACTGCTGTGCTATCTCTCCAGCCCTTATTTCTGTTTCTTTTTTTTTTTAATAAAGGAGCCAGATATTCTCAAAAGTTATTCTCATATTTCCTAAATATTATTTCTATCTCCTCTTCCATTTGATTTGTTACTGAAAAGGTGTCTCTGATTTAATATATTGTTTCCTCTGGAATATTGAATCTATTCACTATGCTTTCTATGGAAATTTCTTATTTTATTTTTTGTGTTCTTCATGGGTGTGGTAATTGAGCCATACTAAGATGTGCAGGGTTTAGCCCAGGATTATACCCAAAAACAACTCTTGGCAGTGTTCCTGGATAATATGCAGTTCCAGGCAGGGAGTGAACCAGGACTAGTCTTGTGCAAGGCAAGTGCCTTAAATCTCTCTGGCCCCTTTGTTATATTTTATATTTAGCAATTATTTGAATTTTTAATATCTTAATATCTTTGTGAAGCACTCCCACCACATCCATATTTCCTTTCCAAATTTATTGCTGATATTTTAGTATGTTTTTACATGTCTTGTTGATATTCTTCATAATAGTTACCTTAAATTTATTGTTAGACCAACAATTTCATGCCATACAGACTTATTTTTTAAATCTCTGTTTTCTTTCTATTTCTTTTGTTTTGTTTTGTTTTGTTTTTGTTTTGTTTTTGGGCCACACCCGGTAACGCTCAGGGGTTACTCCTGGCTATGCGCTCAGAAGTCGCTCCTGGCTTGGGGGACCATATGGGACACCGGGGGATCGAACCGCGGTCCGTCCAAGGCTAGCACAGGCAAGGCAGGCACCTTACCTCTACTGCCACCGCCCGGCCCCCTTCTTTCTATTTCTTAATAACTTTGCTTTCTGTCATCCTGAAACAAATATATTATATATTTATATTTTTGGTGTTTCGGTGTGTATATATAATATATATAAGTTGTGTCAACAATATAATATATTTTCTTTAAATAAATAATTTAAATTAAAAATAAAAACAAAAACAAACAAAAAGATTAATTTCCTTCTTTATGTCACTGGATTTAAACTTTTGGGGAGTAGATGTTCATCTTGTAGAAAATTTGGTTGCTCTTAGTTTAAAACACTGTTTTATTTTTAGGACTTTGCACAAGTTGTGGGAGACAGGTTCATATCATCGAGGTTTCCTTTAATTTGGCCACTTGGGGGGACCTGCCAATACAATTTATTACCCAATGGTTCACTGAAAGAAAGTTCTGGAATGTAGTGCCACTCACACCCTGTAGTGCCTGGGTTTAGCCAAACCACCACAGCAGTGATCAGGGGAGACCAGGGTCATGCCTGGCAATGCTCAGGAATATCCAACTCTAGACTTAGTGATGCAAAAGAGTTCTAGAGATTGAATAGGGGTCGACTCTTCATCTACAATACTTATTATCTCTCTTCTTCCTTTTACTCATATTTTATGTACGTTGGGAAAATGATGGCTAACCTGGAAGACTCAATAGCTAACTATTGATTTTTATAAAACAGTATACCACAGGGATAATATGCAATATAATCAATCATATATTGTATTAAAACATAGATTTGCTTCTTTTTTATAGTTTGGTCAGAATTTAAATTCCTTGCCATTCAAATCCACTTATGTCATCCTATCACAGGATATTATAATGTGCCATATGGATTGAAGCAGTATAGCAGAGGACAGAAAACAACATGAATTTACCTTAATGCCTAAAATCTTTTGAACAGGTGACTTCAGCCCCAGATTATGATTGGGCCATTTGGAAGAGAGACCCTTTCTTACATTTGTTCTTTTGAAGAGTAATGCCTAGGAGTCATCTGAAATAGTAGAACAAGTCCCTATCAGATTTAAATACAACTTTACCTTCCATTGCTACCTTAGTATGACCTCACCATTCTTCCAGCCATAGAAACTTTCTGTGGAGTCTAACCCATGACAGTCTTGTATTATATCCAAAAAGGAGATGGCAATGTAGAAAAACAAAAGAAAACCTTATGAATCTTCACTAGCCAGGACTACCTTGTCTGATGTTCTTCAGGTTGTTTATTTTGTTTTTAAGTAGGTGCAGTAAGGGACCAAAGGAATAGTACAGCAGATAGGTTGCATGGTACCAACCAGTTTTGAATTTCTGCATTTCATATATAGATCCCCACCAAGTGTAATCTTTAGCACTGCCAAGTATGGCCCCAAAACAACAACAAAGTGAACTTTTTTGTTGTTGTTGTTGAGTATCAGTTTCTTATTGATTCTGATGCAGTCGTACTTTCTCTTTTTGTTTCAACAAACCCATAAGTAAAAATAATAATGGAGGGCCTGAGTGATAGTGCAGTGGTAGGGAGTTTGCCTGGCATGTGGTTGACCCAGGACAGACTTGGGTTCTATCCCCAGCATTCTATATAGACCCCCAAGCTAGAAGGAATTTCTGAGTGCATAGCCAAGATTAACCCCTGAGTGCCACTGAGTGTGGCCCAAAACACCAAAAAAAAAAAAAAACACAAAAAACAAACAAACAAACAAACAAAAAATTGTCCTGAGCAGAAGTAGATAATCCAGTGCTTTGTCACTAGTATGCATTTGGAGATCCGGATGTGAACAGTCCTGAAAATGTTTTTGCTTCTTTTCATTGTTTTGAAGGAGCAACAATTTACGATCTGCTCCTAACAATTCTCAAGAAATTCTGCTGCTTCTTATTGAACCTAAATTGTACATGAACTTTCACATGCTTTATCATGTACACAGCATCTACTACGTGCTTCTCATTTCCATGCATTTTCTTATGCTTGGCTTCATAAACTTTTATCCTCTTTACTTCTACCTTCCCTGATAGTGACTTGCTAATTCTTAAATTTTTAATTTCTCATTATCTCTAATAAAAATCCTATATGCACACTGCTAAAGCTTATATATCCTAATACTTTCTCGTCTAGCTGGTATTTTTATAAGATTTCTTCTGCCTACACAGACAATTAGTCACACAGGGGTAATAACTATATGTAGTTCTTATTTGTATACTCTCAGTGCCTGGCACAGTACCTGACATATGGTAAGTAATAAATATAGTTCTCGGAGAAAAGAAATGAGAGCTATGGACTTGCTTAAGAGTAAATATAGTAGGTAAATACTTTCTGTTAAAATTAGTGTTCATTTATAGCTTCCGAACTAACCGTCAGTAAAAAATATCTGTGACACACTTTATTTATTTTTTGTTCTGTTTGGGGATCACACCCAGTGATGCTCAGTTGTTACTCCTGGCTATGCGCTCAGAAATTGCTCCTGGCTTGGGGGACCATATGGGATGCTGGGGTATAGAACCATGGTCCATCCTAGGTCAGCTGCGTGCAAGGCAAATGCCCGACAGCTGTGCCACTGCTCCAGCCCCAAGACACTTGATTTTTAAAAAGGATTCAATATATATTGGTATTTTTTGGGAAACACCTGGCAGCGCTCAGGGGTTACTCCTGGCTCTGTGCTCAGAAATTGCTCCTGAAAGGCATGGGGATCATATGGAATGCCAGGACTTGAACCACCATTGGTGCTGGGTCAGCCGTTTGCAAGGCAAACAAACGCCCTACCATTGTGCTATCTCTCTGGCTCCCAAGAATTCAGTATTTAACTGGAAAATAAAATTGAAACAGAGATATAAAAAGTGAGTATCCATGTAGCATATGCACTCTTGTACATAAATATCCCCACATAAACAAATTCTTTAAAAAAATTGGGGGGGACAGAGAGAAAACATGGAGGTAGGGTGTTTGCCTTGCATGCAGAAAGACAGTGGTTTGAATCCTGGCATCCCATATGGTCCTCTGAGCCTGCCAGGAGCTATTTCTGAGCTTAGAGCCAGGCATCACCCCTGAGCGCTGCCGGGTGTGACCCAAAAAACAAACAAAAAAACTTTTTAAAGATATTGACTAGTGGGGAAAAGCTGGTCCAGGAGATGCAATTGAGAGCTCTGAATTAAGGATGGAGAAATGTGACTTGCATAGTAATGACAACTTCCTTTTCATTGTCCATGCAAATAAAGCAACTTTAATACAAGAAAAGTATTACAGTAACTAAAGAAATGGTACACTATGAGGCATTTTCCTTGCACTTGGCCAACCTACTTTTGGTCCTCAGCACCATGATACAGTTCCCCCTCCACCGCTAGGAGTGATACTAAGAACAGAGACAGCCCTAAGCCTTCCCGAAAAAGAATAGCATTATCTATATCATATACAAAACAGAATCTTTTCCTCATTAGTCAGTAAAAAAAGTTATCTTAAAAATATGTTTAAAGAATATGTTCATCACAGTTGCACTAGCATTCGGGGGTAAAGGAAGGAGATGAGGGATGCATGCTGGGAACAGGGGTGGAGGGAGGACATCACCGGTGGTGGGGAGGCCCCTCACTCATTGTCACTATGTGCCTCAAACATTACTATGAGAGAATTGTAATTCACTTCGACCACAATAAAAATTTTAAAAAAGAATATGTTAGGGCCCGGAGAGATAGCACAGCGGCGTTTGCCTTGCAAGCAGCCGATCCAGGACCAAAGGTGGTTGGTTCGAATCCCGGTGTCCCATATGGTCCCCCGTGCCTGCCAGGAGCTATTTCTGAGCAGACAGCCAGGAGTAACCCCTGAGCAATGCCGGGTGTGGCCCAAAAACCAAAAAAAAAAAAAAAAAAATATGTTATTAAACAAATTGCAGGTGAAACCATATTATATCATAAGCAAAATGACTTAAAACTTAACCATAAAAAAAAAAAAAAAAAAAAACCTGGGACCGGGTGGTGGCGCTAAAGGTAAGGTGCCTGCCTTGCCTGCGCTAGCCTTGGACGGACCGCGGTTCGATCCCCCCCGTGTCCCATATGGTCCCCCAAGCCAGGAGCGACTTCTGAGCACATAGCCAGGAGTAACCCCTGAGCGTTACCGGGTGTGGCCCAAAAACCATAAAACCAAAAAAAAAAAAAAAAAACCTTAACCATGAACAACTTTGCAAATGTATCTCACAATGATTTAATTAAAATTTTATAATTAAAAGGTGAAAAATAAAACTTATTAGAAGCAACTAAATCAGAGTTCTAATGCAAAATATGATTAAAATGAGAGTATGCTATAATACCATAAAGTATAAATATTGCTTCAGTGATTATATGATCTATAAATGTATCAAAATAACATGCTTAACTGACAAATTGCAAGATATCAAATGCATCAAATAAAAAAATCAAGTATATGGGGCTGGAGAGATAGCATGTAGGTAAAGCGTTTGTCTTTCATACAGAAGGTCATTGGTTCAAATCCCGGCATCCCATATGGTCCCCCGAGCCTGCCAGGAGCGATTTCTGAGCGTGAAGCCAGGAGTAACCCCTAAGCACTGCCAGTGTGACCCAAAAACCAAAAAAAAAAAAAAATCAAGTATATAAATTGGCCAAAGGTAGAATTTATATTAGCCTTCACTCCTCTGATGGATTTGAAGATAGGAGATTAAAATGACATATCCAAGTCAAAGATAGCAATAGCTTTCTGTCTAAGGAAAAATTGACTTTTTGTACATTTTCTGGACTCTCAATGAACAATCTTCCTTTAATAACTAATTGATCATGGCTTGTGACCCTGGTTCAAATTAGTTGCTCATGTAGGCACTTGTAAGAAGCTACCCTCAAATGGCAATTCTCTGGAAATGCAAGCTCCACTTATTATGAATTTTGAAAGGAGTTTACCAATTCAAAGAAAAAAGAGCAATGAGCTTACATTGAACAAATCATTTAACAAATCATATGTAAAAATGAACATTTGAAATATTTACAGAAGGCTTCTAGAGAACTTCATCCTTTATGCCTTTAGTATATACTCTGGAAACATTAAAAATAAACATTTTTTTCATGAATCTCCAAATTTCAATCTTCAAAGTAATTTATGTGTTATGTTTAAGGCAATGAAATATAGGCAGATGTCAAGGGAAAAGACGTGAAAGCAGAGTAAATACATCACTAGTAGGAAACTAAATTTTAGAAAGTTGCGGACTGCCAAGTTAATGGAGGTCTATCAGCAAGAATATGAAAGAGAAAGTTGGCTATCTGAAAACCTGTTATACTATTGAGGCTGGAAAGATAGGAAGAAGGTAGGACATTGACTTGCATACAGCAGACCCAGGTTCAATCCCTGGTACCTCCTATGTTCCTTGAACCAGAGCCGAGTACTGACAGTTGTAGGCCCTAAAATAAAATAAAATATTTTAAAAATAAAAGTCACTATACTCTCAAGTTAATCTTAGTGTGTGGTGACCACAGAAACCTGGTTCTTATAATACTGTTTACCATTCTACTCTTTCTTCAAAGAAGAGTAAAACATAGTAATTAGAACACAATGACTGAACATTTTATAAGAACACTCAAAATAAAATCTTCATATTTCTTGTAAACAAAAATTCACATTAGCTACATGTAATAGTTTGAAAAAAGACAAATTAATGGTCATTTAAAAAAGTAAGATCCGGGCTGGAATGATACAGTAGGTAGGGCACTTCTCTTACACACAGCAGACCCAGGTTCAGTCTCTAGCTTCCCATAATGGTTCTCCAACACCATCAGAGTCCTCAGTGCAAAGTCAGAAGGAATCCATGAATATTTTCAGGTAAAGCCCCCAAACAAATAATCCTCCAACACCCACATGCTATAAAACACCCTTCAGAAAAGTTTGTATAAATTTTAAATAACGGCAATAACTTTTTTTATATATTTTATTTAAAAACCTTGATTACATACATGATTGTGTTTGGGTTTCAAGTCATGTCAAGAACACCACCCATCACCAATGCAACGTTCCCATCACCAATGTCCCAAATCTCCCTCCTCCCCACCCGACCCCCGCCTGTACTCTAGACAGGCTTTCCATTTCCCTCATAATAACAGCAATAACTTTTACAGCCAACATGCTTTAAAAGTATCTGCTCTTCATAAAGAAGCCATAAAAAGATGTGACAGAAAACAACCACAAAACATCTAATATAAAAAAGATTCAATGTTTTGGAATTTGTGTGTGTGTGTGTGTGTGTGTGTGTGTGTGTGTGTATGTGGTTTTTGGGTTACACCCGGCAGTGCTCAGGGGTTTTTCCTGGTTCTGTGCTCAGAAATTGCTCCTGGAAGGCACGGGGCACCATATGGGACGCCAGGATTCGAACCGATGACCTTCTGCATGAAAGGTAAACGCCTTACCTCCATGCTATATCTCCGGCCCCTTTTTTGGGATTTTTGAGGTAGATATCATTTGTGTATCATCTCTGTCAAAATGCATTTGCTGCATATTTATACATGAAACATAAAACTAGCAACTGCAATAAAAAATAGTGATAAAAAATAAATTATGCCCATTGCCCTCTTGAAGAAAAATGACAAGCCACAAAGTGATGTAAGTGATAAAGAATATTAGAAGGTGAAATAAGTCTTAATATTTATGGTATTATGAATGATACTTAAATAAAGAATAAAAATAAATATAAATGGATACCAACAATTCTGTCCTCCAGTCTCCTAGACTTTATAGTCACAGATAATATTTTTCAAACTTAGCCATTCCTCCTATTACTTTTCTTATTTTTATGACACATATACTATATACATTTATGTACTCAACTAATTTATTTATGACTTCTGCATCTGTGCTACTGTTTCCTGCCATGCCCCTGTGTTTTAGAACTGAAATCTCCTGATTTCCTGAATCTTTCTGAATACAAAGCATGTTTTATTCTACTTTGTACCACCAGGATCTAGAATAGTCATTAGAATATGACAGGCATTAATAATTAATATATTTTTGTAGATGTTGAATGAATATAGACGTGATCAAGCAGCTCTTAAGAAAAATATTGATTAAAAACAAAATTAAATGTCGGCATGGTAAAACTTTACCTGCCTTCCCTTCGCCTTTGGCTTCATTTTTCAACTGCCAGTGTCTGATATTTGCTACTAACTCTTATCACAAAGGCTGCTTTCTGTTCATCAAGTAAAATGGACAAACGTTTTGACTGATCTGTTCAGACTGCGAATTTTCGTTCAGATATCCATAGGGCACCTTCTCTTATCTTTCCAGTTGCTTTCTCAGAAATACCCAATGTGATCGTTCTGCTTAAAATTATGCATATATTTCTATCTAGTCACTCCTCAATACTTTTTTTTTTTGTTTGTTTTTGGGCCACACCCGGTAATGCTCAGGGGTTACTCCTGGCTATGTGCTCAGAAGTTGCTCCTGGCTTGGGGGACCATATGGGACACCGGGGGATCGAACCGCAGTCCGTCCAAGGCTAGCGCAGGCAAGGCAGGCACCTTACCTTTAGCGCCACCGCCCGGCCCCTCCTCAATACTTTTTTAATAATCAATAACTTTCTAAAACCCTATTCTGTTTACTATGCTTTATGTTTATTACTCACATGCTTTCATGACCAACTCCCACATGAGTATAAACTCCAAGACATTTAAATATTTTTATAGATTCACTTAAAAAGAAAATTACAGACCAATATCCCTGATGAATGCAGATGCATGGATCTTCAACAAAATCCTGGCAAATAGGATTCAATGCATCATCAAGAAGATCATACACTATGTCCAAGTAGGTTTTATCCCAGGAATGCAAGGATGGTTTAACATCCGTAAATCTATCAACATCATACACAACATCAACAACAAGAATAATAAAAATCACATGATCCTATCAATAGATGCAGAGAAAGCATTTGATAAGGTCCAACACCCATTCTTGATTAAAAAAAAAAACTCTCAGCAAGATGGGAATGAAAGGAACCTTTCTCAATCTAGTTGAAGCTATATACCACAAGCCAATGGCAAATATTATCTCAATGGAGAAAAACTAAAAGCCTTTCCTCTAAATTCTGGTACAAGACAAGGCTGTCTGCTCTCACCACTCCTCTTCAACATAGTACTGGAAGTGCTTGCTATAGCAATCAGGCAATAAAAAGATATCAAGGAAATTCAGATAGAAAAGGAAAAAGTCAAGCTCCCATTGTTTGTAGATGACATGATACTCAACTTAGAAAACCCTAAAGACTCTACCAAAAACCTTCTAGAAACAATAGACTCATATAGCAAGGTGGCAGGCTACAAAATTAGCACACAGAAATCAATGGCCTTTTTATACACCAATAATGATTGGGAAGAGAATGACATCAAGAAGGCAATTCCATTCACATTAGTGCCACACTAACTCAAATACCTTAGAGTCAACTTGACCAAAGATGTGAAGGACCTATACAAAGAAAACTATAAAGCCCTGCTCCAAGAAATAAGAGGACACGCAGAAATGGAAACACATACCCTGATCATAGATTGACAGGATTAACATCATTAAAATGGCAATACTACCCAAAGCATTATACAGATTTAATGTGATCCCCTTAAAAATACCCATGACATTCTTCAGAGAAGTGGATCAAACACTTAAGAAGTTCATCTGAAACAATAAACACCCTCGAATAGCTAAAGCCCTCCTAGGGAAGAGGAAAATGAGAGGCATTACTTTCCCCAACTCTAAACTGTACTACAAAGCAATAGTTATCAAAACAGCATAGTATTGGAATAAAGACAGACCCTCAGATCAGTGGAATAGGCTTAAGTTCTCAGACAGTGTTCCCCAGACATAGAATCACCTAATTTTTGACAAAGGAGCAAGAAATCCTAAGTGGAGCAGGGAAAACCTCTTCAACAAGTGGTGCTGGCAGAACTGGTTAGCCATTTGCAAAAAAGCGAACATAGACCCCCAGTTAACATCATGTATGAAGGTAAAATCCAAATGGATTAAAGACCTTGACAGACCGGATACCATATGGTATATAGAACAATACGTCCATGACATTGAGACTAAAGGTATCTTCAAGGAGGAAACTGCACTTTCCAAACAAGTGGAAGCAGAGATCAACAGATGGGAATACATTAAGCTGAGAAGCTTCTGCACCTCAAAACAAATAGTGCCCAGGATACAAGAGCCACCCACCGAGTGGGTGAAACTATTCACCCAACACCCATCAGATAAGGGGTTAATATCCAAAATATACGAGGCACTGACAGAACTTTACAAGAAAATAATATCTAATCCCATCAAAAAATAGAGAGAAGAAATGAACAAACACTTTGATAAAAAAGAAATACAAATGGCCAAAAGGCATATGAAAAAATGCTCCTCATCACTAATCATCAGGGAGATGCAAATCAAAACAACAATGAAATACCATCTCACACCACAGAGATTTGCATACATCACAAAGAATGAGAACAATCAGTGCTGGCGGGGATGTGGAGAGAAAGGAACTCTTATCCACTGCTGGTGAGAATGCCGTCTAGTCCAACCTCTATGGAAAGCGATATGGAGATTCCTCCAAAATCTGGAAATTGAGCTCCCATTCGACCCAGCTATTACACTCCTAGGGATATACCCTAAGAACACAAGAATACAATACAAAAACCCCTTCCTCACACCTATATTTATTGCAGCAATATTCACAATAGCCAGGCCCTGAAAATAACCAAGATACCCTTCAACAGACAAGTGGCTAGAGAAACTGTGGTACATATACACAATGGAATATTATGCAGCTGTCAGGAGAGATGAAGTCATGAAACTTTCCTATACATCGATGTACATGGAATCTATCATGCTGAGTGAAATAAGTCAGAGGGAGAGAGAGAGACGCAGAATAGTCTCACTCATCTATGGGTTTTAAGAAAAATAAGAGTCATTTTTGCAACAATCCTCAGAGACAGTGAGAGGAGGTCTGGAACTTCCAGCTCACTTCATGAAGCTCACCACAAAGAGTGGTGAGTGCAGTTATAGAAATAACTACACAGAGAACTACCATAACCATGTGAATGAATGAGGGAACTGGAAAACCTGTCTGGAGTACAGGTGGGGGTGGTGTGGGATGGAGGGAGATTTGGGACATTGGTGGTGGGAATGTTGTACTGGTGAAGGGGTGTTCTTTACATGACTAAAACCTAATCACAATCATATTTGTAATCAAGATGTTTAAAGAAAAAAAAACAATGTTGGACACTTTAACATTATAAGTTCTTAGTATTTCCTTTTTATTGTTGTTGTTGGGTTTTTTTGTTTTTGTTTTTGGGTCACACCCAGTGACACTCGGGTTACTTCTGGTTATTTGCTCAGAAATCACTCTTGGCTTGGGGGACCATATGTGATTCCAGGGGATTAAACCAAAGTCAGTCCAGTCCTACGCTAGCACGGGCAAGGAAGATGACTTATCACTTGAGCCACTGCTCTGGCCCGTCTCAGTATTTTTAATAGGTGATTCTAGCCCTGAGCACTGCCTGGGGATGGCTCCAAAACTCTAAGTAAATTTATTCCTTAATCCAGTAAGGTAAAATGATCAAGTTTAAATCAAAACATGTTAAGGGCAAAAAGTATATGTATAGATCATAGTACATATCAATTATTCAATTTTTCTACCAAAAAATAAAATCCATAACAATTTAGAATTTGAAATTATAATCATATTATTTTCTGAAGAAAAAAAAAAGCTTATCTGAATTTGAAATTCTTTTAAATTGAAGCATTAAGTTTCTCCCAAATTATTTTCTTGACAATACCACTGCCATCCCTTTTTTTTTTTTTTTTTTTTTTTTTTCAGTTGAAAACATGTTAACTATAAGGTACTTTTAAGTAAAGTAACTACAGGCGCGGAGAAATAGCATGGAGGTAAGGCCTTGCATGCCTTCCATGCAGAAGGTCAGTGGTTCAAATCCCTGCATCCCATATGGTCCCCTGTGCCTGCCTGGAGCGATTTCTGAGCATAGAGCCAGGAGTAATCCTTGAGCGCTTGCAGGTGTGACCCCAAAACCAAAATTAATTAATTGATTAATTAATAAAGTAACTAAAAAAGTGCATTTCACTCTGCTAAAATTCATCACAGAAATCGCCACAAAGGTAGTTATGTGGGCTGAAATATGCCGTCTCTAACCTTTATGATAAGAACTTGTTATCACATCATATACATATACAGAAGGGATTGACAGGAGTTAGTAATTATACTCGTTTGCCTACTAGGGCTGCTGTAGCTTAGTACCACAAGCTGTGCTGCTTAACAATATAAATGTAAAATGTCTCATCTGGCACTTGTGAAGGCTGAAAGTTCTGCCAAGATTTTGGTAGGGTTGGTTCCCTCTGAGAGCACAGTACCTGGCTGGTAGACAGATATCTTCAAGGTTCAGATGGGGCTTTTCCTGTCTTCAAACTGCATTCATTTTGTACATATCTACATCCCAAATTTCCCTGCTGAAAGGACCTGCCATGTTGGGTTAAGGCTCACTCTAATGACTTCAGTTTTTATTGATCGCTGTAAAAACTCTATCTCCAAATAAGGTCACCTTTGAAAGTCTAAAGATTAGGATTTTGAGGAAGAGGGGGACCCTGGAGGGCAAATAATGCTATGTATGTTGCAGAAACAGGCCAGTGGCTGACAGGCTTCAGAAATGGTTTTAAAGCTGCAGGATTCAATCAACAGGGATTAATGGAGAAGATACAATCTATGAAGTTTATGATGTGAAAGAAGACTGAAGAAAACTCCCTGAGAACCTTTATAATAGCAGGATGCTTTGCTCTGAGAGAGCCCTCGATCTGACCATGAGGCAGCGGATCAGTCTTAACTGTGGGCAGTGGAGAAAACTCAAGGCAGATGTTTGGGAAAGAAAAGAGGGGGAAAAAGCCTGAGGAAATAATCACATAGTTGGGACCTGAATGCAGCAGTTCTTAGTTTGTTGTTTTTTAAGGAGGTATTTTTTTAACTGAAAGATACAACTCTGAACTTATTTGGTATATGAATAATATCTGCTGTTGAATTAAATATCTGTTGTATAGCCAGAATGATAGAACAGTAGGTAGGATGTTTTTTCTTGCACGATATTGACTGAGGTTTGATCCTGAAGCCATATAGGGCTCCCCTGCAGGAGCCCTAAATGCAGAGCCACAATTAAGCCCAGAACACAACCAGGTGTGGCCCAAAAGAGACAAAAACCTGTTGTAATTTTAAAAAGGAAATTTGAAAATCACAACTCAATCTGTATCATAAAATAATGCTTTATAGCACATAGAATATTTCAGAAACTTTGTCTAATTTCATCCCTTTAACTTTTGCAGTGGGGTGTGGGGGAGGATAGGACACCCCCAATGGGAATTATGAAGGAGAAGGGGGTTTAAACCCTGCTCAACGTTGTTTAGAATAAGTAACTTAACTCTGTACTATCTTCTGTTTAGTTTTGTTTGGGAGGTACACCCGGTGGTACTCAGGGGTTCTTCCTGGTTCTGAGCTTAAAAACTACTCCTGGAGGCTCGGGGGACCATATAGGATGCTGAGAAGAGAAGAGGATAGGTTGTGTGCAAGGCAGAAAACTCTTTGAATAACAGAAATCTAAATGCATAAGATCTGGAATGCAGCTCAGTAAGAAACTATATGCTTTGCAAATATGACACCTGAGTTTTATCCTTATCAAAACACACACACACACAAAACCAGAGTGATAGCACAGTGAGTAGGGTTTTTGTCTTGCATGCAGCCGACCTGGGTTCGATCCCTTGCACCACATATAGTACCCTAAGCCTGCCAGTGGTAATTTCTGATCTTAAAGCCAGGACTAACCCCTAAACACCACCAGGTGTGGCTCTAATACAAACAAACCAAACTAACAAACACACATACACAGTTTTTCTAGTTCGGGACATGGTTCAAAGAACTGAAGTTTGTATGTGAGAGCTCTATGTCTTAAGTCTAGGTACTACTTGATTCTCCCAAACTCCACCAGCAATAACTTCTCCCACTCCAAAAGCATAAACTGTTCTTCAACTATGTCAGGAAAGCATAATAACACACTTGCTCCACTTTGATATGGCAGACAAATCACTAAAGTGGACATAAGAAATACTACTAAGGTACAAATCGTAGCCTTAAAACTTTCTAACTGGGCCCGGAGAGATAGCACAGCGGTGTTTGCCTTGCAAGCAGCTGATCCAGGACCAAAGGTGGTTGGTTCGAATCCCGGTGTCCCATATGGTCCCCCGTGCCTGCCAGGAGCTATTTCTGAGCAGACAGCCAGGAGTGACCCCTGAGCACCGCCGGGTGTGACCCAAAAACCAAAAAAAAAAAAAAAAAAAAAAAAAAAACCTTTCTAACCATGAAACTTTCAATGGAAAAAAAAATGTAATGAGGTGACTGGGATACTAAAATCTAGAATGTTTATAATAAAAGTCCTGAGATTCAGGAAACACTCTTTTTATATTTGTAAAATAGTCACTTTTTTATTTATCTGAATGAAGTGTAATCTGTTCTGAATTGTCATTTCTCTTCTACTCAAACTCATTCAATTTTCAAGACAAAAGTTACTTCTTCATAGGATGATTTCTCAATTAATTTTTGCCCCACCGAATACTTACTTCTCTTTAAAGATTAATTAATATACTCCACATATTCTGTTTATCATCACTGCCTCTAAAAGTTAAACTTGGATAGGGGGGTGGAAAAATAAGGCTTATGGTAATTTTTTTGAAATTCAATATTATCTTTCTATGCTGTTACTGAAAATTATGTCTCTGATGATTATATCATCTCATGGCTAACTGGATGAATTTAGAAATCAATTAACCAAACCCAAGCAGAAGGGGTTGGTACCTCTGACACATGGAAGTCATATCTGGGTTAATACCTTGGAGGCCTATACTCAACACAGTCTCATCTGAGGCTCTCATACCCTCATCATTTCCCAAGGAAGCAGTTTCCTGGAAGCAGGTCCCATGACTAACTTCTCAGGACCAGCAACACCATTTTCTTTTCTATTGTAATAAAAACCCTTAAATTTTCCCTTTCCACCTCAAGTGAGCTTCTTTCAAGTTTGATCAAACTCTAAAATAAATAAATAAAATTTGGGGGGCTGATGCAGTGGGCAGGACATTTGCCTTGCATGCTGTTGATCCAGGTTAGATCCTTGGTGTTAGGTTACACCTTATTTTACCTAAAACAAAGATCATCCCTGGTTCCTTTGTATCTTTGTTTACAACTTGGGTTTACCCCAAAACAGATTGTCTTATATGTAAACCTGGGCATGACAGGCTCAGGATAGGTTGAGTCACGGGGTTATCTATGTCCTTATGCCCCACCTGGGGGTGGTCCCTGTACTCCATAAAAACAGTTCTGGCAGGCAGCTTGGGGGAGATACTAGTTGGAAGACAGCCAGACTTTCTGTGCTTCACCCTCAGCCTGGTCTGGATTATTTCATGCACGATCCTAATTCAGACTCGTTCACATGGAGTTGGAGATAGAGTGCATGAGGTGATTTTACACATGGGCATCCCATATAGATCCCTGAATCCGCCAGGAGTGATTCCTGAACCAGAGCCAGAAGTAACCCTTGAGTACCACTGGCTATGGCTCACAATCTCCCCCCAACAAAAGACTTCTTTTACTTTCCTCTCCTCCTCTTTCTTCTTTTCTTCTCTTTCTTTTTATTCCTCTTCCTCATTCGTTGGTGTGAACACCACTCAGTCACAGGTGAAGTTCAGATTCTGTTTTTGTTTTTGTTTTTGGACCACACCCGGCGATGCTCAGGGGCTACTCCTGGCTGTCTGCTCAGAAATAGCTCCTGGCAGGCACGGGGGACCATATGGGACACCGGGATTCGAACCAACCACCTTTGGTCCTGGATCGGCTGCTTGCAAGGCAAACGCCGCTGTGCTATCTCTCCAGGCCCGAAGTTCAGATTCTGAGTTGAGTTTTTGACACTTCTGCTTCTAATGCTGAAACAATAAAAACAAAAGCTAAGTGTCTTCAGGAAATGAAATCGGAGCTATCTCTTGTATTCTTTTCCATTTCTTCTTGCAATAAGGGCCCAAAACAAAACAAAAAAAAAAAGCATCTATTTTCGTTGTCATGACTTAAATTCATTGGAACAACTCTTAAAAAATGACTGGCTTTTATTTTCAGCAAGAAAAATAAATAGACTTAATCTAAGAGAGTGTAATAAAATAAATGCCTGGATTGCCAAAACTAATACATTAGAGTGAGTAGAAGATGCGGTTCTACAAGACTTCTAGTTTATATTATGACTTATTTAGATCTATTTTATTGAATTAGAATAATAAAATATTTTTAGATTCTGTATGTTATACATTACAACTGATCACTTTTCTTTACAATGTAACACCGGCTTATCATGCCTAGTTCTTCCCTAAAATAACAGAAAGGAATTTTTTTTTTTTTTGGATTTTGGGCGACACCTGGTGTCAATCAGGGGTTACTCCTGACTATGAGCTCAAAAATTGCCACCTGGCTTGATGGACCATATTGGACATAGGGGGATCGAACAGCAGTCCATCCTAGGCTAGCACACACAAAGCAGATGCCTTACGCCCTGCAGCACCACTCCAACCCCAAAAGAAAGGAATTTTATAAACTTTGAAGTAAATGAAGTAAACTTCTTGGGTATTTGGAAAATAACAAATATCCTCACTTTTCAAATTCTAACTACAAAACCGTTAATATTATTATTATTATTTTGTACAAAACGATACTCAAAATAGTTTAAGGTAGACACTTAGCTAAATCTGAATAGTTCAGACATTTCTAGAAGGGCTCAGTAAGCCTGGGTATATTTGATACAAGGTCCATCATGTGAAATGTAGTGAGAAGTTAGAGAAGATTGCAATCAAGCCAACATGACAGACACTGCAAAAAACTGGGTGACTGTCACACGGCCAACTGACCAAGCATCTCAACTTATCTTTCTCTTTTGGCTGTCCTACATAGTCTGATGTCTTGCTTAGTGACTCAGGAGTCCCAATAAGCAAGGCAAAAACATACATATTTTTTTCCTTGCCATGGAGGAGCAAGGCACCACCTTTGCCACAAACTATTTTAATCAGCATGTGACAATCTCCCCAATTTCAGGAAGAGAGAAGATAGACATCTTGGTTATTCAACTGTTTGTATGTTCATTGGGGGTATCTCCCAAGTGGTGTTCAAGGGAATCTTTAGAACCATTCCCTGGGCTATTCAGTCAACCGTTCATTGCTTGGGCCTGAGGATATGGTTCTGTTCAGGTTCTGTTATCATGGGGGCCACATACAGGAGTGTTCTGGGGCATAGCAGGTAATGCTTGGAAATGATGCCTTGCAGTAGATCAAATTGGATTCCTATTTATGAAAGAAAGGATCATTGGCTCCTGTGCTATCTCCCCAGCATGACTTGCCTTTTGATGTAAAGTTATGTATGAGCACAGTGTGGATGACAGATACAAATGCAACAATCATGAATAAACACAGTCTCTTAGAGGATTTGCGGCCATCAAATATTTTCATATGCATATATTGGGAATGCTGCTTGAATCTCCACATGTTAATCCTCTACATGAGCATCTTTCAACAAATTTCAGCAAAAATTAATTAGATTACAAATTATTTTTACCCTGTCACTTTGCTATGTATAGAAAAGGAAGATAGTTCATAGTCTTAATAAACAATTTTTATTTTCCTTGTTGGGCACGGATGAAGGATAAATATCTATAAAATGTTTTAAAATGCAGGAGGAAATGATGGCATACAAGTCATTATTTGCTATTGAAATATGTCTTTTTAAATAAGTAACTACCAATTGCTCTTTGAAATTTATGAGAAAAAATAATTAAATTATATTATTTATTTTTAAGCAGAAACTGGGAATAAATGTGTACTAAATGTATAACTGTCTTGTAGCATGCTAGCATGTGCAAACACATATGTACATGTATCTACAATTATATCAAAATACTGTTCTATATATTTTTCTCTGTGGAGAGTTAGGCTAAATAGTCCTTCAAAATTAGCTTTCTTGACAAGATATATTGTGTTTAAAGTTTGTCTATAAGCATCTCTTCAACTACTGGATAAGTGTACAACTCTCAGAGTGACCGAATGAGTCCGTGAATTGCAGTCATTTGTTTCATATTGGATTTCTCATCATTTCAAGAATCCCAGCAAACTCAATATTTAGTTGAAAACTTTAGAAACTTTTTATTCATAGCTGAACACACTCAGGCCTGGCACAAAATTCTATTCTTAATGAGACAAAATTGAGAAACACAACAGGAAATTTGATTGCCTTAGTAGTGGATAAAAGCTGTCAAAAGAGGTATATCTTAGATTCAAAGTTCAAATGATTTTCTTGCTTGGACATCATGAGGCGGCAAAACTATCTAAGTCATACTGTTATAAAAACATCTAAACAGTATGTATCCATTCTTGTATTTCTACGATATATAAATCAAATATCCAAATATTTTTCATTTTGTTTCATTTTATATATGTTTCATTTTATATAGAATATGCTAGTTGTCACTCTCAAGTGTACCTAATAAATCATATATTTTCAAAGTACAAAATAATTAATACCCCTTCCCTCTCCCTCCCTCCATCCCCCGAACTCACAAGCAGTTCTTCTATGCTCTACTGAGCTGGTTTGTATCTGTATTACTTATGTCAATCATAAGCAGAAGATATTTGATATCTGACTCGTAGTTTTTGGAAATATGCCCTGACTTATTGAGTCTGCTGTGTCTGATAGAGAGTGGTCACTTTAAATGACAACTGAGTTAGACACAGTAATTTTAATAGTGTGAAGTTCTTTGGTGGTGACACTACCACCCCTTCAAATGTTTGAGGTGGGTGACAATTAGTTACTCCTCTTTACCTTACTATCTAATTATAATGAAATAGATTCCTAGCCAACTGCTGCCAGTCACACATTGATTCATTAACAAGCATGTCTTAGTGAGGAAGCACAAAAAAAAATTGCATCAGCTAGTCTATTAGCTAATGAAATGCCAGCCATCAGCTCTGTTGAAGCTGTGTTAACCTTTTATGTGTGTGCAGTACTGTGTGAACCTGAGAATGTGGAGTCTGTTTCCAAAGTTGATTCAAACAGAAGTTGTTCTAGTCCATAGAGAGACCCTAGGGCACTAAAATGGCATTCTCTACATTTGTATATGAAACTGTTGTGTTTATGAAGCTCATTAGCTCAACATCAGCTACTTTCTGAGTTCTGAATAACTGAAGTGAATGGAGAGACTTTTTAAGAAAGTGTTAACTGAAACAACTTCAGTCCATGTATTTTTTTAATATTTTCTAATGTGACCAAAGTGAATTACGAACTAATTAGCAAGGAACTATATCTTCATAACTTACTCTATTTTAGTTACTCTATCATGCATGTGGGTATTTTTGCCACGACAACTAAAATTCCTATAAAATATCTTTGTTTCTTAAAATAAAGCTAACTTTCTCCTGAAAATTCTATAAAGTCTTACAATAATTGCAGGGTCCAGAAGCCCCCCAGGGGGGCCCGGCCAGCAGGAATTAGCTGGGGAAGCTTCTCAGACGACTGCACTCCTATTTTGCTGAGTGAAGGCACAACCACACCTGTAAGAAATCTGAGAGAGGTTAATAATAAAGACCCAAGGCAGCGTCTCACTGTTCAAGGGTACCTTTATTGGCTACAGTTCCTTCTTATATAGTGAAGGAGAAGGGGGCAGTACAAAGGTGATGTCAGTCATACTTTTGGCGCGAAGGCCCATACAAGGCAAGGATATATTTCAGGTTTCAAGGAACAAAGAAACTTAGGCATTCTCTAAATAAGGAAGTGGGCAGTGGGTCTAGGGGGGCTGGATGACCTTCAAGTTATGATGAACGTGCTGTTTCCATGGAAATTTCTAGTGACCTTCCAGCTGCATTCCTAATTGCTTAACTATCAGGAGGTGGTGCGAGATGTGCCTGCCTCAGTGATCTTGAACAGACAATGTAGCATACACTTATTGATAATAGCCTAGTTCACTCCGGAATGTGGTCTTAAGGAGTGAGGCCTAGTTTCTGATAACGGTACCAGGCAGCTTTTGCTCTCCTCCGGGCTAGAGCTAATTATATCTTGCAGCTGCATGCCTTTCTCTTTAGCTCAAAAAATTCACAGCAAGACTGCAAAATGGCTTTTAGGTGAAAAGCTGGGCTATGGCAGAAAGAACAGCAAAATGGCCTCAAACAAGTCAGTCCCCAACAATAATAAAAAGGTAGACATATAGAAATCAATCAAAAGTATGGTTAACAGGGAATATATTTCTATACCAAAAATTAACTATCAGACACAAAAATTGATTAAATGTATTTAAATGTAAAATTAATATAACAATTCTATAACATATCACTTAGTATTTTTAATCAAGACACTTTTGTTTAAACTTTATTGATTGATTGGTTGGTTTTTGGGCGACACCTAGTGGCACTCAGGGCTTAGTCCTGACTCTGGGCTCAGAAATCGCTCCTGGCAGGCTCAGGCGACCATATAGAATGCCGGAATGGAACCAGGTGCCTCCCTGGTCAGCCTCTTGCAAGGCAAGTTCCCTATCGCTGTGCTATCTCTCCAGCTCCAATCAAGACATTTTAGACTCTTGGAGACTATAATAGTTTCCAATATCAATTATTATATTGTAGATGTTTGAAAATGTCATTTCTAAAACATGTTCTTCTACTAAATTAAATATTAAATTCTTAATTAACAGTTAGATATATACCAAAGGGCAAAACTGTATATGATAAGGCAACTTAAAAAGAATATTGAGCCACAAATCACCTTTTTATTACATACATTATTGAAACATGCTGAATGGAACTCTGAATGGAACCAAAATGTAAAATAATCAAAACTTAAATAAATAGTTATATCTCAAAGATATACTTTCTAAAGTATATAAATGAATATTATAGCATGTAACCTTAATATTACACTGTCATGTTACTATCCTAAATTACAGAAGAATGTCCTTTATATTTTATACAGTGAAAGGTTATACACTTTATAATAATATTCAAAGAAAACATGAAATTAACAATAGTAAAATTAAAATTTTTAAGAAGCAAATGAAAATTTATCAGTGAAAAATACTATGCATAGTCAACATGCATAGTATTAATCACTTAAAATAAATAGTTCTTAGGGTTTCAAATTAGTTTAACTGGAAATATTTTTCAAGGAAATATATGAAATACAGAAATGATATTAAATGTCAAAATATATTCTATCATATGGTTTAAATTTCAACTACCTAACTGAAAAGAAAAATGTAGTGAAGAACTTAGCAAGTGAAAACATCATGAAAATGTTAACATTTTTTCTGTTTGATATATTGGTAGTGATTTTAGCATTTTTTAAGTCTTATAATAGAACCACTTTGAATGTATCAGATGGAATGCATCACATTTTTTATCATTTTGTCAAGGATATAAATTAATAGAGTTATATACAAAAACTATTATGCAAAGTGCATATTTTCATTTGTTTACCACTTCTTATTTTGCTCAACAAAATTTTTCCTTACAGCATCTATCTTTTTTGTTTGTTTGTTTTGTTTTTGGGCCACACCCAGCGGTGCTCAGGGGTTACTCCTGGCTGTCTGCTCAGAAATAGCTCCTGGCAGGCACGGGGGACCATATGGGACACCAGGATTCGAACCAACAACCTTTGGTCCTGGATCGGCTGCTTGCAAGGCAAACGCCGCTGTGCTATCTCTCCGGGCCCACAGCATCTATCTTAACAGATATAAGGATTAAACTGCAAAACAAATCGATAATATTTTTCTGTACTCTATATTACTGAGAAGTGAGGAACACAAAATAACTTTAAATTAATGATTAGAGCACTTTTTTTAACCAATTAGAAGGAAATGTTTCAACTGTTTATTTTATCAAAAAATGTTTAAAATAGTATACCTTCATTTTAGGACCAATAACTTTTTTATTACATACATATTTGTTAAGAATTATTATTATTCATATGTTGCTATTTGATAATATACTACTTGCAGTAAGATCTTCATAATCTTAATTTTTTACTAATAGCAAAGAAAACATTATTTCTTCCACTTTGTATTATTTATACCCTAAAAATACTTTATACAAGTAGCAAAGATTGTTGTTACAAAACAGAATAACAGAGTGAATAAAACTGGTCACCAGTAGAATCACTTTGTACCCACATTAGTAAACAATAATGAATAATTTAGAAGAAAAATAGTAACTAAACAAGTATTTCAGAAGCAAGCAACCATTATCCTATATATTTTTATTGTAAAAAGCATCGATATTTGTACTGCGTGGAAATATTTTCTTGTACAATATTTTCATGACTTTCACATTCTCATATACCCAATATAAATTAACCGATTCCCGTCTTACAGCTACTGAACCCAACTTTACTTTATCAAACTGAGAGTAGAGACAATTATATTTTGGGGAATGGGTAGCAAAAATCAGTGGACAAGAAATTTGGTATCCTAAAAGTTGCTTGCACGCAATTTGATACAAATATAGCTTTCCTCTGAATACTAATTAAAAATAACCTCTAAAATTTTCAGGAAAAGTAAGACATTTTAAATTATCTTTATAAGCTTATAATATAGACAGTTAAGCAATGTATTTGAATTATATACATACCTATATCTATTTATTTGTAGGGCCACACACACTGTGGCACTTGATTACTCCTGGTCTGTACTCGGAAATTACTCATAGTATATATGGGATATATATAAATATACATGTATATACATATAAATATACATATATATATATGGAATACTCCTAGCATATGGGCAGCTGGGGATCAAGCCCAGGTCAGCCACAGGTAAAGCAAATGCCCTACTCGCTATGCTAGAACTCTGGCGCACTACATCTATTTTTTTAAAACATTACTCCTTTCTGACTTAATTTTTGGAGAAAAAAATAAAAGGGACCTAAAAAAAAAATATATATATATATATTCTAGAGTTAAACCACACTTACATTCAGTTAATCTTGTTTTATAAAATGTTTCTCATTTACAATTTATGTTTATGTTTTCTTAAAAACTAAATTGCCAGGGAATATGTAAAATATTAACAGAATCTACATCATCGACTATCCCTAATCTTGGACCCTTTATAGTGATCTTCAAATTCACCACATGAAACTTCATTAGACTTGCTGCAGGCAGCTTTTAATGTTTCTTAGAAAAAATAATTTTATTTCTTCTTCTATGGACTGACCTGCAAAATAGTACAAAGTCAGAAAGACCAAAAATAGAACTATCGGTGATAAAAATTTTATGAAATATTTTCAACAACTTAAAATCTTAGTGAACCTACTCTCAAGTTTACTTAAGCATTATTTAATCATCTAGAGTTTAATATTGATAGCTATCATTTATATTTGAAACATCTTTTAAGCTTCCAGTAGGGTTTATTCTATATAGAAACAAAATTATAATCACTACTTAAATATTTTTACACTTCTTAATGTCTATGGACATTAGTTTCATCCCATTAGATACGAGGAAAGAAGAAAACAAGTACAGTATTTCAAATATTAAAGGCTGTTAACACAGAAATCCAATGTGTGAAAGACATCCAGACATTCGAACATTCGCTTTTATATGCATTATCATAGCATAACTACAGCTAAAATTTTCTGCAATTATAAAATTCAGGAGACTATGAAAATCTTTGCTGAATATACTTTCACTTGATTAAATTATTCTGATTCAACCTCTGGCTTCAAATAGGTGATTTCCGTTGAGTTCTGTCACATATAAATAATTTCTCCCATAGAAAAATACAATTGAAAATAATATAAAAAGTGATTTGCTTGTTAAAATATAAAGAAAGATAAAACACTATTATCTTTTGAATTTTTTATTTGATTAATTAATAGAGAAAATAATCTACTGAAAGGAGTGGCTTTTATTATAGTGTGGCAAATTAAAAAAAATTTAGAAACCATTTCATTTGCCTTTATACCCAAATGTTGTTACTCCGTTATAGAACTTAATTCATAGTTCACCACATGTTTACTTTAGCACCTATGCTGCCTGCACTAATCTACAGCCAACTTCGTAACAGAAATAAAATGGAAAAAGGACATCTGCTAACTTTCTTTTATTAAAATAGATAGAATTAAGGAATGAATTAAAAGGAAACTATGCATTATGGTCATATAAACTTCAAAAATAAATTTAAAAAACCATATACAAAGATAGAAAAAAATTAAGTCTATGTGTAAACAACTTTAAAGTCATGTTTATTAAGTAATAGGCTATTATAATTAGAATTAATTAAATAAATAGCCACTATAACTAAAAGAATAAGCCAAGAATTGGATCTCTTTTAAGAACTAACATTTCTCAGACATCATACCATGTCTTTCAAATTAAAATAGTAAAATCTTCCTTGGCTCTTAAGGTGTTTGCTTTCTTGGAAGAACTTACATGAGTTTGGCAAAAATAAACAATCAAACAAACAAACGGGACTACAGGAAATAAAAAAAAATTTTGCATGGCAAAGGAAATGGGCAAAAATTCATAGAAATTCTACAAGTAAGAGAAAATATAGGCCGGAGAGAGAGCATGGAGGTTGGTCATTTGCCTTGCATGCAGAAGGACAGTGGTTCCAATCCCAGCATCCCAGGGGCGATTTCTGAGTGTAGAGTCAGGAGTAATCCCTGAGTGTTGCTTGGTGTAACCTCCCCCGCTCCCAAAAAACAAAAGAGAAAAAAATTTGAATACCATATATTAAAGGGCTAATATTCTAGATATATTAGGCACTCACACAAATTAATAACCAAAAACCAATAACCCATCAAAAATGGGAGATGACATGAGTAGATACTTCCCTGATATATCATAAAAGTGACCAGCATATATATATGTATATATAAGCATTTATTGTCACTTATTGCAAATCAAAACAACACAAAGACATCATTTTACACCAGTGAGAATTTCATATATCAAAAAGACTGGAAATAACTAGTGCAGGTAGGAAAGTGGCAGAAAAGAAACCTTTAGTTAACTTTTGGTGGAAATATCATCTAGATCAGCCTCAATGTAAAATAATATGAAGATCTCTTTGATAAATAAGGATAAAGGATCCATCTGACTCAAAAATCCTACTCCTCATCCCAAAAGATAAAAACATTCATTCAAAAAGATGTATGCATATCAATGTTCTTTATAGTGCTTAGGCTAAGTGGCACTCTACAGAAACCATCCAAATGACTACTGACAGATGAATGGATAAAACAGTTATGGTAATACTAATGGAATGCTACCCAGCAATTAAGAAAAGATGAGATCTTACAGTCTGTTAAAACTTAGATGGAACTTGGTGTCATCACATTAAGCAAAATAAGGCAGAGAGAAAAGGACATATGCTGAATGATCTTACTCAAATGTGTATATATCAAAACATGAGAAAACAAAACAAGGAAATAGACAGTATTGGAGGAATGAAAACAAATTGCTGCTCTTTTATTCAAAACTCAGATTACCAGACAGTGAGAAGAAATGATGGAGGAAGGGAAAAAAGAGGCAATCTAGAATGTTAGTTGGATAGAGAGCACACAAATGTGTGTGTGTGGGGGGGTGTCTTGGGAATTTTGTACATCAAAACCATAAATATTAACACTATTGTAACATGTCAACTCAACTACAATAATTAATGAATAATACAATACCCTATGAAAAATTAACTTATTTTATTTAAAACTTGGGAAGCTATATTTTGTACTTTTTCTGAGTTAATTGTGATAAAAGCTGAACTATAGAATCATATCTTAATAATGAAGAGGGACATTTTAGAATAATACCATTCTATAGCATTTAATTTCATAATTAAAATGATAAATCAAGAATAAACTTTTCGTAAAATATAATTTACAAATGATCAATAATTACCCCCAAATGATTTTAATATCTCTGTAACAAGGGAATTAGAAATCATTTTTTCAGCTTATCAATTTGACAAAACCCTGTACATGTAGCAAGAGTAAAGAGACAATGAATTCTACAGCAAGGGCTTATGAGCTAATATCATAATCTTATAATGGAACTTGAAAATATCAATTAAAATTTAAATCGTAGCTATGCAGGAAGTTAATGATCACCTGGAAAAATAATAAGCTATATGCCTAAAAAGTCACAAATAGTTAATTCATGTATTTGTTGGTTATACACCAAAATTAGAAATTAAATTATAAATGGGACAATTGTAAATGCACTGGTTTTTTAGAAATAGAATTTGGGGAAGGCCGGAGTGATGACACAGAGATAGGATGTTTGCCTTGCACACAGCTGACCCAGGATGGACCTCGGTTCGATTTCCCAGTGTCCCATATGGTCCCCCAAGCCGAGTGATTTCAGAGTGCATAGCTAGGAGTAACCCCTGAACATCACCGGGTATGGCCCTAAATATATATAAATAAATAAATAAATAAATAAATTTATTTTAGGGACAGGTGTTAACAAATGGTTCTCAGGGCTTACTCCTAGCTCTGAGCTCAGGAATCACTCCTGTAAGTACTCAGAAAAGCATATGTGGTAATAGGAACCAAACTCAAGCTGCTGCATGAAAGGCAAGCACTTAAATTCCTCCCTCACCCTTAGGATATTGGTTCCTTTTTTAAAAGATAACTATAGATCAGATAAAACTAAGAAGGTCTACCCACTACATCCAGAATCACTGTTTCTCTGATGGCCCTGCCTCTACGTTTCCATTCAGGGACACCAATCTGACCACACTTCATGTACTTTTGGACAATAATCCCAGGGCTTTTAGGAGTGAGTGCAGGCACTTTCCCCTCATAATGTCCTCCTTCTGATGCCTGGCAGCTGTAACCACATCCACCAACACTGTTGACATGTTTGAACTTGGCCAGCTCCAGAGACTTATTCTTTTCTCAAATGCGATGTAAATAAAGCCTTGAAAGATCATGGGTATACCAGCCACAAAACAAAAAGCTGGCCATTTTGGGAAGAGAGGGATGGCCAAGCTCGCACCCTGCCAAAGCCATGCCTGCTGCTTCCATCACCCAGAATCTCCACTTTCCCAATGACCCTTCCTCATCACTGACCCTCTACATGTCCCTTCAGGGACCACAACCTCACCAAACTTCTGGTAAACAGGTTTGGGGCATAATATTTCCAGTGCTATCACGAATGAATGTATGCATCCTCCCCCAGTATCTTCCTTCTTCCAGGAGGCCTGGCAGCTGAGTTCACACCCCTAAAATTCTTAGTATCAGTAATAGAGCTTTGAATTTCTGGACAACTTCATTTGTTTGATGGTGTCATCCCTTTAGGAACACACCAATTTAACAGAATGGAAAGTTAACAACAAAAGCTTAGTAAGCCTTCTGCCATTGTATTAATGACTTCATTGGAGATACAAACAATTTCACAAATATGCTTGCTACTGTTCTTTTCATTTTTTTTAAACTTTCTTCTCTCTCCCATTTTATTTTTTCATTTTATTTTTTAATAACTTTGTTTTCACTTCTCTGAAAACAAAATAAATTACAATCAACTATATCAACAATGTGATGCATTTTCTTTCTTTTTTTTTTTACCCTGCACCCCTTGATGCATTTTCTTTAAATAAATTTAAAAAAACAGATGGTCCCAGTGTGGATGAAAAGAGTCCCCAAATAAATTATATGGCAATATGTTGAGGGCACATATAAAATACATATTTATATATATTAACAGAATAAGGATTTTAATTTATGGAAGCACTTATTAAATTATAAGATTTATTACCACAATAAAGAGAAATGTAAGAAAGAATAATGCAGACTGTAGCCAAATGATTTCTTCATATTAAAAATAGACTTATAGGGGCCAAAGCAATAGCTCAGTGGTAGGGCATTTGCCTTGCATGCAGCTGACCCAGGACAAACCTGGGTTCGGTCCCCGGCAACCCCCAAGTCAGGAGCAATTTCTTGGGAATATTGAGTAAATCATTTGTACCTGTCAAGGGGCAGGTTTTGAGAAAGGTGGGAAACTGGGAACCATGGTGGAGGGAATGCTTGTTACACACTGGATTGGATTAGAATATGAATGCTAGATATTGCTGTATTATAAGCAACTCTGTAAACCACTGTTTAAAATAAAAACATTTGGGGCCAGAGCAGTGACACAGGCAGTAGGGCGGTTTGCCTTGCATCCGCTAACCTAGGACTGACCAAGGTTCAAACCCCCAGCATCCTATATGGTCCCTCAAGCCAGGAGCAATTTCTGAGTGCATAGCCAGGAGTAACCCCTGAGCGTCACTGGGTGTGGCCCAAAAACAAAAACAAAAACAATATTTTCATCAGTTTATCCAGGAGTAACTGAGCATCATCGGGTGTGGCTCAAAATTAAAAATATAAATAAAATAAAAACATTTATATTAAATTAAAAGCATATTGCTCATATGTTAATAAGTTATTAATACTTAATATTTATTAAGATATTACATAATTATAGTCATAATTGTAAAATATTTCCAGACAATATTGGAATAAGATGTTAAGTATTCTGAACTCTAGTATTATATCAATCACTCTCTGGTACCTTGATTTTGAGAAAGGAACATGATTTTAGTTGCTCTGGCTTTGCCTTTCTGCACACAAAACAGAAAGTAACTACACCCTTCAGTTAATATTCAGTTCTAAGTTTCACATGAAACATAAAATAACCAGAAAAAATCATTTGGATAACCAATGAAAATTTAATTTCAGATTTTATTTCCTTCATGTTTTTCTAAAGTATGTGAAAATAACTTTTCTTTGTCTTCAGAACATTTGTATGTGTTTGTATTTGTGTTTTTATTAAATCAAAATATGTTAAATGAATTTAATATGTCAATGCCAATTCATCAAATGCACCTAACAATTATTTACTTGGAAGATTACTTAATAAAATTATTTTTCAAAAAAAATGATTTCCTGGATTTATTTATTTCACCAAAAATGCACATTTTGATTCTTCATAATCAACCATTCCATCGTTATTAAGAATTAGCCAAAAAAAAAGAATTAGCCATTCTCTGAGACAGGAATAGTGGCACAAGCCATAGGGCATCTGCCTTGCATGTGCCAGCCTAGGACGTACCGTGGTTTGATCTCCTGGCATCCCATATGGTCCCCCAAGCCAGGAGCAATTTCTGACCTCATAGCCAAGAGTAACCTCTGAGCGTCACTGGGTATAGCACAAAAACAAAAACAAAAACAAACAAAAAAAAGAATTAGCAGTACTCAAAATCCTGCAATAGAAACAGAATACAACTATTACACATTTAAGTGATACAAAGCCATATCAGTAATAATCATAATTGCATTTATTACATTTTAACCCTGAAAAAGTTTAATAAGAAAGGTTTACTAAATGTTTTTAAAAGTCTTAAAAGTTAAAAATCAATATGAAAAATAGCAATAAAAAAGATATTTAAAGGCAGTCTCGTACACAGCTATACACAGATCTGTAAAATTATTCACCATTTTTAGTTGCAATATGTCACAGTTCTTCTCTAATTAAAAAGGTACTTTATGCTTATTTGAATTTGAACATTTAGTTAGCTTTGTTGGCCTACATGTGTAACAATTAAAAGTCACTTTAAGCTTCAATTGACTTCAATCATTTAGACCATTAATTGTCTTCATGTTCAACAATATAGATTTGGGATTGAAGCAATACCATAGCAGGTAAAGCATTTGCCTTGCATTCTGCCAACCTGTGTTAGATTCCCTGCATCCCATATGGTATCCCAAGCCTCCCAGGAGTAACTTCTGAGCATAGATTCAGGAGTAATCTTTGAAAGCTGCCAGTGTGGCCCCCAAACAAAAACAACTTTGGAATTTAATCTAAAAAATATAGAAGATTTGAATGATTCCAATAATATTCCCTGATTTACTCTGAAAGGTAATATTTTGAATAAAATTTTAATGCCAGTTTGTTCACTTAATATTACCACTTTCTTGTTTGGCAAATTTACTATTTAATTCCAAGTTTCAAAGTTCCTAATCACAAAGACATTGTAATCAGAGATTTTATCAAACTCAAGTATATACATTTTAGTACTTCAATCAAATCCTTGGCTTAAATAAGAATTTGTATAAAACACCTAACAAAGATGGGAGCAGAAAGTTAGAGCAATTGGCTGCGTGTATACTTTGCAGAAAGCTGAATTCAGTCCCTTGCACTTCATAATTTGAGCATAAAAGTGGGAGTAGCCCCTGAGCATTGTTGAGTGTGACTGAAAATAAATAAATAATCTATAAATAAAACATCAAAGATAGGCAAAATATATTCTCTTCTATTTCTTAATTTTTTTATGTGAAAAAAATATACAAAACCTTACTAAGAAAAAGTCCATGTGAAGATATCCTGCCTCCAAAAACTTCTCAACAACACACACATTTTTTAATCTATCATAGAACACATACATATAAAGATTTTGAGTGTATGTTAAATTAGTTTTTAGTATAAAAATGTGCTTGACCTTTGAAAGCATACAGGTAAGTGGCATCAACAGAAGATAAATTTGCTTATCCAAATCTTGTGCTTAAAAGAAATAGCTTTTTTTGTTTGTTTGGTTGGTTGGTTGGTTTTGGGGCTACACCAAGGTGATGCTCAGGGGTTACTCCTGACTATGGGGTCAGAAATCTTTCCTGCTTGGGGGACCATATGGGACACTGGGGGATCGAACTGCGGTCTGTCCTAGGCTAGTGTGCGCAAGGCAGACGGCTTGTGCCACCACTCCGGCCCTAAAAGAAACAGTTTTAATAACTAAATTATTTAACATAAGTGACAACAAATTAATATAACTATTTATATTCAAACTAGAGTATAGAGTGAAAAATAATAATAAACCTGCAAAAAAAAGACAAACTCCTTGAATAGTATCTATATGTAAATTAGTCTTTTTAAGGTGCATAAAATTTTTAAAGCTGCAAATTCTAGAGAACAACTGTGCATTCCCTCATATTAGTTTCACAATTGATTGGATAATTTTTATGTTCTAGTTTTGGCTTATTATTACATAATTCTGAAGTGGTTATTAAATAAGACAAGCAAATAAAAATATATGTTGGAGACTGTGACTTGTTTGAGGCCATTTTGCTGTTTTCTGCCATAGTCCAGCTTTTCACCTACAAGCTGCCTACGTGCAGTTTTGCTGCGAGTCCTTGAGTTAACAGGAAAGAATGTGCAGCTGCAGGAGATAATTAACTTTGTAGCCCGGAGGAGAGCAACACGGCCTATTCCCAGAAATGAGGTCCTACTCCCCCAACTGCATTCCAGAGTTAACGAGACATTTATCAGTATGTATATGTTACATTGTCTGTTCAAGATCATTTTTGTAAGAACAGCTACCCCCACCTCCTAATAGTTAAGAGTTTAGGAATGTAGCTAGAAGGTCACAAGATGTCTCCATGGAAACTGCACGTTAACCATGACTTGCAGGTCGTCCTGCCCCCTATCCCACTGCCCACTGCCTTATTTGGAAAATGATTTACTTTCTTTGTTTCATGTAGCCTGAACTGTAACTTTGCCTTATATGGAGCAATGTAGCGGCCTTCGCGCCAAAAGTTTGATTGACACTGCTTTTTGCCTGCCCCCTTCACCTTCCCTATATAAGAAGGTGTTGGACTCCAATAAAGTCACCTTTGAACGAATTACTCGTCTTAGGTCGTTATTACTAACCTCGCCCAGATTTTTTACAGGTGTGGTCGTGCTTCTCGCCCTGCTAAATAAAGGTGCGGTCGTCCGTGAACCTCTCGACGGATTCCTGCTGGCCGGGCCCCTCCGGGGGGCTGAGGACCCTGCATTTTGGCGCCCAACGTGGGGCGTGAAGACCACCACCACACTCGAACGACTACAGGGCGGCGAATCCGGAGCTGTTTCGTAAAACGCAGGTACCTCATCAGGGTGGCGTAGAAACGAGTTAGCCTTAACAAAAAATAAACTGCAGTTTTTTCAAGTTGTTCCCACCGCTGCCCCTGATTGGCTTTTGGGGCTTCACCCATAGGATCCGCTACCATGGGTGTCACGCTAAGTACTGAACTTAAATTCATTAAGGATATACAGTCTGAGTTAAAAGCCAGACATGTGGAGGTTACTAAAAAGGACATTTGTGATTTCTTGATGTTCGTTCATGATGTCTGTCCTTGGTTTGTTATCACCTGTCCAGAAATTGTTGCGTCCACTTGGGATAAAATAGGACACGAGTTAAGTGATCATTTTTCAGCTAATGATGAGCCCGAGAAAGAGAAAATAATGTTTCAATATTGGAGCCTGCTGAGAGACATCATTGTAACTAAGAATAATGCCAAAACTGCCAAAGAAATTATTCGTGCCGTTAAATCTCATGTAGAACAAGCCTCCCGTGAGTGTTCCAGAGCCCCCTCTCGCTCTAATTCTGTCTCTCACCTTCCGTCTTCTTCCCAAAATCCTTCCTCTCCTGTCCCTTCCGCCTCAAAATCATCTGGCTCTTCCTTTGCCTCCAAATTAAAGAATGCTCTTAAAGATTTTACTGATACTTCTCGCCTGTATCCCACCCTTACTTCTGTTCTTGCTTCTGCTCCACCTCAGGAACTTGATCCCCAGGACTCTCAAACCCTTGAGGAAGAAGCTGCTAATTACCACAATTCTCCTGTCACACAGGCTACACAAACTACAGACACCCCCACAACCTCCTCCTTATAACTGTCAAGCTCCTCCAAAATGTATTCTTCCTATTCCTCCTGCACCTACCGCTTTAGATTCTCACCTCATTACTATTACTTCCATGATCTCCCAACTCGCAGATGAGTTTCATCAATCTCTTGAAATAAAACCTGATGTCGCTACTTTTCCTGTTCTTCTCCCTGATGGAGAGAATCTTCCTCCGCCTCCTTCTCAACGTCCTCTGCCACCTAATGCTTCCCGCCCTCCCCCGCCGCCCACTGGTCCCCGCACCCGTGGCCGGGTGCGGCGTGAACGTGAGGCTCAAGCTGCTACTGAAGCTGCGGCTGATTCGGATTCTCAGCATGAAATAGACTCGGAGGGAGAGGAGGCCCAGCCTAGCAGCGCCAGACCACCGGAGGGTGAGACACCTATGCGCTATGTAACCATTAATAAGAAAGATCTTACTGAACTGCTTCAAGCAGTGAAAAATTACGGCACTCAAGCCTCTTATACTATCTCATGCCTTGAGTCTCTGGGAAATGGCGGTGCTCTTTTGCCTTTTGAATGGAAGCGTGTTGTCTCCAACGCGCTACCACATAAGCTCTACTTCCTTTGGGAAACTGATTTTTATAAAATTTGCCGTGAACTGGCTAGAGGAGACAAAACATGTCGCCTTATGCTTTCCGGTTCTGCCCCATATGACACCATGCAGCAACAACGCACGTTTCCCCTTAGCTATCTCACCAACACGGGTTTCGCCGCCATGACAGCTTGGCGAAATTTACCCAAGGAGGGAGATGCGTATGCTCCGCTCAGTCAAATTCTACAGGGGCCAGATGAACCCTATAATGCGTTCATCAGTCGCCTCCTAGAGGCCGTGGAAAGAATTTTAGGCACTTCTTCCTCTGAAATGACCAATCCTCTGGTCAAGCACCTTGCCTATGAAAACGCCAACACGCCTTGCAAAACCCTCTTAAAAGGGCGCATTGCAAACAAATCCATTCATGATATGATTGATCTTTGCCGTGACGCTGATCCTATCGCCCACCGAGTTGCTCATGCTTTGGCCGTCATTCAAACCCAATCCTCGGGCAAGGTCTGTTATTCGTGCGGACAAGCTGGACACTTTGTCTCTCAGTGCCCTCAGCGCTTGGCTCCTGCCATGCAAACAGGCACGGCAAACCCCCGCCCTCCACTTTGCCCGCGCTGCCGCCGCGGCCGCCACTGGGTCGCCGAATGCTATGCCGTTAAAGACGTAGCTGGCAATCCCCTGCAGCCTAATCACCGCCTTTCGGCTCAGGGAAACTCCAACAGGGGCCGGCTCCGGGCCCCGCGCCGTCAATTCCAACGCTTTGTTCCGGCTTCGGAGCCCAGCCAGCCGGTACAGTCCACCCCAGCTCCCCAGGCATACTACCAACAACAACAGCAGCCTTGCCAGCATCAGCCACTAGTCCCCCACTCAATGCTCCCACCTCAGCAACCTCCCTTGTCAGGGCAACCCCAGGGAGCGCGGGACTGGACTTGTGCGCCTCCACCCCACACTTATTAACCCCTGAACATGGTGTTTGCCAAATTCCCACTGGCATTTTTGGTCCGCCGCCACCAGGACATTTCTTTATGATCATTGGGCGCGCATCTATGACTATTAAAGGCCTCATTATACAACCTTCCGTAGTAGACAATGACTATACCGGGGAAATTATACTTCTTGCAGTCGCCCCCTATTACCCGGTACAGGTACTGCCTGGGCAGCGTATCGCGCAAGCCCTTCCGCTTCCCCTTAACGTCACTTTGCCTTCCCTCCCGGAGATACGCGGCAATTCTGATCCCGGCTCCTCTGATATATTTTGGGTCCGTGCCATATTTAAAATTAGACCCCCACTTGTTATCACAATTGAAAGTCCTTCACGGGCCTTCTTGACTCTGGCGCGGACACCACCTGCTTTTCTCCTGCCGATTGGCCCCCAGACTGGCCCACCACTGCTTCCTTTGACGCTGTCTCCGGAGTTGCAGGGACAGTCAAACAAGTCCTCATCAGCGCCAATAAATTAGTCTGGCAGGACGAGGACGGAGACACTGGCCTTGTTCGCCCGTACATTATCCCAGACCTGCCCATTAATTTGTGGGGCCGAGACATCATGGAGCAAATGGGTGTTTACATCATTAAATGCAGAAACCCTGCCGCTCTAGCCCAAATGATGCAGCAAGGCTATACGCCCTCTAAAGGCCTGGGACGAAATTTACAAGGTATTTCTAAGCCTATTCAGCCAACGCCCAATCCCGGCCGCCAGGGACTTGGCTATAGCTCTGCCTATCCCGTTTCTGTCCACGCCGCGCCAACGCCCCCTGCTGAGAAAATCACTTGGCATTCTGATACTCCTGTGTGGATAGGACAGTGGCCCTTGTCCGCTGAAAAGCTTCAAGCTGCTTCAGCGCTTGTACAAGAACAACTTGACGCTGGCCACATTGAGCCTTCCACCTCCCCTTGGAACACGCCCATTTTTGTAATTCGCAAAAAATCCGGCAAGTGGCGCCTTCTTCATGATCTAAGAGCAATTAATAAAACCATGGTCCCTATGGGAGCCGCTCAAGCAGGCCTCCCGGTGCCGTCAGCCATTCCCTCTAATACCTTTAAAATAGTTATTGATCTCAAAGATTGTTTCTTTTCCATACCCCTTTATCCAGATGACTGCAAACGTTTTGCTTTTTCACTGCCAGTTTCCAGTTGTGCTGGTCCCTGTCCTCGCTATCAATGGAAAGTTTTGCCTCAAGGAATGGCCAATAGTCCCACCCTTTGTCAGAAATATGTTGCTTCCTTTATTGATCCCTTTCGTACCTTACACCCCTCTCTTTATATCATTCACTATATGGATGATATTCTCCTTGCCTGTTCTGATGAATCTCTTTTACGTTCTGCCTCTTCTGATCTAATATCTCTCTTATCCTCCAAAGGCTTTAACATCTCAACGGATAAAGTACAAGTTTCCCCACCTCATTTGTTTCTAGGATTCGAACTTTTACCATCACAAGTAAAAACCCAAAAGGTGCAAATTCGCACCCAGCATCTCAAAACACTTAATGACTTCCAACGACTCCTTGGTGACATTAATTGGCTTCGCCCCTATCTCAAACTCACCACGGGCGATCTTAAACCCCTTTTTGACATTCTACAAGGAGACTCCAACCCTTCTAGCCCTCGCTCACTTACTGATGACGCACGTACTGCCCTTGATCTTGTTAATTATGCCATTCAGAATCAATTTATTACATACTATAACCCTTCGGCCCCCCTTCAACTTATTGTTTGTTCCACCGCCTTCACACCCACTGCTGTTTTTTGGCAAACTGCACCCCTCTACTGGGTTCACCTTCCTTCCTCTCCTTCTAAAGTTCTCTCCACATACCCCTCCTCCATCCTTCGGCTTCTGCACCAAGGATGTGACATTTCTCTCAAACTTTTTGCTAAACATCCTGATCTCCTTATTCTCCCATACACTCACCAACAATTGGCCTGGCTCGCAGACCAGGATCAAGCCTGGCTCCTTTTTCTCACTTACTTTCAAGGCACCATTTCCACGCACATGCCAGCAGACAAACTGCTGCACTTCCTCAACAAACACCCTGTCGTTTTCCCAAAACTCACTAAGCATCAACCCATTTCCCCTGCCTCTCTTGTTTTCACCGACGGCAGTTCCAACGGTGCTGCCTCTTTTTCCGTTGATGGACATCAACACACTGTCCCCACTGCACACACCTCTGCCCAACTCGTTGAACTGGAAGCTGTTTACCAGGTTTTTCTCTCTGTCCCTCAAGCTTTCAACTTATATACAGACAGCCATTACATTGCATCCTCTCTACCTCTTTTGGAAACAGTGCCGTTTATTAAACCCTCCACTACTGCCTTCACCCTCTTTTCTAGCATTCAGCAGCTTATTCTACAACGGTCCAACCCCTTTTTTGTGTCCCACATTCGTGCACATTCAGGATTGCCCGGTCCCCTAACCTTAGGTAACTCCCTTGTTGATGAAGCCACCCGCACCCCCTCCTCCGCCCTCTGCTTCCTTTCCAACTCCACTCCACCTTTTTCGCTGACTCCTTTACAACAAGCCTCTCTCGCCCATCGCCTTCACCATATCAATGCTCAAACCTTACGCCTTAAATATGCTATTACTCGTGAACAAGCCCGTGACATTGTTCACTCCTGTAAATCCTGTCTTTCTCTTCTCCCTGAACTTCACGTTGGCGTTAACCCCTGTGGCCTCGTGCCCGGTGAACTTTGGCAAATGGATGTCACTCTCTCAGCCTTTGGCAAACTCAAGTATGTTCATGTCACTGTAGACACCTTTAGTGGTTTTATCTGTGCCTCCTTGCAAACTGGAGAATCTTCCACCGATGTCATCGCATACATGCTTCACTGCTTCACCATCCTGGCAGTGCCCAAACTTATTAAAACAGATAATGGCCCTGGATATGTTGGCCACAAGTTTCAAGATTTTTGTGCAAAATTTCATATTAAGCACAAAACTGGAATAGCCTTTAACCCCCAGGGTCAAGGCATTGTTGAGAGAGCTAATCGAACCTTAAAAAACATGCTCTTTAAGCTCTCAGGCGAAAGTGAAACCTTGTATGCTCGCCGCGGCAAGCACCGCCTTCTGCTTGCCCACGCACTCTTTGTGCTCAATTTCTTGTCACTCGATCCTCAAGGCCGCTCAGCGGCTGATCGTTATTGGCACCCACACACTGCCAATGATTTCCAGTCTGTCCTTTGGAAAGACATTCGATCAGGACTCTGGAAAGGGCCACACCCCGTCCTAATCTGGGGTAAAGGCCATGCTTGTGTCCACAACACTGACACAGGAGACACCCGCTGGCTTCCAGACCGGCTGGTCAAGCACTATAACCCGCCCACGGCTCCCAGCCCTGAGAACCCTGTTCCCCCTTCTCTTCCAGAACCCATCGCGGCTGACGTTGCTATCTCCACCATCCGCCCAGAAAATGCACGCCCTCTTGTTGCCATCGCACGTCCTCTCATTGCTGTGGTTGCTCCTGCTCCCCTCCACCTGCCCAGCCCAACCCAATGACCATTATCAAGTCTTCAATTACACCTGGCAAATCATCAATGAGGCTGGCGACGTCGCTAATCAAACATCCATCCTCTCCACCTCCATTCCTTGGCCACTTTTGCAAGTTGACCTCTGTGCTCTTGCCATGGGTGCTAGTTCCTTTTGGGGAACTTCCTCTTTTCGCCTGCCTCAACCTCGTGCTGTGGACCACTACGACTACTACGCCCCTGCTGCCGGTGGCTGCAACTCCGCTTTTCGCAGAGACGTCTTGAGCCACCCTGACACCACCTTTTACGTCTGCCCCGGACACCACCGTCCCCGCTCCGACGACTTCAGATGCGGCTCTCATGACCAATATTTCTGCGCTTCCTGGGGCTGTGAAACCACTGGAACTGCTTACTGGCATCCCTCTTCCTCCTGGGACTTCATCACTGTTTCACGTCCTCCTCCTTCTCTGCCTCTCCTGGACTGCGATGCTTCCTCTGCCTCCCGTGGTTGGTGCAACCCCATCCTCATCAACTTCACTGCTGCTGGTCGTAAACATCACTGGACTCAAGCTGCCCAATGGGGACTCAGACTTTACATTAAGGGTACCGACTATGGACTTCTTTTTTCCCTCCGTTTACTTAAACAATTGCCTATTTCTCGCCCCCTCGCCGTGGGCCCCAACACCTTTCTTCACCCCAACTTGGGTACCCCCATTCGTGTGCCTTCTCCTCCTTCTCCTCTTCCTTCTGCCTCTCCTTCTCTTCGACAACTCACTATGCCTTCCGGTCCCTCCCCATCCTCTCAGGTTATTCTTAATCTCATGAATGCTTCTGCTCTTGCCCTCACAGATCCTGCCTATGAACGCTGTTGGCTTTGTTTTTCTCCTCAACCGCCTTTCTATGAAGGCGTTGCTGTTTTTGGCAACCTTTCCTCTACCTCCGATCCCACTCATCTCCGTTGGAACACTCAACCTCAACATGGCATTACAGTCGGTCAAGTCATTGGCTCTGGCCTTTGCCTTAAGCCTGACGACTCCCTGCTTCCTAGCCAGCTGCTAGATGTGTGCAACGACACTGTTGACATCTCCAATTCTTCCTCTTCTGACACGTATCTCTTGGCTCCCAATGGCACTTATTTTGCCTGTGCTTCTGGCCTCACTCCTTTTGTTATTCGTTCTTCTTTTCTCCTTTCTCATGACTACTGCATTCTCGTTATTCTCATTCCTAAAATTACCATTCATTCTGAAATCATCTTTCCCTCTTCTGGTACTTCCCTATATCCCTTTTCTTCTTCTCTCTACCGCCAACGTCGCGAGCCCTTCACCGTTACACTTGCAGTTCTCCTTGCGGTTGGCGCCGCTACTGGCGCTGGCACTGGTATTTACTCTCTTGTCTCCTCTCAATACAATTTTCACATCCTCACTCAGGCAGTAGAACAAGACATCAATGAAATCAAAAATAGTTTGCAATTTCTCACTGATACTGTCAGTTCCCTTGCTGATGTTGTCCTTCAAAATCGTCGTGCTTTAGATTTTGCCCTTATGAAAGAAGGGGGAGTCTGTGTAGCCCTTAAGGAACAATGCTGTATTTTCAAGGATAAAACTGGATTAGTTAGGGACAGTGTTCAGCGCATTGGCGATGGTATGAAAGAATTTCAGAAACGTTTCAATCAAGACCAAAGTTGGTACCAGGGTTGGTTTTTCTCTTCTCCTTGGCTCCACACAATCCTGTCCACTGTTTTGGGCCCTCTCATTAGCCTCATGCTGCTCTTTTCTCTTGGCCCATGGGCTTTCCGCAAAATCACTGCCTTTGTTAAGAACCAGGTAGATGAAAAAGCAAAAACCTGTTCAGGTTAACTACCAACAATTGACCCCACATGACTCCTGTGAAAACTTGGCTTTAGTCACCAAGCCACCTTTCCAGCCACTAAGTTTTCAGGAGATTGAGCGCATTGCTAACAAACGGAGCTCGCTCCGGTCCTTGTGCTCTCGGCTGTGGAGATGCCTATGACGGGATTAGCAGGGTCCCAGTTAGGACATGGCCCCAAAAGGCTACAGTGCAGAATTCAGATCTCTGTGCACACCCAAGGCGCCTGTAGCCACCTTTTAAATGCGGCTATGGCTGTGTCCGACCTGGTCAAACCCTGTAGCCTAAGACACGGGTCTTCCACCCACTCACGACTTTCCTTCTTTTATTAGAAGAGAAAGGGGGAGATGTTGGAGACTGTGACTTGTTTGAGGCCATTTTGCTGTTTTCTGCCATAGTCCAGCTTTTCACCTACAAGCTGCCTACCTGCAGTTTTGCTGTGAGTCCTTGAGTTAACAGGAAAGAATGTGCAGCTGCAGGAGATAATTAACTTTGTAGCCCGGAGGAGAGCAACACGGCCCGGTACCATTCCCAGAAATGAGGTCCTACTCCCCCAACTGCATTCCAGAGTTAACGAGACATTTATCAGTATGTATATGTTACATTGTCTGTTCAAGATCATTTTTGTAAGAACAGCTACCCCCACCTCCTAATAGTTAAGAGTTTAGGAATGTAGCTAGAAGGTCACAAGATGTCTCCATGGAAACTGCACGTTAACCATGACTTGCAGGTCGTCCTGCCCCCTATCCCACTGCCCACTGCCTTATTTGGAAAATGATTTACTTTCTTTGTTTCATGTAGCCTGAACTGTAACTTTGCCTTATATGGAGCAATGTAGCAGCCTTCGCGCCAAAAGTTTGATTGACACTGCTTTTTGCCTGCCCCCTTCACCTTCCCTATATAAGAAGGTGTTGGACTCCAATAAAGTCACCTTTGAACGGATTACTCGTCTTAGGTCATTATTACTAACCTCTCCCAGATTTTTTACAGGTGTGGTCGTGCTTCTCGCCCTGCTAAATAAAGGTGCGGTCGTCCGTGAGCCTCTCGACGGATTCCTGCTGGCCGGGCCCCTCCGGGGGGCTTGAGGACCCCGCAAATATAATAATCCATTATACTTTTAAATAAGACTAGAGGCCTTGTATTTTCATAATATATGTTTTTCTTATGCGGATATTATTGTATAATTATTTCAGTGTTGATTTCTAAGTTGAAATAATAAAAATTTAGCAAATCAATCGAAAAGAGAAGTATTATGAAGAAAGACTACTAGGTTGACACAGATGATCTGGCTTCTAGATTTTTGTCAGTTATTATTTGCGTGTCCATAGACAAGGACATCATGATCTAATTTTAATTTCCTATTTCTGTTTTAATTATTTTCAGTGGGTAGAGTATGGATTCCTAAGCATGGTCATGGGGTCTGGGGACCACTCCCAGCAATTCTTGCTCTCCTGGGTAAATCAGATAGTTCAAAGCTCAGGCCAATTGACGTGGTGCTACTCTGACCCACAGGTGCAGAGAGGTTTCAGGGCTACACTACAGAAATACTCAGGCAATCATGCTAATTTGGGAGCTAAAGGATGCAATGCATGTATTACCAGCCCTTGGAGCTATCTCTCCAGTTCCTAGTTTTTGTATTGTTTTCGTTTTTAATTTTGAAAAGTAAGAAATAACATTAAATGATCCCTAGTTTGTCGCTAGGTGACCACAAGGTTGAACTTGGTAAAATGCAAGTATATTACAAACATAATAATATATTTACACAAATTTTAGTTTATAAGCAATAATCATACATAATTTTCTTATTTAAACTCCAAAACAATTTACCATCAGTATTATCACTGTGTTGTTCAGGCAGAGAAGTAAAGATGGTTCAAGGTAAGGCTAGAACTCAAAAATAATTTTTTTTAGTTGGGGTGACACACCTAGCGGTACTCAGGGGTTGCTCCTGGCTCTGCACTCAGAAATTACTCCTGGTGGGCTTGGGGACTAAATGGTATGCTGGGTGGGGGTTGAACCCAAATCTGATGCCTACAAGACAGATGCCCTGCCCACTATGCTATATCGCTCCGGCCCCTAGAATTCAAATTTTTATCTCTAAGTTCAATTTCTATATTCTTTTCACAAAGTACACTTTAATTTTATAGCAAGTGTTTATGTGAAGCAGAAAAATTCCTGTCTGAAACCCTTGAGGCAGACGTTACAAATTCATATACTTTCAGGATAAAATTTTCCAAGCAAAGCATGCGAAGTTTCACTGTAATGGAACTTGCAAGAGTCAGTGCTGGAGGAAATCTACAAAACAGTATGAAACAACAGGGATAACAGATATAAGGAGAACCAGGATCAGATAGAGAAAAAAAAAAAAGTTCTGATAGTCTTCTCAGTAGAGAAAACCTGAATAATGGGAAAACCAGACATGTAAAGATCTAAATGAAGCCTTCCATGAGCAGAGAGTCACTGGGTGTGGCCCAAAAAACAAACAAACAAAAAAAGAATCTGGTAATATATTCCTAATTAATATAGAATGGAAAAATATATGTTGAAATTTTAGAAGGATAAAACTTCAATAGAAAAGTGACCAAAAATCACCTCCAAATAATTCAACATCACAGCAGAGAATTATCCAGAATGCATACCTTTACCTTTTCAGATACTTTTAAGCAAAAAATTTTAGAGCTTGCTTAATTTTTTTTTAATCTAATAGTCCTTTTCCTTCTTTGTCCAGTGGTTGAAGATACTTTCCAAATCTAGTCAATATGCTCTTTGAGAGCATTGTCAGGAAGGAAAAATGTAGAAATTGGTACTTAATATGCACAAATATATTAATTACAATTTTCTGTCTTAAAAAATTAAAGTCACTGAGATAAAGAAGGTGGTATGCAGCAAAGTCATTCATATGACTTATAAAAGTTTTGTAAAATAGAATATTTTTATAAGAGTGTATATTTAAAAAAAATCCCATGTAAATATAAAAGAACGCTAGCGCCCCTGTGTGGTGAAGTGTTATGATTTAAATATGGAAAAAATGATATTTCCCTATCATGAAAATAAAGTCTTAGTTTTCATTTTCTAAGCCTTTTCATTTAACAGCCCAATAATATAAATCTTTGAGTCTGAATTACAAATAAGTTCCAAATGTGTTTTTTAGATGATTTGTTAAAAATTTCTAATAAAATTTTAAACCTTCAATTTTGGAATGTTAACCTATATTTAAACATTGAAGTAAATCTTTCCTCCAGAAATTTGTCAGAGATTTTATTTTTAGGCTCTTATTTTCTTTGTCAAGTCAATTATTTCAATTAATTAAGCTTATGCCATTGCAAGAAAATACAGATAAATCTATGACAGCAATTATTAGATATACAGTATGAGGGAAAGACGAATTAATGAATACAATAATAAAAAATATATATTATAAAGAACAGAAAAAGTAAATTACTAACTAAGCATTAAGAATACATCAGAGGGGCCTGGAGAGATAGCACAGCGGCGTTTGCCTTGCAAGCAGCCGATCCAGGACTAAAGGTGGTTGGTTCGAATCCCGGTGTCCCATATGGTCCCCCGTGCCTGCCAGGAGCTATTTCTGAGCAGACAGCCAGGAGTAACCCCTGAGCACCGCTGGGTGTGACCCAAAAAAAAAAAAAAAAAAAAAAACAAAGAATGCATCAGAGGGGGCCAGATCAATAGCACAACAGGTAGATCATTTGCCTTGCATGCAACCAACCCAGGTTCGATTCCCAGCATCCTATTTGGTCCCCGAGCTTGCCAGGAATGATTTCTGAGTACAGAACCAGTAGTAACCCCCGAGCACCGCTAGCTCTGGCCCAAAAACTCAAGCCCCTCATAATAAAGAGAATATGTGAGAATTCAAATACTAATAACAGAAAAACTTTTCTTCTGTTTCTACCTCTCTTATTCTCTGATTGCTTTTAATTGATAAATTATAATTTTAAAAAAAATCATAAATTACAAACTTATTTCTTTGATTACTTCTTAAATGTTTCTTTTCTAGACTATGTGTTTCAACAAATATATGGTTTATTTGAGCTTCATATTATATAGTGGTGAAAAAGACTGTACTCTAACCACAAAGCTGATAACTTTTTAACATCTGGAGTCTACATATCTTGCACTTTCATATCTTTGTAAATCACACAAAAGATTATTGTGCCATTTGAAGATAAAAAGAGTGGGAAGGATCTACAATCATGTTGTCTACTGAAAGCCAGAGTCCAAACATTAATCGAACTCACAAAGTCTTAGCATATTCTTTTTCACACTAAGCTGTTGCTGCAAATCTCTTTAGGCTATCATCTAAAATAAGTATAAAATATTAATTATCTTTTATTCAGCTCATTAATAAATCCTTGTCAATGAGTACTCCCTAAAAACTTTAATCCATATCCTATTAATTCAAACTCTTTGAAAACATACATAAAATCTACAAATAAAACTGTCATTTATTATAAAAGTATAGGCAAATTAAAAATATAAAATCATAAAAAAATGAATCTAAGAACTATCTGGAAAGTACTGCTTTATCACTTACAAAGAAAAAGGTTGAAAATAAAAATTATTTGAAAGCATAGTAATAATACATACTTTGAACAGCCTGTAAGAGCAGTCTATTATTGTCTTCTCGACTAGTTATATCATTGTCATGTTGCACAGAATGTGTTCTGCCATTAGCATGTCATGACAAAAAGTAATTTTCTTGTAATCTTGAGAAGGGAAACACTTCCAGCTTCAAGTTAGCTCTCAAAATTAAAGTAATGTCTGGGGCCAACGGTGGTGGCGCTAGAGGTAAGGCATCTGCCCCCCAAGCCAGGAGAGATTTCTGAGCACATAGCCAGGAGTAACCCCTGAACGTCAACGGGTGTGGCCCCCAAACAAAACAAAATTGAAGTAATGTTTATTTTATTTATTATTATTTTTTATTTTATGTTTGGGGCCACAACCAGCAGTGCTCAAGGGTAACTTTTGGCTCTGTGCTCAGAAATCGCTCCTGGCAGGGTCGGGGGACCATATGGGATGCTGGGAATCGAATCAGGTTCTGTCCCGTTTCAGACTCTTTCAAGGCAAAGGCCCTAACACTGTGCTATTGCTCCAGCTCCTGGAGGAATAATCAATTGTGCTCAATCTTGTCTACTGTTTTATTCCATAAAAGGAATATAGGCAATCTAAAAAAACTAATATTTATAAAGTCTTATTTGTAAAAAAACATCCTTTCAACATTTTACTAATATTATAACATTTTGTATGTGAAATTGTTTAGCTACGTTAGTGTTTGCTAATCTTCTACCCAATTAAAACAAATAATTTTTGTTTGTTTCTTGGAACACATGCAGCTATGCACTGGGATTACTTCTGGCTCTGCACTCAGGATGGTGTACTGGTGATGCTTGGTGCTTAGGGCAACCATATGGTGTAGCAGAAATCAAACCTGGTTTGGCTAAATGCAGGGCAAGCATTCTATCTGTTAAACTATCCTTCTGGTCCCAAAACTAATACATTTAAAAGCAGTTTACCCTGGGAAAAAAAAAGATAAAGATGTTATCTTCAAAAGCAAAAGGAATGTATTTATTTGAGCAGTCCAGTAATATCAAAGAAATACAGATTTCCTTATAGTCAATTTGTTAGATATTATCTTTAATACATTCAGAGTATACCAATGATTGTAATTTTATTTACTTATTTATTTGTTGAGTTTTGGGCCCCACCAGGTGATGCTCAGGGGTTACTTACTCCTGGCTATGTACTCAGAAATCGTTCCTGGCTCAGGAGACCATAACGGACACCAGAATAACCGAGGTCCGTCCGGGGTCAGTCGATTGCAAGGCAAATGCCCAACTGCTGCACGGCTGCTCCGGCTGAAATTATTGGAATTTTAAATTACATCTAGCACCAAGAAACACTCAACAGGAATTACACATATATTGCAATAATTTCAAAAACTAAGTTTTATATTAAAGCACTTTTAAAAGTCATGGTTTTCTTTTGCAACATGTGTAGTTATCAATAAAAACGTGCTACAAATATATGGGACTCAATCATTTTAATGCAAAAAGCATAGCAAATTGTGGGGAAATTTGTTATAATTTTAAAACATATTTAAAATATATCTTTGGTAGCATTTAGTTCAATAAAGTTAGTTAGCATAAGCAAATTGATTTATTTTCTCACTCATTCTCATTTTGTTTCTAGTTGATTTTAACTATTCACAAGAATGAAATGTATTTGAACACAAGATAGTACATAAAATTAAAAAGAACACAGCTGTTTATTACTTTCTAAAAGTCCTTAGCTATATAAAAATTAAAACAAAAATACTTTGGAATATGATTTTATTTTAAGATAATAAAAATGTATTCTAATATTTTTTCAAAGTGACAAATGCATGCTTAACTTTCATGAGAAAACATAAACCTATTTGATCAATATTTGTGATTTGAAGTACAAAAGTGTGTTTTCTTTCTGGAAGTCTTGGATGATCAGAACTCAAAAAAAGGATAAGTTTGCAGCCTACAGAAGTGAACAAATTAACAAATTATTAACAAACAAAAATTAACAAGTTATTTAAAGGCAGAGTTTTATGTAGAAGAAGAAAGCTATTGGGGCAAGAGCAATAAGGCAGCAGTAGGGCATTTACCTTGCACACGGCTGACCCAGGACAGACCTGAGTTCAATGCCTGGTGTCCCATATGGTTCCCTGAGCCAGGAGTGATTTCTGAGCACATAGCAAGGAGTAATCCCTAAGCATCACTGGGTGTGGCCCAAAAACCAAAAAAAAAAAAAATAGGAACTGATACTAATATAGATATTGCATTTTAATTGTGCATTATATGCTATATTCTTATCATAATAATAATACTTAGATTAATGACCACACAGACTTAAAGATACAGATATATAAGAGAACTAACTTTCCAACCAATTTCTTGATTAATAATTTGCGTGATAATACTAAGCTCAATTTTTAATAAGAATAAGAGAAAGACAAGTTATTTTATTCAAAGTTATGCTAACCCTAAATGTAGAGAGTTATTGATCCACAGAAAATTTCTCTACAAACGGATGAACTATGGTAGATTTGTCATATCCCTTATAAGAATAATGTGAAATGTTTCTATGTGAAGAAATGGAAGAATACAGAGAAGAATAAGGAATAGAAAGAGTCATAGAAATAGAGAATACTAATGAGATGTATTTATAATATGTAAGGATGCATTTCTAAAAAGAATATCGGGGCTGGAGAGATACAGCAGGGAAGGCACTTGCCTTGCATGGGGCAGACCTAGGTTCAATATTTGACCCTTCCACGTGGCCCTCTAAGAGTGCTCTCTGATCAAAGAGCCTGGAGCAAGTCAAGAGTATCACCAAATAGACCAAAACAACAGCAATAAATGTAAAAATCCATGTCCTCTAAAAAGCATCAAAATATGGTCTATATTGGGCAGGAACAATGACATTTGCATTACACTTGGCTGAGCTCGGTTAGATCTCCTGCATCCCATATGATACCATGAAGTAATTCCTGAGTGCAGAGTTAGGAGTGACCCCTGAGAACTTATGGGTTTGTACCCAAAACAAAACAAACACAAACAAAACTAAAACATTCACTTTCTCCTCTTTGTTGCCTATTGCCCCCCCCTCACACACACACACACACACACACACACACACACACACACAAAAGTGAGCAGAGTGCCCATCCAGCATAAACAATAAAGCAATATGGAACAAGTAGAGAGTAAATAAATCACAAGCTGTAGTAAATTATTGGAGACAGTAGCTTAAAGCTAGAGGAAACTAATGTAGCAAGGCATTCTTTTTGCTGGTTGTAAAATATGAGTCGGAATTCATTTTCTACTGATCTCAAGTGGTAGATGTGAGTAAAATATGTATTCTAAATTTAATCCAAATGTACTCCTTTTTAAGTCCTAACTCCTCAGCTTTCACTACATCTTCCTGATATCTCCTAAAATATGTTTACATTTTTTTCATAATGCTTCATAGCCACTGTGACTTAAAACAAATTGGAATAAATCCCCATCGAAAATAATATAATCAAATCTGTTTTCTATTCTCCACACTGTTACCAAAGGGATATTTCTAAATTACAAGTCCAAGGTGTCACCTCTCCCTCCGCATTCCATCCACAGCTTAGTTTTCAATGATCTCCAACATTCTAGTAATGTTCACATGAAGCTGTTCTCAATAAGCTTCAACTCTCTTCTTCCCTTAAAATGTATTCTCCTCCAAATGGACTCAACTGAGTATTTTCAGTTCTCCAAATAAGTCACATTCTTTCAAGGTTTGTTTTTTGCACAAACTCTTCCCTCTACCAGGGTTTAGTGTGGAGCATTGCTTTGGGTCCTTCAGAAGCAGTTTCTGGCCCAGTGGCACAGCCTTCTACAAGCTCTCCTGGTAAGATGTATTATGAGGTCCTTGGGGAAGGAGAGATAGCACAGCAGTAGGGCATTTGCCTTGCATATGGCCGTCCCAGGAGGGACCCAGTTCGATTCCTGGCATCCCATATGATCCCCCAGTCTTCCAGGGGCAATTTCTGAGTGCAGAGCCAGGAGTAACCCCTGAGAGCTGCTGGGTGTGGCCCAAAACCCAATCAATCAATCAATCAATCAATGAAGTAAAAAAAAAAAGATGCATGATGAGGTCCAGAGGTCATGCTGAGATTCAGATCCTTTGTGCAGGGTCTAACTAAGAGTCTGAGTACCGGGGCCGGGTAGGTGGCGCTGGAGGTAAGGTGTCTGCCTTGCAAGCGCTAGCCAAGGAAGGACTGCGGTTCGATCCCCCGGCGTCCCATATGGTCCCCCCAAGCCAGGGGCGATTTCTGAGCACATAGCCAGGAGTAACCCCTGAGCGTCAAACGGGTGTGGCCCAAAAGCCAAAAAAAAAAAAAAAAAAAGAGTCTGAGTACCAGGGTAAATATAAATACTACCAAGCATCCTATCTTTAGCAATTCACACAAATTCCTTTGTTTAGGAATAAAGAGAAAAAAAAATAAAATGAAGGCTAGAATTTTTGTTCCTCCATACCCACATGATTCAACAAAATTAAACAACTGCTTTTACATTATTTGCAAGTACACGTTTAACTCACAATGTAAAAATCACCAAGTTGGTACTGTTTTTCTTTTCTTTTTCCATGCTGATGACTATAAATGTTTTTGTGAATAAAAGGAAGAAGACATTTGTCCTTGAAATTTAATAATAAAAGAATGTACAGTTACACAGTCTTTCCAGGAAGTAATTGCTTTGAGCACTATAGCAAAGCTTTATTACATACTTATTTTTCCCAAATTGAAGATATTCATATATAGTAAGGGACTGATCATGAGTGAAAAAAAATCCAACCTGTTCCCTACAAGCATCATGTCCATTTCTGAAAAAGCAGAATAATATCAAAGGATATACAATATAATAATTTTCAAATGAAATAATAAATGAGTAGTCTATTTGTTAAGGAGAGAGAACTACCTGCCAAACAAAGATAGCTTAAGTTACTTAAGAGTATGGCAATGAACGAAAGCTATAGAAGGTCCACAGGGAAAGTATGACAAGACGTTAAGTAGCAACTTAAGTGGAGGAAACAATATTCTCTTGTACATGTGTTGCCTGGGTTCATGGTGCCCAAGCATATGTCCCCGCATCTCCCTGCTGAGAGTGACCTTTCCTACATTCATGCTGGGTTGTGTGCTGAGAACTCACTTTACCTTTGGAGATTGCATTCTCTCTCTTGAACATGCTACTCTCTCTCTTTCTTATCCTCTTTCTAACCTTCCTCGGTACTTTCAAATAGAATTTGCTTTTACTTTAAAAAGTATATGTGTTCCTGTACCAATTAAAATATGGAGTTATTAAAATTAAAATATAGACATCTAAAGCTGTAGAAATAGTAGAGCAGGTTAGTTGTTTGTCTGGCTCAGCTCCCATGTGATCCCTAAGCACCACCAGAGTAATTGCTCAGAGTCAAGAGTAACCCTTGGACAATCACCCTTTGGCCCAAAAATAGGGGGAAAAATTATAAAATAGGGGCCGGAGAGATAGTATGGAGGTAAGGCATTTGCCTTTCATGCAGAAGGTCATTGGTTCAAATCCCAGCATTTCATATGGTCCCCAGAGCCTGTCAGGAGCGATTTCTGAGTGTGGATCCAGGGGTAACCCCTGAGCGCTGCCAGGTGTAACCTCCAAAAACCAGAAAAACGAAAAAAAATGATAAAATATAGACAACAAATTTTACAGACTTTTAAAGAAAAGCATAAAGCTTAAAAAATGGTGACCTAAAATGCTGCTCTTGTATAATTATTGTTGTCATAAAAATTTTAAATATTAAAAATTTTAAATAAATATTTTAAAGCTATTTTAACATCTATAACAACTTTTATAATTATTTTTAAAGCATGCTTTATCATTAATGAACTTAAAAGCATAAAGTTGCATTGTACGTGCTGGAGGTTTGTAATAGTAAAGTAACTTATAAGGAGTACTTTCCTTGCTGCTTCATTAATTCTTCAATAATCAACTATTGAGCGATTATAATAAAATTAACTAAAGTAGCTTAGAAAATATTAATTTATAAATGGCAAAACATTTTCTTCAGCCAGAAGTCAAGTTCAGGGGACCATGTGGGAGGTCTGGATTCGAACCTTGGTTTGTAGGGGTTAGCTGCATTCAAAGCAGTTGCCATACGTATCCGTTACACTACACTCTCTTTCTAAAACATTTTCTTGATGTAATAAATACTTTAAACTTTTCTGAATATAACTTTGGAATGAAAACTTTGGTGGTGGTGGTGGTGGTGGTGGTGGTGGTGGTGGTTTTGGGCCACACCCGGTGACGCTCATCGGTTACTCCTGTCTCTGCACTCAGAAATCGCTCCTGGCAAATTTGAGGCACCATATGGGATGCCAGGGATCAAACCGCGCTCCATCCTAAGCTAGCGCTGGCAAGACGCCTTATCACTTGTGCCACTGCTCAGGCCTCAAAAACAATTGAGAATGCCCCTGGCTCTGTGCTCAAGGGTCAACCAGGGAAGCATATGGTGCCTAGAATCAAGCCCAGGCCTCCATGTGGCCAACCCATTGAGTCATTTCTCAAGCTCTATAGTTATTAAGTTATTGCTAATAAAAACAGTCATGTTTGTCATCACGGTGTTTAAGTAAAGATATTATTTTAAAAATATTAAAATTACAAATGGAATTTGAATCCTTCACCTGTCCATCAAAAGCCAGGGGTGGAGGAAATAGCCTTCCATTGTGAGAGCGATAACTCTCTTTCCTGTGAACATGATCTGATTGCCAAATAACATCTTTCTCAATTACTGATTGGGCTGACTATTTTTGCACTGTTTTCTTATATATTTGGAAGTGTTTTTCATGGAGTTTATTTGTGTGTATATTCCCTTCCTTTTACCCTATGGCCTCCGCAAGTCACATCTGCCTCAGATGTAGACTTTCTTACTTTGGGGCACATTTTCCCATCGGTAAATCCCTACTTGGGATGTGTACTTTGCACTTTACAGTCCGGAAAAAAAAAAATCCATGTTCTCCGCGTTCTCCCTTGAGCTTGAATCTCTCTTTACCTTTCTTGATTTCTCAAATAAACTTGCTTCATTTCACAGAAACAAGCAAAACAACTTAAGGTCCATTGCTTCTGTTTTATATTTAAATAATTACAAACTAAATTAAGATTTTCCTTATACTATCAAAAACTCATCAGTATGATTCCATTAATTTACATAAATACTTCCTTGAAAAATCAATGTTCACTACAATAATAAAATAAAATGCATTTATGGTGAATTTGAATATATTGCCACTAACAAAGTAGTTGTAAGAGAAAGAAGTTCACTAATGCCACATGACTTTGGATTTCACTAAGAAAAATATACATTTGGCCTTAAGAATCGCAAATGTCCTTTTCAAGTACAATTTGGTGAATATAACAAAATAAGCCTGATTTTAAAAACTATTTTATCTTATTTTTTTCTTAGCTTTTTTTTTAAGGGCAGTTGTTTGTTTTGGGACCACACCTGATAGTGCTCTGGACTTACTTCTGACTGGGCTCAGAGAGACACTGCTGGCAGGGCTCAGGGGATCATAGGAGTGCCAAGCACTGAATCTGCCATACTATAACTCTGGCCCCTACTTTGTTTTATAAAGCAGTATCTTTCATATTAAGGAACACTCTGGTGAGGCATAGCATAAATGTTTATATATAATACAAAAAATAATGTGCATGTAGTTGGGGTAAATATATATATATATATGTGTGTGTATGTATATATATACATACATATATATATATATATAAAACAGAAACCAATAATGCCTCCAGCAGGTAGGATGGTTTACCTTGAACAGGGCTTTCCTGGGTTTGATCCCCAATACCCCATATGGTGACCTAAGCTCAGTCAAGAGTGATCCCTGAGCAGAGAAAACCAGCAAGAAGTCCTGAGTACTAACAGGTGTAGCCCAATAACACATATACATATATGTAACATATATATAATAAATTAGCAATTAGGAACATCGACGGAAAATCATCCACCTGGTCCAGGCATTATCTACATACTATTGTTGATTCAGAATGCTTTGATGTTCCACAATTACAGTCCAAATACAATTGACACAGATTTTCTCATCAGTGATAATTGTAATAAAACTGACCAAAATCTATTATTTTATTATTATTTTAGTTATATGTAGACCTATTTACCAAATTCTTAGATACTGAAAACTGGTATTCCATCAATCCATTATTGGTATGACTAAAATTTAAATCAATGGAGATGCCAGTAGACTCCACATCAAGAAACTTGGTCTGTTTACCATAATCACCATAAAAATATAATTGTATATTCGTACCCAAACTTGTCTAAGGGATACTATTCAAAGTTAAGATTTAGAATCTAGAATGTTGCTTCCTTTTCCTAAGGAAAAAAGTCATCACTACTAAATGTTTACAAACTCGATGAATCAAGACCTTTTCCCCACAGTCAATACATCAATCATTTATAAAAATCAAAATTCTATTTGTATATTAAAAATAGTCATCTCAATCCAAATTCAATTTCTATGACTACTCAATGTTTGTCTTATAAAATCCCAAAGGGCAAAATAAATGAATGACTTATCAAATAAGTGAAAATATTGATGACTTACAGCACGAGATTTTCTTGAACTGTGTGGCATATTGCAAGGGTTATCTGCAAAATCCAGCTGTGAGAGGTCTTTCCTACCCAGGCTTGTGAAATCATTGGTGAGAGCTTCTTCACATTGTGACTACTAGACAAGGAAAGAAAATCATCTAACATATTTATGGTATATTTGTAACATATTTTTCTTTTTAAAAACTGTACTAATCTAACATAGCATTATAATATATTAGTTTCAAGCATTATGATATATTAATCTCAGGCCCGTAACTTGGAAATCCACATCTATAGATGCTATATTAAGTTCACTAAAGGTCTATGTCTTTCCTTTCCCACACAATTGATCATTTCACTTAAATTACTCCCCATTGCTCCTTCCCTTTGATAATGACTAACTTGATCTTACTACCTTTAGATTTATTTTTAACTTTACTTAGCTTGCTCATGTTTCCTTTCTATGCCACAGATTAGTCAAAGATAGGGCCTGTCTTTATCTTACTTTCTTAGTCATTTCAAAATATTAATTTCTATATATCTACCATGTTGTTGCCAAAAGCAAATAGACTCTAAGTATGTTATTAAATAAAATAAGCTACCATATAAACACTTAATGTGTCAGGGTTAGTTTTTAGAATGCAGGGTCAAATATCTATGTCTGAATTCACCCCTTCACTTACTCCCTAAATGACTTTGATGAGACTTGGTTTACTAATAGATAAGATGTAAATTAACAGTAGCAACTAATTCACATATAAAGATTAAATGAGCGGTGTGAGTGATAGCACAGCAGTAGAGTTGTTTGCCTTGCACATAACAGACCCAGGATGGAACTGGGTTCAATTCCAGGCATCCCATATGGTCCCCTGAGCCAGGAATGATTTCTGAGCACACAGCCAGGAGTAACCCCTGAGAGTCACCGGGTGTGGCCCCAAAACCAAAATAAATAAATGAATGAATGAATGAATAAAAATAAAGATTAAATGAGTTAAATGAGTCTAATGCTTATGAAAATATCACATACGAGAGTATTTTTAAAATATTTTAAGTGCTATAAGCATACTTGCTCACGGTAAATTTTGTAAAGTTAATAGGTTAATAGTTTATAATTTTTGAACTTAAACTGCAAGGTGAGATGGGGAAAGTCAAGTCTGTGAAGTTGGAAATCTTAAGATTCCTTTGGGATCTTAAAGATATAAACACTAATTTTTCCTCTAAATATAAAGTTGCCCTTATGTTGTCTTAGAATATAAATAAATGTCAGAATTATTTATAAGAATCAAGTTATGGAAGCTACATACGTGCCCACACGTGAAAAAAAATATGGTTATAGGGGCCAGAGAGATAGTACAGTGGGTAGAGCACTTGACTAGCAGGCCTGAGTTCAATCAATCCCTGGCACCCAATATGGTCTCCTAAGCCCCACCAGGAGTGACACCTGAGCAGAGAGCCAGGAGTTTATCTTGAGTAGAGCTGATTATGGCTCCAAAAACAAAACAAGATGTGATTTTAAATACAATGCAAGACTGCTTAACTATTTAAAAATAAAAAAGGCGGGGGTCAATCTTGCCATAATTTTTTTTTTTTGGAAAGTCCCTCTTAAATGGTTTTCAGAGGGCCTGAGGACCACTTCTAATGAACCTTGGACTACAAGGTCAACGGTTTAATACAAAAGCCTGAGGCTGCAATGCTGCTAAAGTCCTTCTGTGACTCCTGAGCACAGAGCTATGAGTAGACTTCTACACCAACAGATATATTCCATTTGGCCTCTCCCCATGCATTCCCCCTAAAAAACAGGATTATAATGTACAGTATAAACTGTATCGAAACAAAACCTTTATAATAAGACTATCACAAACATATTAAACTTAAATATTTTGATGTTTTGTTTTTAGGTCACTCCCAGCTAGGTTCAGAGTTTACTCCTGACTTTATCTTCAGAGATTAGTCCAGGAAGCTCTCAGGTACCATATGCAGTCCTAGGGATTTGAACTTGATCTCCTTAGCTATACTATCTTTCCAGACTCAAAAATTAATTTTTTTTTGGTTTTTTTTTGGGGGGGCCACACCTGGCGGTGCTCAGGGGCTACTCCTGGCTGTCTGCTCAGAAATAGCTCCTGGCAGGCACGGGGGACCATATGGGACACCGGGATTCAAACCAACCACCTTTGGTCCTGGATCGGCTGCTTGCAAGGCAAACACCACTGTGCTATCTCTCCGGGCCCTCAAAAATTAATTTTTAATTTAAATTTATTTTATAAGATCAAAGAAGCAAAACAATATTTTTTTAAAAAATGTATATTAACTTCTATTTTGAAGTCTTTATATGGCATAAATATTTATCAATTATATGGAAATTTTTTCAGAAGATATTTATTTCTCTCTTAAACCAAAAGTAAAAAACATATGCTCATTGGAATTTGTATTCAGGGGAATTTAAAGTTTTACTTTAAAACTTGTAAAGTTGGGTCATAGAACTACCACAGCAATAGGATATTTGCCTTGCACACAGCAGACCCAGGACAGACCTGGGTTAGATTCCGGCATCCCATAAGGTCCCCCAAACCTGCCAAGAGCGATTTCTGAGCACAGAGCCAGGAGTAACCCCTGAGCACTGCCAAGTGTGACTCCCAAGAAAACCCAAAAATAAAAAAATTATTTAAAAAGTTGTAAAGTACTGCACTTTCCAAACAAGTGGAAGCAGAGATAAACAGATGGGAATACATTAAGCTGAGAAGCTCTGCATCTCAGTGCTCAGGATACAAGAGCCACCCACAGTGTGGGAGAAACTATTCACCCAATACTCATCAGATAAGGGGATAATATCCAAAATATACAGGGCACTGACAGAACTTGCCAAGAAAAAAGCATCTAATCCCATCAAAAAATGGGAAGAAATAGACACTTGGATAAAAAAGAAATACAAATGGCCAAAAGGTACGTGAAAAAATGCTCCACATCACTAATCATCAGGGAGATGCAAATCAAAACAATCATGAGGTACTCTCTCACACCACAGAGATTGTCGCACATCACAAAGAATGAGAACAAGCAGTGTTTGCGGGAATGTGGAGAGAAAGAAACTGTTATCCACTGCTGGTGGGAATGCCGTCTAGTTCAACCTTTATGGAAAGCCATATGGAGATTCCTCCAAAAACTGGAAATCGAGCTCCCATATGATCCAGCTATACCACTCCTAGGAATATACCCTAGGAACACAAAAATACAATACAAAAATCCCTTCCTTACACCTATATTCATTGCAGCACGATTTACCATAGCAAGACTCTGGAAACAGCCAAGATACCCTTCAACAGATGAATGGCTAAAGAAACTGTGGTACATATACACAATGGAATATTATGCAGCTGTCAAGAGAGATGAAGTCATGAAATTTTCCTATACATGGATGTACACGGAATCTATTATGCTGAGTGAAATAAGTCAGAGGGAGAGAGATAGACACAGAATAATCTCACTCACCTATGGGTTTTAAGAAAAATAAAAGACACCTTTGCAAAATTCTCAGAGACAAAAGCGAGGAAGGCTGGAAGTTCCAGCTCACTACATAAAGCTCACTACAAAGAGTGATGAGTGCAGTTAGAGAAATAACTACATTGAGAACTATCCTAACAATGTGAATGAATGAGGGAAGTAGGAAGCCTGTCTAGAGTGCAGGTGGGGGTTGGATGGGGAGGAGGGAGACTTGGGACAGTGGTGATGGGAATGTTGCACTTGTGAAGGGGGGCTGTTCTTTACATGACTGAACTACAATCATATCTGTAATCAAGGTGTTTAATAAAGATATTGATAAAAAAGGGGGGTGCTTCAGAGTAAACATGGATCCCACAAAAGCTCGAGAGTGTTGAAAATCGCCAAAGAAAAGGCACAGAAGAAAAATCAGAGTGAAACCTCAACGCCCAAAAACGCACATGCAAAGGTCCATTTTAAGCGTTGCCATCAGAATTCCAGCTCAGGGTCCGTTTAAGACTGCAACGGTACTGAAAGGAGGAGAACGACTGACTCTTCGCTAACTGAAGACGGGACTTGACAAAATGGTGCACCCCTGCCCGCTCAGCAGGTGAGGCCCCTGCAGAAAATCCGAGTCCCTCCAATGCCCCCCAAGAGACCAGCAGTGAGGCTCAGGACACCAGGGAAGGCCTTGTGCCTGGTGAGAGGGAGGAGCCACAGGCACTGGGCAGAAAGGGCAGCAAAAGCAACAACTCTGTGTACCTGACCCTAAACCAGAGAAATGTGACACTTCCAGTGCTTCGGTGTGTAGCATTGATAGCACAGGTGACCTGAAGTCCTCCAACTCGGAGTGTTCTTCCCAGAGCTTTGAGTTTCCTTCCTCCAGGCAGGATGCATGCACCTTCCACTTCCTCCACCTCCTCCTCTTCCAGGGAAGAGAAATAGCTCAGGCATTCCTAGAACATGAAAGTCTCTTTCCAAAAACGTCTCTAAGTGCATCACACCCGATGGCAGGACCATATATATGTGCAGGGGACATTGTTTGGGCCAAGATCTCTGGTTTCCCTTGGTGGCCAGCCCGTGTTCTTGCCATAACTGGGAGCTGGAAAGATAACGGACTCTTAGTCCCTTCGGAGGCCTACATTTCGTGGTTCAGGTCCCCGACTACTCTTTCCTTGTTCTCCCACACTCTCCCTCCTTTTAGAAAACTTCCAGACATGCTTTGAGAAGAAGAGAAAGGGCCTGTATTGCAAGGCCATCACAGAGGCAGCCAGGGCTGCCAAACAGCTGACCCCCAATGTGCGGGCTCTGTTGACCCAGTTTTAGACCTGAAACAGCAGTAAGGTAGGCGAGAATCTTGGGAAGGCGCCACAGGTTTGCTAGTCTACTTAGGAATGACTGTTGTGAAATCCCTTGGCCAAATTGGAGAGGGGGCATTACACTCTTTTTTTTTTTTTTTTTAAATACTGACCTTAGAGCCATATTTTTAGAACAGGAAACTGAAGCTGAGCAAGAGATGTGCTTTTGCCTTAAGTGAGACTTCAGCAATAATTGCCATTTTGGAAGTCAAAAACCATCCCCAGGTATAGGAGCCATAGCCTCACCGGAAAAGGAATATTTGCAGGGACTGTTAATTGCCATTTGTACCTAGGCCTGTGTATGAGTGAACATGCGAGCACACACACACCTCACACACATAGCCGGTCACTGTGTGACATAGGTTGATACTGGGATTGTAATAAGGGCTGGTGAGCTGGGGGAACTGTGTTGCTATTTCATAACTACTTGTTTTAAAGTGAATCCTTAGCCGTTCTGTTTGCAGATTGGCATAATGGTTTGATACGTAGGTGTTTGACAAATTGAGATTCTTGGTCTTCAGTCGTAGACTGGGAAAAGTGCTTATTTGGCATCAAGGCTGATCCGAGGCTGGCTAGGTCTGAATCATCAATCTTTTATCCAGTGGCACTTCATCAAAACTTGTGAACTTTTGGCTTGGGAGTTTAGATTAAGTTTGTTTTGGGATATGTAAATAGTTGATTGCTAAATATGGTCAGATTTCTAGTGACTCGCTCTTCCTAAATGCTTAGGATATTTCCTGGTAAACTACAGTTGGTGAATTGTCATGTGTAGTTGTAATCTGACAATTCAAAATAATTTCCGTTTAATGTATCTGTTTGCAGGTGAGAAAATAAGGAAAATGTAGTTGTGTAATGCTATGAAATGTATAAAAACAAAGTTGTAAATAAAATCGACTAAATTCAAAAAGAATAACTCGTTTGAATAATAAAAATCTAGTTAATAATGTAAGAAAACACTTAAAATAGTTTCTGACCAGAACTAAATGTTTTTATACTTACTATAACAGCAAACATATCAGACTTAAATTGCTTATATAATACACCTACTAGTCTATTAGAATTTTGTAAAACTTCATTTATTACCTTGTCTTCCCTGTTGTTTCTAGGAGACTCTCGATGTATGATAATTTGTTTTCTCTTTTCTGCATTTTCTGACTATTCTGTTTATAACTCTTTTTCATTTCACCTTCATATTGCTTATATTGTAGTTTATAGTTATCTGGTTATGGTGGCAAATTTTCAGGCATGGTATCTTCCTCCTAAAAGTAAAAAATAACACAAATGGGGCCAGAGCAGTAGTACCGTTGGTAAAGCGCTTGCCTTGCATGTGGGTTTTTCCTGGTTCTACCCCCAGTACCCTTGTGGTCCCCGAGCCAACCAGGAGTGATTCATGAATGAATAACCAAGTATAACTTTCTCGAATTTCTGGATGTGGACCCAAAACAAAACAAATAAAAATAACACAATAAAAATAATATATAACCACTGTCACTATGTTACTGAAATACAACTGTGAAAAACTTGTAAAGAATAATATAAGTCATTCATCCGCCCAAAATTAAATTAATCATTCAATTTTCTTATTAAAGTACACATACTTTTCATTTTTCTTCTGGTGTATGCCTAAAAAACAGATCACTGCAACCTATGTTCTAATAAAAGATAATATTTACAAATTATCATATGAAGTTTTTTATTAGAAACTAAACACAAGTCCTCACACAGCAAGGCAAAGGCTCTACCACTAGACCAACACTTAACTGTACAATATTTAACTTAACAGCATTCAAAGTAATTAGAGCAGACAGAAGTACTTAATTGGGCAGTGGCCTTACATCTCAGTAAGCCTGCATTTCTATTTCTTAGTTGAAAATACGTTCTAGCTATAAAATAATGTGAGAAGATAAAAGTTATTTTTCCTTCTTTTAGAAGTCTTAAATAGTCCTTATTCTCACCATAGAAAACTCCACTGACAAGGATCTTTTTCCAGAATTGTCACTAACACATAGAAGCATTCTTTGCAATTTCTAATATCTGAGATAGTTTATCTTGTCTTAAGTATCTTTTGGTGCTGAGTTTTTTAGGTAGAGAGAAATTTAATCAAGGCTATATGTGCTTGTATAAATCTTTATGTTTGGAAGTAAAAAAAAATCTCAAATATATACATACTTAAGACAACAGAAGTGAGATTCATATTTAGGCCAAATAAATCTTTATTACTAAGCATGAGAAATATCAACTTCACTAACAAAAATCTTGGTCAGCCATCTGCTCTGAGGAAAGACATCTCAGTGGGCCTTCTGATGAGGTGTTTATTAGATAGCGGGGAGTGATGCTAAAGTCCTCAATTCTTATATTATCGGTTTCCCAGTCACGTTTCCTTGAGTGTAAGAGATAAAAGAATTAAAGAGTAAGAAATCCAAAAAGAGTAGAAGCAAACACAAGGGCATACATATTGACCAGAGAGGCATAGTCATTCCAAAAGAAACTTAAAAGTCAGTGAAGCCCTGCCCTTCAACAAACGAATAGCTAAAGAAACTGTGGTACATATACAAAATGGAATATTATGCAGCTGTCAGGAGAGATGAAGTCATGAAATTTTCCTATACATGGATGTACACGGAATCTATTATGCTGAGTGAAATAAGTCAGAGAGAGAGAGAGAAAATCGCAGAATGGTCTCACTCATCTATGGGTTTTAAGAAAAATGAAAGACATTCTTGCAATAATAATTTTCAGATACAAAAGAGAAAAGAGCTGGAGGTTCCAGCTCACCTCAGGAAGCTCACCACAAAGAGTGATGAGTTTAGTTAGAGAAATAACTACATTTTGAACTGTCCTAATAATGAGAATGTATGAGGGAAATGGAAAGCCTGTCTAGAGTACAGGCGGGGGTCGGGTGGGGAGGAGGGAAATTTGGGACATTGGTGATGGGAATGTTGCACTGGTGATGGGTGGTGTTCTTTACATGACTGAAACCCAAACACAATCATGTATGTAATCAAGGTGTTTAAATAAAATATTTTTAAAAAAAAGAAAGAAAAGTGTTAACAATATCCAAGTCTAACCCAGAGGAGCAAGATGAAACAAAGATTCAACCTGAAATCTGTAGCGTGATATTGAGTAAAGGATCACTGACAATTTTTTTTAAAAATGAGGGTAAGGTGAACATAATTAGTCAGGTACAAGAGAGAGACTAACAGAAGTACCATGACAAAGATTCCAATTCTCATGTGAAGTATCTCAAGGATAAATACATCTTGGAATAAGTTTAACTGTGTAAATAATTATATTTACAATATTAAGTAACTTTTACAAAAATGAATTAGCATTACAATAGAAAATACCATCAACGGTTAATTTTCTACCCCCCATTTCCCCTATTCTCTCCCCTTGCTGTTTCCATGGTTTATTCCTGGTTCTGTATTCAGGGATCACTCATGGCAGATTTGGGGGTCCATATAGGATCAGGAGATTGAACCCGAAGCAGCTACATGCAATGTAAAAGCCCTACCACTGTTCTTTGGATCTGGCCCCTACCTTTGTTCTTAATGCCATGAAGAGAAACCTTCACTTTACTAATTGTATGACATTTACAAAATGTATCTCTATGTAAGAAAAAAATGTACATAAGAAAATGTACAGCATGGGGGCTGGAGCGATAGCACATCGGTAAGGCATTTGCCTTGCACATGGCTGACACAGGATGGATCCCTGGTTCAAATCCTGGCATCCCATATGGTCCCCAGAGCCTGCCAGGAGTGATTTCTGAGCACAAAGCCAGGACTAACCCCTGAGCGCCACTGCTGTGTGTGACCCAAAAACCAAAATAAAAAAAAATCACAGATTAATTTTTTTAGTTGTTATTGTTTTGTTGTGTGTGTGTGTGTATGTGCTCTGTTTTGTTTTATATTGGGACTGTGGTTATTGTTTTCAATTTTGTTGTTGTCTTTATTGCTGTGGTGCTTTTCGGATTATTTGTATTGTTGTTATGTTTTCTTCCTTTTTTCCTTTTCTTCTTTTTTTTTGTTTTTTTTTTGTTTGTTTGTTTTTGGGGCCACATCCGGTGGTGCTCAGGGGTTATTCCTGGCTATCTGCTCAGAAATCGCTCCTGGCAGGCACAGGGGGACCATATAGGACACCGGGATTCGAACCAACTACCTTAGGTCCTGGATCAGCAAACGCCGCTGTGCTATCTCTCCGCCCCCCCCTTCTTCTCTTAAATTGATATTTATAGCCTCTAGAATCTAGAAAGACTCCTCCCATTTTTTGCTTGCTTGACTTTTGCCACCACCCCCACTTTTTTTTTCCTTCAAAAAGAACCACATAACTTGAAGCATCTTGTTCTGCCTCACAAATTGAGGGGGATATAATGGAAGGTACCAAGATCAAACAGTCATATGAACATTGAGTAGAAATAAAAAATGATCAGACTTAGGTACCAAATCCAAAGCCAATGACAAAAGAATCAATACCCAATCTACAACAAGCTAGACACAGAGGGGACCACTCACACTAGCAGCCCGGGGAGAGGGATATGAGATGCATGCTGGAAATAGGGTGGAGGGAAGACAACATTGGTGGTGGGAATGCCCCTGTTTTAATGTCACTATGTACCTAAAATACTACTGTGAAAGATTTGTAATCCACTTTGTTCAAAATAAAAAACCATTAAAAAGAAAAACATAAAATATCAAAAATCTAAAAAAAGATGTACAACAAAGTAAAATTATTTTACAAATAGTGTTATTTTGAACACCGATATATAAAATACATTAGATGTGGATAAAAAGACTTTGAAATAAATAAGTGTTAAATTCACACTATAATTGTAAATATTAGTAATAAATATATACTAACCAATTCATTCAGACTATGCTGAGCATAGCTTTTTGACATGATGTGACCCAGCCAAGAGAAGAAGATTGATTTGGTGGGTTAAAACCAATGTTCAGTGCACTAAGTAGAAAATGTAAAAAATCATCCTAAAATGAAATCAAGCAAAACATTATATTTGCAACACTATACTCAAATTCTTTTAATATTAAATACTATGTTAAAATTGCCTCAGCATCAGAGTCAACAAGGCTTCTTAAATCAAGTGGTGGGACTCTGAAGAAATAATATACATATTCCATAACTTTAATAAATGAGATTTTAATTAATTTTAATTAATAGCTATATTAATATAAAATGCCTATTTGTTAAGTCTTATTTATGTCTTTGGTTAAATTCAGTATATTCTGAGTTGGGTTTAATAAGGCATTATTAAGGGGCCGGGTAGGTGGCGCTGGAGGTAAGGTGTCTGCCTTGCAAGCGCTAGCCAAGGAAGGACCGCGGTTCGATCCCCCGGCGTCCCATATGGTCCACCCAAGCCAGGGGCGATTTCTGAGCACATAGCCAGGAGTAACCCCTGAGCGTCAAACGGGTGTGGCCCAAAAACCAAAAAAAAAAAAAAAAAAATAAGGCATTATTAAAATACTTATAGTACACAGTTATGAAATACTCAAAACATCATTTACAAATAATTTTATTATATTTCATTGTTATTTGTGTTCTAGAGGTTATTAAGAACAGTTTTTATTAGTATATGATTGACTATTTTGTTAACTACCAAACTTAAGATTGGTCGAGACAACATTAATAGTGCAGATTACACTTTCTTTTGGGGGAGTTTGGAAGGGTCACACCCAGCAGTGCTCAGGGGTTACTTCTAGCTCTGTGCTCAGAAATCGCTCCTGGCAAGCACAGGACCATATGGAATGCTGGGATTTAAATCACAGTCAGTCCTGGTTCGGCTGTGTGCAAGGCAAATGCCCTACCGCTGAGCTATTTCTCTGGTCAGATTAAACTTTCAATGGCATCAAATCTATAGCTGTCTCATTATAAATGCCAAACTACTGGGGCCGGAGTGGTGGCAGCAGTAGCGCATTTGCCTTGCACACAACTGACCCTGGATGGACCAGAAATGACTATTGCATAAATAAGAACAAAACTGATGGAGAAATGAAAGACCCAGTTGGAAGACCACATAGAGCCTCCCTTGAGGTGGAAGTCGTCCCATTTTCAGAAAGATTTCTTGATAATGCCGCAAAATGCAAGTTCAAAGTCACTTTTGATGTAGCTGAGATATAGCCGAGAAGGTGTGATGTTTCTTCTCTTCTTTCTGCAGGTTCTGGACCAATATTTAAATTCCCCTATTAATAAAGAGCGAGAACGGGCCGTATGGTGCATTGCAGAAATGCAATGAGATATGTGGTAGAAGATAGATTTCCAGTGAATAGGAATCTATTCTGGGGCTGAACCTGGAGTTCCCTCTGGTCACTCACAATTCTCTCTTTATCTCATGCCTCAGCACACCTTGCTTTGTCCCGTCACTCACCCAATAGGTGAGTGTCCTCTCACTCACACAGTCCTCCTGGCTATGTCCTCTTTTTGTAATTGTGAACCTCATTTCCTCTTTTTTTCTCATTTCCCAACTCCATTCCATTCTACTTGTTTTGACTTGACTCTAGGTGTCTCGATGTATTTTATATATATTTATTTTTAGTTCATTACTAAGAATACTCTCTAAATGGATATTAACCTGCATTTACTTTGAAAGTCATAGATGACCAAGGTGGTTCCTGTCTCAAGGGTCTTGCAGACTATGGAGGCAACAGTCTTCCAAAGAATAAACTTAAGTAGAATGTGATCGTGATGGCCAAAACAACTAAGTAGATATAAGAGATGGTTATACAGTATACTTCAGGGGTGGAGAAACCCTGTGTCTCCTAGGTCAAGGGAATTCCCTCTACAATAACCCCAATAGTTACTGTGCCTATGCAGGGGGATAAAGAAAAGGAGAAAAAAAAAAGCACAAAACAATCATTTTTCCACATGTTTATTATCGATTGATCGATTTTTTTTGATGTCTTTATTTTGGTGTGGAGATTACGGTTGATGTCTCCAATATTATTTTATTATATTTTGTCTTGTTTTTCTCTTTCTTTTTGCACTCGAGCATGATTTGATTTCATAACCGAGACTATTGTGTGGTGCCTATCTTTATTACTGTAGTGCTCACTGGTTATTTAATTCGATAATTTTTTCTGTATTGTTGTGGTATTTCAATTACCTTTTTCACATCCTCTCTCAAACTGAGGTTGGAAGCCTCTAGAGAGACTCAGCCCATTTTCAGCGTATTTGACTTTTGACTTCTTTTTTTTCCTCTTATTTTGTACCCCATTCTATTGCTTTTCTTGCCTTCAAACAAAACCACATACCTCGATTTTTCTAGCTCTGCCTCTTAAATAGAAGGGGAAACAAGGGAGGGTTCCAGGACCAAACATATGTGATCACTAATAGTAAGCCAGACAAAGAGGGGTCCAACTACTCTAGCAGCCCGGGGGTGGTGGTGGGGTATATGGGTTGTAGAAAGGGAACTGGAATGAAGGGAGGACATAGTTGGTGATGGGTATTCCCCTGACTCAATGTTAATATGTACCTAAAATACTACTGTGAAAGATATGTAAGCCATTATGGAAAAATATGTTTTTAATCAGAAACCTTCTTTGACTTACATGTATTATTATTATATCAATTATATTATATGTTATGTTATGTCACTATATTATGTTATGTTAGTCTACCTCATTATGTTAATCAATTTTGTCTCTTGAATAAATTCTTACAATAAAAAAGAAAAAAAGTAAAAGAAAAAAGAAAGAAAAACAGAAAAGAAAAAAAAGAGATGGTTATAAGGGAGGGTCTTATGGAATGCATTCTAGATTCATGAAGATTTGAGCTGAGCTTGAAGGCTTGGTGTGCGGCCAAGAAGAGACTAGTATAATGGAAACCCAAACTATGACCCTGTCTGTCCTCTTGAAGTCATAACTCACCAGTCAGTGTTCACTTAGGCAATGCTCAGTGCCATTGTCCTCTTCCCATGTAGCCATGGTTTTCCAGGTCCTCCTCTGACAGAATACCTTGGTGCACTGGCCCCGTACTCATTTATGAGAGTTCCCTGGCCAGGCCACCAGTAATGGGGAGGACTCCTTTGAGGTTCAAGTACAGTGAAACAGTCTTGCTAGTGGTTCTAAGATTTGTTCCCTAACGTCCCCACATGCCCAATGTCAGTAATCCACAAGGCATCATGAAATGCACTACAAGTGGATGCCCTGTCATGGCTTCACACTTTGGTCCTCTCTCCTGAAGGGGCTGGTGTCTCCTGAGTCATCAGGTCCTGTTCTTGGGCCTCAGGGTTGTAGATGGCATGTATTTGAGCCAACCTGGCACTAACTTTGGGGGTTCCTTTTGTGTCCTCTACTAGTCTGCAAATAGTAGTCCAGAAGTCCCATGTGTGAGATGGGAGTCTGTTGGGTCAGGGCAGTGGTTTGAAGAGGAGGAGAAGGGAAGGTGGTGAGAGTGACAGATTCTTCTCCCCTCCCTGAGAGAAGGAGGAGACAGTGCAGCACATCTTGAAACATCTTAACTCCCAACTAGAGCCCAGCACCAAGGAGGAGCTGTTGCATGCCATATGCTTGCTGACAAGCCATGAGGCCTCCACCATAGTGCTCTTGCTGCTCAACCAGCCTCTGCCTTGGGACAGGTAGCCCGCTCCTCTCCTAGCTAAGGAGCACATGCTCTATCCCTGGGTCTCCTATATCAGCTCCATCCCAGCATAGTCATCCCTGTATGAGCATGTTTTCGTCTATGCCAAAAGTTGACATTTTCTTCTCAAGACAAGTCCTCTGATGTGACTCTAGTCCCCAGAACTGACCATCACATCATTCATAGGCCTGAGACCTGGCTAGTGTTGGGATCTAGGTGACAAGGGCTCATGACATCATTGTGCCTGGGTTCTGCAGAAACATATTGGATGTGTGGATGATGTTTGGCAACAAACAGAAGAGTGCGTTTCCTGTCCTTCACGAAATTACAGGGCTTCTAGAAGAGCAGAGCCCCAAGGAGGATAGCAGGGAGATGGTTTTCCAGCCCATGATGGTTAGTACCAGAGAGCAGGGGGCCCCTAAGACTTTCCATGCTGGGTTTGGGAAGCTGAGCAGAGGATGGAAGGCCACCACAAGATGAGATGGAAAGCTGTAAGGAAGCAGCAGAAGAGGTCTGGCCCTATGCTTTTTTTTTGGGGGGGGGGGGCACACCCGGCATTGCTCAGGGGTTACTCCTGGCTGTTCAGAAATAGCTCCTGGCAGGCATGGGGGACCATATGGGACACCGGGATTCGAACCAACCGCCTTTGGTCCTGGATCAGCTGCTTGCAAGGCAAATGCCGCTGTGCTATCTCTCCGGGCCCTGGCCCTATGCTTTTAAGGAGCATTTTCTGCCCTTTATGTCTATAAAACCAGAACTACATGTAAAGGATTGGCTGGGCTCAGTTCCTATTTCTACAGAAGGAGGTTCAACCCATATCTAACTTGGACCTGCTGCCCATTTTTTAGAGCCTGGGGTTTCCAGAGAGCTAGAGGTTCAGTTGCCTGGTGAGGACAAAGGTGCCCCCAAATGAATCTCTGGGGAAACAGTGTTTGTTTTCTATTTCATTTGGAATGTCAAGGGAAACTAGAGAGTAGTTTATGTGGCCACCTCGAGACTCTAGGGATGAGCTGTGGGCATTTATTCCTGGATGCTTTTTACAATCTGAGTCAGAACAAAAGAACAAAAGAAAGATGGCAAAGTGGGAATTAGCATAGAACTAGTCACCAATTCACACTATTAAACAGATCTACTCAGGTTTGTCCATGTTTCCACTGTGTCTTCTCTCAGGTGTCCTGTGCTGTTATTGAGATGATAAATGAGGGGGAGAAACTTTATTCCCAACGTTTTTGGAGTGTACTATACAATGACTACTTGGAAGCCAAAGAAAATTCTCGCCAGAGAATGGTTTGTCTTATGCACGAAGAAGGCCCGGACACCAAGGACCAGTCTGTCAATCCCTTAAGGTATGCCTACCCCAACAACAGAGGAATGAGTTTCTTTCACTAACTTATACCCTAGGGGTGCTGATGAAGTAGATAGCCTAAAATAGACCTTAGAACAGGGGTGTGAAACCGAGCATCAGGCAATAGAATATTGTCATATGTTTACAAGGTCCTCATTCTTGGGTTCTTTTCTCTCCTCTTCTGCCAGTTGACTCAGCTATTACTTTTTGATGTTTATATTTGGGCACATGGAGAGTCTAGTGATGTATCAGGCCTTGACAAACAAATGAAGGGATTTGGAAGAGATAGTTCAGTGCTGAGCAAGTGTGTTGCTTAAGGGGAATTCAAGTTCAGTATCAGCCACTTCATGGGCCCTTGAGCACTGCTCAAAGAAAACCCCAAGTACAGAACATGGAATTGGCACCAGAATTCAGGATAGTGTCCCTACACCAAACACCAAATGAACAGAAATCCAATTCTTCACAGAAAAAAAATGAAATAAACTACCAGAAACAAATTAAACGTCAGTCTTATATGTTGGCAGGCAAATATGTTTCCCTTTGCACCAGCAAGCATGTGTGCAATAACTTGTTCACTGAAGGCATGTGGAATCTAATTTAGGTGGTTTCTGAAGTTCTGTCTCCTGTTGGTTTTGGTTTTTATCAATACGGAGGATTTACTCTTGGCTCTGTGCTCAGATCTCAGGGGCTCTGTCAGGAGTAGTCTTTCAGCTGAGGCTCCATGGAGCAGAGACGTGAGGGCTGCCGAGGCATGTGTGGTGGGCAGTCCTGGGCTTTCATGTCATTTTGTGCCCTTGTGCTTGCCATGAGAGTACTTTAAGTCTCGATGACATCACTGAGACTTCTTTCCCCCCAAATATCATTGTCATTCTTTCCCTGACTTGATAGAAAGGGCAGATCTAGTCTCAATGGGTGACATGGGGGCCCAGGTGATCCTAGCCCTTTTCCTGCATTCTGGAGAACAGTCATTGAAAATGATGGCACTAGACTATTGATGGGATCTAGTATTAGCTGAGTATGTGATGGAATGAGGGTCAAGACTGAGGGGTGTTGAGAGGGGCAGTTCGAGGGCTTCCCACAGCTGTCGGGGAGTTCTTGTCCCAGAAACGAGCACCCAATTACTGAATCAGGATACTCTCCTGGCTTTGGGTGGGAATCTAGGGTAGAACTAACACTTTGTTCATCTTTCTGTCCCTTTCCATAAATCCAATGCTGGTGACCCACAGCTCTGCCATAGAGGCAATCAAATCCATCATAGCTTCATCAGAGAATGGCAACATCATCTTAATAAAAGCTGAAGAAGAGGAATGTTGGGACCTTCTGGCGTCCCCTTCCACCTATTACCAAGGGGTGATCATAATGATAAGGTGGGCCTCTTCCCCAGTCTTTTTTTGGCCACCATTAGACCTAGATCCCCCTGATCCTAACCTTCAACCCTCCCTCTCTCTTCTATCTCCTGAGACTCTGGTTACCCAGTTTCTCATTTTCTCATTCCATTTCCACTAGGTGTCCTCACCCTCCCCACCACCCCACCCTCACTCTCACCCCCTATCCACGCAACTGAATTTCCTGCATTCTATTTAGGGCCATCATAAAAAATTCTCCCCTCAAAAGGCTCATGGACATTTTACAGAAGGCAACAGAGCTTTTAGACAGTGAAACACTTACCAGAAGGTCCTGGCCCGAAGTCTCTATGCCCAGGTAAAAGCTGGTGGTATTCTGTACTCAGCCACACATTGGCTAGAGCTGAAACAATTCCCAAAAGAACATTCAATAAGTAGTCTCTGAAAGAAAACTGACTACCACTGAGTCATCGAAAGTAGGGTTCCATACCTTACACCTCAGGTGCCTACCTTTCAAATGGTAGAAGGGAGGATGGAACAATAGAACATTGGGTTGGGTACTTTTCTTACACATGGCTGACCTGGATTTGATCCCTTAGGGATCCCTGAGTGCTTAAGTCCAGAGCACCACCAGGTATGCCCAAAACCCAAAATAAATAAAGAAAATGAATAAAGAAATGGAATGGTAGCAGATGACTAGAGACAGTACAGGGTAAGATGTGTATCTTGCATATAAATTGACCTCAGTTTGATCCAATACCTGGCCCCATATGGTCCACTGAGCATCATCAGGTCAAGCATGGATGTCCACTAGGGCATCCCCCACAAATCCTCATCATCAGTGGTCCTCAAACTATGGCCTGCAGGCCACATATTTTATTTGTATCTGTTTTGTTTCTTCATTGCAAAATAAGATATATGCAGTGTGCATAAGAATTCGTTCATAAGTTTTGTTTTTACTATAGTCAGACCCTATAGTCAGACTGAGGAACAGTGAACTGGCCCCCTGTTTAAAAAGTTTGAGGACCCCTGACCTAGGTATATCATTCACCTGAGTACAGGAAGGGAGGACTGGCAGGGGAAACCAGTGCATGTGATGTTTACTCTACTAAGCTGCATTTCTCTTGTACCCATAGCTACTCCAGCACCCGTCAGTTGCTGAAAAGTCATCATTTATGGAAACAGTAATTTCGTGGACCAACAATACCAACACGATTATCCAAGAAATTGGCCTTGTTGGCCTTAGCAACCTAGCTATGCATGCAGGCTTAGTAATTGTGATCATGACACAATGCTATCCCTGGATCCTTTCATTCATCTCCTATGGGCCGCTTAGAAATCTGGCCTATTGCCCAACCCTTCGTCCTTCTGCAGTCACCATCCAGTTCATGGAAGTGCAGACCACCATAGACTGCACAGTCTTCCCAACCCCCTTGCACCTCTTGGCTCCCCATGTTGAATTTTCTAAAGCACAACTTGTTTTCTCAAAACCCCTTTCCCAAGTTAGCAAGCTTCTCTGGTATTGAGTGATTCTCTGCCTTCTTCCAAATAGGCAGAAACTCTCATTGGCCTGGCTCCTCTCTTGAGAGACACCATCAAGTACAAGAGTAACTGTTGTAGAGTAGCTGTCCAATGTCTCAAGTGCCTGACGAATATACAGAAAAGGAACGAAGACTATTTTCTTGAACATCTGCAGTGAACTGCAGCTACTCCTCAATGATGTATGGAGCTAAGTTCTGGGGATCAGTTGGGAACAAAATGGAACGGGCTGAAGTGAACGCAATGGTCTGGTCTTGACTCTTGGACTGTGCTGGAAAGGACATGAAAATGAGGGCTTAGATTCTTTTTTTTTTCTTTTTTTTTTTTTTTTTTTTTGGTTTTTGGCCCACCCCCGGTGGTGCTCAGGGGTTACTCCTGGCTGTCTGCTCAGAAATAGCTCCTGGCAGGCACGGGGGACCATATGGGATACCGGGATTCGAACCAACCACCTTTGGTCCTGGATCGGCTGCTTGCAAGGCACACACCGCTGTGCTATCTCTCCGGGCCCAGGACTTAGATTCTTGAAATGGTTTGTAGCACGGTCTGCAGTGCAACCCTCATGACACACATATGTGGCACACACTTGCCGCACTTTCCCCACTCAACACAAATAAAGCCTAATCCTCTGAGTCTGACTTAAATCTGACTTCAAGGATCTTCTGTAGATTTGACTTGAGTGAAGACAGAAATCACTGCTCAAGCCTCAACCCTCTTTCCAAACACGAGGAACCTACAATACTAGAAGCTCTGTGATGAGATCTCAGATGTTCATATCTGAATTTTCCAGACTAGTACACATGGCACACCATGTCTAAACCTCCTGAACATAAATTTTAGAGTTACAAGGATCTTGACTTGAGAGATAAATGCTTATAGTACCCTGTATACAGACCCTCATAAAGTAAGTCAGTGAACCTTGGATTTCATTTCTGAACCTAAGCATTCCTTGATGGGATGGGTTGTGTTATTGCTATATCCTTTACTAAACAAGTCTACCTAACAAAACCAAGTTGATATACTTCCCCTCTGGCCAACAATGTGACAACCTCAGAATTTTCCTCTTTGTTGTTCATATTTGTCCTGATCTTTTCGAAAATTTCATTTATTCTTTGTTCTGACCTCTCCATTTTGTTATTTATTTTTATTTTAGAAATTTATTATTTTTGTTTTATTTTTGTAGTATAAAATAATAAAAAGGCCCTTTGGATGGGCTTGAATGGAGGTGGATGGTGATGGAGGCCTTTCTCCTCCAGCCCAGGACCACATGTATCCAACTCCCTGCAGCCAGCTGGTCAGCAGGTTCAAGTAGAGTTTAGGAAATCATTCACAGACAGGTTTCAGGAAATATCAGCTTTATTCATGCCCTAGCCAACATGTGTGGCTTCTATCATAACCTTTTACACTGGATTCCTATTCAGCCCTGCATTGTACCTTGTCTCTCGGAGATCTCCTCCTGTTTCCTCCTCCACCCTGCATCCATGTAAATCCCTTTTGCCCCTGGGTCCAAACCTTTTGTAACCTCTCCAAGACCCCTCCCAGAAATGGGAGGGTCTTTCTTGTAGGTAAGGTTACACGAAGAATGGGGGGATGGGGCTACATCTGTCCCTTTTTTTTAAATAAAAACAGAAGAGCATTAAGTTATCCTTTGTTTTCCCACTTCTGACTATAGCCAAAGGCAGGTAATATTTCCATAGCAACAAGGTTTAAAGTGATAATTAACATATTAGCCTGTAACTTATACACCATACACCTGTAACTTAAAGTTTTTTGATGCTTTCTACCAAGCACTATCCTGGAACATCCTAGTTCCTATACCTCTTAATGCTGTTTAAAATCAAGTATTTTATCCTGGAACTTTCATGTTCCTATTAATCTTTCCCTACACACAAATTACAAAAGCATATACACAGAACATGTATTTTGAAAACAGGCTAGTAATTAAAATACACAGTAAAACATTATACCATTGAGAATATTAACTTTGGAAAACTATAAAGTACATTTAAATTGACAAGAAAATGACTTAAATCAAGAGATACACCTGAAACAAAGTTAGATTCAGGTGGTTTGAAATGAAATTTCTCAGTGGGGCTTCACTGTTATTTCTCCCCTTTTTTAAAATTTTTATACCACTACCTAATTGTATTCCATCACCAACACCAATTGTCCAGACTTGTAAAAATCTGTGAGCTTCCTATTTTGTCCCTTCACCTAAGAAAATTTTTCCAGATGCTGGTCTTTTCCCAGGCCACTCACCACATGGCTTACTTCCATGGGGGTCCCATCCCCACAGCTGAGTCCTGAGCTAGGTCCGAGCACACCTGCCACCTCTGTCTGCTTTTTTTGCCCATCAAACAACAGAAGCCATATGAAAGTGGCTGCATCAGGAGGGGTAGTGCAGTCTCTGCCCCACTTTTCGCTGAGAGTGATTCTGGCTACCGCTGCAGCTGCTGTCACTGCAAGCTTCTCAGCCACAGTTTGTCGGGTGCGTCTGGGTGTACAGAGTTCAAAGTGATCCAACTCCAAAATTTTCAAAGTCGAAATCTATTTTTCATGCTGTAGGTCATAATCAGAAAATCAGTCTACTCTTAATAGTGTTTTTTCTCATTCTTTTCCAATAAAAACCTTTCATCAGTCTCTGAGTAGGCTGAGGTGTTTTTTTTTTTTAAAGTCTCAGTCCTGGACCTTGGATGGGGGTAATCCAAGTTTTCACTTCCCCTGTTTCACTGGTCCTTCTGACCCCAAAAGGGGTCTCAGGCATATTTGAAAAAGGCTGCATGTGGTGGCCCAAAATTTTGGGCTCACTGCAGCTGAAAAGAGCCAAAATCATATACAAGAATAAGAATCTCACTATGATCGCTGTCCTCTTGGGTCTAGGATTCAGATCCACGTTCAAGGCGCCATTTGTAGTATTAAATAATAAAGAGGCCCTTTGGATGGAGCTGGGTGGTGATGGGATGAATGGAGGAGCCTTTCTCTGCCGTCCTAGTACCACATATCTCCAACCCCTCCAGCAGGGTATCTGGGTTCAGGAGAGCAGTGGGTAGAAAACTCACTCACGGGCAGGCTTCTTTAGGCGATAACATCTTTATTTGCCCTGGCCAACATGTGTGGCCTATCATAACCATTTACGCTGGATCCTTATTCAGCCCTGCATTCTAACTTGTCTTTCAGCCATTTCTCCTCCTGCTCCTTCTCCAACTTCATCATGCAAAATCTTCTTTTGCCCCTGAGGCCAAACCTTTTGTAACCTTCCCAAGACCCTTCCGAGAAATGGGAGTATTTCTTGTAGGTAAGGTTACATGAAGAATGGGGGGATGGGGCTATAGCGTTTATCACAGCCCTCTATTTTTATCTGTTCACGTTCTTTGAGGATATTTTCATCATTCTTCTGATTGTTCTTTTTTTTTTTTTTAGTTTTTGGGTTGCACCCGGCAGCGCTCAGGGGTTACTCCTGGCTCTATGCTCAGAAATCGCACCTGGCAGGCTCGGGGGATCATATGGGATGTCAGGATTTGAACCAACGTCCTTCTGCATGCAAGGCAAATGCCTTAACGCTGTGCTATCTCTCCATCCCAAGTCTTTTTTGCCTCTTCTGTTGTATAAAGTTGTTATGCACCTGATCTTCCCAGATCACTAATTCAATCTTCAGCAATGCTTACTCTGGTCAGACTTTCCAGTGAGGTTTTTATTCCAGCTACCAAGTGACTTTAGCCCTGATATTTTGGCTTGGAGTTTACTTATTTCTACTTTCATGACCTCTTAATTCTTATTTGTAATTCATTTGGTTCATTCCATGGATTCTTTGAGTTCCTTCAACTGCCTCCAAATTTTCTCCCTAAAATCTTTTCAGAGTGGCTAGGTAGGTGGCTTGAACTTGTTGGCTCTTCAGATCCATCAGCTTTATTCTCTAAGCCCGGTGGTGTTTTGTGATGCTTCCCCATACTGTACTTTGCAGTGGTTTTTTTTCCCCTATATGTTGTGTTGGTGTATGTTGTTTGGAGATAAGCAGAACTGTGGAGCAAAGCGACTGTGCTCCTCTGCTTTGGGGGCTCTGGGCAGCAGAAGCCTTTAATACCTCCATGGAGAAAGGGCTTCATCTCTCCTCTCAACTTATCTTTGTCCTCTTTTGGAGGGGGAACGACCTCTTTTTCTTGTTTCTCAGGGCTTCTGGAAGCTTTGGCTCTAGCTGGGGTTCCTGCTGTAAATCTTTTTGTTTGTTTGCTTTTGGGCCACACCCAACTGCACTCAGGAGTTACTCCTGGCTCTACACTCATAAATAGCTCCTGGAAGGCTCGTGGAACCCTATAGGATGCCAGGATTCGAACCACTGTCCTTCTGCATGCAAGGCAAAGGTACTAACTCCATACTATCTCTCCAGCCCCAGCTGTAAATCTTAAAGATGTGTCGTTATATGTAGTTGCCCTTTTTGATCTTGCTGTACTCAGTATTTGATCTCTATGATTTACATCATTGTGAACAGGCTGTGTCTTGGGATGTTCTTATTTCAGATTTCTTAGCTTATCCTCTTCAGGCTTCCAAGATAAGGGTGCACACATTCTTCAACACTGAGAATTTTTCAGCAAGAATGTCTTTGACTGTTGCTTCATCATAGGGGCTTTCTTCCTGGCTCTCTGGTGCCCCAATGATTCTTCTGTTGTTTCTGTTGAATTTACATCAAAGTTCTATTGTCTACTCATTTATTTTTATGAATTGTTCAACTTTATATTCATTTACTTTGATGCTGTTTACATCTTCTATTGTCTGGAATTTTTCTGAATTTCATCTTTGAGCTCACTGGTTCTGTTGCTCTCAGCAACTGTTACTCTAGTAGTGAGGCTGAGTAAAGAATTTTTTTTCCACTTAGCAAGTTTTTATTCTGACTTTTTTGGATTTGTGGTCCTTCTCATTCAGGCTTGGCATATTTGAGAAACTAGAAGTCTAGGATCCTGCTAACAAATCTAGCTGAATTCCGTGGTTTCCCAGTGTTCTTTGGTTTTGTGGGATCTGACACTTACAGTCCCCTAATGATCTAGTGCTGGCCTGCGATGACCTTTCACAATAAATGTTGTTTGGACTGTTTTCATAAACTTGTCAAGGTATAGGTCTAATTCCTCAGTTTTAGTAGTAAGAGTTTTAGAATACTTTTGTGTGGGTATCCTGGCACTGAGGAGATGGTGTGGCTTTTCACCTGCCTTTAAGTGTATTGTGGTGAGAGAACTACAAGAGTCACAACGGATAATAATGCATCTGCCTGCTTGGTAATAGGTATTGGTGTGATCTGTGAGATTGGGGCCAATGCTGTGTAGTTCCTGAGGGTCCACTTAGTCCCTGAACAGAAGTGCATTGGCATGTATTGGATGAGTGAGGGCAATTCCAGCAAGGTTTGGCAGGCTCCTGATCTTGTTTGGTAGAAGAGAGCAAGGTCCACAGCTTAGCACAGCTGGGATAGAGGATTTTAAATTGGCCACTGCTGGATGGTGAATCTACAAGGGTTTCTGGATGTACAAGCAGTTGATCTGTTCCCTACCTGTGGTGGTGGGGAGAGCTTAATTTTTCAGTTCAAAAATTCCCCATAGTTTTTCATGTTTTCCATTTCTCTGCTGAGGTTTTCAGTTTCTGTATTCATTTCAACTATTGCTTGTTTTAACACTTTGTGTAATTTTACTTGAAAGATTTCAGAGTCTGTAACTACACTTATTTCCTTGGTAGACTTTGATATTCTGTCCACCTTTTCCCCCCATGAATTGAGATGTATCATTTATGTGTTTCTGACTCTTATCTAACTCTCAAGAAAATGATATATTTAAGAGGACTCAGCAATGCACCATAAGGTAATGCAGTGTTCCCTCACCACTTCACGCTTCATGTTTTGTGGCTTCAGTGCTTCATGGTTTTTTTCCAAAATAGTCATCAAAAAATAGAAATGAAAAAAAAAAATACAACCATGTCAGAATCCACATTGCGGAAAGGAGTGTTGTTTCATGTTGAGGCGTGAGAGATGGATCCCTGCATGTTGAACAAAGAGATAAATTGACTCAGAGTACATACTATGGGCTCTAACGAAGGCACGTGATTGGGTTCTGGGGTGACAGCAATCAATGAGTATTACGAGTGAATTTACAGTGATCCCTCATTTTTATTACTGTATAAGATTTTGTAATCAACCCTATTAATTAGTACTGACATGTTTAAGTAAATAAGTATACTGTTGTAAGTTTTGTCTTAAATGTGTAGTATAAATATTGCTTACCTATTTAAAACATTCTTATGCCCGCATACATGAAAATTCCTAGGTGCAAATCCTACTGCGCAGTTTTTCACCTTTCGCGGAAGGTTCTGGTCCCCATTAACCTCAAAAAATGAGTGATCACTGTAGTTCTCATTGCCTCTTGTGTGTGCTGTGATTTCAACATCATTTCTGAATTCTGCCTTTGCTGCTTCGATATTGTGCTATCCAGTGGTCAGTTTGGGACTCAAATTATTGTCTTTTTTGCAACCCAGTTTTCATTTTCTCAAAGGATATAGCAGCAGACCTATTTGTGGGATAAACTTGGAAGTTTATTAACAAGTAGAGAGTCCCTCTTCCAAGTATCTTCTGCCTGTGTCTATCTGGTTTTTCCTGTCCTAGTGCTCCCCAATTGCAATTGTAGAAAGAGAACGTGGGCTCTAGAAAGCCCTCAATATGACTGTCCAAAACTGTGACAAAGAGAGAAAATTAATATGGGACAACAATCTCCTAATATGAAAAGACCCTGACCCCAGGGTTTCTAAGGTCTGGATTCCATACTCTGAATGGTTTTGTTTTTGTTTAGTTTTGTGGCAACTCTCAGCTGTATATTCTGCCTGACTCTTGTTGGCTTGGTGCTCAGATATCACCTCTGTCAGTTCTCAGGTAGCTATAATTTCAAGCAGTGTAAAATAAATCCCAGTGCCATATTTCCAACCCCAAGCTGATGGGTCTGAAGCAGGTATCCACGAAGAATGAATAATAATCCAAGTCAGTCAGGAGATTACCTTGTAGTCAGTTTGCTTCTGACTTCATGGTCTGTCTACGTGCCATGCCAATCTGATCCTCTTTATTTCACCAGTACAATTTCAACCAGCAGGGGGAGTGTTGGGTGAGATTCAAAAGGACTGTTACACATCAAAGGGATAGGTGAAAAGGAAACAGAAATTGGTTTGAAAGCCTTTGTGCCTTTGTTTTGGGTAATAGGGTGTCAACTAACAACCAGTGTCCATCTTATGCAAGGCAAGTCCCTTACTCCCTAGACTTTATCACCAGGCCTCCTGAGCTCTCTTGTCATGACTTTACTAGTTATAGGAATTTAAAATTCAGTGGTGCTTTATCATTCATAAAATATTCTTCTATTTCAGTTTTATATCATCTTTTCTCTCTCCCGACTCTTTGAAATGTCCTCCGGTTTACTCTTCATATTTCTCTTTTTTTCCCATCTCTTTGTAGAAGGGCGGAGCTTTCAAATAATCCTTTTACTCAAAAAAAAAAAAAAAAAGAAAGAAAGAAAGAAAGAAAGAAAATTCTTTTTATTAATTTACCCCTTAATTGTGGTTATTGTCTTAATCAACCTACATACATAGTTTTATTTTGTATCTTCCCCTTGACTTCCGTTTGTACTTATCTTTGTGGCAATAACCAGTGTTAGCCTTACAGTTTTGTTTTCTCTCTTGGCATAACACACTTCATTTTTTAGTCATTTTTGATGCAGAATCCTCTTAATGACAGAGTTTGGTCCCTTCACTATTCCAACTCTAAGCCACCAACTTCAGCATCCGTCTACTAATAATCCACGGTTCCCTCTCTTTCCCTACCTCATTAGCAAATTATTCATCTGCTGCCAGGCATTAGGGTTGTTTTCATATTGCAGCTATTTTACTAAGCACTGCAATGAACACTGGTATGCATATAACTTTTTTTTTTCTCTTTTTTTGGTTTTTGGGTCACACCCAGCAGTGCTCACGGGTTACTCCTGGCTCTAAGCTCAGAAATCATTCCCAGCAGGCTCGGGGGAACATGTGGGATGCCAGGATTCAAACCACCGTCCTTCTGCATGCAAGGTAAACACCCTACTTCCATGCTATCTCTTCGGCCCCTGCATATAGCTTTTCAAGTGAATACTTTTGTGTATCAGGGTTAGACACAACGCAATGGGATTTCTAGGTGATACTTGGTCTGCTTTTGGTTTTTTGTTGGTTGGTTAGTTTTTTATTTCTTGGGCCATACCTTGTGATGATCAGGGCTTCTGCTCAGGAGACCATATGGGATACCAGGGATAGAATGCAGGTGAGTCAAGTGCAAGGAAAATGCTATACTACTGCTGTACTTGCCTCCAGCCAGTGCTTTTCTTGTTTGGTAAAGGTTCACATTTTTCCATAGGGGCTGAATCATACAAAATGTCACCAGCACTGAGTGTTAGTTCCTTTTGTACCACATCCCCACCAGCATGGCTTGTTTTTGTGTTCTTGATCTAAGCACTTAGCACTGGCACGTTATTTTGATTGGATTTTCTTGATAAGTAATAATGTACTTTTTAATTTTCACATACATATGGGCCACCCTGATGTCAGTCATCTGTTGTTGAATTAAATAATTAAAGATGGGGCTGGATGGCGATGGATGGTGAAGGATTTCTTTCTGCCACTCCAGGCCACGTGGCTCTGCAACCCCATTCAGCCGGCGAGTCCCAGGCCCAGGTGAAGCGCGAAATCACTCACTCACAGGCAGGCGTCAGGAAGCAACAACTTTATTCATGCCCTATCCACCACATGTGTGTGGCCTACTCATAACCTTTCAAGCATTCAGCCATTTTTGGCTAGCCCTGCGTCTTAACTCACTTCAGCCATCTTCAGGGCCAAAGGAAACGGCCAAAAGGGGCCGAATTCCCTTGGTCCCAGCCTTATCTAACTTTTCCAAGACCCCTCCCAGGAATGGGAGGGTCTTGCAGGTAAGGTTACACCTAATATTCAGTTCCCAAGACCCCTCCCAGAAATGGGTGGGTCTCAGGTACACTACAATCTGTGAGCTTTGCGCGTGCTTTATATACTCTGGATATTCTTTATCTAATGTATAGCACGTTTTCAAAAAAAAAAGATTTCAGTTGGGTAGCCCTGTGATACTAGGGATCCAACTCTCACATTTAGAGTCAACAAAATTAGTCACATTCTCTACCTCTTTGACTATCTCCCTGGTTACTTTTTTATTTCTCTTTTTTCATTTCAGTGTTCTTTGTGAGAGTGCTGGCTTGAAGTCTACATGACTCTGGGTCACGGGTCACAAGAGTAGAACTACTGGAAATATATATACCATGTGTGGTGTTAGTGTTTTCAAATTCAGCATAGCATCCAAAGGAGAGGCACTCTAACACTTTTCTCATTTTCAGTGCAAAAATAGTTTTTATTTTTCTCTTCTTTTTTCTGGTATAATATATGAACAGGCAGGTTCTGCTGTGATTTACTTTTCCTGTGCCTATTTATTTTTGGATTTTGTTATCGTTTTTGTTTGTTTAAACTTAAAAGCTTGGCTCTCCAGTAAATTTAATGTATTCCTTTTTGAAAGCAACATCTTTTGGACGATTCAGTTACTCAAGATTTTCTGCTTATCTTTGTACACTTGTGTCTTTGAATTTGGACACAAAATCAATGTAGGAAGATGTCCCGTCCATCCTTCCTTCCTCTCTTGTTCACACCAGTGGTGCTTAAGACTTCCTGGATCTCTTCAGGGATTCCTCTTCTCATTGCCACTTTCTTTTTTTTTTTTTTTTTGGTCACACCCGGTGGTGCTCAGGGGTTACTCCTGGCTGTCTGCTCAGAAACAGCTCCTGGCAGGCACGGGAGACCATATGGGACACCGGGCTTCGAACCAATCACCTTTGGTCCTGGATCGGCTGCTTGCAATCAAACGCCGCTGTGCTATCTCTCCGGGCCCTCATTGCCACTTTCAAGGCAACCATCTTACCCTTCGTACTGATTCTCTAGCTCTGGGAGTTGTTCATTTCTATATGCAGCTAGTTTTCCTAAAAGATTGGTGATTCTCAATATTGGGTCCTAAAGCTTTTGCCCCCATCGCATCTTCTGAGACATGGTGAAAGCAGTACTTAATTGTGGGCTGCAAGATATCTTCGCCGTTATCTTGGCTGGGTATTTGTGAATCCAAGAACGGTCCCCAGAATGAGAAATTACTTCCCATCCCCTTGTCCCCTTTTGGGGGAAGACCTTGGTAATATTTATCCGCAGCAAATAATAATCCACACAGACAAGAACGATAGGGTTTAAAAGATCGGGCAAGGAGAGCCAGAGAATCCTCCTGCAGCCAGCAGCTTTTCACAGAAGGACCCTCACTCCTGTCCCTCAAGCTATTTATTGCCAACTCCACAGCGCCCCACCTGGAAGGGTTAGGTGGGGCAAAAGTCACAGAACAATCCTAAGGAAACACTTTTAAATACAATTCCAAGAATCATCTTATGGAAACTTTTTCATATGCTACAATTCCCCCTTTTTTGTAAAGAAACAATAAACAATAATAATGTAGAGAAATAAATAATATATATATTTTTTTTAATTGTAAAAAGAATAACTAAGCAATTGTAAAAGAGTGGCTTTTTGCATAAGTGCATCATGGGAAAAAGTATAGAAAAAAATTTTTTAGCCTAACACAGGGTGTTCAAAACCAGAAACAGATGTAAAGGAATCAACTACAAGCTCCAGAGTAGAATAAAATCTACAGCATCCAAGATGATCAATTCCGAGTAAGTATTCCCTTGAAAAGCAGAAGTCGAGTAAGAAATTCCAATATTCAGGACCTAATAGGCCATGGGGAGCTCCCGGGGCAATCACAAAGCCCGAAAGTAATTCGGAGACAGAGATCCTTAGATGAGATGCTCACAAGGCTGCGTAGCAGGTTAGAAGACACACATTTTCCATTCCAGTCCAGTTTGAGCAGAAGAAAGCCCATCTTTGGAGGCAGTGAATTAGGCCCCTATTTCGAAGGAAGAGGCACACACACACACCCGCACAATGGGCGCCAAAGTAAATAAGATCCATATGTACTTGAATTCAATCCAAGATGAGTTCTAGTCCAGTCAGCAGTTCATAAGAGGTCCGAAAATGAAGAACCATGTACGGCCGATTATTAGGTGGGAGCTTAAGGTCAAAACCAAAACAAAATGCTTAAGGCAGAGAACTTCCCCGTGTAAATGAAAAAATTGAGGGTCTATCCAAAATGGATAAAACCTCCTTTTGCACCTGCTATTTTTTCCAATGATGCACCCATGCAAAAGGCCAAAATACCAGCCAGGATTACACTCTAGCAACTTATTTATGACAGTATCTAACCCCTAATCCAAAGCAACCAAAGTAAAACCTTAATGAAATACCATATCAATTTTGAGAATTCACAACTAAGATGTAAAATCATTAATTACAGTAATCAACAAAAGTGTAGACTCAAATATAACTTTACAGGATTACAATTATAAAACTACAAGAGCTGAAATTTCTCCCAAGTTCAAAAACTACTATGAAAAGATAGGGAGTCCAGAACTCCCAAAAGTCCCACCAAAGAAACTTGATGAGTCAGGGAAAGCAGTTGTAATAAGAAGCAGGATACAGCACTGCAACAGTTTACGATGTCTTTCTCAGTCAGAGATCAGGAGGCATGTCATAGTGGGTGATGATTTGCACACGATGATTTGCAAATGTGGAGGGATTCCTGAAAATAGACTGTTAGGGACTCGGAAAAAAAAGGGAAGGATAAGTAAGAATAAATTGGGGAAGATAAAGTCAGGAAAAAAGAACTATATACAAAACATGTAAGACATACAAACACACAAGACATACATAAACATATTTCACACAAACATGGCCATCACTCACTCATACTTACCAAAAAATGTTAGCTGGGAGGATCCCAAATAGAGCGAAAACAAAAAAAAAGCAAAAAATTCAGCTGAATCAACAAAAAGCGCTTTAAAATACAATAGCCGGCAAACAGTTTAGATGAAAATCTTCAAGTTCACAGCAACAACAAAAGATGTATTTTTAAGGCATAGTCGAGTAAATCTGCAAGAGAATTTCATGCACAATACGACCAAGGAAACCAATAATACAAGTAGAGACAAGTAATTCTATCGTAACCATAGATGATGAGCACTGTAAAGAGAGTCCACCTAAAAGGTACTGTTATGTCAAAATTATGAATTCACCTCCATCTAGAAGCCTAAATTGAGGCAAATAAAACAATGACGTTAGAGTGAAAGAGTGAAAGTTGTTAGATGAGTATATCTCAATATATTGCTATATAATACCTTAGTACGATGAGGAAGCTTTCTCTCGAGTGAGCCTGGATCAATAGTGGTGATAAGACATAAATACATCATACAAGCAACTACAATGGGGATTCATCATAATAAATCCTATTCAGTGGGAGTACCTGTGAAATGAATCATAAAGCATTAATGACAACTAACAAATAAAATAAATAATTATTAAGCATTTATAGTAGATCTCTGAGAAGTATAAAACAGGATGTATGCTGCTGTGGATTTTACCGATGCAGTAGGAATTTTCTTGATTTTCTTGTCATCAAAATTGATCCAGTGTTGTCTTGAGTCAATATTACAGTATGATGTACAGTGTCCAAAATGAAGTTTACCAAAATGGTTAGACACTGATGATAAGATGTATTTTTCAGTTTTGTAAGTTTTTTCCTGAGTGAATTCTGCTAAGTTGAGGTCTTCTAAAGGAAAATCCACATAAGTGAGTAGTTTTTTAATTTGTTTGCCATCAAAAGCAAAACGTTTCAAATGAATAATTAATACTGGAGGTAATTTCCACAAGTATGTCCTCTTCAAAAAGTCCCTTTTAGTGTTGCAGCTGTTACAATGAATTCTATTGTTACCTTTCAAATCTTCTTCTTTAAAGAATTCAAGGAGGCATTCTTGTAACGTACATTTATCTGTAGGCTTGATTGCCAGGGACAACTGAACAAATGTCTCATATACTTCAGACTTTTGGTGACATGTGAGACACTGTAGTATAGATTTGAACTGTCCTTGAAAGAGGTCATATATAAGAGATTTGTGAGCCTTTTGGTGTTTAGGCCTAGATTGTTCATGTTTTTCATTGTCTATCAGGTGTATAGTTTTATCTGCTATTGAATTTTCAGTAAGCAAATCCTGATGTAGTCCCTCTATAAGGAACATCAATAATTCGTGAGGATCCTGTTGGTTGTGTCCGGCAAATTGGTCATTAAGTAAACCAATTGTTGCTTTGAAGTGTTCAGGATTGACATTCCTATGACATCCATCTCCCATGATTTTTATGAGATGACCGAATTGTTCTGCTAATTTACCTTTATGTCCACTTGGATTTTCTTTGTTAATGTCTTTTTTATAATGATCTTGATAAAAATACTGAGTTAAGTCTGAAATATTATACAGGCATTGTAATATTGAGTTCATATAGCATGAGTTCCCTAAATTTCGTAATCCTGTAAATGCAGGTCTCTGTTTCTCTATTTGCATTCTGGAATGTAAGGGCTTCTTACTCTTGTCTGCCTTATTCAAAGTATTGGGTGTAAACGTTAATCCCTTGTTTACTTTCTCAGAGGCCACAGCAGTGTTACAATTGTCAGTGTTTTGGGCATTTTGTATTTGACGTGGGGGCAGGCTTGTAGTCCCAGCAACCTGATCCTGGTGGTTTGTACTAATTCGATTTCTGATGAGGCGTAAAGGGACCCAAAATTTCTTAGAGGGGTTGTCATTTGTACAAACATATGCATATCCCCTTCCTCTCAGAAGAAGATATCCAGCGATCCATTTTTCATCCTCTTTGATCCAAACAGGTATATGTGATGTTTCTTGTCTCTGAATATCTTCTTTAAAATGTCTTTCCCCAGCAGTGTAACTTTCCCCTTGGGGTAAATTTAGGTAATTTAGTGTAAGAAGAGTCAAAGATAACAGCTCAGTAGGTGCTAAACCTCTTTTTCTATTCTTTTGTAATTGAGTTTTTAGCGTCCTGTGCGCTCTTTCCACAATGGCCTGTCCTTGGCAATTATAGGGGATTCCTTTCAGATGTTTTATCTGCCATTCTTTACAAAAGAATTCAAAAGTTTTGCTGATATAGGCGGGTCCATTATCAGTTTTAATGGAATACGGAACACCCATAACTGAAAAGCATTGTAAAAGAAAACTGCAAACTGCCTTAGACTTTTGGGAAGACATAGGGATTGCCCAAATAAATCGAGAATAAGTGTCCACCACCACATGAAGATAAGGTTTCTTTGGAAATAAATCTGTTTGAGTTACATCCATTTGCCACAGTTCATTCGACTGTAAGCCTCTTGGGTTTGCTCCTGCTATGTGAGTCTTTTTTGCTAATGGGGCACATATGTCGCACCTTTCTATAATTTCTCTAGCTTGCCTCCAGGGAATCTGGTAATTTACATGTAAGCGGCGAGCATTTGTGTGTAAAGCTGTATGTTCTTCTGTAGGTGACTTGAATATAGGCATTGCCAACAAATCTGCAGTTTTATTTCCTTGAGCCATTGGCCCTGGAAGACCTGAGTGGGCTCTAATATGCGTGATGAAGATGGGTTCAGTTCGTTTTTGAATAAGCTGTTGTAATGTTTGTAGTAAATTCTGTATAATTGGGCTATGAGCATTGAGAGAGGCCGTGGCTATCACAGGACATAAATTTACCACATACAAAGAATCAGAGACAACATTCATGGCGTCAGATACATTTTCTAATAGGTAAATTAACGTTGCTAATTCAACTTTCTGTGCTGACTTATACTTGGTATCTATAGTTATATTCATGTTTTCTCCAGTTATCCCACCCCTACCCCCCGCTGGACCCATCTATGTAAAAAAACCTTCGCATTGGGGATAGGAGAGTCTCGAACGATTGAAGAAATAACAAACTGAGTCTTTTTCAAAAAGTCCCATGTCTTTCCTGGTGGATAATGAGAGGAAATTTCTCCTGTGAAATCTGAAAGGGCCCTTTGTAAAGATTCATTAAGAGGCAATATTGACTCAATTTCCTTTTTTGGTATTGGCAATACTAATATATCAGGGTCAAATCCTAGTAAAGATATAGATCTGAGTCTTGCTTTGATAATGAGTTCTGAAATTAAATCCAAATAAGATATCACAGACCGAGGCTGTTTGTTATGTAAATATACCCATTCCAGGGGACCTGCCTGTTGCATCAATGCCCCCGTAGGGGTTTCTTTTGTAGGGAAAATTAATAAAGAAACCTTCTCTCCCGGGATGAATCTTGAGAGAAATGATTGTTGCAACCTGTTCAAGAAGAAGTCCAATTCATTTTTTTGCCTCTATAGTTAAATTTCTCGGGCTGTCTAGGGCAGAATCACCCTCCAACGTTTTAAACAAATTAGACAGTTCTGCATTTGGGATTCCTAGCGCAGGCCGGAGCCAATTCACGTCACCTAAAAGTCTCTGAAAATCATTAAGTGTTTTGAGGTTTTCTTTTTTGATGGAGATTTTTTGTGGACGTATAGACGTTCGGTCCAAAATAAAACCCAAGTATTGATATGGTGGCATAGTCTGTATCTTTTCTAAAGCTATTTTCAGTCCTGCTGTTTGCAAACAGTCAATAACAAAAGAATATACGTCCTGTAGATCTGTTTCATTGTTCATTGTGATAAGAATATCATCAGTATAATGAAAGATCATGGCTTGAGGAAATCTTTCTCGAGCAGGGCTCAAAATCTTATCTACAAAAAATTGACACATTGTTGGGGAATTCAGCATGCCCTGGGGGAGGACAGTCCATTGGAACCTCCGGCAGGGATGGGTATTGTTTATAGAAGGAACTGAGAATGCAAACCGGTGTTTATCATCCGGGTGAATAGGAATATGGTAAAAACAGTCTTTCAAGTCAATTATGACTAGTGGCCATTCCTTTGGGATAACTACAGGTGATGGTAAACCTGTTTGCAATTTTCCCATGGGTACCATAGATATGTTTACTGCTCTCAGATCCATCAACAGTCTCCATTTTCCGGACTTCTTTTGTATGGTAAATATAGGCGAATTCCATTGAGAAAATGAAGGCTCAATATGCCCTAATTCTAGCTGTTCTTCCACTAATTCTGTTAGCACCTTTAATCTATCAATTTTAAGGGGCCACTGACCTATCCAAATTGGTTCATCAGATTTCCATTTTATTTTTATCGGTGCTGGGTTCTTTCTGTCAGTGGCCCCTACCAAAAATTCTGAGTTTTCATTTCAGGAGAAGTTCCAGACTCTTCTGGAGCTAATGGGATGTGGAATTCAGCTTTCCACTGCTTATGTAGGTCGCGACCCCACAGAGAAGGTGAGAAAGGGCCCACATGAGGTCTAATTATGGCCTTTTGATTTTCTGGGCCGTGAACTACCATAGTCCTTTTACTTAACAGACAGGAACTTAAACCTCCTACTCCTTCTAGCGAGTATGGAATTTCTTGTAGAGGCCAATTTTCTGGCCATTCCTTATCAGAAATTACTGTGATTTGCGCCCCGGTGTCTATCATTCCATTAAAGGGTCGCCCCTGAAAGTGAAGTTTAATCATCGGATTTTCCTCTTTAAATTTAGTAACCAAAGCGATAATTGGGTTATGGGCGGCCCCTGGATCTGTGCTTCCAAAACCTCCAATTCGTGTCTTATCTGAAGTCCCAAATTTGACATACGGCACTATTACTATCTGGGCAATTGCCTCCCCCTTTTTGAAAGTCCAAGTATCCGGTACCGTAATTACTACAACAATTTCTCCCTTTGAATCTGAGTCAATGACACCTGTGGTTACTGATATACCCTTTACATTGAGGGAACTTCTGCCCAGAATCAACCCCATTGTATCTGGGGGTGGCGGGCCTACAATGCCAGTCTTTAGCATGAAGGGGCATGCTCCTGGGTAAATTGTAATGTCCTCTGGGCAAGTTATGTCGAGCCCAGCACTCCCCGCAGTCGCATGAATTAATTCGCTAATTGTGAGCAATCTTGGGCTGGGCTCGGAAGAAGTATCGTTTGTGGACTTTGCCCCTGATTTGCATGGGCCTGGGGATTGGCCCGGTAGGCGTTTCCCTGCATTGGAAATGTGTGTCCCTGAGGAGCTTGATTTAACAAAAGACGACAATTTCTTCTGATATGGCCCTGTTTTCCACAATGGTAACAGAAGAATTGCCTCCTGGGTGTGGTGTTAAAACCATTCCCTGTGTTATTATTAGGGAGATTTCCAGATCTGCAATCTTTTGCCCAGTGGCGACCTCTCTTGCATTTTGGGCAGAGACCAGGCTTTGGGGCGGCGCTTTTTCCCCCGGGGGTAGAAAGACTTTGTTCCCTTACTAACCGCAAAAGTTTGCACTGGATCCAGGTTTGCTGAAGAATCATAAACATTTCTGCAGGCATATAAAAACTCATTTAAGTCAGCCTTGTCCTGCAAAGGGGCCAATATCAATTTGCATGCTGAATTCGCATTATGATAAGCCAAACTTTTTTCTAAATATTTTCTAACCTGCTTAGCTTTGACTTGTATTTTCAAAGCATCTTTGAGTTTAGCTACAAAGTCGATATATGGCTCATGGGGACCTTGGGTAATTCTTAAAAAGGTTCCTGCACCTGTGCTGTTCATATCAAGTTTTTCCCATGCGGATACTGCAATATCTTTAATTATGTTTAAGATTTCCTTAGGTAAAGCAGCTTGTGCCTGAATATCTGCATATTGATTTTCTGCCATTAATAATTCATACGATAGAGTGACCCCTGCCACTTGTTTTTTTGTTCCATCCGGGCTATATAATTTGGATTTCACACCCTCCGCATAGAACATCTCCCATTCCGTTCGCTGTTTAGATGGCAAGCATATTTCAGCTAGTTTTTGAAATTCATGCAGTGTCCAAAGTGATTTTCGACACCAAAGTCTTAGCGTTTCCACACAGTATGGAGAGGTTGGCCCAAATTCCTTACATGTTTTCTTAAACCGTTCCATGTCTTCTATTTCAAGGGGTTCGTAAATGGTTCTATATACTGTTTGTAACAGAACTGAGGCCGGATTAGCAGAAGTACTTTGCACCGGGCTCTGAGCCCTGACATGTAGAGCACTAGCCTGTGATTCGTCATCTGAGCCAGCACTATTTTGTGATTCCATTCTGTGTACAGAATCCGGACTCACTTGTGGACTTAGCACCGGGGGTTGGTCATCAGTGTTAATATTTTGATTTGGGTCCTGAGTTTCTAAATTATGTTTCCGAGTAGATTTTTTGTTGGGAAAAATGCCTATATTTTTGATGGTGGTGCTAGATTCATCAGCCTGCACTTTGGCCTGGATTTTCATTGGATAGATCTCCTTATTTTCCAGGCTGGTCTTAGCCTCACTTTTCCCACACTTTTTCCTTCCGAAATACCAGCCAATACCTATGCACGCCATAACAATATTAGCAACCACAGAGATTCCACAAACTATGGTTAATGGAGCCAACACAGGCGAGGCAAATATTTGAGTATCAATTGTCATTTGAACTATAGACCACAACCATCCAAAAGCAATGAATTTACCTATCATCCAGCCTATTTGTTTTAAATAGTATGGAAATATCCACTTGACAAATGCCAAACCAAAGAATTTGTAACAAGGTGGCACAATCAACACGGCTGACCATAGAAGCCATCCAAGGATCTCCAGAGGCAATTTCCAATAAAGCGTTTCACTTACAGTTATTGAGGGTCCAGGTCCACCTGTTCCCGGCGCCATCTGCAAGATATCTTCGCCGTTATCTTGGCTGGGTATTTGTGAATCCAAGAACAGTCCCCAGAATGAGAAATTACTTCCCATCCCCTTGTCCCCTTTCGGGGGAAGACCTTGGTAATATTTATCCGCAGCAAATAATAATCCACACAGACAAGAATGATAGGGTTTAAAAGATCGGGCAAGGAGAGCCAGAGAATCCTCCTGCAGCCAGCAGCTTTTCACAGAAGGACCCTCACTCCTGTCCCTCAAGCTATTTATTGCCAACTCCACAGCGCCCCACCTGGAAGGGTTAGGTGGGGCAAAAGTCACAGAACAATCCTAAGGAAACACTTTTAAATACAATTCCAAGAATCATCTTATGGAAACTTTTTCATATGCTACAGTGGGCAAATGTAGATGAGAATGTGGAGAGTTGGATTTTTACAGCAGCCAGTCTTTGACTGTAGTGCTCTTTGTACTTCCCAGGTATAATCTGACATTCAAGGCACTGTCTAAATACTCCACAGACTCTGCTCGTTTAGGGGATAATAATCCCTATTACTTGCTGATTACTAAGGATAATAATGACTGGGCAGGCTAGAGGTGAAACTGAACTGTGCACCCGAACTTCAGCACTCCAAATAATTTTCTTGTATTTAGCTCTTTGTCCCCTTCTGTGGCCTCTATTCATAACGCTGAGGCTGGAGAAGTCCCAGAGTCACAGTTTTCTCATGACCACATGCTGGACTCTAAGTCAGTCCTTAAGTACAGAGGTTTGTCTTTACAGGAGCCTCTAGTCCAGGTGTCTCAAACTCGCGGCCCACAGGCCATTTGCAGCCCTCCAGACAACATTTTATGGCCCGCGGCCGGCCTTCAAATACCACAGTATTCACGATTATTCACTTACCGAATAATCACAATAAAAATCGCATTAGTAAGAAAAAAATCGCATTAAACATTCGCATACCCTGAGCAGTTCCATTCAGGGTATGCAAAAGTTTAATGCGATTTTTTGCGATTTTTTCTTACTAATGTGATTTTTTTATTGTGAATATTTGGTAAGCGAATAATCACAAATACTTTGCGCCTAGCCCAGATGTCATTTCCGCTGCTCCTGCCCGCTGTCCCTTGCATTATTGGAGGCCTGAGGGAGAGAAAGGAGAGAAATTTATTACAGAATTAGAGTTTGTCATACCTTAACCATGACTTCATTAAAGCCTTCAGTGAAGAGAAAGATTGATGACGAGCACAGACAATTTCAGGAAAAGTGGGAGACATAGTATTTCTTTGTTGAGCACAGGGCCATCCCCACATGTCTTATTTGCTCAGAGAAAGTTGTAGTGCACAAGGAATACAACTTGAGACACCATTATTCAACTAAACATGCTGAGGAATGTGCTAAATATCAAGGAGATGAGAGAGCCAAGCGGGTGCCAGTCGTAAAGCATGTCTAATGAGGCAACAAGATTTCTTCAAGAAAGCAACCAAAGAGCATGTTGCATCAGTCGAAGCTAGTTACATGGTTAGTGAGTTGATTGCTAAGGCAGGGAATCCATTCACAGAAGGAGAGCTTGTTAAAAAAACAAATGCATGTTAGAGACTGCAAGTATTATCTGTCCGGATAAGAAAGGTCAGTTTAGCAAAATCAGCCTTTCTGTCAACACTGTGGCAGAGAGCATTTCTGACATGTCAAGTGACATTTATCATCAACTGTGTAAGAAAGCCAAATGTTTTGATGCATACTCAGTTGCTCTTGATGAAGGCACAGATATAACAGACACTGCACAGCTCACAATTTATGTCCATGGTGTTGATTGCAATTTTAAATTGACAGAGGAGCTGCTCACAATAATTCCAATGCATGGCCAGACCACCGCTAATGAAATATTTCGGCATCTGTGTGATGCCATTGAGAATGCAGGTTTGCCATGGAAGAGGTTTGTTAAAATAATAACTGATGGAGTGCCATCAATGACAGGGAGAAAAATGGATCGGTGGCACTTGTTCAAAAAAAAAAAAATTAAAGAGGAGGGTGTAGAGAAGGCAATTGCTCTTCACTGCATTCTCCATCAGCAGGCCCTTTGCAGTAAATGCCTGCCGTGTGACAATGTGATGTCTGTTGTAGTGAAATGAGTCAACCAAATCAGATCCAGGGACTTAAAGCACAGATGGTTCCGTAGTTTTTTAGAGGAAATGGAGTCAGAATATGGAGATGTGCTCTATTTCGCCAAGGTACATTGGCTCAGCAGGGGAAATGTCCTGAAAAGATTTTTTGAGTTGAGAGAAGAAGTGAAAGCCTTCATGGAGAAGGATGGGAATGCTGTTTCTGAGTTGAGTGATCACAAATGGCTCATGGACTTAGCTTTTCTTGTTGACATCACACATAAGCTGAATGTACTAAACAAGATGTTACAAGGCCCGAGGCAGCTTATCAGTGCTGCCTATGACAACATGAGAGCATTCTCCACAAAACTTGTGTTATGGAAATCCCAGCTCTCTCAGACAAACCTTGGCCATTTCCCAGCATGCAAGGAACTTGTGAATGCAGGTATACCATTCAGTGGTGAGAAATATGTTGATACTATTTTTAAGCTAGAGAAGGAATTTGATCACAGATTTGCAGACTTCAAAAAGCACAGAGCCACTTTCCAAATTTTTGTGGACCCCTTTCCTTTGATGTTCAAGATGCCCCTCCTGTGCTTCAAATGGAGCTCATTGACCTGCAATGCAACTTTGATCTCAACCCCAAGTTCAGGGAGATTAGTGAGTGGAAAAGCAGACAGGCATGGGCAATTTTTGAGAGAATTGCCCCCCAGCTTCCCTGAGCTTTCCAGAATGTTCAAGCGCACCATGTGCCTTTTTGGGAGCACATATTGAGAGCACAAGTCTAGACTTAATGATGATCATCTTCAAGCCATACTGAGGGTCTCAACTGCTTCCTCTCTAAAGCCAATGTGATTCAGATTTGTGAGAAGAAGTGCTGTCAAGTCTCCGGCAGCAAGAAATAGGCAAAAGATGCCATGTTCAGAAGAACTGTTCATGATCTTCACTCAATGTTTTATTCATGTTCTTCCCTTCTCACCCATGTGCATATACTAACTGGTGGCTGAAAAGATGGTCAAAGATGAATTCCTTGAAGCAGCTAGAACAGGCAGGGGGAGATTGGGACACTCAGGCCACAGGCTGGGCCAGCATCAAGCAAATGTTGATATCACCTAGAGCAGGAAAGCGGGCTGATTCTGTGTGTGTGGCCCTGACAGGAACTGCAGAGTGAAAGACTTACACTCCTTCGACAGTAAAACATTGTCTAGAGGATAGCCCTAAAGCTTTCCAAAGCCATGCCCCAGCAGAGCACTGAGCTCAGGGACCTTCAGAGCAGACTCTCAATGGAACTGTGGAGTCCAGGTGAAGCTGCAGGTGGAGGCAGCCCTCCTCTCTATGGAGGCGACAGGAAACACAGGACTGAGTGCTGGATCTCAGCAGGTCCAATTCTGTGTCATGGTAGACTCTGCAGAGTCTCATGATGTGTGTCCTCAGATAGCTGGAAGTGTCATTGATGGATTCCTGAGGGAAAAGGTCGCAGGACCTTGGACAAAGATGATTGCCCACAGAGGCTGTGGTGCTGCAGCTTTGGAAAAAAATTCCTAAGCTTTAATTGCCCTTGATGGGATGCAGGCCTGGTGTTTGTGGAGCCTGCTCTTCGGTGTTCATTCCACCTTATTTTACCTATAACAAAGTTTCTCCCTAGTTTCTTGGTATCTGTTTGTTTACAACTTGTTTTCCCCCAATGCAAAGATTGTCTTATATGTAAACCTAGGTGGACAGGCTCAGGATAGATAGTTGACCCACCTTGGAGTGGTATCTATACTCAATACAAACAGTAGTTCTGGCAGGCAGCAGGCTCTCCATATCAGGTAGAAGATGGCCAGAGTACAAGTGTTTGGATTGTTTGTGTGACCCCGATTCAGACTTGTTCACCTGGTTTGGGAGATAGTGCATGGGGTGGTTTTACAATTGGTGCCTGAACAGTGACCTAGGAACCAGGGACCTGCGAAGACTGCAACAAGGGTGAGTGATTTGACCCTCTGGTGGATTAGCACCATGATGCCCCCTCGAGCTGAACTGAATGTGCTGTGCCTCTGCTGGAGCATTGGTGAATATGGCTCCTGCTCTGAATGGCTTCATGTTATTCAGATCCATCTACCTGCATTTCTCACTCTGGACTGTTTGCGCCAGGCTTTCTAGAGATTCTCCTGCACACATGCCACAGAGGGGTAGAGAGCCTTCCCAGGGCAGACAATTTATCTTTTCCTACTAACACTAAACCAGAGAGACCCTCATCTCCCAAGAATGTTGTTGAACCATCTACCATCTCTTCAGGCTCAGAGTCCAAAAATGGCTCAATCAGAGATACCCCCGCACCCAAGCACTGAGTCCGGTAGACAAGCCGGTGCTGGCAATCCAAGACCTGGGCACAGTCAAATGGTTCAAAAATGACACCAAAGAAGATGTCTTTGTTCACTGAACAGCTATCAAGAGAAACAACGTTTCTGTGTAGCACTGGTGATGAGGAAGGAGATTGTGGAATTTGATGTTGTGAAAGGAGAGAAGAGACGAAATGCTGCTAATGCATCTGGACTTGGCAGAATGCCAGTGAAATGCAGCAGATGTGCTCCCAGTCAACACAGGTTCTGTCAATTCATCCCTCTGGTCTCACTCAGCTGCCCCAGCATCTATGGTTATAGAGGCCCCCTCAGGCAGGTCGGAAGCAGGCAGTGTCCTAGATGCTGCCGCCTACTCTCTTTCCTCTATCCAAGGTGGTTTTTGCCAGGAACATGACACCCCAAACCTGCAAGTGATTATCGAGGAGACCCGAGTAGCTCCCACAGATGATGGAGGAGCCAAGCCAAGTCAAACCCCAGTGGAAGAGAAGCTGCTTTCAGAACCTCCTGTAACTTTCTCCTAGGCTAATCTTTTGACCATATTTGCATCCATCACCCTGTTGCTGGTTAAATTGTGTTTTATCTGTATAAATTTAGTGTTGTGTTTAAAAAATAAGTAAATAAATAAAAAGAAAAAGTAAGGGTCAGCAAGATGGCGCTAGAGGTAAGGTGTGTGCCTTGCAAGCGCTAGCCAAGGAAGGACCGCAGTTGGATTCCCCAGCATCCCATATGGTCCCCCAAAGCCAGGGTCAATTCCTGAGCGCTTAGCCAGGAGTAACCCCTGAGCATCAAATGGGTGTGGCCCGAAAAAACAAAAACAAAAAACAAAAACAAACAAAAAATAGTGTTTTGTTTTATGCCCCTTTGCAAACAAAAAATTTTGTATCCAACTTTAGTGCTTTATTTTAATATTAGTTTGCACAATTCTGTGAAAATGCACAATGTTATTAGATTTTAAAAAGTTCTCAGCTATCCTAGTGAATGTTTCCCAAATGCTAGGATATTTTATAGTGTATCATATGAAACAACTTATTCTCAAATTATGTCTGCAAAATCGTTGTCATCTCTTAGTCCAGAGTAGATGGAAAAAAAACTTGGATGCTCTAAACTATTATTAACAATGCTCATTATAAGAATGTTTTAGCGCGCCCGGAGAGATAGCACAGCGGCGTTTGCTTTGCAAGCAGCCGATCCAGGACCAAAGGTGGTTGGTTTGAATCCCGGTGTCCCATATGGTCCCCCGTGCCTGCCAGGAGCTATTTCTGAGCAGACAACCAGGAGTAACTCCTGAGCACCGCCGGGTGTGGCCCAAAAACCAAAAAAAAAAAAAAAAAAGAATGTTTTAGCAGACTTATTTTCAAAGGGTATATATCTGCAGAAATTGTTCTTGTGATTTTTTGGGGTTTTGTTTTTGTTTCACACCCATTGATATTCAGAGGTTACTCCTGGCTATGTACTCAGAAATAGCTCCTGGCTTGGGGGGACCATCTGGGATGCCGGGGAATCAAACAACCATCCATCCTAGGCTAACGCTTGCAAGGCAGCCAGCCGCTTTAGAGCGTGCGCCACCACTGCGGCTCCTACTCATGATATTTGTGTAAGGAAGTTTATGGAAAGAAACTCAGATGTTCTAGTCTTGTACTACAGCACTTGGCTTAAGAAAGCTTAAGAAATTTCAAATTGGGCCCGGAGAGATAGCACAGCGGTGTTTGCCTTGCAAGCAGCCGATCCAGGACCAAAGGTGGTTGGTTCGAATCCCGGTGTCCCATATGGTCCCCCGTGCCTGCCGGGAGCTATTTCTGAGCAGACAGCCAGGAGTAGCCCCTGAGCACCGCCGGGTGTGGCCCAAAAACCAAAAAAAAAAAAAAAAGAAATTTCAAATTGAAAAACAAAGAAGGGGTCAGAGCAGTGGCACAAGCAGTAAGGCACCTGCCTTGGCCACGCTAGCCTAGGATGGACCACGGTTTGATCCCCGGTGTCCAATATGGTCCCCCAAGCCGGGAGCGATTTTTGAGCACATAGCTAGGAGAAACCCCTGATTGTCACCGGGCCTGGCCCCCAAACAAAACAAAATGAAATTTCAAATTAAGCATATCTGCAGAAAGGTTATAATGTTTATATTCAGAGGTCTATGGAAGAGTTGTGTGATGTATAAAACAAAGATATAGAAAAGGCTAATTTCTTTTTTTAGAATAATGTATACAGTTTTAACTTTGATGCTATTACAGCCAACCTTTGCTGTGCCTATGCAAAATAGCCACTGACATAAATCCTGATCTGGGATTCCTGCCTCTAGCAGAGAATAGACCATGGCTTATGTACTCCTCAAATTTTTGAACAGAAAGTGGCAGTTGTTGGGTTACACCTGATTTTACCTAAAACAAAATTTCTCCCTACTTCCTTTGTATCTGTTTGTTTACAACTGGGTTTCACCTACAACAAAGGTTTTCTTATATGTAAACCTGGGCCAAACCAGCCACCTTGGGGTGGTCTCTAGACTCATTAAAGGGTAGTTCTGGCAGTCAGCAGGCTCTCCATACTAGGCAGAAGTCTGCCTGACTACAAGTGTTTCACGCTCAGCCTAGTTTGGACTATTTCATGTGTGACCCTGATTCAGACTTGTTCAGCTGGAGTTGGAGACACAGTGCATGGGGTGATTTTAAACTTTGTCTTTATTTGTCTATGCAAGCCCAGGGTCTGGGTTTTGTCCCATCACAATAGTAGGAGAGGAATCTCTCATCCTCCTCAGCCATTGCCTCAGTGTTCCCTCAACTGGCTCTTTCTTCTCTTTTTCTTTGCAGGACTGAAATAGTTTTCTCTTCCTACAATTTGGAAAGATGTTCAGAAATCTTAGGTGTGTTCTCATCCTGGGAGCAGGAATACGATTGACTATCTCCAGAGTAGACTCTATTGCCTGTTGTTTCGATGGCACAGGATCTCTTATGCTTTCCAATGCTACAAAGAGAAAGAAAGTTCATTTAGATTCTCCCTTTACCATGGACTGTCTCTCCAAGCTGGCCCAACTCTTCACCCCAAATACCAAATCACTGTCAATTATTTGCAAACATTTTAGTCATGGGAAGTAGTGTCAGTGGAATAACTATGGAAATGCTCATTATAATTATTCCTTTAAAGACAGAGAAGTGAAGTCACTCAATCCACCCATCAAACAACACTTTCTATTTTCATAACAGTCCTGAAAGTACTTTTCCTGTCATACATTGCATTGCATGATCTTGCCATGATTAGTGGACTCTCCCACTAATCTACATGCAAATCCCCTACACAGTATATTTAAACATCCAGCGTCAACAATAGTCTTTTTATAAAAATAGATTTGATTACATATTCTGTAAAATATTGAGTGAAAAGAAACAATTTTGTTCTTTTGATTTTTTTTTTGTACAGGTCACATGGGGACAAGGCAGCTGTGGGTATAGACAACTCAGGACCTCACAGATGCTAGGCATGTGCTCTACCACTTGTGCTATCTGCTTGGCCATACAACATGCTTTTGTTGTCATTTGCTTAATGAACCTTCTAGAGTGTATAAGTATAAAAATTTGCAGTTTTAGGGCTGGATCTATAGCACAGTAGGGAGAACATTTGCCCTGAATGTGCCCAATGCCGGCTTCATGCTTGGCTTCCCATATGGTCCCTCAACGACTGCCAGGAGTAATTGCTGAGTGCGGAACCAGAATTAACCTCCAAGTGACACCAGTGTCGTAGAAAATAATGTGCGACATTTCAGTGCTACCGACAATTAACTACTAACTTGTCCTGTTAGTAGTGATAGTGAACACTACCTCCAAACACTAAAGATGCTGGGGAAACAGGGCTGAACAACAACAACAACAACAACAACAACAACAAAATCTGATTCCCCATGCTCAAGAATTTCCCATTTTAGGGATGGAGGACAAAGGAGAAATTGTCACAGACTAACTAGCAACTGACTGGGGAGGTCCTTTTGGACAGGAGAGTCACACAACGCTGCTTTCTGAAGGCAACACTGATCTCAGGTCCAGAGAAGGAGCCAATACCCCATCAGGGCACAGGAAGAACAAGGGCAGAAATTGTCCAGTGGAAGCTGGGGTTCACTTAAACATTTTGGAGAAAATAGCCTATATGCACTTGTAGCTTCCAATGAGGGGAAATAAGGAAAGGGAAGGATGGAGAGACAGCCAGTGGCGAATCTTTCGAGAATCAAAGACTAATGCAAGGACCACCTGTGATGCCCACAGACAGATGTAGGAAGACACTGATGATTTTTGCATAAGTATGCAAATGTAATCCTGTATACATGCTTTGACAAACCCTGGTCACTATGGAGTAATATAATACTACAGAGAAGATAGGCAAGTTGCAACTGTTGAAAAGAATTTGTGGGCCAGAGAGATAGTATAGGGCAGTGGTCGGCAACCTTTTTTTCAACTGAGCCAAATCTCGCCAAAACCATGATTGCAATTTATTTTGAGAGCCACACAGGGCGCGCACTGACAGAGGCTAGGAGCAGAGTCCTGACTCCTGGAGCGGCAGCCAAATTAAAAGTGTAAAGAGCCACATGTGGCTCACGAGCCGCAGGTTGCCGACCACTGGTATAGGGTACTTGCCTTGCATGCTGCCAACCTGGGTATGATTTCCAACATCCTATATGGTCCCCTGAGCACAGCTAGGAGAGATTCTTGTGCATAGGGCCAGGAGTAACCGCTAACAACCCCCAAAATAATTTATTTAGGGAATGATGGAAGAGTGAGGGAGCCTGGGACGTTGGGATATTCCTTAGCATCAAAGAAAACCAACCACGGGCATCTTCACTGATAACACTTTCAAGAGCTGCAACCTGTTAAACACTATAGTCTCATGTCTCTCTCTCATTTGCTTAGGGTAAGAGATTCTGGGCTTCAGCTATCCAAAAATAAGTAAACCCCTGGAAGAATCATTCCTGGCCCCAGGACTTTCTGGTGCTTGATATGGGTGCAACTTAAGCTTAATAACATTCAAGGGCAAACATCTTCTAGATCAGGAAATTGGGGCTTCTTTCGAAGAACTAGGCAGGCTTGGAAGGGCAAGGTGAAACCTCAGGTTTCACTTTCAAAATCTGAGTGATTGAGGATTCCATTCTGATAAAGCATTCCCTGAAATCCCCCCATGGAGGCTGCCAAGAAGGGTCTACCACCCAGTGACGATCCCACTTATAAAAGCACATAGAAGATCCCCTCAAAACAGTCTCATCTGGATCCACATATTGGGGTATATGGAAAATATTGAAGCATGACATTTAAAAATCATCATCCTCTAGTTACCAGTACAAATTCATACAACTTCATTACTGCTCACAAGCACCCAAACCCAACCAAATCCTCAAAAAAGTAATGCTGACACGGAGTACTCCTGGCTCGCCACATGAAGTCACAAATCCTTTCATGTGTCAAGGATCTGGCACCTCTGATACTTGTTCCTGAATGCTGCCAAGACTGTCCCTCTCATGGGCATATTGTCCACCTTTGACCTCTGCTGGAATGCTCCTTATAAGAAAAATCCCTGTCTCTCTTCCCTCTTCTCCTACCTGGTCTCTAGAACTTACCTAGCCCTGGATGTATGTTTATTATGCCTTCTGGGATAACTGGCTTCTAATTCTTTTTCCAGAAAGACAAATAGATAAACTTAGATAATTGTTTCTGGTTGTAAAATTAAAGGAGTTACTTATGGGGCTAAAACAATATCACAGCTGGCAGGGCATTTGCCTTGCAGGTAGCACAGCCGGGTTCAATCCCAGCATTGCATATGTTCCTAGCAAGCCTGCCAGGATTAATTTCTGAGTGCACAGCCAGGAGTAACCCTTGAACACTGCTGGGTGTCTTCAACAAACAATAAAAAAGAGGGGTTGCTTATGCTTACTACATCTTGCTAACTGCTTATCTGAAATATCCAACCTTAAAAAGCAGAAGAAAGTAAATCAAAAGCTTAGGGTTTCTGGAAGATTTTCCCCAAGTTCCTTCGAGTGTATGAATTCTTAGGCTATTTGCATTAACAAATTCATGAATATAGATGTCATTTTCTAATAAGGTCATTCTATGTATCTTTATAATTCAAATTTCAAAAGATTACAACTGTTGGGTGAGGAGATGACTCAAAAGGCTAGAGCCTACAATATACATGCAAGAGTCCCAGATTGCTTCCCTTTCACCATTTGACCCTAGGGAACTGTTCAGAGTAGTCCTTCAGCAGAGCCAATTAGTCCAAAAATTAAAGGAAGAAAAACAGCACTGTTCAAATGTGAAACGGATATGCTTATAAAGGGGGGAAAAGGCCATTCTAGGATTTATCTATTAATAGAAGTCTTTTCAGGGAAAGGCTTTGCATAAGGAAATGGAGAAAACAATGAGTTGGCCCCTACACTGGCACTGAGCTTTATTATATGGTTCTCTGTATTCTGGGTGAAATTTAAAACAGAAAGAAAATTCTTAAATGAGTCAACAAGAATGGACCCATCATCCACAAAGGAACTAAAAGTAGATCTGGATTCTTACTAGGAATTACAACAACAAAAGCTAGAAAACTAGAAGAAACAGTTTTTAAAGTCAGAGAGGTCATAATTATAGTTCATGATGAAGATGTGTGAAGCCTAAAGGACTATCAGGTTCAAAAAAGGAATGTACCGGGGTCAGAGTGGTGGTGCAAGTGGTAACGTGTTTGCCTTGAATGTGGCTAACTTAGGATGGACTTTGGTTTGGTCCCCCAGCGTCCCCCAAGCCAGGAGCAATTTTTGAGCTCATAGCAGGGAGTAACCCCTGAGTGTTACCAGGTGTGGCCCAGAAACCAAAACTCACCAAAAACGGGAATGTATGAAAGTAGATATTTTGAATAACAAGAGTTCATCACAGCATCAAAATTCAGAAAAGGCCCACATGTTGGGGGTAGTGTCGATTGGAATTAAACATCAATACAGGAGAGCAGGTGAAAAGATGCTGTAGTATATTAAATTCTTCATCTGAGCATGCATGAGAAAACTCTCTAGTGGGTGTATAGACTGGTGAAACACATGCATCGAAGGTGGCATCTGTAGGTGGCATGTCCGCATGTTTAAGTAGCAAACACTTGGCAAGAAGGTCAATATTGATTAACTTAAACTCAGTAGTTCTGTGTCAACATCTTAAAGGCAAAAACCAAGAATATTGTTTAAAGGTAAATAGAGCACAGAAAATACAAATGGATACATGTGATATGAATTTAGTCTTTGTACATGAAAAGATCCATAATATTGTACATCAAACCAGCAAGGAAGGATGGGAGCCTAATAAGGTTTTGGACTCAATAGAATTTTTCACTTACCAGCAAGATGTGATATTTTGATGTTTGACAAATACACTATTTGTGTATTACTGTTTTTTGTTTGTTTGTTTTTTGGTTTTTCGGGTCTCACCCGTTTGATGCTCAGGGGTTACTCCTGGCTAAGCGCTCAGAAATCGCCCCTGGCTTGGGGGACCATATGGGACACCGGGAGATCGAACCGTGGTCCGTTCCTTGGCTAGCGCTTGCAAGGCAGACACCTTACCTCTAGCGCCACCTCGCCGGCCCCATATTTGTGTATTACTGTTAAACGAAACAGTAATGGTCTAATGCATACAAGAGAACAAATGTACATGTTACACGGCAGGCAGAGTTCTTGGCCTTCATTACTGCAGAATCATAATCCGGAATCCCTGACTCATGCTCTCTAACTGTCCATTATTAGTGCTCTCAATCACATGACTGTGGACATATGCTTTGACCCAACTACTGCTCTCCACTGACAACAAGAAAAAAATCGAATTATTTAAGGTCAAGGAACATGTCATGAAGGAGTTTCCCATTGTACCTCACTTATTGCCCCACTCACTGCCCTGTGAAACCCAGAAGTCCAGGTATAAGGTAGAAACTCACCCATCCATATCACCTGTGCATCATCATTGGAGATGTCTGGCAGAGTCTTCAATATGACCCCTAAAAACAGGGCAGAGTTAAAGTCCCTCCAGTTCTTTTCTGAACCTTTGGTAATCTCCTTTCCCCCAGGCTCTGCTTGAATACATGTATCTAGTCCAAGAAAGGAAGATATGCCTTGGGAGGTGGGGGGCAAGAGCTAATTCAATAGGATGAGGACATGCTTTCATGCAGTGGTGCAGGAAGTCTAGATTTGGCCTCTAGACCACAGGGAACCCCAAACTATGACCAGGAAAAATACCTCAGAACTAAGCAGGAAGTTATCTCTGTGCCCCACGAAATAAAAGAAATGAAGTGAATGGAGTGCATGTATTTGGGATTGAGAAAGGGTATCGGAAATTCTGTTGTCATTTAAAGTTCTCTTTATCTATGAGAAAGGGTGATTTCCACTTTCTATCATGAATTTATGGTACAGCTTTTGCAACGCAAATTTTCTGGCAAATTCAGTGCATTCCCCTAGAATCAAAATTTTCTATTAGAAATTCTTTTTTCCCCTTGCTTTTGGGTCATGCCTGACAGTGCTCCGCGGTTACTCCTGTTTGGTGCAGTGTCAGACTCAGTGGACCATATGGGATGCCAGGGATGGACATCTGGTCAGCTGTGTCTATGGCAAACACCTTATCCACTGTACTATGGCACGGACTCCACTACTGAACATTACTCAATTTTTGGTAGAGGGTGGGAGGACACTCCTAGGTAGCTTTCTCAAAGGACATGGGGGCCCCTCATGGCGATTCTCAGCTAGGAAATTCCATACAGGGGTCCAAGATGTGACACTCTTGTGATGCTCCAGGGCCATATTGGGCTATGCTGGGTGGTTTCCAGGGCTGTGCCTGAATTGCCTGGGGGAATGTGTTGTGCCTATGATCAAACCTACTTCAGCCCTGTGTAATGCAAGAATTTTAACCATTATCCTATCTCTGAGCCCTCAGTTTCCATTGCATATGTATATGTATATGCCCAGCATCTGCAGACAGGGTAGAGGGTGGGCCCACAGAGTTGGGGCATGGGTACACTGCTGCCTTCTCTTCCCTGGGCCTTTCCAATGAAAATGTGACCTGTTCACAAGATGTCTTCAGGTCAGAATGAAGAAAGGTCCTAAAGGCCCTAAAGGTGTAGGACCCAGGATTCTCCTTTAGCACATAGACAGGGAGGATAACTCAGCACCAGAAGTCCTACCCCTGTGTAGGACCCCCTGAGTTGACATCCTCACAGAAGGCTGAGGGTTCTGGAGGAGATCTATGTTCTCTAAGATCAAAACTGCCAGGTGCTGCCATTTTCTTTTTGCCACCTGTGGAGACAGACAGGCATGGCAATGACAGCAGACTAGTGGGAGTGTTGGTTGCGGGTACAGATGGAGAGGGTTTCTCTGTGCCACTGGACATCTGGTAAAAATCATCTTTCACTGTCCCTTGTGCACCTACAGCAGCATTCTGGATTCAACCAGCTTCAACCTCTATCGCTGAGAGATTTGGATACAAGCGCTCTAGCAACAGAGCAGAATCAGACAAGATAAGGGCACCAATGGAATTTTGCTCTTATGCAAAAGCAGGGAGAAAACATGATATGAAGAACACCAGATCTGCCAACTGTTCTTGGCACTCAGAGTGCCCAAGAACTGTACAACTGTACTCTGCCCAACTGTACTGAGTTTTAAGGTACCACTTTGGTAAAAGATGCAGAGTGGAAACTGCAATCTGTGGACTTGTGCAAGGCAAAGTACCAAGATTCTCAACATTGGAATTGCTCTCATTCAATCTATCCTACTTAACAGGTATTTCAATAGGGATAATCTAGTTGGACTTGAGTCACAGACTCAACACTATGGTAAGGACCTACAGCCCTGATCACTTCTGCCTACTCTAATCTCTTCTATTAACTCTAAGTGGTCTCTCTGCTCATTTTGAAGCCTAGACATTTGAAGCCTCTGAAGGCGAGATCAGGATATTAAGAGGATCAAATAGATTCTGGGTTCACTGTTGATAGAGAAGAAACCAGGAACCAAAGGAATCTTCTTCTGTTATTCCTGCCCTGGCCACTGAGTTCCTAGCATGGATTATGTAGCTGAGCTTCCTCAGAGAGTCTCACTGACCAGGAATTTGATGACTATCTCTGGCACCTGTCCATGGTTTGCATCCTTAAACTTTTGGATTAATGATGACCATTCGATCATGCTTGACCATCATACAAGGGTCTCAATATAGACCTGTGGAGTTGAGAGAAGGGGAGCCAATATCTCCTTATTACAACTGTTTGGGCCAGAACATACCATTTGCTCCAAGTGGCTTGACGGGGGTTGAAAGGTCGATTGAATATCAGAACCAGGTGAAACACAGAACTCTGCTCAAGAGAGGGACAGAGAGCATCAGGGAGAAGAGCACCTTCATGGGAAAAACAAAGGCGCCCAGAAGGAGCAGTGTTCAGAGGCAGCGGCTGATCCCATCAAAGGTGGATGTAGAGCAGTCGTCAGGGCTCATGATAGAAGCAAGTGAAAGGGACTCTTGTCTAGCAGAATGGGGACTGGGTTCAACTGAGGATGGTAGGACAGACACCACAGTTACCTTACCATATCAATATTCTCTTCGTACATGTTTAGAAGCAGGGGCAGCAGAAACATGTGGATATCATTTTTGAAAGAGGATCCCAGGGGCCCGGAGAGATAGCACAGCGGTGTTTGCCTTGCAAGCAGCTGATCCAGAACCAAAGGTGGTTGGTTCGAATCCCGGTGTCCCATATGGTCCCCCGTGCCTGCCAGGAGCTATTTCTGAGCAGACAGCCAGGAGTAACCCCTGAACACCGCCGGGTGTGGCCCAAAAACCAAAAAAAGAAAAAAGAAAAAAAAAAAAGAAAGAAAGAAAGAGGATCCCAGCTTCAGTTGATGAAGTCTTTCTAGGACCTTGCTCAGTGCAATTGCAGCTGCACTCCTCACATGTTTTCTCTCCTGCCAGAAATAGCAAAGGCTGGTGAGGAGTCATGGTCTCCCTCTATTCCTGACAGCGAACATGATTATGTACATGATGTATTCTTTTCAGGCCTCCCAAGCTAATAAGTCCTGGGGTAAGACCCAGTACTAGGGAAGTCAAGACTATGGTTTTTATGTAGCTGGAGAAGATCTTCCCTGTAGGTGGCACTCCAGTTTCAAGAATTTAAGGATTGCATTTGGAAGATTGACATTTTAAAGTACTCAGAGTTTATCTCCTTATACTGTGAGCAATGTTCTTTTTTTGTTTGGTTGGTTGGTTTTTTGTGTTTTTTTTTTGGGGGGGGGGTCACACCCAGCGGTGCTCAGGGGTTACTCCTGGCTGTCTGCTCAGAATTAGCTCCTGGCAGGCACGGGGGACCATATGGGACACCAGGATTTGAACCAACCACCTTTGGTCCTGGATTGGCTGCTTGCAAGGCAAACACCGCTGTGCTATCTCTCCGGGCCCGTGAGCAATGTTCTTAAATGAGGATTGGCCTATATTAATTTGACAGTACTCACCAGAGGCTAATACAGTCAAGATTTTAGCATATTTGTCTTTTGTTCTGTTTTTGTTTTTTGATTTTTGGGTCACACCCGGCAGTGCTCAGGGGTTCCTCCTGGCTCTCTGCTCAGAAATCGCTCCTGGCAGGCTCGGCGGACCATATGAGATACCGGGATTCGAACCAGTGACCTTCTGCATGAAAGGCAAACGCCTTACCTCCATGCTATCTCTCCGGCCCTAATTTTAGTATATTTGAACTGAACAAGCATGGAACAATTATTCAAAGGTTGTCACTGTGCCAAATAATAGCCATGCTAAGAAAGCCAGCCCCTGTAATTGGAGTCTATGCAGTCCATACTTCAATATTAGGATAAACACATGGTGATATTCTGGGCACAGTGAAGATGGTGGCCAAGCAAACAGTAAGTCCAGTTGACATTTTGAGGAACGAACCAGAGGAAACACATTGGACATGTGGCTTTACACTCAGAAATAGTTCCTGGCAGGCTCGGGGGACCATATGGGGTGCAAGGATTCGAACCACCGTCCTTCTGCATGAAGGCAAACATCCTAACTCCATGCTGTCTCTCCAGCCCTCTTCAATCATTCCTTCATTTACGAAGTCCCCAAAGAAATAGGAGATAATCTAGTTTAAACTGTAAACTGACTCTGAAATGTGAATCTCATATCTCCATGACCACACACTGGCTCTAAGTCAGTCCTTAAGTCTAGAGGCTTGTCTTACAGGACCCTCTAGGCCTTTGGAGATATGAGATTCACATTTCAGAGTCATTTTACAGCAGCTAGTCTTTGACTGTAGTGCTCTTTGTACTTCCCAGGTGTTATCTGACTCTCAAGGCACTGTCTAAAAGACTTCTCTACTCCACAAACTCTGCTCGTTTAGGGGATACACATCCCTATTACTTGCTGATTGCTAAGGATTAAAATGACAAGTAATAGGGATGTGTAGCCCCTAAACGAATATATAAAGCACATGCAAAGCTCACAGATGACTGACATCAGGGTGGCCCATATGTACATGAAAATTAAAAAGTACATTATTACTTATCAAGAAAATCCAATCAAAACAACATGCCAATGCTAAGTGCTTAGATCAAGAACACAAAAACAAGCCATGCTGGTGGGGATGTGGTACAAAAAGAACTAACACTCAGTGCTGGTGACATTTTATATGATCAGCCCCTATGGAAAAATGTGAGCATTTACAAAACAAAAAAAGCACTGGCTGGCACCACAGTACAGCAGTAGTATAGCATTTGCCTTGCACGTGACTCATTTGTGTCCTATCCCTGGTATCCCATATGGTCTCCTGAGCAGAAGCTCTGGTCATCACAAGGTATGGCCCAAGAAATAAAAAACCAACCAACCAACAAAAAACCAAAAGCAGACCCAGTATCTGGAATGGAAATCCCATTGCATTGTGTCTAACCCCGAGACACAAAAGTATTCACTTGAAAAGCTACATGCATATTAGTGTTCATTGCAGTGCTCAGTACAAAGCTACAATATGAAAACAACCCAAAAGTCTGGCAGTAGAAAAATAATATGCTAATGAGGTAGGGAAGGAGAGGGAACCGTGAATTATTAGTAGATGGATGCTGAAGTTGGTGGTTTAGAGTTGGAATAGTGAGGGAACTAAACTCTGTCATTAAAAGCATTCTACATCAAAAATGACTAAAAAATGAAGTGTTATGCCAAGTGAAAAAAAAATGTAAATCTAACACTGTGATGTCATTGCCACAAAGACAAGTACAAAGGGAAGTCAAGGGGAAGATACAAAAACGAGAATTTTCTCTTTTTGAATAAAACGATTATTCGAAAGCTCAGCCCTTCTACAAAGAGATGGAAAAAGAAGAGAAATTTGAAGAGTAAACCTGAGGACATTCCAGAGTCAAGAGAGAGAAGATGATATAAAACTGAAATAGAAGAATATTTAGAATGATAAAAGCACGACTGAATTTTAAATTCATATAACTAGTAAAGTCATATGACTAGCTTATATGGCAAGAGAGCTGAGGAGGTCTGGTGATAAAGTCTAGGGAGTAAAGGACTTGCCTTGCATAAGATGGATACTGGTTGTTAGTTGACACCCTATTACCCAAAACAAAGGCACAAAGGCTTTCAGATCAATTTCCTGTTTCCTTTTCACCTATCCTTTTGATGTGTAACAGTCCTTCTGGATCTCACCCAACACTCCCCCTGCTGGTTCAAGTTGTACTGGTGAAATAAAGAGGATCAGAGTGGCATGACAGACCATGAAGCCAGAAGCAAACTGACTCCAAGATAATCTCCTGACTGGCTTGGATTATTACTTCTTTGTGGCTACCTGCTTCAGACTCGTCAGCTTGGGGTTGGAAATACGGCACTGGGATTATTTTACACTGCTTCAAACTATGGCTACCTGAGTACTAATAGAAGTGATATCTGAGCACCAAGCCAACAAAAGTCAGGCAGAAGATACAGCTGAGAGTTGCAACAAAAACAAAACAAAACAAAACAAAATCATTCAGAGTATGGAATCCAGACCTTAGAAACCCTGGGGTCAAGGTCTTTTCTTTTTTTTTTTTTTTTTCTGAGATCTGGGCTTTTTATTTTTTTTATTTTTTTTTTTTTATTATGAGAACAAGGGTGCAAAGAAAGAGGACAAGGTAAAGTTACAGTGGAAGGACAATCACCCATAACATAATTCTCAGAAGTCCCCTTTCTGATATCTTAACTTTGAAATTTCAGCCAAAGAACATTAAGATAAATAAGACAGAATCCATGTACAAATACTTTGTCCCTCAAGTACCCAGATTGTAACACATTATAATATTTTTTAACAGTACACAAGGCAATCTAAAGCCATAAAACTTACTTAACTACTTAAACATTACAGGCATAGTATTTTCTTACATTTCCATATACATGCATATTAGCTTAAGTTAACCTCAAATTTTAAGTGAGTTCTTTTTAAGGATTAGAGTCAAAGGAGCACAGTAAAAGTGGTGTTAGAGTGGCAATTGTTGTTTGCATAGGCCCACCAAAATATGAGGGACATGAAAAGAAATAACCTTGGCCTAAGTACAAAGAGACCAGACCCCTGAAGTTTCCTGGCACAAGACCAAGTCTAGGCTCCAGGCAAGTTAGATCGTCCAATCCAATACATTGTCTGTAGTGCCAACACACTTTTATTTTTCTGTTGTTGGTATCATGTTTCTGTATTAAAGATACTGGAATCTGCATATCTTACATTGAAGTCAGGATGTGGAGCATCCTCTCCTTTTACCTCACAATCAAAGGGCAACGCAGGGAGCCCTGTCCTGTAAGCAGGTCGTTGTTGTTGTTAAGTCTTCTCAGTGTTAAGGGAAGTCTCTTTTGAGCAGGTCAAAGTCTGAGCAGTGTAGGTCTTCTGTGGTAGAGGATTGCTTCCAGGTGATGTTATAGACCAGCCTGGATGTTTCGTGGATGGCTTCCCTGGTTCAGGGGAGAATGGATTATGCCCTTTCTTCTGAGGTCTGTGCCAGGTCGTTATGTCAATGTTCAGGGTGTAAGGTCCCTTTGCACTACAAGATTTGTGTGTTCCAATCGCTATCAGATAGGATCTTATTTGTATGTATAGTATTTTCCCATTTTAATGTGCCTATGCAAATAAGAAGCAATGCCACGTGGTGTTATTGGCGCATATGGGGGCCATAAGAACAATTCCAATGATTCCCATGACATGGTTCAATCATAAGCACTAAACTGGGTGACTCTTCCACCAAAATTCCTTGTTAAACAGCTCAAAAAGAGAAGATAAAAAGTGGTTAGAATCATCACTGTATAAGACAACATTTAGTAAGAATTATAGCTGTCAGAGAAAAAACACAAAATATTCTAAAGAAATACGTGTCCATTTTATGTATCTTGAAACAGTTTGGGGTTGTCACACACAATGTACAGCTTTGGACTGCGATTAGGATTGTACACTACTGAAGTTAAAAAGAGTAATGTAGGTTAGTGATGCTTGAGAGGGGGTTAGAGAGTTAAGGAGTAAAAAAGAGCTTTTGTAGGGGTGTGGGAAAGGGCAGAATACAAAATAAACATTCTGTATATGCAAAACGTAACATAAGAATAAGGAATATTCTGAATACATGAAGTTCTGTAGTTTTTGGATGCCTATGGAGGAATTTCTCACCCCCTCCCCCCAGGGCCCGATTAACCAGGTGTGGCCCTGAAGACCCGCCTGGTGTGGGGGGAATCATGCTCGCCTGGACTAAGTGGTCAGCCCAGGGGTCCTATGGCTAGTTGTCCTGCCCAGAGCCCCCATCATACCAGTCAAAGGCACATGAAATCCTGGCATGTAGAGTGTTCTGAGCCCAGCCGAGCCTCTGTAGTTTTTGGATGCCTAGGGAGGAATTTCTCACCCCCTCCAAGGTCTTTTCATATAAGGAGATTGCTGTCAAATATTAATGGTCATAATGTTCTATGCTACAATCATAAACCCCAACTTCCTATTCCAGTATAATGGAAAAAAAACACCTGATTACCTTTCCTCTAATACCTTTACTTGTGTGATAGCGCATGCAAGAAACACTTTTGGGGCTTAAGGGAGACGGATGTTGGGGGGTCACAGCTAGTGAGCTCCAACCTTATTCCTGGCCCCACTTAGGATCAAAACTAGGTTGATCACAAGCAAAGCATAAATGGCCCATTGTACTATAAGTCCAGAAAGCAAAAAAAATAATTTAATACATGATAGGACTTCCAAAATATTAAGACCAGTTCACAAGGACTGAGAATAGAACTGTCGCTAACACATCAGTGTTCCTGGTGTGAATGTCACAAGGCTGGATAACCTATAGTCACGTCTTCTCATCTCACCATTCTCACCTTTATACAGGCTTCAAGAACAGAAATTCACAGGGGAAAAGCCCTGTGCATACTGATTGAGCCAAGAGCCAGCTTCCGGTTATGCTCAGAACATGAGAAGGTGAATACAAGATACCAAAGAGAGTGGGAGATTTCCTGATTTCATTGCTCCATTCATTTTCTCATGTCACAACCCAAAACAGACCCTTGTGGGAGCCTAAAAGACCCTAAAGTTTTGAGGAAGAAAACAGTCTAGGAATAGAATATTTCTCTGTGATTAGAGAACCTGTGGCTCAAAGATGTTGGGAAAAATCTTCACTAATTTTCTCTCTTTGTCACAGTTTTGGACAGTCATGTTGAGGGCTTTCTAGAACCCACATGATCTTTCTACAATTGCAATTGAGGAGTGCTAGGACAGGAAAAACCAGATAGACACAGGCAGAAGATACTTGGAAGAGGGACTCTCTACTTGTTAATAAACTCCCAAGTTTATCCCACAAATAAGTCTGCTGTTATGTCCTTTGAGAAAATGAAAACTGGATTGCAAAAAAGACAATAATTTGAGTCCCAAACTGACCACTGGATAGCACAATATAGAAGCAGCAAAGACAGAATTCAGAAAAGATTCTGAAATCATACCACACACACAAGACGCAATGAGAACTACAGTGATCCCTCATTTTTCTTGGTTAACAGGGACCAGAACCTTCCGCGAAAGGTGAAAAACTGCGCAGTAGGATTTGCACCTAGGAATTTTCATGTATGCGGGCATAAGAATGTTTTAAATATGTAAGCAATATTTATACTGCACATTTAAGACAAAAATTACAACAGTATACTTATTTACTTAAACATGTCAATACTAATTAATAGGGTTGATTACAAAACCTTATACAGTAATAAAAACGAGGGATCACTGTAAATCCACTTGTACTCTCATTGATTGATGTCGCCCCAATCACGCACCTTTATGAGAGCCCACTGTATGTACTCAGAGTCAACTCGTCTCTGTTTAACATGCAGGGATCCGTCTCTCGTGCCTCATATGAAACAACTTCCACAATGTGGCTTCCAACACGGTTGTATTTTTCTTTTTCATTTCTGTTTTTGGATGAATATTTTGGAAAAAAAAAACCATGAAGCACGGAAGCCACAAAACATAAAGCGTGAAGTGGCGAGGGAACACTGCACTGCCTTATGGTGCACTGTTGAGTCCTCTTAAATATATCATTTTCTTGAGAGTTAGATAAGAATCAGAAACGCATACATGGTACATCTCAATTCATGGGGGAAAGATGGACAGAATATCAAAGTCTACCAAGGAAATACGTGTAGTTATAGTTTCTGAAATCTATCAAGTAGAATCACACGAAGTGTCCCAACAAGCAATAGTTGAAGTAAATACAGAAACTGAAAACCTCAGCAAAGAAATGGAAAACATGAAAAACTATGGGGGGTTTTAGAACTGAAAAATTAAGCACTCCACACCACCACAGCTAGGGGACAGACCAACTGCTCATAAACCCAGAATTTCAAATCCTCTATCCCAACTGTGCTAGGCTGTGGACCTTGCTCTCTTCTACCAAACAAGATCAGGAGCCTGCCAAACCTTGCTGGAATTGCCCTCCCTCATCCAATACATGCCAATGCACTTCTGTTTAGGGACTAAGTGGACCCTCAGGAAGTACACAGCACAGGCCCCAACCTCACAGATCACACCAACACCTATTACCAAGCAGGCAGATGCATTATTATCCATGTGACTCTTATAGTTCTCTCACCACAATACACTTAAAGGCAGGTGAAAAGCCACACCATCTCCTCAGTGCCAGGATACCCATACAAAAGTATTCTAAAACTTTTACTACTAAAACTAAGGAATTAGACCTATCCCTTGACAGGTTTATGAAAACAGTCCAAACAACACTTAGTGTAAAATGTCAGTGCAGGTCAGCACTCAGATCATTAGGGGAATAAAAGTGCCAGATCCCACAAAACAAAAGAACACTGGGAAACCACAGGATTCAGCTAGGTTTGTTAGCAGGATCGGAAATCTGAATAAGACCTCTAGTTTCTCAAATATGCCAAGCCTGGATGAGAAGGACCACAAACCCAAAAAGTCAGAATGAAAACTTGGTAAGTGAAAAAAAAAATTATTTATTCTGTCTCACTAGTAGAGTAACAGTTGCTGAAAGCAACAGAACCAGTGAAGTCAAAGAAAAAGTGCAGAAAAATTCCAGACAATAGAAGGTGTAAAAAGCATCAAAATAAAATGAATATAAAATTGAGAAAATCAGAGAAATGAATGAATGGACAATAGAACTTTAGTATTCAATTGTGTCAATTGATAATTCAACAGAGAGCCAGGAAGAAAGCCCCTATGATGAAGTAACAGTCAAAGACATTCTTGCTGAAAAATTCTCAGTGCAGAAGAGTGTATGCACCCTTATCTTAGGAGCCTGAAGAGGATAAGCTAAGAAGTCTGAAATAAGAACATCCCAAGACACAGCCTGGTCACAATGATGTAAATCATAGAGAACAAATACTGAGTACAGCAAGATCGAAAACGGCAACTACATATAACGCCACATCCTTAAGATTTACAGCTGGGGCTGGAGAGATAGCATGGAGGTAGGACCTTTGCCTTGCATGCAGAAGGACAGTGGTTTGAATCCCGGCATCCCATAGGGTCCCACGAGCCTTCCAGGAGTGATTTCTGAGTGTAGAGCCAGGAGTAACTCCTGAGTGCAGTTGGGTGTGGCCCAAAAGCAAACAAACAAAAAGATTTACAGCAGGAACCCCAGCTAGAGCCAAAGCTTCCAGAAGCCCTGAGAAACAAGAAAAAGAGGGGTGTGTGCCCCCTCCCAAAGAGGACAAAGATAAGTTGAGAGGAGAGATGAAGCCCTTCCTCCACGGAGGTATTAAAGGCTTCTGCTGCCCAGAGGCCCCAAAGCAGAGGAGCACAGTCGCTTTGCTCCACAGTTCTGCTTATCTCCAAACAATAAAGACCAACACAGCATATAGGGGAAAAAAACACTGCAAAGTACAGTATGGGGAAGCATCACAAAACACCACCGGGCTTGGAGAATAAAGCTGATGGATCTGAAGAGTCAACAAGTTCAAGCCGCCTACCTAGCCTCTCTGAAAACATTTTAGGGAGGCAATTTGGAGGTAGTTGAAGGAACTCAAAGAATCCATGGAATGAACCAAATGAATCACAAATAAGAATTAAGAGGGCATGAAAGTAGAAATAAGTCAACTCCAACCCAAAATATCTGGGCTAAAATCACTTGGTAGCTGGAATGAAAACCTCACTGGAAAGTCTCACCAGTGTAAGCATTGCTGAAGATAGAATTAGTGAGCTGGGAAGATCAGGTGCATAACAACTTTATACAACAGAAGAGGCAGAAAAGATCCTTAGAACAATCAGACGATTGAAAAATATCCTCAAAGAACATGAATAGATAAAAATAGAGGTCTGTGATAAATTTAATATAACTACAATTTATTGGAGTCCCAGAGTCCAGAAAGAAAATTTCCATAAAAAATCAAGGGCCCGGAGAGATAGCACAGCGGTGTTTGCCTTGCAAACGGCCGATCCAGGACCAAAGGTGGTTGGTTCGAATCCCGGTGTCCCATATGGTCCCCCGTGCCTGCCAGGAGCTATTTCTGAGCAGACAGCCAGGAGTAACCCCTGAGCAATGCCGGGTGTGACCCAAAAACCAAAAAAATAAAAAATAAAAAAAAAATAAAGTCAAGGCCATCATTGCAGAAAAACTCCAGAGCTAGAGAGTGCATGTAGCCAAATACTCCATGCTCAAAGAGTACTGTTTAAATGAGATTCGAACAAAAACAGCCAAGACACATCCTAATCACAATGACAAATTACACAGACAGTGATGGAATAATGAAGGCAGCAAGATCAAAAAGGGAAATTATGCACAAAAGAGCATCCTTGAGCTTTACAGCAGATTTATCCACAAGCAACCTTCAAGCCTCAAGGCACTGGGGAGATATAGTGACAAAACTCAACAAAATGAATGCTTCACCAAGAGTACTTCACCCAGCCAGACTTACATTTATTTTTGAAGGAAAGATACAGTTTCACAGATGAACAACAGCCAAAAAACTTTACAGACTCAGAACCAATAATAAAAGAACTAAAAGGTCTGATTTCAAGCAAAGCAGACCTAACAGACTCACCAAACTCTCACAAAAAATGACACTAAATGTCATGACATTCAGCTCTCTCAATGTCAGTGGACTAAATGCAAAAGTTAAGAGAGACAGAGTGGCAAAATGGATCTACATGTTAAATCCAATGTTTTGCTGCCTCCAAGAAACACATTTGAATAGTCAGAGAAAACACAGGCTCAAAATCAAAGGTTGGAGAACAATCATTCAAGCGAAAATCCCTTAAAAAATTCCTTTCAAAGGCTGGAGTAGCTTCATTTATATCAGTTGCCACTGATATAATTTTAGACGAATAAAGGCAATAAGGGACTGTGAATCATCTTCTTGATAATCAAGGGATTTGACCACCAGGAAGAAATCACACTCATAAACATATATGCACCCAATGAAGGACCAGCAAAATATTTTAAACAATTACTGACATATTTGAAGAAAGACATTAATTGCAACACAATAATAGTAGGAGACTTCAACACTGTCCTGGCATACCATGATAGGTCAACGAGGCTAAAACTCATTAAGAATATACTAGCTCTGTGTGAGAGAGAATAAGAAGATTGAAGAGGAGGAGAAGCAGAAGAAAGAAGGAGTAGGAAAAGAAGGAGGAGGAAGAAAAATAAGAAGAGGAAGGAAGAGAAGGAGAAGAAGGAAGAGAAAAAGAAAAAGAGGGAGAAAGAGGAAGGGGGGAAGTAGAAGGAGAAGAAACAATAAAGAATAAAGAAGAAAATAAAGAAGAAAAAGAAGGAAGAAAAAGAAAGAAAGAAGGAAGGAAAAAAGAGAAGAGGAGGAAGAGGAGGAGAAGGAAGAGGAGGAGGAAGAAGGGAGGAGAAAGAGAAGAAGAAGGAGGAGGAGAAGAAGGAGGAGGAGAAAGAAGAGGAGGAAGAAAAAAGAAGAGGAGGAGGAAGGAGGAAGAGGAAGAGGAGGAAAAAGAGAAAGAAGAAGAGGAAGAGAAAGAAGAAATTAAGAAATTTTTTCCAGAGAGGTAGCGAGTTTGGGAGAGGAGTGCTGGAAGAGAAATGGGGGAAATTGATAATGTGCATTGATGAAGAAATGGTTTGGCTATGGGTTGGATATTGTATGACTGAAACTGAATCATGAATAAATTTCTTATGGCGTATTTCATAGTGATTCAATTAAAATCATCATTATTAATGAAAATTATTTAAAAAAGAATATACTAGCTCTGAAGAAAGAAAGCAACAGAAGAAATTGTCGTAAGATAAGTGTTTGCCTGTATATATACATACATATATATACATATATATCCACACACATATATGTCTCCCCATTCTGTGAAAACTAAATACACATAATTCTCCAATGTACATGAGTCATCCTCCAAGATAGACCACATGCTGGGAAATAACACATACCTCCATAAAATCAAGAGGATAGAAATTTTAAGAACTACTTTCTCACATCATCTTGCGCTGAAAATAGAAGGGGATCACAGACAGACATAGAGAAAACAACTTTTATAACTGAAAATTAAACAACTCACTACTGAATAACCAGTGGGTCAGAGACAAAATCAAAAAGGAAATCAAAAGATACCTGGAAACAAATGAGAATGAAGACATGGATTATCAGAATTTGTGGGAAGCAGTAGCAATGGTATTAAAAGGAGAGTTTGTAGCTTTACAAGCATTTGTCATGAAGGAAGATGGGGCCTACAGAAGTAATTTAATGGACACAGCTTAAACATTTGGAAAAAGGACCAAAAATGAACCAAAAATAGGAAGAAGGAAGGAAATTATAAAGTTTAGAGTAGAAAATATTGATCTGGAAATACAAAAAACAATCCAAATGATCAAAGAAAGGAAGTTAGTTAAAAAAAAAAAAACCAAGGTGGACAAACCATTAGCCAGTCAAACACAAAGAAAGGGAGAGAGATTAACTTACTAAACCAAATTATAAATGAATGGGGGAAATTAATACAAATACTTTGAAAATCTATGCCTCAAAACATAAGAACCTGCAAGAAATGCATAAATTCCTGGACACCAATAACCTTCCAAGTTTCAACCAAGATGATCTGGCATATCTGAACAGAGCTATCACTAATGAGGCAATAAAACTGGTAAATAAAAGTCTTTCCCAAAAACAAAACCCCAGGCCCACATGGATTTACACTAGCAAATGCTTTCAAAGCTTTCAGGACTTACTGCCAATCCTTTTCAGGCCGTTCCGGGAAAATCACTCCCAGATAGTTTTTAGAAATCTAAAATCATCCTGGTACCAAAACATACAGAGATGCCAGAATAAAAAAGAATTATAGAACCAATATCCTTAATGAATACAGATGCAAAGATCCTTAACAAAATCCTACCAAACAGGATGCAATACCTTATAAAGGTCATATACCATGACCAAGCAGAATTCAAACCGGAGATGAAAGGATGTTGAACATACACAAACCAATCAATGGAATACAACATATCAACAAAAGGCAAAAGAAAAACCATATGATCATATCAATCGATTTAGAGAAAAGCATTCACTAACGTTCAATACCCATTCATGATAAGAACTCTCAACAAGATGGGACTGGAAGGCACTTTTCTTAATATAGTCAAGGTCATATACCACAAGCCAATGGCAAATATTATTCTCAACGGGGATAATCTAAAAGCCTTTGAAAACTGGTACAAGACAAGTCTGCCCCCTCTCACAACACCTATTCAACATAGAACTGAAATTACTTTTGGGGAGTCTAGCAGGAGGGGGTTTGGCAGGCCACCGCCATGCCGGAGGCTTTCCTAACCAGGCCTAGTGGGGGTGCGGGACTCGGGTAACCCCAGCACCCCTCTACCACCTTGCTCCAGATCTCCAGGGCTTCCCCGGGCCACATGCCTGGGCAAGCCAGTGAGTTGGGCCCCTTGGTGGAGCTTGAAGGTACCCTGGGCTTTCCCCCATTATCCATTCAGCTCCTTAGGGAGGGTCTGGGTGGGGCCCTGAACTTCTGGCCTCCCAGCTTCTTTAAGTCACTGGTAATCTCTGTCCAGTCTATATTTTCAAAATTGCATGGGGGCTATAGCCCCCTTGCACACAAGAAATATTAATAATACTCACTATCATTGAATTATGCTTTTATGTATGCAGAATGTCCATTTTGTACTCTGCCCTTTTGCATACCCCTTCATAAGATCATATTTCTCTTTAACTTCCTTAACTCCTATCATTATTACTCCTCATTTACCCTTTCTAAATTAAGTACTGTAGAGTCCTAAGTCACAGATCAATATGGTGCTCTGGAGTTAACACCCACCCAACAATTTTAAATGGCATAAAAAGGACACTTAAGTCTCTTCAACATTTTATGGGTGTTTTCTTTGACGGCTATAACTTTTGCTCAATATTTTCTTATACAGTGATGATCCCCCCACCATGTTTTTGATCTTCTCTTTGTGAACTGCTCAATATGAAATTTGGTGTGAAAGAATCCCTCAGTTTAATGCTTATGTTTGAACCAAGTCATGGGTATTGTTGGAAATGTTCTTACGCCCCCATAAATCTGATAGCACCACGTGGCTTTATTTCTTGTTTGCTTAGGCACACTAAAATGGGAAAATACTATACATACCAATAAGTTCTTATCTAATAGAGATGGGAACACACAAATCTTGTAGTGCAATGAGACCTTACACCCTGAACAATGACATAAAGACCTGGTACAGGCCTCAGAAGAATGGGCATTCTCCATTCACCCCTGATCTAGAGAAGACATCTACAAAACATCCAAGGTTGTATATAACATCACCTGAAGGCATTCCTCTACCAGGGAAGACCCTACAGCTGCTCTGACATCGATCTACTCAAAAAAGACTTCCCTTAACACTAAGAAGACAACAAAAACAATGACCTGCTTACTGGACAGGGCTTGCTGTATTGCCCCTTAATTGTGAGGTTTGTCTATAACATCACCTGGAAGCAATCCTCTACCACGGAAGACCCTACCACTGCTCAGACATCGTCCTGCTCAAAAGAGACTTCCCTTAACACTGAGAAGACTTAACAACAACAACCTGATTACAGGAAAGGGCTTCCTGCATTGCCCTTTCATGGTGAGGTGAAACAAGAAGATGCTCCACATCATGACTTCAATTTAGGATATGCAGATTCCAGAATCTTTAATACAGAAACATGATACCAACGACAGAGACTGTGTGAAAAGTGTGCTGGCACTACGGACAATGTCTTGGATTGGACGATCTAGCTTACCTGGAGCCTAGAGTTGGTCTTGTGCCAGGAAACTTCAGGGGTAGGATCTCTTTGTATTTAGGCCAAGGTTATTCCTTTCCATGCCTCGCATATTTGGTGGGCCTATGCAAACAACAATTGCCACTCTAACACCGTTTTTACTGTGCTCCTTTGACTCTAACCCTTAAAATGCACCCACTTAAAATTTGAGGTTAACTTAAGCTAATATGCATGTACATGGAAATGTAAAAAATACTATGCCTCTAATGTTTAAGGAGTTACGTAAGTTTTATGGCTTTAGATTGCCTTGTGTGCTGTTAAGAAATATAATGTGCTACAATCTGGGGACTTTAGGGACAAAGTAATTGTACATGGATTCTGTTTTATTTATCTTAACATTCTTTGGCTGAAAGTTCAAAGTTAAGATATCAGCAAGGGGACTTCCTCTGAGAATTATGTTATGGCTGATTGTCCTTCCACTGTAACTTTACCTTGTCCTCTTTCTTTGCATCTTTTGTTCTCATAATTCAAAATAAAAAAAATTAAAAAAAAAAGAAATTACTTTTAGGCAAGAAAAGGATATCAAGGGCATCCAGATAGGAAAGGAAGAAGTCAAGCTCTCACTGTTTGCAAATGATATGATACGATATTTAGAAAACACTAAGAACTACAAAAAAAAAAAAAACCCTCTGGGAATAATAGGTTTGTATAGAAAAGCAGTAGGATACAAAATTAATTCAAATAATGATAGAGAAGAAATAGTTAAAAAATCTCATTCACATTACTGCTACATAAACTCAAATACATTGCAGTCAACTTAGCCAAAGAGCTATTGAACCTATACAAAGAAAACTACACAACACTGTCTCAAGAAATAAAAGATGATACCAGGAAATAGAAGCATATACCCTGCTCATTGATTGGGAGGATCAACATTATTAAAGTGGAAGTACTCCCTAAAGCACTCTACAAATTTAATGGAATCACTCTATGGATACCAATGTCATTCTTCAAAGAAGTGGATCAAACACTCCTGAGATTCATATTGAAGAATAAATGCCCATGAAAGCTAAAGCAACCCTTAGGAAAAAGATGGGAGGCATCACTTTTCCCAACTTTAAATCATATTGCAAAAAAATACTCATCAAAACATCATAGTACTGATAAAGACCCTCAGATCAATGGAATAGACTTGAGTATTCAGGAAATGAACCCCAAAGGTATGATCAATTCATCTTAGCTAACGGGGGGTGGGGGGGGAGGGATGCACAATGGTATAAGGAATGTGTCTTCAACATGTGGTGTTGGAGAAACTGGTCAGCCACAAATAAAAAATACAGAACTCGGGCTTCTATCTAACACCAAGTACAAAGATGAAATCAAAATGGTGCAAAAGCTTGATATCAGACCTGCAACTATTAGGTATATAGAAGAAAACATAGGCAAAATACTCCATGCCATTGAGATTCTAAAGGAAGAAACACTACTGTCAAAACAGGTGGAAGCAGAGATCAAGAAATGTGAGGATTACATTAAATTAAGAAGATTCTACACCTTTCTTTCCACAAAGAAAACACTGGTGAGTATACAAAGGCTACCCACGGAATGGGAGAAACTATTCACCCAAATCCAATCCAACTGATAAGGGGCTAATTTCCAAGATATACAAGGTACTAACAGAACTTAACCAGAAAAAATTCATTTTAACCCCATCCCAGGTCACATAAATGAAGCAGACAGAGCCTGGATCCACAAAGTCAGTGTGGCAACAAGCTACACATATACCTCCAAATCTTAGGAAGATACAGAGAAGAAAAGAGAGGCAACAGGCACAGCAATGGCTGAAGGTGAGGAATCAAAGCTTCTCTCCAAGGGAAAACCAAACTTCAAGCCTCAATACCTTTTCCTAAAAGGCTCAGCAAATGAGCTTCAATCTTTGTTCCATCTCTAAACAGATTCCAGAATTCTCTTCAACTCAGTGAAAGAACACCCCCATTCATAAACAGCTAGAATCTGACTCGGAAGTACCATCTTTGTAGATTACTCCAGCTGAGAGTGAGCTCAGACTGCCTGAGGTGACTCTGATCCAATGAGTTCCATACTTGTGAGGAAGCAGGTCTCATAAAGAAAGAAAGGATCCTTGTGGGAAAAATGGAGGGATGTGCCATGATCAGGAATCACCAGGAACAAGGAGGGATGCAGGGAACAGTTTCTCCTTCAGAGGCTCCAAGGAGAAACTAACCCACCCATAGCTTGAGTTTGAATTTCTAGGCTTGACCACAGTGGGAGAAGAAAGAAAGAAAGAAAGAAAATACATTTCTGTTGTGTGCAGGAACTCTGTAGTGTTATTATTATGGTCTCCCTAGAAAAGGAAAGCAGCAATCTTCCTGGGCTCTTCCCCACTGACCTCAAAAAGGAGCTCGATCCCTTCTCATCAACAACAGCTTTCATTAGGTGAACCAGAGATTGAAAGGTCTTCTTGAAGATTATCTGGGGAGAAAAGAGGGACACAAACAATTGGCATGTTCTCAGTCCCATCTCACTTCCAAGACCTTGTCAGTCTGTGACTGTCCAATGGAGTCTTTTTGAAGAAATTCTGCCCTTTCAGTCAATACCAGTCTCAGTTTCAACAGCCTACTCTGGCCTTCTACTAAAAAGAGGAAATGCCACTTTTCTGTTCATTAGAATGTGCAGTAGGTGCCAAAGACCTGGGATATCCTGAGGACATGGCCAACCCCAATTCTGCTCCAGTGAGGCAGCCAGCCTTCTATGCAACTGCCATACAAAACCTACCATGCTCGGACATGGCACTGTCCCTAACACTGAGAGTCAGGAGAGGATCTCACAGCATGGAGCACATCCCCTTGCACGTGAATGTGCCAGGTTTAGGGTCCCACCCTGCTCTGTAAATGAAGACACAGCCTTGTTGGCCAGTCCTCAGAGGCCCAGAGCGGTCCTCTGTGCGTTCTACAGACAAGAATGAACTACATGCAACACAGAACACACTCATCACAGACATTCCCTTTGGTGCCTCAAAAAGTGGCATCTAGGGGTGGAGTGGTGGCGAGAAACGATAAGGTGTCTGCCTTGCCAGCGCTAGTCCACGACAGACCGTGGTTTGATCACCCGGCTTCCTGTATAGTCCTGTATAGTCCTGTATAGTCCCGTAAGCCAGGTGCATAGCCAGGAGTAACCCGAGTGTCACCAGGTGTGGCCCAAAAAATAAAACAAAACAAAAAAGTGGCAGCTAGGTACCCACTGTGCTGTGGCACTCAATAAAGATCGTCAGGAACTGAATGAATAAGACCGGGATTCCTGCGTGTTCCATTTTATAGCCCTAAGCCTCCCCCAACAAAGCTTTGCATATGTGGTTGGTGCTTTGTAAATATTTGGTCACAACCAGACAACAACGTCTTGGAAATAAGATGTCTGAATTCCTGAATTCAGAATCCTGAATTCCTGAATTCAGAATCCTGAATTCCTGAATTCAGAATCCTGAATTCCTGAATTCAGAATCCTGAATTCCTGAATTCAGAATGAGATTTCTGAATTCCCAATCTACCCAAAGACTAAATCAAGTCTATTCGGTGACAGGAAGACACACTTAGAAGTCTCACAAACATATCCAAGCATCTGTTTCACAAACATACGTGGAAGATTCTCTGGATTATTTCTGGACCTGTAGATCTGTAGATATGATAAACAGCTCTTGGGTCCCTCCCTTCTGAGATGACAAAACACTCTCCCCATTTCCTTGTTTGATCCTCAGCTCTACTTCAGGGACCTAAAGGTGATTTTTGCTCCTACGCAAATGAGGCTACTTACTATCCTTTGCAAAAAAAAAAAATAAATAAATAGAAAAAAAAAAGCAGCAGCACAAACCTTTTTATTATATAGTTGCTGGTTGGGGATTTCTGAATTTTTTTTGTTTTGTTTTGGGGTTTTTTTGGTCATTTTTGTAGTTGCTGGCTTTGATTTTTTGTTTGTTTGTTCTTTGTGTTTGTTTTGGGGTTTTTTTGTTTTTGTTTTTGTATTTTTTCTTGTTATTACTTTGTTGTTTTTGTTTGTTATTGTTTTCCATTTTGTTACCTTTTTCTTTTTTCCTTTCCCTCTTATAAATTGATATTTTTTTTCTTTTTCTGTATCTCCACAGAACCACATTGCTTGAATCATCTTGTTCAGCCTCATAAATTGAAGGGGATAATGAATGGTACCAGGTCCAGACACTCTCATGAACATTTAGTGAAAAAAAAAATGATCAGACCTGAACATCAAACCCAACATCAACGACAAAAGAATCTATACCTAACACACAGCAAGCTGTACAAGAGGGGACCGGTTACACTAGTATTCTGCGGGTAAAGGAGGGAGATATGGGATGCATGCTGGGAACACGGGGGAGGGAGGACATAACTGATGGTGGGAATGCCCCTGATTCACTGTCACTATGTACCTTAAATATTACTGTGAAAGATGTGTAATTCAATTTGGCCACAATAAAAATTAAAAAAAAAAAAAGATGCTGTCATTAGAAAGCTACACAGGAGACAGACTGGATCTTCTCCAGCCCCACTCCTTCCCCATTTCCACACTCCACCCTCTATCATACTCCCACATTATTCCTCCAAGCTTTATGACCTGTATTGCCTCTTTTTAGAGCCTTTTTGATCCTTGGACCTACCTCCTTATCCATGACCATCAAAAGGCCTGGGATTAAGGCGAACTCAATTATTTGTGGAATGATTGAATAAAAGGTCATTGGAGAAATGGAACTGTGAGTGAATAGATGGAATAAAGGGGGAGATTAAAAGGAACAAATGAGCGGCTGCATGGATGAACAGGGTGATTGAGTGAGTGGTCACAGATCTAGTAACCTTCCCAATATCACTTACCAAAAGATTGATCATGAGTTCCTGAGAGGACATAAGCTGGGGGGCTAAGTTAAGAAAAAAATAAAGAAAATATAATGAGTCCAAGGTCTATGTGACTAAACTCCAGCCCACACTGGCAGCCCAACATCAGTATTTCCCAAGATGAGAAAAAAACAAGTGGCAGGGAGGCATGATGCCAAGTGCACAGAGGCATGTGACATTTGAACTCAGTCTAGGAAAGATGCATGTTCAGCATAATTCACACACACCTAGCATAAGCTGAGTCAACTACCTCACCCTATCCTGAATCCCATTGAGATGCACATCATAGATGGGCTGAGTTAAAAAGAGGCTCAGGGCTATTAAAAGAGGCTCAGGCTTGGGACTAAGGAAAAAAGAGAGTCAGGAAAGGCTACAGAATCATGACTTCATAATTAATAATACCATCTTTGTGTCTTAAATCCAATGATTTTCACATGATGTCTAAAGGGAGAAGGAATAGTGCCCAAGTTACTTGACTCTCCAATGGGCCCTAGCATCAAGTTATTGATATTGCCCCAACCCTTTACCTGAATCCTCCCATTCTGAACAGAATCTGATCCGCAGCCCTCAAACCACACACAACTGTCACCTCTCTCTTGCAGACACAGCCTGCCTGGCCCCAGACTGGGTGCCCCTAGGAATCTGTGTTCTCAAAGTCACCCCATCAGAAATAAACCACCAGTACTTACAATTGAGGTGAAACCTGTTGAGGTAGGGTTCCTGGTCCTGAACCATCTTTCTCATTAATATTTCACTCATTGGCACAAATAATGAACAATTCTTAGGGTGACAAATCACAGTGACCAGCTGTGGTAAGCTGACCTAGCAGGGAATGAAACAATGCTTTCAATGCCAGCCCCAAGTCCATTTGCCCCAAGCTACTCTCTGATTTCCAATCAATACCTTCCTTCCCTGGGAGCCTGGACACTCATGCTGCTCCCTCCCGCTGCTTATCAGTAAAGCACCAACAAGTCCTCAGCTCCATGTCATGAGGGCTGAGAGGAGGCACAGCAGCCTCCTGAAATGGGGAAGCCCGAAGAGCACTCCAGGAGTAGGTGTATGTACTAAAGGCCAAGGGGACAGGAAATGTGGTGCCAAGCATAGTGGTGACTGCAGGAAGGAGACAGCCATGTCCTGCCCTTCCTCCTGATTTCTTAGCAAATTCTGATTGATTTCTCATGGCTTATTCTCCCTTACCCTCTTCTCATTTCTGAACCATACCTCAAGGCACCTGAGAGTTGGGGAGGAACAGGCATGGAGGAAGAGGTGAGGAGCACCTGTCTTCCATGTTCACAGCAGGGAAAACTACAGCCCAGCCAGAAATACACTCATGATTTCACAGGGTGAAAGAGGCCGTGCAATGTCCAGCTGCTTCTCTAGGCTCTCCCATAGTATCCTCAACTGTTCCCCCAAACCACTGCTTTGATACCCAGAGGTTGAGTGAGAAGCTATGGAACTTGAGGTGTTGCAAGCAGCCCCTGACGGGGTTGACTGGTGGAAGGATAGAGGATGAGGTCTTTCCCCTCCAGCTCGGAGCACTCGTCTGCACCCTGTCTAGCCGACGGTTCTGAGGTGAAACGGCGGGTAAACAGCTCGCAGACAGTCAGGCAGGCTTGTGGAAATATTAGCTTTATTCGGTGGGCAAGACTGAAGTCCAAAGACTCAGCCTCAGTTCCAGCAAAAAGCCTCTCGCCTTCCACAGACCCGTTTTTATCCCCAGAATCAGGTACCACCCAATGGTGGGATCAGATACCACCCAATGGTAGAAGCAGAATCAGGTACCACCCTAGGGTGGGGGCAGAATGCCAGATCACACCCTAGGGTAGGGCACAATCACCGATCAGGGTAGGGTCAGTAACATCATAATCCACTAAAATATTTACATACACAACACTTGAGGGATGGATTTACTATACTCGGGTGAGAAGGAGGGGGCAACACTATTTTATAGTCAGGAAAGTGAGGGGGCCCACTGTGTCCCTGAGTGAATGTACCATCACTAGCAGTCGTTGGCCTTCCAGTTGGCAATCCCTTTTAACCTAGAAATGGAAAAGAGTATGGGAAGGTTGAAATTGTGAACAGACGCCACCCTCCTTGACTCACCTCCCCTCCTACTCCCAACCCTCTCCTCCCTTGCTCCACCATCAATCCAGACCTTCCTCTGATCCTACCAATGGATCCACACTCAACTTCATGAGCTCTAGGAGGAGAATGTTGCCATTAGGGGACAACAAATAATCTTCCCCAATCATCTCTTCAATCAGCTGAAGGAGGTCATCATATACCTGGGGAGACACAGCCAGGATGAGCCAGAGAATAAAACTGGAGACCACCTAATAGCCCTTCAGTGTGCAAGAGAACTAAAAAAAAGCAAAACCAAGCCAGGGAAGGGATGTCCCTACAGACTCAAGCCCAGTGTGCTTCTTCAGGGAGCTTCAGAAACAAACCTAACTTCTGGCTGGGCCCTCCTCACGCTATGCTACTGGGGAACCTAAGCATGCATAAATGGTATCTTCAGATAGAGAGACTAGCAAAAATGTGGAGCCAGAAGAGAATGCAAGTCCAGGCTAGATCCCATACACTGGCATTCAGCAGAAAACCCAGGCAACAGTATCAAGATTCTGGGCTCAACATTGAGGTTCTTGAAGGGTTAGGAAGAGTCTGAAGAGTTGGTCTTTCTAAATCATTTTCCACCATTTTCTTCCAGTTCCCAAGCCCAAGTTCATAGACCATCCATCCAGTACAATTCTGAGGTGATACCATTTGTGCTGTCTGAACTCAGCGGCAGATCTTGGTCAAAAAGGGCCTCCTGGAGCCTCACTTAGTGGACTGAGTACATCTATGCATGCTGGAATAATAGACTTGAGCCCAGGCACAAAAAGGTGCCCTGAGAGGGCCAGAAAAGACCTCCAACATCTGAGCACTGCCAGGTTTGCTATTTTACTCCCACCTCCAAATGAGAATGGTACAGCAGGTAAAACATTTACAGTGCATGCTGTCAAATTACATTAGATTCATGGCAACCTATATGGTCCCCTGAGCCTGACAGAAGTAATTCTTCAGCACAGAGCCAGGAGAAATGAGTAGGCACTACCAGTCTGGCCCAAAAATCAAAAGAAATTGCAAAATGAAGGAAGAGAAGGTCAGAGGAAAGAAGGGACGGAAGAAGGAACTGAGAGGAGGGATAACAAAGAGAGGTAGGAAAGAATGAAGAAATGACAGAAGGAAGAAAGGAAAGAAGGAAGGAAGGAAGGAAGGAAGGAAGGAAGGAAGGAAGGAAGGAAGGAAGGAAGGAAGGAAGGTAGGAAGGGAGGGATGGAGGGAGGGAGGGAGGGAGGGAGGGAAGGGAAGGAGGAAGGAAGGGAAGGAGGAAGGAAGGAAGGAAGGAAGGAAGGAAGGAAGGAAGGAAGGAAGGAAGGAAGGGAGGAAGGAAGGAAGGAAGGAGGGAGGGAGGGAGGGAGGGAGGAAGGAAGGAAGGAGGAAGGAAGGAAAGGAGGAAGGAAGGAAGGAAGGAAGGAAGGAAGGAAGGAAGGAAGGAAGGAAGGAAGGAAGGAAGGAAGGAAGGAAGGAAGGATGGAAGAAAGGAAGGGAGGGAGGGAGGGAGGGAGGGAGGGAGGGGGAGGGAGGGAGGGAGGGAAAGAGGGAGGGAGGGAGGGAGGGAGGGAGGGAGGGAGGGAGGGAGGGAGGGAGTCTTGAACCCACACCACTGAAGATGATTCAGTCCTCTACCTATGGCTGTAAATTCTCAAGGGTTGAAATGACATTTAGTCCCCGCTGGGCACACCATTGCTTCCCAAAGAAACGTGTAGTAAGTAGGTTAAACACAGCCATTCTCTCTCAAGCCTACTGAGATTTGGAAGAGCTAAATGTGACCCGCAGCCAATCCTGACAAAGAGTTGGGTGAGTAATCCTCATTATCATCCTCACCAGCTTCCTGTTCCTTTTCCCTTCATCTCCATCTCAGAAAGCCCTCAACACTCAGGGACATCACACTGGCTGCTCACTCCTTCAAGATTCAGCCTCAGCACTTCAATGGTTGACTGCACCGCCTCTCTCTTCAGCTCAGTACTCTGGGGCCCTGAAGAGAAGACACACACAGAGCTCAAGTCAGCTTTCAGGTGCTGTCACTGCTACATGGCAGTGGGGTAGGAATGGCATGAATATGCAGGCAGTGTGTGTTTATTTTGCATGTGGTCAATATAGGTTCAATCCTCAGCACCACATAAGTAACTGAGTCCCTCCAGCTCTGCCAGGAGTGATACCTGAAGCTGAGCCAAGAGTAAATATTGACAACCACCAAGTATTGTCCAGAAACAAATAGAGGCAGGAGGGGGAAGAGAAAGAACATTCTCTGTATTCAAAGGCCATGTACCAGCCATGCACCATTGCTCTGCTTTAGCCCTGATAGAAAGAGACCTAAAATATGTACCCTGGAGATGGTCCCCTGGCTCTGTTGAGAAACCTTCCACTTCAGTCCATATCTCCCACCATGCCATTCTCTACACTGCCAGGGACTTCTATCCTCAGAATGGTGTTCTCTTGTCTTCTTCCCTGGGAGTTCTCCATCCTCTCTTTCCTGTTCTTAACACATTATCATCCTCAGCCCAATTCATGGCTCCTACTTGATACCTTTTCTGCATGCCTGTGTCATTTTGCCATGTTCAAATGAAAGCTAGGTACTACCAAATATGGCGAGTCCCCCAGAGAAAGCTCCTCTTGGAGGAGAGCAGCAGTACCCCTATTTCCACTCACCTTCTCGGAGGAAATAACTGAGGGATTTCAAGGCCAAGTCGATTGTCCCTGGGTCCCTTGATTTAATCCCTTGGCGCAACAACTGCACTGAGACTAGAGAGGTGAGAATACAAGGAAATAAAAATTACACCGGAGAGGATTTGAGAAACTTTTAGGGTATCAGTGATTACTCAGGTGAGGCATATGCAAGCAAATGCCTTCCTTACTGTGCTACTTATTGGTTTCTCAGGGCTTTCTCCAGGGACTACTCTCTGGAATCACACGTGGTAGGATTTGTGAAACTTTTTGGGGTGGCAGCAAAATTACTCAGCAAATGCCTTCCCTGCTATGCTATCACTATGTCTTTGAAAGCTAAATATATGAAGGAAATAATACCATTACCTCTGAGACTAGTTTGAATAGAAAATCCTTAGTTTAGAATTTCATTTCATACAGTACACCAAGATTAGTACCATTGGAAAACCCCCTCATCAGCATCATAATTTAGCCTGGGCAGCCAGCACTGGCTTCTTCTCACCCATATCATCCAAGATCTGTACCACAGAATCTAAGAAATATCCTCAGAATCCATCCCAGCCCTGACCTGATGTGGACACTGTAAAGAAATTATAGAAATTGTATAGGCTAAGCACTGTGTAGCCTCCTCCTCCACTCACCTCCTCCTCCACCAGATCTTTTTCCACAACAAAACTCTAATTAGAACTCGAAACCACCAACCACCTAAAAGAAGAGGATCAGATTAAATCAGAGCAGTGCCTCCTGCTTACCTGTTGAAAAAAATCTCATTTGAACAACGTTTTGGGGTTAAGACCTATCCCCATACCTCACTGTGTCCTGAATCAAGTACAGTAAGATAGGAATCTATAGCTCCTCAATGGTTACTTCAGGTTAAAATTTTTCTTAGTTTCTTTACTTTACCTGCCCCAGTCATCCTCTAATGACATTCGTGGCTTCCCGATAATGCAAATTTTCTCTGAGCCCTTAGGACATATCTTGGACCGATGATGTAGGTAGGGGGAGTAGAAATGTGCCTAGCTGTGAAATTCTGGTCTATAGCACTCCATCTTTATTAACATTTTTATATAATATTTAATTTTATGTCTGTTTTTATACATAAAAGATATATTTTTGTTTATTCAAAAATGCATTTATCCAAATTGTGCCTTCCCCATAGAAAATATGCACAATGATCATTTTCTCCTGTTAGCAAGAAAAGAGCTGCAACAGAAATATATAAAATCAACTTGTGTTGATGGAAAATTGTGTCTTTGTTCTTTTTTTTCTTTTTTTTTATTGTGACTGAAGTTCATTTACATAGAATTATTTACGATACATAAAAAATATGGAACGCTTCACGAATTTGCGTATCATCCTTGCGCATGGGCCATGCTAATCTTCTCTGTATCGTTCCAATTTTAGTATATGTGCTGCCGAAGCGAATCACAAGCATATACATCTGAAAAAATGGCATAGACCTCCAGGTACTTGCAACCAATTTGACTATGTATAAATGGATTAAAAACTGAACAAGAAGCCCAGAGTCGGTCTTATGCCAATAAACTTTGGGGGTAAGGCCTTCTTGTAATCAGGCCAAGGATTTTCTTTCCTTTTTCCCAATATTTTTCTGGGCCTATGCAAACAACAGCAATTGCCACTGTCACACCTTTGTTATTCTTTTTTAACCCTTATCCTTTAAGAAATAAAAACAATTTACTGAACTTAAAAACAAATAACTGTAGTAGAATGCCTGTCTCGAATACAGGCAGGAGATGGAAAGGGGGGAGGGGGCCTTGGGAGGGGGGAATGTTACACTGAAAAGGGGGTGTTCTGTTTGTGACAGTAACCCAACTATAACCATGTAACTTAAATAAAAATATATTTTAAAAAAAAACTGAACAAGATCTGTGGATTAAACTCTTAGCTGGTAGTACATGGACTATATCTAAGAAGGTGAACTGCTTAAAAGAATTACATTAGACAATTTTCATCACATATTTTTCCACTTAATTGTTTGAGTTAATTTGGTAACACACAAGCAAATCTGCTGCAATATTGAAGTGCCTGAAGGTCAACCGCTGACATTCCCAGACACAGAGAATGATAACTCCTTTCTTTTCATATCACAAGACACATTATGGCAGCCCCACTATCTCCTAACCAGCACCACCCACAACCCTGCAGAAGAGTGATTCTAGCAAATCCCTAAAATCCTTAAAATACCTAAAATCCTTCCTTCCTTGCCCTGAATGTTTGTCTAACCTCCTACCCAGTCATAACTCTGCTCTCCAAATATCCTCCCCCAATTGCCGTATTTAGGGCTAACATCCACCTCCAAACCACCACCCTGCCACTAAAAACCCTCAAAGACCAGGAGCAGTTAAAACAGCCAGTACCTCTGGTCAATTTTGGGGAAATAATCTCACCTCAGCAGCCAGCCCTGACAAGTGTCCGGGCTCAATATCCCACCATGTTCCCTTTGGGGAGACTTAGGCTGAAGAGGTTCTTGATCCACAACTCAAACTCAGAAGAGAAATCTCTGTCAGAAATAATGCTTCTTCTTTGTGTGGCTTTCTTGGGGTCCAAACTTATTGGTATTATGGGCTTTCTTCATGGACTGCCCTCTGGGATCACACCTGGTAGGATTTGTGAAACGATTCGGGGTGGCAGCGTTCACTCAGGTATGACACGTGCAAGCAAATGCCTTCCATGCTGTGCTATCCTTGTTGCTTACAAAGCTAAATATTTTAAGGAAATAATTTCTTAACTCAGAGGCCAGTTTGCATGAAAATCCAGTTTAGGACTTTCACTGCATAGAGTACTGCAATCTTAGCACTATACCCCCATTTAACAATCCCTTCACTTGATTCATAACTTACCCTGGACAGCCAGCACTAACATTTTCCTCCTGCACCACCCATGGTCTGTACCACAGATACTAAGGTATATCCCTAAAATCTCTCCCAGCCCTGCCCTGATGTGGACACTGTAAAAAAATGCTGGACACATTGTAGGCAAAACACTGTAGCTAGGCTCCATCCCACACTCACCTCCTCCTCCACCAGATTTTCCCAACACCAAACTCCAATCACAACTCCAAACCACCAACCACCTAAAAGAAGAGGATCGGATTAAACCAGAGCAGTGTCTCCTGTTCAACAATTGAGAAACTATCTCATTTGAGAACATTTTGGGGCAAAGAACTAACCCCATGCTTCACTCTGTCCCATATCAAATACAGTCAGCATGGGAAACTTAGCTCCTCCATGTTTATTTAAGGTTAAAATTATTCTTACAGTTTCTTTACCTTACCCGCCCCAGTCCTATATCATTTAATGAGACAATTTGCTTCATGTAATTTTTATCTGAGCCCTTCGGACATATATCTGGACCCATGATGTAGGTGTGGGGAGTAGAAATGTGCTTAGCTGTGAACTGCTTATCTATAACACACCAAGTCCTTTAAAATTTATATGTCATCTTTCCTTTTATGTCATTTTTTTTCATAAAATAGATATTTTGCTCATTCAAGAATGAATGTGTCCAAAATTATGCCTTCCCCATAAAAAATGTACAGTGATCGTTTTTTGATGTTAGGGAATAAGCTGCAACAGAAATACTCCTTCCTCCCAAAATACCAGCAACACTGTGGCAGTGACACTGTCTCCAATCCAGCACCACTCACAGCACTGCAGATCAATGATTTTTAGAAATGTCCCTGAAATACACCCTTTCCCTGTCCCGAGTGCCTATGGGATGGATTCAGGTCTGTCTAGTATTTATCCCAGACTCATCTCCTCCACCAAATCCACCAATCGCCATCTATATCGCTAAGCTCCAAATCCACCACCACAAACCCTCAAAAGACAAGTTCAGATGAAAAAAAGGCCAATGCCTCTGGCCCAATTGTTAGCAAGCAATCCCACTTAGCAGCCATGCCCTATCCCATGACCTGGACCAATGCCCCACCCTGTCCACTTTGGTGAGAACAAATGCTGGTGGGAGATGTCTCCCCAATTCTAATTCTGAACAGAAATGGATTTATTTTGGAAAAGCTGCTTTATTTGGTTATTTCAGCACTACACCCATTGGGACTAATACCTGACTCTGACTCTACCCATTGGATTATATCTGGTAGGAACTAGGAAACCATTTCTGGTGACAGCAATCACCCCATATAGGGCTCATGCAAGGAAAATACCATCCCCTTTGTACTATTGCTACATTCCTGATGTCTTCCTTATGTTAGTGACTATGTGACTGGTTATTGATAATCTATCAGTAAATGAAGTTGATTTTGAAAATCTCATTGTCAATCAAATGTATACACAAGTTCTGAGGATGTGATCAGCACCAAATCATATTCCATATATTCATGTGGTTTCTATTCAATTCCAGGATGTCACAGAAACAAAAATGGACACACAGAACAAACACACACAGAGTAGCAAGCATGGGGACAGGGATAGGGCTCAAAGGATTAGAGATCATCATTTCCATTATTGAGGCCCAGGTTAGTTTACTGTTATTGCATGGTCACCAGGTTCTGCAAGGAGAAACCAATTGCTAACCCCATCACTGCCAGGTGTGGCAAACAAATAAAACATAAATCAGTGGGTAAAGTGAGTGAAGAGCACATGAAGGCATTCGCTATGGAGACTTGACCAGTGAGAACAAGTGTGTGGTGTGGAGGAAGGTCAGTTATCAAGGCCACTGGCATCATCATAATCCTCAGATTGACATTAGGGATTGAACATGCTCTACACCTGAAGAGAGTTTTGTCTTCTTTCTCTTCCAAATGAACACTCATAAACACTGTTCAGTTTAGATCTGATTCTCTTGGTCTCTTCTCCCATTCTCTTGCCTGCCAGTCATGCTTTTGATTGGGTAAAATGTTTTAAGCATCTAACACACCTGTTACCTCAAAAAAATTGCAAGAAAATACAAACAGAAATTTCCAAAAGCATGCAGATGATCAAGAGCCATAAGGCAGCCATGTTTTTTTCAAAACATGGAAAGATTTCTAAATCACTTATTATCAAGGAATGCAAATCCAAACAACAATGGCTAATCATCGTAAACCAGTGGCACTGACACACATCCAAGTGTTTTTGTAGATATGGGGAAAAAGGACCCACATTCACAGCTGTTGTTTGTAAAACAATGTGGACGTTGCTCAAAAACAAAAACAAAAAAAAAATAAACCAGTAAATTGAGCTTCCATATGAGACAACAATTCCATCAATTCTCTACCCCAAAAATCAAATGATTCTATTCATATAGGACATTTGCACTGCCATTTTCAAAAAGGCCAAAATCTAAAACAACCCAAGGATTTAGAATAGACAAGTGAATCAATAAGCTAGGATACCTATACACAGTACAATACTTCTCAGCTATAAAAAAGATGAAGTCATGCAGTGGTTTGCCACATGCACTGATCTGAAGCTGAGTGAAATATCATGCTAAAAGAACCTAGTAAGAAGAAGTGGGACAGACACAGAGTGATCTCTCATATGCAAAACCTAATAAAATACAGTAAGGTAAATAACAAATGCCGAAAGGCCACAAAAAAAATGAGAACTGGTCTTCAGTAGGAAGTTAGCAGACCTGCAGAGAGTTAACGGGGCACTGCAAGGATGGAGGGAATGAGGCATTCTGAGTAAGGAGGCAGTGCTGGAATGATCTCTGTAAAAAATCATTTCATAACTCCCACCAGGAGTTATTCCTGAGCACAAAGCCAGGAGTAACCCCTGAACACTGCCAGATGTGCCCCCCTAAAGGATTCCAGGCACTGGATCAATTGTACAGTGGGCAGAGCACTTGCTTTGCAAAAAAAAGTGATACAGGTTTGAGTGTATGTCACATGAAATATGGTTCCCTTAGATCCACCAGAAAGATCCTTGAATTCAGAGCCAGAAGCAACTCCTGAGAAGTACTGGCTGTGATCCAGTAGACCCTAAACTTATTTTAAATGGTCCCACTAAAATGCACCAGTTAAATAGCACATGGGGTGAATTTGTCCTTGCATGTGAGTGACCCTGGCCCATACCAGGCATTATTCACAATCCCCCAAACACATTCAGGAATGACCCAGTGCACTGAGCCCAGGCAACCCATGAAGGGCCAATGAATTATAGAAAGTGCTAAACATCTACTTCTGGTGTCCTGATGGCCCAGAATTCTGAATCATGAGCTCCTACTCAAAGTCAACTCTGCTGAGGCCAGAGAAATAGCATGGAGGGTGTGGCATTTGCCTTGTACTTGGCCATCCCAAATGGTCTCTTGAATCAGCCAGTAGTGATTTATTTGGGGGGGGGGGTTCACATCCAGCAGCACTCGGGGGTACTCCTCGCTGTATGCTCAGAAATCGCTCCTGGCAGGCTCTGGGGACCATATGTGATGCTGGGATTAGAACCACCATCCTTCTGCGTCTAAGGCAAATGCCTTACTGCTGTGCTATCTCTCCGGCCCCTGCCAGTAGTGATTTCTTTTGTTTGTTTGTTTGTTTTGTTTTGTTTTGTTTTTTTGGGCCACACCCATGCTCAGGGGTTACTCTTGGCTAAGCGCTCAGAAATTGCCCCTGGCTTGGGGGGACCATATGGGACACCGGGGATCGAACCACGGTCTTGATCCTTGGCTAGCACTTGTAAGGCAGACACCTTACCTCTAGCGCCACCTCGCCGGCCCCGCCAGTAGTGATTTCTAAGCACAGAGCCAGGAGTAACTCCTGAGCACTACTGGGTAAAAATCCCAGAAAAAAAGGTCAACTCTGCTGAGCACTTCAACTTTAAGGCAGGTAATGGAGAGCTGTTCAAGTGGTTGAGCACATGCCGAGCTTATGGGAAGCCCTGAGTTGGGTCCCAGTCACTACACAATCTCCACCAGCATTATCAGGAAACCTCAGGCCCGAACCTCTCAGCCAAACAGCCACAAGTCCAACCCAAGCTCCCCAAGCATTATGGCAGTAGTTCCAAGTAAGAAATTGACAACTGAGACAGGAGTGAAACTGAGGTCTGGTGCCTCAACTCGATTGGGTCACCACAGAAGTACTTGACATTTCTGAACAGGAGAGGACAAGGACCAGGACTATGATCTGAATTCCTCACATTTTGGTAGTGCTGGGAATCCAAGTCAGGAGCTCCCATTGGCAAAACAGGAGACTTCCCCTGAGCCCCAGCCTGAGAAATAAGTCTAGGGAAGTGTCCTAGAGAAGCAGAGACATAGCCCAGGGCTCTAAGTGATGCTGATTCAAGCTGCTGCCTGAACTCCCTTTCAGGCTCCTAGTCCACTATGAGCATGGGAACAGGTTATGGACTCCCACAGCAGAATGTGAAACCCTCCAGGAAAACTGCCTGCCTCCCCCAGGCATAGAAATCAGAGCAAACTCACCTCCCAGAGGCATAGAGTAAATTCTCAGGGATGGCCTTGGTCTCTGTTGCCATCTTGTCTTCATACTGTTGAAAAGAAAACAAGGTTTCAGCAGGCCTCTGCCATTCCAGGTAGTGGAAAAGACTAATAATCCTCTTAAGCTTCGCTTGCATCGCCAAGATAAGTGACTCAAAAGCCCCCACTTCGGGGAGCTCCCCTTTCAAGAGACACTAATCCTCATCAGCCTCATATCCTGGTCTGGGAGGTCTCAACAGAAAGGGGGATGTAGTCTGAACAGATAATGGGAACTACCCCCTTGGGACTTGGTGGCCCAACCTATATCTCCACCTCTGTGAACTGGTGCCAGAGGAGAATGAATGGAATGTGCACTTGCAAAATTATATCAATTATAGGCCCGTAATGGCAGAGGTGCCAGTAATGGTGTAGGAGTTGCTGTCGCCGACCGTCCCTCAGGTTGCACCAGTGAAGCAAAAAAGTGTCAATTACAGCAAGTTGAATTTTATGTCTGCCCCCACAGAGATAGGGGGATAGGTTAATAACCAAATGTGGCAGTATTGGTGATTATTACTGTAATAAATGGGAATGTGAAATCACAGGTGAAGCCAGGTGAAACCCATCCTCATCCTGGGATTGGATCACTGTAACACGTAGAAACCCTTTTCTGAAAAAAAAATGCCAATGCAAACAAAGGCAGTCTGTCAGCAACACTGTAATACCCTACAGTTAGGCTTTACTGAAGGCAGTCAGCAAATAGATGGGCTCACTGGCTGTAGTTAACTGCCTGCTTGCTTTTATTCAGGAACGAATAGGGGCGGTCAAACTATAAGTCATAAGGCAGCAGTGTCAAGAGCTGGAGGCGGGGAAAATGGCGGAACTTTAGGATTAAAGTTATGACCCATAGGAGAAGTGGGGAATGAAAAGGAACGAAAACAAGGTTTCAGCAGGCCTCTGCCCTTCCCCCAGCGTGTGTACATGTGGCTTTGCACATGAGCTTCCAGCCTGCAAAGTTTCAGTAACTAACCACCCACATCTTGCCATAAAATGTAGCCTTGAGTCTTAAAGATCTTCTTTGTGGGAAGGTCATGTTTTTCGAACCCTGTAAAACGGTTACAGTGCAGCTGAGACTGCAAGATAAATGATGTTGCCTGTTTGAAATAATGCTTGTTCTTTGTGTCTCCCTAAAATGTAGCCTATACAAACTCTACTTATTCCTTGCTCAGGGTTTTTGTTCACTGGCTTGCTCTGAGGAGCGCCATGAGCATTGAACCTGACGTGCCAGAAATAAATCACCTCTGCGACTTGCATGGCTTCTGTATCTCCTTGAAAGGCTTGAGACGCCGCTTGGGAGAGGGGGATTCATCCCGGACCCTAACACCGTGATGAGGTATGAGACATCAGCAAGGCCCAAGTCTGGACTCCTGGAAAGTTAAGGTGGCCCTGGGCCTAGAGCATGGCAACTCTGACCTGAAGTCTGGCGTCTTTTCCCCAGCCCAATAGCTGGCTCACGCTGCAGAGACCTTACCAACTCCTGCAGAAACCCAGTTCATCTCCCAGAGATGAAGTATGTCCTTCAGAAACACCAGGCCTGCAGCCCAAGGGATTGTCCTAATAGGACTCATACTGCACATCTTCTCTCAAACCAAATGTTGGAGTTTCTTGTTTTATTTGAATGTACCTAAGTATCATATATATTCAAGTATAAGCCTAGGTTTTTGGCACAAAATTTGTACCGAAAACCGCAACTCAGCTTGTACTCGGGTTATACATGTTATTTGATTCGGTACACCTATGCTGAATCAAATGCATGTAGTCTCCAGTCCTCTTCTACCGTCGGATGGAGGGGGTGGTGCTTCAGCTCAATCTACAAGTCGCAGCTGAGATGAAGAGGTAGGTGGCTGACCTGAACTGCATAGCACTGAACTATCTAACTCACAATATTCAATGGCACATTTAATTAAGTGAAAAACCCACTTAAGGCAGTAAAATCGTGTAAATGCATGGTTATAAATCCTGAATCCTTATGATCCGGGGTTGGGGAGTATGAGGATTCGGGATTTTTAACCATTTATTTACAATGCTTTACTGTCTGAAATGGTTTGTTCACTTTATTAAAGGTGCCGTTTCATACTACGGGTTAATGTGGTATGTTAATGGTATACAGTAGATCATGTATTGTAACTGTAATCATGTATTTATTTATTTACTCCTCAATTATTGTCATTGTTTTGGGTATTTATTTTATATTTGAAATTTACCAGTGGCTGCTGCATATTCCACCTCGGCTTATACTCAAGTCGCTAAGTTTTCCCAGTTTTTAGGGTAAAGTTGGGGGTTCGGCTTATACTCGAGTATATGTGGTATTTGCTTGACTTCACAAAATGCCCAACATTTCTCCACTGTTGTCTGGTTCAACCTCTGTGGAAACTTGAGGAGTCCTGAGTAAACTTAGGATTGAGCTGTCATAGGACCTAGCAACTCTACTATTGAGTATAAAACTCAGGATATAAAATTATTCATGGAAAAGAACATACACATCATTTATTGCTCACTTATTACAATAGGTATGATATGGAACTAAACAAAGTGCCACAGAAAGACGACTAGATTATGAAGATATGGTACATATACACACTGGAACACACCACAGCTGCAAGGAAGAATGAAATCATACAATTTGCTAAAACTTGACCTTTTCTGGAAGATACCAGTTGAATGGAGTAAACCAGAACAAAGACAAACACAGGATGCTCTCAGTTATCTGTGGTATATAGAATAACTGCATGATAAAATGTCATGTAAAATGAAGTCATGTAAAGGTCTGATGCCTAGATCACCCTTGACCTCAGAGCTCTGTTAGGAGGACAGAAAAGAAATGAAATCAAGGAGAAAAGGAAGATGAGAAATAAGAAGTAAGAAGGACATAGATGCTGGGGCTTGGCTTACTGTACTAGCGATATGGGGCACTGATATAGCTAGATAATTCAAAGCACAGATTCAAGGACACTGAAAACATATCAATGCTGTACTCACAAACTCTGTCCTGTGCCTGTCAAGGGAATGCAGGGAGGAGGGTATGGAATATGAGAACATTGGTGATGGGAGCTGAACTCATGATGATATTGATGTCAAAATATTGCATGTGGGGCCGGGAAGGTGGCACTAGAGGTAAGGTGTCTGCCTTGCAAGCGCTAGCGTAGGACGGACCCGACCGTGGTTCGATCCCCCGGCATCCCATATGGTCCCCCCAAGCCAGGGGCGATTTCTGAGCTCATAGCCAGGAGTAACCCCTGAGCATCAAACGGGTGAAGGCCCAAAAACCAAAAAAAAAAAAAAAATATTGCATGCCTAAAACTCAACTATTAATAGCTTTGTAAATCATTCTGTTGTTTTTTTCTGTTTGTTTGTTTGTTTGTTTTGGGGCCACACCCGGCGATGGTCAGGGGTTACTCCTGGCTGTCTGCTCAGAAATAGCTACTGGCAGGCACAGGGGACCATATGGGACACCGGGATTCAAACCAACCACCTTATGTCCTAAATAACTGTTTTTTTAAAAATAGCCAACATCATCATTTCTAAAGTATAGCGGTTTCATCAGCATAGTCAAGAATAAATACTGAACAATGCCAGTTGTGACTCAAAATTTTGTTCTCTTTCTTTTGGTCTTTAGGCCACACTCGGTGATGCTCAGGGGTTACTACTGGCTAAGTACTCAGAAATCACTCCTAAATTTTGGGGCAAAAGGGACTCAGGGACTCAAACCCAGATCCGTCTGGGTCAGCCTCATGGAAGGCAATCGTCCTACCACTGTGGTATTGCTCTGGACCCCTGCTCTCTTTTTTTTGTTTGTTTGTTTGGTTTTGGTTTGGGGGCCCTACTCAGGAATGCTCTAGGGTTACTCGTTTTGCTGCAATCAGGAAATACTTCTGGCAGTGATCTGGAGACCAAATGGAATGTCTGGGACTGGACTAAGATCGTCTGTGTGAGGCCTGGAGACAGAGCACAGTGGTAAAGCATTTTCCTTGCATGCAACCAACCCAGAAAGGATTTGATTCAATTCCCCGCATCCCATATAGGTTCCCTGCTTGCCAGGAGCGATTTCTGAGTGCAGAGCTAGGAGTGACCCCTGAGCGCTGCAGGGTGTGGCCCCAAAGCCAATCAAGCAGTAAGGTTTCAAAAAATATTGGCTGTAAGGTAAGCAACGTACCCATTGTACCGTAGCTTTAGTTCACTGGCTCTAGAAAAGATCACAGAGGCATCACGTCTTTGCCTTCCGTGTTCATCCCTGGGTGCAGGCACTCTCATGCAAGAATAGCCAAATATCTTGTTTCTACTGAGTAAGCAAAATCCTAAATGCATGAAACACAAATTGGAAAGTCATCAAACCAATGTTTTTAACTCTGAGAAGAGTCCAACCCTCGGCATCACAGCACTCGATGCCATTGGAAACGTACCAGAAGAGGAACAACCATTCCGGATGCCTAGAACCAGTGGATCAAAGGCACTCCACCACCACCAGGCAGGCTAGCAGAGCAAGGAGAGCTCTCTGGTTCTCCTCCAGCCACACTTACATCCCCCCAATGCTTGGCTTCGAGACACGTTCCTCCTCCTCCTCCTCCAGTTCCTTCTCTTGTTCTGGAAAGGGCGCAGTCTCCTCAGCTGACTCAGATCTCTAGATGTCCACCACCTGCTGATCTGCAGCAGCTCCATCCCCAGATCTCTCCAGCTAGAGCAAGCCATGCCAAGTCCTAGTGCTTACCTCCCAGCACTCTGGACAACTCCATCCCTCCCAGACTTCTTGGCTGGACCCGTTGCTCCCCTGTTCCAGTGTGCAGGACCATCATGCTGCACCAGTTGGAGCCTGTGTCCAGGAATCTTCTCAGACTCCAGTTTCCTCTGTCTGAAGGAGAAGTAGAAATAGTGTCACCAGAGAGTGGCCTCTCAGCTGCCAGAGACCCCATGGACACGAGGGGCAAATGCACAGGCGGCTCCAAGGGCTCCGAGCTTTGCACCAAGCTTTGCACCGAGCACCAAGAGGCGAGGCCCAGCGCCAGCCACACCAGGGGCAGGAGGACAAACGCCCAGAAACCCGAGCACAGCCGGCCTAGTGCAAGGTTCTCAAGTGCCCTCTTCCCCCTCCACTGCAGGCCTCCCTCCTCGCCCCTCCCTGGTCCCTCCTGGGCCACCCACTAGCGCCCAGGCCCAATCCCAACCTCCTGCTCCTAGACTTGCCGCCATGATCCCGAAGCAGAAGGCAGCAGGCCTAGCCCGGGCACTGCGCATGCTCACTCGCAGAAAGCCCAGTAGAGGGGAGATGGGAGGGGGAGAAAAACGGAGAGTCAGAGTCACTGCGCATGCCCACTCGCAGAAAGCCCTAATGGAGGGAAGCAGGATGGGAAGGGGGAACTGCAAGGCAGAGTCACTGCGCATGCCCACTCGCAGAAAGGCCTGGTGGAGGGAAGGAAAATGGGAGGGGGGAAACTGCGAGTTAGAGTCACTGCGCTTGCGTGACCAAATCAAACGGTATCATTAAACTCCAACAGGCTGTGGGGAAAGGAATGGATTGGGCAGAGCTGAACTCCCCTAGCTCCAAATGCAAACTCTCTTCTTTCAAGCGCAAGCTTCTCCCCTACTGAAATACAAAGCATATTGAAATACAAATCTTTCCCTGATGTTCTTCCTGGGCAGCCTAAAATTACTGTTAAGATTCTTTTACCAATGAGGATTATATAGGGAAGGGATAGAGGGAGGTTCCAGCTTTCTGATGATCCTTAAAATGATGGGCTCTTGTCTAGGGGTATCTTCCTTCTGCTCCCTTGTCCTTCCCTGATAGGCTACCTGGTATAGCCAGGTAGACTGAGGCCGGGTCTATGGAAATAGGCTTCTGAAGTCCCAGCACGTAGCCCACACCATATGGTCCTTCCAAAATGGTGTTTCTCCCTGCTCAAAACCTAAGAAGCCTGCCATGTGGCTTTTACAAAATGGCGTCCCTCCTTATTCAGAATTCAGGTCCCAACATTCCCTCCTCTTCTTATGGACCTGAGTCCAATCTTTGACTCTCTCTGAGGTTTCTCATCCTTGTCCCTGCTCATGGGGACAGACTGGACCTTAGTACGAGCATCTTAATCAGGGAGGTTTTCTAGGGTGATAATGAATCACTGTTTATACCAGGTGGCAGAATCTTTCCATGTCCTCCTTCAGTCCTGCAAACTAGGCTTCACCTGCTGCAGTGTCTCGTGGTTGAATCTTCTGACTTGTTAGCAACCAGAGCCAAACCTAGGTCTAGTCCCCACCTGCTCTGGAAAGCAACTTCAGCTAACTTCCTGATTAGCATCCACTTTATGGGAGACTATCTTGTTCTGGCCCACCCTCTCCTGCCAGCTATGACACCTGGGGGCGGGAGAATGACTGATGGTGTAAAAATAATCTGGGTGTGCAAAAACAAGGGCAAACATACATGCTGTCAGTTCCTTGATACACACAAAGCCATGGCCCAATTAGACTTGATGGGGATTATTTCCGCATGCAACTATATTGGCCTCTGCAGTCTCAAATCACACCAAGTCAAAGTTTAGGGGAGGAATCCCCATAGTGACAGTCTGGCCCACAAATCTCCGCCCCATCCATTCTGGGTAAAAGGGTGTCATTCTTGCTAGTTGCCATGCAGTCATTAGGTCACTGCTGCAGGAACACCAGGACTGTCTGCCTTCTGTTCTGGTCCTGTGAGCTGAGTCGGCTGGATCTGAAGGGTTTACTTCTTATTTGGGCTGTGATTCCACCACGAAAAAAAGGAGGTTCCTGCTTCCTCTTCAATCCTGCAACTTAAATGGCTGTTAGGGGTAAAGAGAACACAGAGCCCTAAACTCCAGTTGCCTTTCCTGCACTGGGTCAGACAGAGATGAAGAAATCTCATACCTAGTAATAATTCTCTTATCCTTAATATTACCAAGGGAAGCATAAATTTTGATCCTTCCCTTTTACTACCCATCCTTGTTAAATATCAGTGTCGGTTTATTCTTGCTACCTGCTCCAACCTCTAAGATAGATAGGCATAGTGTCATTTCCAATTGTCAACTTGGCTCATTGAATTCTTGTGGCCCTTTTTCCCCTTATTTCCATGGAAGCTTTTCCTGATGACCATTCTGCTCCATATTTTCCCTAGAGATTTCATCACCCTAGAAGTCATTAAAGGGAGTGTGGTCGAAGATCAATCTTCTGTAGCTACTTCAGGTTGGCAAGGGACTGTAGTCTCCATTTCTAGATAGGGTGAAATCTCACATTACCCTAAATGAGCAGTTAACTGGTTCACTTCTGCAGTCTCAACACCTGAAAAGGATCAGATTAATTAGACAGGGGAATATTACTTAACCCAATCAGGCCCTGAAGCAGTAAATGGTACAGCTTGAACAGTATGGCTGTCCTTATTATCTGTAATGATAACACAAGTTAAACAACAGAAACCAAAGCATCATAGCATTATCAATAAACACGGCTCTGAGTTACTTCAGCCAGACTAATGCTTGCATTTACAATTTATGATCTAGTCTAGTACAACTAGTAAGAACATTTCCACATATGTTACTCCAAAAAAAGTGGGTTTTAAGTTAGGCCCACTAGAATGTGTTTAATTTAATTAGCTACAAAAAAATAGTTTTTCTCTCCACCTTCACCTTGTACCTTGCCAGATATTTGAATAACTTTTAGGCTCTTTCCTTTGCACAGATACAGAAATGCTGGAGAAATCTCCATCTGGGGCACCCCCATTACTTACAGAGCATTTTTGAGGATAGGTTGGGGACACAGCAAGTGTATCATGTCACAGTCACTCAGGTTTGGCTGATGTAAGGATAAGTTGGTCAATTTAGCATGATGATCTTGTGGATGGCCTTGGGCATCTCACCTCAGCAGAATTTCCCTAGAGGTTACCTTTCCCACTCCTCTTCAGGTTTGGAAGAGACTCTGACCTCGAATCCTCTTTTCCTCATGCAGAGAGGAAAGCCACCTGCTTGTATCTTATGCAAAGCAACATGATGCCATGACACTTAAATGGTACTAAAAGGTGCTAGGAGAGAGAAAAAGCAAATATTAATTAAGTTTGCACAGAAAAGCCTAAAACCGTTTGATTATTGTCTAGGGGATTTTTACAATAAGATTTCCCATATTTTTAATTCTTTAACCCATGACCATATTCACAAAGCTCCTTGTGATATACTTATTAATATCCTTGGCAGCAAATAATGAAAAATTGTAAAAAGAACGTTTTAATCATGCTTAATTCTACGTACAGAAAGTAGAAGTTTTCTTATTCTCCTGGCCTCAGTTTAAAAACAGAAGACATATTAGACACTAGCAGTTTAAAATATTGCACAAATTATACAAAATTTTATTATACCCGTAATTTGAACAAAAATTAATTTCAAATACCAAAAAGAATGGTCACTACTTCTGGCAGACTTTAGACCTTTAAAAGATTTACAATTAACAATCACTAATTTTTCAAAAACCTTTAAATCGAACCTCAATGATTTTTCTCAAATTCTTGATTATTTCCTTTAAAACTAGAACTTTTATCTTTTAGATATTTATAGATCTTCTTATTACCTCCATTTTCACCCAATAGCATAAAATACTATAACATGTTTTGAAACATTCAAACCTTTTTTTTGGAGGGGGGGCCACACCTATTGATGCTCAGGGGTTACTCCTGGCTAAGCGCTCAGAAATTGCCCCTGACTTGGGGGGACCCTATGGGACGCCGGGGGATCGAACCGCAGTCCTTCCTTGGCTAGCGCTTGCAAGGCAGACACCTTACCTCTAGCACCACCTCGCCGGCCCCAGACCTTTTTACAATGCAGCATATTAGCTAATTTAGCCAAGGTTTAATCACCTAGTTTGATCTGACAGTTTCTTTCTTAATACATATCCTCAGTCCCTTTTGCACATCCTCAAACTTTCTGCCTGAACCTACTTTTCTTTTTCCTTTCTAACCTTCTTGCACATACTCAATCTTCATGCCTGCACTACTTTTCTTTCCTAGTACACATTACCAATTCCACATTCAGCTACTTTCCTCTTTCCTTTCTTCTTCCCCCCTTTTTTAGTCACACCCAGCAGCACTCAGAAGTTACTCATGGCTTTAGGCCCCAAAATCACTCCTGGCAGGCTTAGGGTACCATATGGGGTACCAGGATTCAAACCACCATCCTTCTGCATGCAAGGCAAACACCTTACCTCCATGCTCTCTCTCCAGCTCCTTCTCTTTTCCTTCTAACCTCTTCTCCATTCATCCTCTGGGGGCAGGCTTGCTGCTAAAGACCACCACGTGCACCCAACTCGGAGTCTTTATAGATTAATGGTCCAGTCTCTCCTTAAGGACCAGCTTCTCAAGTTAACAGCCTAGAACCCAGCATTAAGGCCTAGGAATGAAGCTTTAAATTGTCTGCTGCCAATTTGGAACAACTTTGCTGAATTTTCTTGCACCTCCCTGGACCAAATTTTTCTTATGGTATTTACTAAAGATCTTTAACCCAGTTCTGTTGATTCCCTTCTTTCAGATATTCACAACCTAGAACCACCAAGATTTTTACATTAAAGCTATCTTAAGACCAACCATTAAGTTTGGTGAGATAAATTTGACATGGAATTGAGTTACTTTAACAATACCATGCATTCATAAAGTTAAAAATATTGTCTAAAAAGGCCAACCACTGCCGGCTCAGGTGGACTCTACCACGGTCCTCAGGCTTTTCCCCTTTCTCTCCCAACACTAAGGGGGGTGGGGACACAAGGGGTGGATGATGGGCGGGCCAATGCAGCACTGGTGTATGTCGGGACATTACGTCATGACATTCACTGGTATTTTTTTTCCTTTTCATTGGTCTCCATTTCAAAAACCGTGTGGGGGCTAGTGCCCCCGCGTGTACCATATATATTTAAAATAAAAATGGGAGGATTGACTCTCAGTTTGGGAAGAGACCAGTTCGGGTGGGGGTACCATATATTTTCAAAATAAAAATGAGAGGATGGACTCTCAGGCTGGGAAGAGGCCAGTACTTTTACCTACTTGTTTACTCTCAACGGCCTCTTGGCCTCTTCCTTCTTTCATTGTGTAACTGTGGTTGCTACCTTACTAGGTTTCTGATTAGTTCCCATGAACGGTAACAATTGAGTTCACTGTCTTAAGTTAGATTGTTTATTTTCCTCACTTTTTATCTTTTCTCCTCTTTGTGAACTGTTCAATAAGGTATTTTGGTGAAAGAGTCCCTCTCTATCTTTCCTTCCCTTTGTTATTCGTTAAATAAGAAATGTTGTAGAAGTGTCCCTCCATTTAACGTTTATAAAAGAACCAAGTCAATTGGATTGTTGGACTTGTTCTAGCATCCTCATAGGCACCAATCTTGCTGTGAACTGTTCAATAAGCAATTTTGGTGAAAGAATCCCTCAGTTTAATGCTTATGTTTGAACCAGGTCACGGGGATTGTTGGACTTGTTCTTGTGGCCCCCTTATGCGCTGATAACACCAGGTGGCATTATTTATGTTTGCATGGACACATTAAAATGGAAAATACTATACATACAAATAAGTTTTTATCTAATAGAGATAGGAACACACAAATCTTGTGGTGCAATGGAACCTTACAAACCCTGAACATTGACATGATGACCTGGCACAGGCCTCAGAAGTTTGGATATTTTCCAGTCACCCCTGAACCAGGGAAGCCATCTATGAAACATCCAATATTGTTTATGACATCACCTGGGAGCAATCCTCTACCAGGGAAGACCCTACTGCTGCTCTGACATCGATTTACTCAAAAGAGTCTTCCCTTAACACTGAGAAGATTGAAACAACAACGACGGCCTGCGTACTGGACAGGGCTTTCTGCATTGCCTGTTAATTGCGAGTTGAAATTAGATGCTGCTCTGCACCATCCTGACTTCAATGCAGGATATAAGATTCCAGGACCTTCAATACAGAAACGTGAGATCAACAACAGAGACTGTGAAAAATATAACTGTATGGGCACTACAGACAATGACCGGGATTGGACAAACTAGTTTGCCTGGAGCCTAGAAATAGTCTTATGTCAGGAAACTTCAGGGTAGAGTCTCCTTGTACTTAGGCCAAAGTTTTTCCTTTCCATGACCCCCATACTTTGGTGGGCCCATACAAATGATAATTGCCACACTAACATTGTTTTTACAGTGCTCCTTTAACTCTAAACCTTTAAGAAACCACTAGTAAAAATATCTGGAACTGCAAAAAAAAAGGTTTACATTAGTGTTAACATATATGCTTTTAGTTACACTAGCATTCTGAGGGATAAAGGAGGGAGATAAGGAATATATGCTTGGAAACAGGGATGAAGGGAGGACAACACTGGTGGTGGAAAGGCCCTCATTTATTGTCACTGTGTACCTTAAATATCACTGTGTAAGATTTGTAATTCACTTTGGCCACAATAAAAATTTAAAAAAATATATGCCAACCCCATCACCCATCCTTGATGAGGACTCTCTGGCTTGGTTAATAGACTCAAACATCATTTGAACCTTCCTGTCCTTCCCTTTCTATTTAAAGAAAATAAAAATTAAAAAAAAAGGCCAACCACATAATTTGCAACATTTCCCACCCAATTGTTCATTCTAAGAAACTTCTAAGTCAGAGAAATTTAAATGCTCAATTTTTTTCCTCTTGACTCCCAGCCATTAACTAAATAAAGACTTTCTCCCTTAGCTATTGTCCCTCCTTTGATATGTCAAGGACCCACTGGAATCACTCTGCCTACACCCACACCCCCCAGCCAGGTGAGTCTGGGATTACAGACAATAGACCCTGGCTGCTGGGTGAATTCCTCTCTTCCGATAAACTCCAGTCTCTCCAGACAAAAAGCGCCCAGGGCACTTTTTCTTTTCTTCTTTCCAGCCCAAAAACCACCCAGGTCAAAAGTGGCCAGCACAAGCTTCCATGATATTTTGATTCTGCCCTTCCCCCTCTCTATCCACGTGTAGATAAATTCATCTTCCTCTGGCCTTAACTAAAGCATGGCAGGGAAGCTAGGTGCTCGCAAAATCCAGATATTCTCTGGGGCAAATTTATCCCTATGGCCACTGAGAAAGCTGGGGTTATGATCCCTGACACCCTCTGCCATGTCCCTAGAAGAACAAAGCCGGCTCAACACACAATTTATGACCTAAGGAGGGGTAGCATTCTCCCTAGAGTTTCCCTCCATGTTCAGAGCAGACAGAGAAAACACAGAACACAAAGAAAACAGAGAACACAGAACCACAGACTAAAATACAGACAGAGTGACAATGGCAGCACACTGGAACACCCCCAACGTTGACAAGAATGTATCCCTGAGTGTAACATTCAGTGGGACTCGAACCCACATGGGTGCCCCCCCCAAAAGAGTGGGTGCCAGACGCTGGGACCCCTGACGGGACTAGAACCCATGAGATTTCCTATCACCCCCGGTGGTGACGTGAAAAGCATCCTCAAGACACTTAGTGGGACTCAAACCCACATGGGTGCCACCCCAGTGTAACCCCTGGGAGGACTAGGGCGTCCCTCTAGCCTCCTGCCCTCGGGAGCAGTAACATTCAGTTTCTCTCTCTAGGGCTTCCCCGGAGCTCCATTTCTAGGCCTTTACATACCTTGAGGTGTCCCAGTGTATACATGGGACTGGGAAACCTTATTGGCGACTGGTCATGTCAGTTCTATCCCGGACGAGCCCCCAAATGTAGGGTTCTAGAGTAGAAGGATGATTAAAGTTTTAACACTTCAATCTGCCTGCCAACAAGATTCCCCAGCCTGGCCAGGCAGGGGCCATCCCCTGAAGGAGATGAGCCCCGCCCAACGTCATGATGAGGATTATATAGGGAAGGGATATAGGAAGGTTCCAGCTTAAAACAATTGATCCTTAAAACGATTGGCTCTTGTCTATTGTCTACTTGTCTACTGTCTACTTCCTACTGCTCCCTTGCCCTTCCCTGATAGGCTACCTGGTATAGCCAGGTAGACTGAGGTGGGGTCTATGGAAATAGGCTTCTGAAGTCCCAGCATGTAGCTCACACCATGGGGTCCTTGAAAAATGGTGTTTCTCCCTGCTCAAACCTAAGAAGTCTGCCATGTGGCTTTTACAAAAGGGTGTCCCTCCTTATTCAGAATTCAGGTCCCAATGGTACAAGAAAATAAAATGTGCCACTGCGGGCCCTGAATTTCATGGACATTTTCCAAGTCTCTTCCAACACCACCTCTCCCAGTTCCCCTCTTGTAAATAACCCAAGACAGGTGTATGCACGAACGTGCACAAACACACACACACACACACACACACACACACACCTTATTTCTAAAAAAAACAAAACACTTTATTTTATTGAAGTGTTCTTCATAAAGACTAGAATGAATTTTTTTTTTAGACAAGGCATTATTGATGATCACTAGGAACTGCCTGGAAAATAGAAAACAAGGAAGGGAGAGGAAGGTCACAGAGAAAGATGGAGCCCTTCGACCACCCAGAAGTGGGTCAGAAAGACGAAAGATGCAACAGGTGGCATAGTCTACACACATGAGTTTAGGAAGGAGAGGTTGATGTACAAAAGGGGCTTTGTCAGGACTGGAGGACAACAAAGTTCAAAGGTGGGAATGCCACTGGTCTGAGTGAAGCTCTTTCCTACCACCAGCTCTCAGATGATTCTGTGAGAGAGGATCGATTCTGAGGAAGCATGGGCAGCCAACACCAATAACCTGCCCAAGACACAAAGCAAAGTCTTGATGGATAGACTTTGGGCTTCAAAAGAGGGCGCTGAGGCGAGCAGAAGTTGTCATAGACACTAATGATAGGAGACAGGAGACCTGGAAAGAGATTCCTCTAAACAGAGTGGGGTGGACTGGGGGCTTGGTCATAGCCTCCTCTGTTTTGGGGGATCTGGGGGTTTCTCCTCCTTCCTGAAAATGTGCATGCAGTTCACCCATTTTCTGACTGCTCCAATTTCCATCCCTAGAGAAGGAAAAGGGTGCAAGTATAGAATGAGGTAATTATCAAGGTGTGTACACCTCAAAGATCATGTGTTTCCATTCCTGATATGGGTTGCCCTCCTCTCCATCTAAGGACAGGAGATATCTCAGAAAGGATATAGCAGGAAACCCCCTTCCACACCTACCAAAAGGTCAGGTCAGGAGAACCCACACAAGAGAACTAACCTAGAACCTGGATGCCCGCCACCTTGTCTTATCCCCTCCACAGTCCCACCTGATAACTAGGAGCCCCCTTGATTGAGGCAGGAGATAATCCCTTTCCAAAGGCCAAGGAGGCACAATGGTCTGCCCTTTTAAACAGTATCAGTACCAAGATACTACACAGGGACTGTTTGGTTCCAAACTTCTGCTCATCACCCACAACAGTTCCAGAACTCTATTCAGTGAAAAATAAATAAGGCCAGGATGAGCCAGAGAGATAGCACAGCTGTAGGGTGTTTGCCTTGCATGTGGCAGACTTGGAGGGACCCTGTTCCAATCCTAGCATCCAATGTGGTCCCCCAGCCTGCTAGGGCCGATTTCTGAGTGCAGAGCCATGATTGGCACCTGAGCGCCGCTGGTTGTGGCCCAAAAACCAATCAGTAAATGAATAAAGATTTTTTTGTTTTGTTTTTGTTTTTGGGCCACACCCGGCAGTGCTCAGGGGTTACTCCTGGCTGTCTGCTCAGAAATAGCTCCTGGCAGGCACGGGGGACCATATGGGACACCGGGATTCGAACCAACCACCTTTGGTCCTGGATAGGCTGCTTTCGAGGCAAACACCGCTGTGCTATCTCTCTAAAGTTTTTTTTTAAGTAAAAAAAAAATGCCAGGAGATTGGGATCATGCACTCAGCCTTTCAGGAACACAACTGTCAGAATTTTCTTCTCACCACCAAAGTCCCTCCTAAACCCCAGATGTCCTTCTCTTTTGGAATCTGCCTCTGCCCCAGCTCCACCTGCATTCCTAGCTGAGGTCTTAGCATTCAGCATTTTCAACATCTCCAGATCTCCTTCCCTACACAACTGTAGGAAATTGGAGGCCATCCAATCAAGGTGAAGGTGAAGGTGAAGACAGGTCCAAGGGTAACTTGGGATAAGCCACTCAGAAGGCTCACTCGTATGATAGCCCAGAGATATAATTTATTCTCATGCTGTAGGTCCCAGGGCTCACAGAGGTGCAGAAACCCAGCCCAGCAGGAGGACCACGACCTGGGAGTCTGAGCCTTTGCTGGCTCAGCTCTCATGCTCTGTGTCTCTCTGTCTTCAATGGAGAGAGAGCACAATGCCCAGTGTCACTGTAAAAAGAAAATGTGGGTATGGTGAATCTTTATTGTCCTGTTGTGTTTTTTGGAAATAGGATAGGGCTCCTCTTTTTGAACTCTGCCCTTTTTAATAGCTCACACTCCAGTTTTAGCCTTTTGTTGGTCTTACACCAGCCATAGGATCCTCCAGACAAAGGCCTCTGCCAGCCACTGAATTCACATGGCAGAGAAGAGCACTCCCGCAACCCTTAGGACCAGTCAAAGATGTCCGGGATGGGGGTGTCAGAAGAAAAGGTCTGTGCCCATTTTTGAGGGAAAGTGGTGTTTCCAAATCTTCACATTCCTTTCTTTGGAGGGAAATTGGCATCCCACACTGCAATGCTCAAGGGTCACTCTTGGAAGTGCTCAGGGGACCCTATCTTATGACAGGGATCTAACCAGGGTTGATCTCTGGTTAAATATGCATCTGACCACATGCAAAGCAAGTCTTTTAATCCCTGTGCCCTTCATTTCTGCCCAGCTCCCCCCTGCACTCCTTGCCTTGCCCTTGGGTCATAGCCCAGCTCTGTACAACTGTTATTCACACCTGGCTTCTGAGTGCCCAGGTAGCTATAGCTCCTTTTCAGTCCCCTACTGCCCACCCAGACACTAGGGAGGACAGGGTGGTATTCTGTGAATGGGATTAGCTCAGGTGTCTGTCATAGATACTTCCAGTCCCCAGGAGCATGGCTGTGTGTACTCAGCACGGAGACTGGCGCATTTCAATGAGTAGTTTCCACTCTGGTTTCCAGAGGAGTCACCTGGCCACCATCTGTCTTTCTGGGAAGATGAAGGTGGTGGTGCCTCGTCTCTCTCAAAGGCAGAGACAGGTTTTGTGCTCTAAAATCCATGTCTGTCTTCCCTCCTGTGAGTACCAGCGCCAGGTCCACACCCACTAGTAAGAGAGGGGCCTGTTGGGTAGTCAGGCTGCCAGGAAAAATGTGAGTGGCCAGTCCCACCTCGCATATTTGTGAACATAGGGCAGAATTGTTCCTGAGAGGTCTTGTCGTAACAATTCAGACTGAGACTAAATGCAGGTTGGGGGCTGCCCCCAGGCCCCGGCCCTACCTTGTTTCACCAGCTTCTTCTGAACCTGCTTCTCTTCTGAACCTGCCTCTCGCACTCCTGTTCTACTGTATTTTGCGGCGTATAAGACAACCCCCTAATTTTACAGTTAAAACATATGTTTAGGTCTATATTCGCTGTATCAGACAGAACGTTCCTGTGCTGCAACTGTATGTACCACAGTAAGCCAATCACAACAAGCAAAGGTTCAAAGGTTATACTGTAATAGACTTCCTCTCTGACTTTGGCCCATTTGAGCAGGCTTTTGGACAGTGTAGATTTGAGTCCAGAACACTGTCTAATTTGCATGCATAAAAAGCCTGCTTAGATTGGCTGAGTTAGAGAGGTGGTTCGAGCAGCCTTGCAGTGATTGGTGCAGGATCAAGTCCAAAAATTTGTTTCTTGGCAATATCCAGATGATTTTTGTTTAACAGGATATGGAAACGTTTCTTGGGATATACTCGTTGCATAAGACAATCCCTGGATTTTCGGTTGACTTTTTTTCGTTTCAAAAGTCATCTTATACGCCGGAAAATACGGTAATTCCTTGAGCCTTTCACCCTCTTCAGGAAACTAAGGACATTCCCCAGGTCCAGACCCTGCTTTCCAGAGGGTCCTCCTACCTGGGAACTTTGCCCCTTCAGGCAGCTCCCTAATCCAATCCCCACCCCCAAGCTGTGGCCTCCTGCAGCCAGACCCCTCAAAGGCTTCCTCCTGGGCCTGACTCCCTCCCTCAGTCACTGGAGTGGCTCCAAGACGCCTCCCTTCACCTGGGCAGTTATGCCAACGGCCATTTTTAGAAACCTCATGTCTGTCACCGAGGTATTATCTCCGGTGTGGAAAACTTGTTCCCAATCAGCAGCAGCTGCCCCTGCTGACTTGACTCATCTCACCAGGGCCCCAGAGGAAGGGGCCTCGGGATGTTGATGGGAAAATGGCTTTTTGTACTCTATTGGGCTGTGACCCTTCATTAAAAAGTGCTCTGTGTGTCTTTCTACTCATTTCTTGCAGTTTATTGTGGCACATTTTGTCTCCTCTCCAAACCTCTTTAAGGAAGTGCCCAAGCAAAGAGCCAGGGTTGTCTCCTCCATCCCACCCCAGGCATCTGGCCTCAGAAACACCAGCCCAGGCTCCTTAGGATCCAGGCCTGGGACATTTTGCTGAGGTCTCTCCTGGCACAGCAGGAACTGAAAGGGCCAGGAAGATGGGAACCCTTTAGGCTGATCCATTTGTCATCATCTCATACAGGCACTGGCCTGACCCTGGATATGGAGGGCCAGAGGGTGGCTGAGCGCCTAGGATTCCCAGTCATCCTCATCATCTTCACCCTCTCCTGAGGGCTGTTGTGGAGGGGGCAGAGGCGGGATGGAATCTGACATTCGGGCAAAGGCTCCTCCTGGTCCCTCAGTGGTCCCTGCCCCGGGGCCTTTCCCGGAAATACCTGGGAGAAAAAACAGTAGGGGGGCGGGGTGAGGATGTTTGATTGGATACAACAGTGTACCAAGTCCCTTTAGACTTAAAACCAGGAAGGGGCCAGAGCGATAGTAGAATGTACAGGGCACTTGCCTTGTACCTGGCCAATCTGGGTTCAATTCCTGGCATCAGAATACTTCTGAACCCACCAGGAATAATTCCAGAGTGTAGAACCAGGAGTAACCCTTGAGCACAGCTGGGTGTGGCCCCAAAATGAAACAAAACAAACAAAAAAACAGAAAGAACAGGGTGAATCTCAAAGCCCTGCCACCTACCTTTGCGTCTCATAACCAGCTTGTTAAAGAGATCAGACATCAGGTCCCCGCCTTGGCTGGTGGCTCTCACTGCCAAGAAAAACATCATGAGGAATGGATGACACCAAGTACCAACTACCCTAAGTGTGTTTCTCAGTCTCTCTGTCTCTGTCTCCCCCACCCCTTTCCTCTCTAACCCTCTCCCCCTCACCCTCCCCATACAAACACACAACCCTGTCCTCCCCAGATCTTGGACTTTGATCTGATTTCGGGTCCAGCTGCCTGTGGGTCCAGCTCAACGAACTCACCTAAAGTGTGGCGTGCATAACACTAACAGGGTCACACCATGTGCTAATGGGGCAGATACACACTCTGCTGTTTGGGCATAAAACTAGCCCAAGGGCACACAACTTTGCCAGGGGTCCCAGTACAAAGCCTGGCAGGGCTGCTTTATGAGTTTGGAAGTCTGCGATCTCAAGAGGCTGATGGAAGCCTCAATGCCCTCTGTCTGTCTCAAACTGTCTGGTCCCTGACCATTTCAGAGTCTCTCATTTGAGTGAGGTCAGGCTGTGTCTTCCTACCAGCTCGGAGAGGAAAGTTCCAAGAAGCAAGTTCCAAACACATGGCGAGGCAGGAGGAAGTGGAGGGTGAGGATGGCTGCCGGGGCTGAGCCCATAGCAGTGGGAGAGTGCCTGGAAGCCAGCTGGGAGGTGCTCCCAGAATGGGAGGTGCTCCTTAACTTCACTGAGCTCAACAGGAGGCACTTCTCCTCACCTTGCTCCTGTTCTTTCTGCTTCTTCTTCTCCAGCTTGCGCTCCTTGACGCTACGCAGCTTGGCCTTGCCGATGCCCCCGGCCTGGCGGATGGACTCCAGCAGAGTAGCCCGGCCACTCGAGGGTTGCACAACGTCCTTCGGGGCTCCCTGGACCAGCGCTGATGTGGACAAGGGTATGAGAAAGAAAAGTGGCTGGGGCAAGACGAGGCTGTTGGACAGCCCTGCTGAGCCTTGTGTTTGGGGGTCCAGATGCCTCCTCCCCTCAGCTGTGAGGACAGGCTCTTCTTCTGGAAGGGGAAGCTCGTACTGCAGGCCCTGGGTGCTGACTGTGCCCTCCACACCCATCTTGGATCAGCCTCCTGCTGCCAGTATCTGAGAATACCACCACCTCCCCTGAGACTATGTGTCCCACTTCTGGGTGCTGGAGACAAAGTGGGATGCTTTAAAAATGGAAGTGTTGTTGTTTAGAGATAAAAATGGGTGCTTTAGGGACCAGAGCAGTGAGGCAAGTGGTAAGGTGTCTGCCTTGCCTGTGCTAGCCTAGGACGGACCGTAGTTCGATCCCCCGGCATCCAATATGGTCCCCCAAGCTAGGAGCGATTTCTGAGCACATAGCCAGGAATAACCCCTGAGCTGCTTTTTGGGTGTGGCCCCAAAACCAAACCAAACCAAACAAACAAACAAACAAATAAAGCAATGGGTGCTTTGGGGCTGCCAGTTCCATTGTTCTAAGAGCCCCTTCTTTTTTTAACTTTATTGATTGATTGGTTGGTTGGTTGGTTGGTTGGTTGGTTGGTTGGTTGGTTGGTTTCTGGGCCACACCCAGCGATACTCAGGGATTACTCCTGGCTCTGCACTCAGAAATCGGCCCTGGCAGGCTGGGGGATCATATGGAATGCTGGGAATCGAATTGGATCCCTCCCGGGTCAGTCGCATGCAAGGCAAACACTCTACCGCTGTATTATCTCTCCAGCCCCTAGGAGCCCCTTCCTGTTGGTTTACAGAGGAATGAGGGAACCATAGGTTGAGATTGCATCTACTCTGGATTTCTGTAGGGGTCCATAGTTGTAGAGATAAGATTCAATAACCACAGTTTTTACAATTCCAATGGAACAAGATGTTTGAAATAAGAATTATTCTGAAAAGTCTAGAATTACAATCATTCGGCAAATTACAGAGTCCTTTGGGGAGCCAGAAATCTGACATAGGGGCCCTTGGAGGGAACAAGTGGCCCCCACAGCCCCCCGTGGCTGCTGCCCCCTACCTGCTGGATGTACCCCACTGCCTTCATCTTCCCGTGCCCCTTGGCCTGCAGAGGCAGTCTCCTGGTGTGGTGGCAACGGTGGGGGATCGCTGACCAGCACAACTGGAGCCGGGGGAGGTGGTGGAGGGGGTGGCGGTGGCGGGGGTGCTGTTAGCACCCCATCTTCTAGGTCTGAAACAGAAAAGTGAGAGAGCCCAAGGTGCCTGGGAAAGAAGGAAAGGGGGGCTCCCTCGCCTGACCCTCAGCTCACCAGATTTAAAGGGCTCCGCCACTTCTGTGTGGAATGTGGGAAGCTCCGGGATGGCTCCTGGGGCCGAGGGTGCAATGCCAGGACCCAGGTCGGCACTGTACATGAGGTCATCTGCGATGCCTGGCAGGTCGGGCAGGTAGGATGGCACGTCGATCTCGGGCACTTGTCCCAGGTCAGGCACATAAAAGTAATTCTCTTGAACCTGCAGGATGAGGCAGTAGCCTGTGAGTGTGGCTCAAAAGGAGCACCAAAGCCTGCAGTGGGGTTCTGGGGCTCGGCTCCCGGGCCCAGAGCACCCCGCAGACTCCCACCTCCTCCACCCAGGTGCCCCTCGCCATCTCCCTGCCTCCTCTTTACCTGCTGCTCCAGCTGCTCTCTCTTGCTGATAGACAGAGGCGCATCAAACAGCTTCTCCTCTGTCTCGGACCCCAGCATCACATGGGTCTTTGTGACAGCACCAGCCAGCGGGTCCAGGAAGACATATTTCTTATACCTACATTGACGACATACTGGGGTGAGGCTTCCCATCCATCTGCTCTAGGGCCCTGACCCACGTGTCCATTTTCAGGAAGGGACTCAAGTTTGTACAGGGGATCTCCAGACCCACAGACTTCCAAGCACCGCCACCCTCGGCCCTACCCTACTCCTGTAGGGCCATGCTAAGACGCCTGGTCCCCCGGCCCACCCTATACAGTGTCCCACCGCTTTGGACATACAGGTTCTCTGTGGTGTTGAACAGCAGTAAGGAACTGACAGAGGTGATGTTGCTGGGAAGACCCCCGAGACCCTCCTCAGCCTCAGCCTCAGGCTCCAGCTTGGTGTTCACACGTATGGGGAAGTATTTCAGCTTCTCCTGTGGGGTTGTGGGGGATGACAGGGAGATAATGGGTTCCTGTACCAGGCCAAGTGACCCCCATCCTATGCAGGCCCGTCTGCTTGAAAGCCATGACCCAAAGGTACAGGCCTCCCCCGGTATCCCTGGCTGCCACTGATCATGAATAGACACAGGAGCTGTGCGCCCGGTGGGCAGACCTGCAGGGCCCGCTCATCCAGAGGCCGGTGCTTGCTCTGGATCCTGTGGCGGGGGCGTCTCTGCAGGCCAGGGTCTTGAGCCCCCGTGAAGATGGAGTCGTATTCCCGCAAATGCTCTGGCGCTGGATACTTGGCACTGGAGAACACCTGCAGAGAAGAGGGGAGACCAAGTCCCTTTTTCCGGGTGCCTGAGATATTCCAGCGAGGCTAGGACTGGCTGTGGAGAAGTCTGGGTGGAAAGGAAGTCTGGGACTTGGGACTGGTCAGCCTAAGTAGAAACCTGGACAAGTTGAGTGAGCTAGGAGGGACCATCCAGGAGAGGGGGTGAAGGGCCACAGGGCCACCTGGGCTACCTTGATGGCCTTCTTGCTGCCTTTGATCTTCTCAATCTTGGCCTGGGCCAAGGAGATCCTGTCCCCAATGGCCTGAAGCTGACTCCGGCTCTGCTCCACACGCTGGGAGATCCTGTCATGGGGAAAGAAAGAACATAGGTGGGGGAGTGGGGGGGGGCTGCCCCTCACACCCCTGCAATTTCCCTTGAGCGTTCTATGACTAACAGCAACCCGCCATACTGGGGGCTGTCCAGCGGAGTTTGGAACTGCCCAGCAGTCTCGACAGGGCTGATCCATGGGAGGGTACAGGAGTGAAGTTTAGTCAGCTCTTGGGAGCTGGAGGCGAGTCAGGCCGCCAGTCACTCCAGTGCAGAGTGGCGCCTGGACATACCGATGTGTGGAAACATGGTCTCACTTCCCCAAGCCACCCCCCCCCCTGCAAGCAGAGAGAATCAACATTACTTCCCCCAGACAGATTCATCTCATTGCCAATAGGAAGCCTGGAGCTTGGTGAGGCCAGGTGATTCGCAATGCTGGGCCCAAAGTCAAATCCCTGCCCACCTCACGAGAACTGCCCCACTGCATGGGAAAGGACTTGTGTAAGTTAGTCTGAAGTCCTCCCCGTGGTCCTCAAGGCCCTCTGTGGCTGGGTGCCTCTCCAGCTTCCTTCCCCCACTCCCACATCATAATCGATCCTTCAGGCTCCTCCTCCTCCCATTCCATGATTCCTGGGACAGAATGAACATGTTTTTGGCTTGTGGCCTGTGCATCAAAGCAATGCCTGGGCCCCTAGACATCACATGACACCCTTCACTAAACCCCCTATTTGCTGAGTAAAAACATACCCGTACTTCCCAACCCTGCATCACTTGCTTCCTGGGAATCACTTAAAACCCTGTATCTTTGGCCCATTTGTATCAGCTTGGGTTTTTGTTGTTTGATGGTATTTTATTGGGGGGCTGGGGTGGTGAGGGGTAGGAGGTACACCTGGCGATGCTCAAGCGTTACTCCTGATTGGCTCTGTAACCACCAGGGAATTACTCCTGGTGATGCCCAGCAGGTTATATGGGGTGCCAGTGATCGAACCCAGCCATAGGCAAGGCAAGCACTCCACCTGTTCTATACTATTGCTCTAGCCTCAATGTGCTTCAGCTTGGCTTTGTTCCAACTGTACTGCCAGCACCTCCAGCAGTGCCTGACCTGGCACTTATTAGATAATAATACCCGGGCCAAAAATATCAGTGCATACAAGTCTTGTACCAACCCCACCACCACCATCAGAAAGGAATCAACAGTGAGCTTCCTCTCTTGGGCCATGTGTCAGAGCATCCTCCTGACTACTCTCCCACCCCCAACACCACCTGCCCCTGCCCTCAATGATATCATGCCACATATCTAGGGCATTACAACTCAGCGTTCCCTCCAGGCCCTTCAGGAAGAGGGTCTGAAGAGTGTGTATGTGCACAAGAGAAGCCAAAGATCAAGTTTGCAGGGAAAGGGAGAAGACTAGGGAAATGGCCAAAGAGGTCATGATATTTGGGGGACTGGAGAAAACAGGGCCTTGAACTGGGTTTCCTTGAAGGGTGAAAGAGCACCTGAAGGACAGCCTAAAAGGCTATGTGTGTGTGAGTTATACGCAGAAAGCCTGGGTTTGATCCCCAGCCCTGCAAGCCCCTCCTACCACCAAACACTGCTGGGAAGGACCTCTAAGCATGGACGCCTGAATGGTGCCGGTGTAACAACCCAAAAGAACAAAGCAAAGGTTCTAATGGTGATCAGTCAACACTGGGGCCCATAGGGGCAAAGAGCAAGTACAGCAGGTAGGACACTTGCTTTGTATCTAGCCAACCTAGGTTCAATCTCCAGCATCTCATATGGTCCTCATGGCCCATGCAATTCCTGAATGCAGATCCAGGAGTAACTCCTTAGCACTACTGGATATGAGTGGCCCCAAACCAAAACCAAACCCAAACAAATAAATAAACAAACCAAACTAAAAATGCACTCTAGCCCAACCTTCCCAAACTATCCCCTAACCCCAGAACCCACCCAATCTGCCAATCGCACAGCCCAGGGATCTTTTCTCCTGATTAGTTACTGGCTCCTCAAAATTTGGGGGTTGGAGAGGCTCAGTGAAGTGGGGTTTGCATGTAAAGCAACTGGTTTCTCCTGAGTACACTGGGGCCACCAGACAGGAGGAACCATGAGGCGACATAGCCCCCATGTCAGATGAGCAGCATCTTATCAGAAGAAAGAGGGGTTGAGTACAACTGGCCTCTTCCAGTCAAAAACAATATTACAACAAATATACAACACCAGACAATAACATTCTGGCCCCCTAGCAAACTCGGGGTAAAGCCAAAGCTCTAGAATGGATGTAGAGAGTGGGAGGGTCCTGAGGCCTGGAGATGGACGATGGCAGAGTTGGTTCTTCCATTAAGAAGAGAAATGGAGGGGCCGGAGTGATAGCACAGCAGTAAGGCACTTGCCTTGCATGCGGTCAACACAGGGCAGACGCCAGTTCGAATCCCAGTATCGCATATAATCCCGCAAGCCTGCCAGGAGGGACTTCTGAATGCAGACCTAGGAGTAACCCCTGAGTGTCACCGGTGTGACACCCCCCCAAAAAAGAGAAATGGAGCTAAAGCAATATAGTACAGCAGGTAAGGGGATTTGCTTTGCATGTGGACAACCCAGATTCGATCCCCAGCATGCCATATGGGACCCCAAACCCTGACAGGAATAATCTCTGAATGCAGAGTCAGGATTAAGCCTTGAGAACGCAGATGTGCCCACACAAACCCCCCTACACACAAAAGAAACACTTATTAAAAAACAACCAAACACAATATTGATTTCTCAAATCTAAAAACAGCTACACTGACACGTTCTCTTTAGAAAAAAAAGGAAGAGACAAATCTGTGTCCTGGGCTGTTCTAAATTCATATTTCTCCTCCCCACCCCCTACTCCTCACCCCCACCAGCCCCAACCCTGACAGCATTATTAGAGTGACCCATCAGGGGAAAACTTTCAACACTGTGGATCTTGAATCAGCAAGGATTCTGACGGCTTCTCACAAAAGCCTCTGCACAAGCTGGAGCTAAGGGGGGCTTGGTGGTGGAGGGGAGCCCATTAGGAAAAATTCCAGTCAGGTGAGTAACAGCACACACAAGGAGCTACTGAAGACTGGATCGATTCCAGCTTTGCAAGAAGGTCTCTGACAGGACCCTGTCCAGCTCCTTCAAAACTTGATTAGAAAACTCAAGATGCTAAGGGAGAGAGGGTGGCGGTCAAAAATAGTCTGGAAGACAGGCTCAAGATTCAGTCTTGAGAGGTCAGAAGAATGAACTGCACTCAACAAGCTGAAGGGAACAAGAAATGAATGTGAAGCTCAGCATTCAGGTTGAAAAAGTCCAATGTGGGGCTGGAGAAATAGGAGAGCAGGGAAGGTGCTTGTCATGCCAGTGGCTGACCCAGATTTGATACCCGGCACCATAGCTGTCGCCTCAGGCCCTGCCAGAGTTGACCCCTTAGTACAGAGCCAGGAGTAAGTCATGAGCACTGCCAGAAGTGGCCCCCAACCAAAACAAAAAATTAAACCATAGAAATGAATATATGGGGCCGGAGCGGTGGCGCAAGTAGTAGGGCATCTGCCTTGCACGTGCTGACCCAGAACAGGCCATGGTTCGATCCCCCAGTGTCCCATATGGTCTCCCAAGCCAGAAGCAATTTCTGAGTGTATAGCCAGGAGTAACCTCTGAGCGTCACTGGTGTGGCCCAAAACAAACACAAAGAATATATGCAAAGTCAAATGTGTGACTAGAGCTGAGTACATGCTTAACACAAGGGAGGCCTGGAATCAATCCCTGGTACCACACGGTTCCCTCGGCACAGTTGAGAATAGCTCCAGGAATACCAGACATGCAGCCAAAAAAGGGGAAAAAATAAAAAGAGAGAAATATACAAATGCAGGGGCCAGAGTGATAGCACAACAGGAGGATATTTGCCTTGCACGCTGACATTCAGGATGGATACGGGTTCAATCCCCAGCAGCCCAGAGTCCCCCGAGCCTGCCAGGAGCAATTTGAGTAACTCCTGAGTGCTGCTGGGTGTGGCCCAAAAACTAAAAAAAAAAGGAAAAGAAAAAAAAATTTTCAAATGCAGAAAAAGGGGGCCGGGCGGTGGCGCTAAAGGTAAGGTGCCTGCCTTGCCTGTGCTAGCCTTGGACGGACCGCGATTCGATCCCCCGGTGTCCCATATGGTCCCCCAAGCCAGGAGCAACTTCTGAGCGCATAGCCAGGAGTAACCCCTGAGCGTTACCGGGTGTGGCCCAAAAACCAAAAAAAAAAAAAAAAAAAAATGCAGAAAAAGAAGTCTATTAAGTGAAGACAGAGTCCCTGCCCTATTGAAGTCTCAGCAGCTGCAGTCACTCCTTATAGCCACCGCCATTTAAATAGCCCAGCTTCATGACTAACTGAGAGAAGATGCCAAGACAACAGAACTCTCAGGCACACCAGTCTATGGGCTAACAACTCTGGTCCCTCCTCGGGAGAAGGGCAGTTCTACAGATCTCGAGCTCCTGGAGCTTATGTGCCATTCGCAGCTGCTCGACACTTCTAAGTTACACGCTGCTAACAGCCCACTATGAGTACAAGACATTGGATGATAGAGTAGCAAAGAAGCCACTAGGCTCAGTAAGCAGAAACAATAGAAAGTTCAACTAGAAACGAAGAGCTCGGTAAATCCTCAAGGACCATAACAACCCCATTGTGGGATACATTTGTGAAAACAGTTTCCCTGACTTTTCTTTTACTGAACTCTTTTGGAATGATTCCACTTACCATTTTGATAAAAACAAATCATGGAAAATTATTTTGTGCCTCCCAAGGGGGCAGGACTTGTGGAGGAGAGAAACTGGGGACAACGATGAAGGGGGAACATCACACACGTGGTAGGACAGGTGCTAAAATACCGAATGCTCAAAACGACAGTATTATGAACACCTTTGTAAATAATGGTGTTTAAGCAAAGTTTTAAAAAGAGTTTTTTGTTTTTTTTTTTGGTTTTTGGGCCACACCCTGTGACGCTCAGGGGTTACTCCTGGCTATGCGCTCAGAAGTTGCTCCTGGCTTGGGGGACCATATGGGACACCGGGGGATCGAACCTCGGTCCGTCCTAGGCTAGCGCAGGCAAGGCAGGCACCTTACCTCCAGCGCCACCGCCCGGCCCCCTTAAAAAGAAAATTATTAATGAAAAAAATAAAATAAAAAGGAAATGGAGGCCAGAGCTTTAGTACAGCATGTTGGACATTTGCTTTGGACACAGCAGACCCAGGTTTGATTTCTGACACCCATCTATGGTCCCCCAAGCCAGGAGTAACCCCTGAGCACCATTGGGTGTAGTGCCCAGACCAAAAAATAAAATAAAATAAAATTTAAAAAATAAAAGGGGAGCAGCCAGAAAGATAGCACACTGGTAGGGCATTTGCCTTGTGTGCGGCTGACCCAGGACAGACCCGAGTTTGATTCCCAGCATCCCATATGGTTCTCCGAGCCTGAGATTTCTTAGTACAGAGCCAAGAGCAAGCCCTGAGCGCCACCAGGTGTGACCCAAATCAAAATAAAATAAAAAGGAAATAGTGTGGAGCCAGAGACATAGGACAGGAATGATCTCTGAGCACTGCCAGATGTAACCTAAAAACATAAATGAAAAAATAAAATAGTATTTGAGGACATCCAGCTCCTTTCCCTCTTTTCTTTGAAGGGAACATAATACCCTTCCTCTCCGAAGCATTAGAGAGGAGAGACCTGGATACAAGGTCACCAAGTGCCAATTATACCTTCTGATGCTCCTTTCAAATGGATCCACATTTTTCTGATTTACCTTGAGGTGTCAGCATTTGAACCCACGCGACGCATGTGCTTTGCTGCTGAGCCAAATCTGGATTCTAGGCCCACCATCTAAGAGATTTTGGAATTCCCTTCCAGATTCATCCAGCCTCTCTCCTGTGCCTGACATGTAACAGCTATTGGCTGGATGAAAAGGGACAAGTTTACAAAAGTCCAGAGAAGGGTGATGATGGGGATGGCGATGGATGAGAAATGTGTGGCCTACGAAGAAGGTAACTGAAGGACGGTTCTGGAGAAAGACGAGATGACTTAAAGATGAGGAAGAAAAGCAGTGGACGCACTCTGTCACTTCCCAGTAAGGACCAGGAGGTGGAGCTAGAAGGAAGCAGATCTCGCAGTAAAGACCAGTAGATGGAGCTAGAAGGAAGCAGATCTCGCTTCTCTCAAGGAGAACTTTCTGGAAAATAGCTGCAGAGCTCTGCAGAGTAATTAGATTCTTGCAGGGGGAGCTGAGACATGGCTCCAAGGGTTGAGCTCTTGCACGCAGGCGGACTGAGCTCAATGACCGAACACAGCATGCTCTCCAGAACACCACTAGGCCCAGTTGAGCCCTAAGCACTGAAAGAAGCACAGAGTCCCCCAGGCCCAGCACTGTAACTGTCCCTCAGGAAAAAAAAATTACAGTTGGAAGGTAACTTGTGAGGAGAGAGTGAAGCCAGGGACTGAAAGATGACTTCCAAGACACACTTGGGGGATTGTTGGTATATTTTGGGGGATCACAACCTCCTGGTTTTGTGCTCATGAATATCCCCTAACACTACTAGGGGTCCTAAGGGGTCAACTGCATGCAAGGGCAAGACCGTAACTCCTGTATTATCTTTCCATCTTATTCAAGGTCCTTCTTGCACCCAAGTAATTATAAGTTTAAGAAATTTGGGCCCGGAGAGATAGCATGAAGGTAGGGCGTTTGCCTAGCATGCAGAAGGACAGCGGTTTGAATCCCGGCATCCCATATGGTCCCCTGAGCCTGCCAGGAGTGATTTCTAAGCATAGAGCCAGGAGTAACCACTGAGAGCTGCCGGGTGTGACCCCCCAAAAAAATATTTTTAATAAAAAAGAAATTGCTTAATTCAGGGTTCGAGCAATAGCGCAGCAGTAGGGTGTTTGCCCTGCACATGGCTGATCCAGGATGTACTTCGGTTCTATCCCCGGCGTCCCATATGGTCCTCCAGGACAGGAGCGATTTCTGAATGCATAGGCAGGAGTAACCCCTGAGCATCACCGGGATTGGCCCCAAAACCAAAAATAAATAAATAAATAAATAGCTTAACTTTCTGACACGACCCCAAGGTAGTTCAAATCTCTCAACCATAATAATGGAGAGTATGTGTAGACCAAGGATAAAAAGATTCCAGGGGTAGGGAGCTAGAGCCCAGTGATCTGGGGTGCATACTTTGCCTGCACCAGGGCCCAGGTTCAAACCCTGACACCTCACAGTCCCAAAATTAATGCGGCATACGTCCTGGTAGTTCCTGGCAACGCACGGCCCAAGCAGTCCTATGTCCTCAGGTCCTCACACTGAACCATGTGGCTTCGTTGGCTGAACGTCACGTGGAATGGTCCCTGCATTGCTTGAGACACCCCAAAAGAAAAACCACTTCCCATTTGTATGCTGCCCCTGGCAGTGGGTTCGAAGGCCATGTATAAAGAAATGACTTCACAAAGGCTGGAATGCTCACCGTGTGACTCATTAGCAGGATCTACCAAGGACAGATCTTAGACAGATGACAAGCAGGCAACTGGTTTGCTTTTCCTGATCTGCACCCCCCTAGGTGGTGGCTGGCTTTAAGGTAAAACCTGTCTCTAAGCTTGTCACACATGCCCTGGCCCTCTGGTTAGCACTGCCACCAGAATGGAAAGAGGCCTTGGGACTGGAGTGATAGTAAAACAGGCAGGGTGCTTGTTTGCGCACAGCAGACCTGGATTCATTCCCCGGCACCCAACGTGGTCCCCAGGACCCTGCCAGGAGTGATCTCTAAGCAAGAGCCAGGAGTAACCCCTGAGCACCATTGATGTGCCCAAAAACTGGGGGTGGGGCACAGTCTCTGTAAACTAAGGGTAGACAATCCTCAGAGTGTCCCTCACAAACAGCCCTGGCACCACCTTCTACTACCCTTCACTGTGCAATAGGGCAGCTGTGCAAGGATGGCATCTGGAAAATGCAGGGCTGAGAAAAGAATGAAGCACCACACCAGCCCTGGGGGAGTTCCAGGGAGAGAAATGACCTCCATGTCCTACTGAGCTGGGTTAACATCTGGACATATCTGTCCCTCAGCAGGGTGGCTTTGCCTCAGCATCAAATGAAAACACTATTTCTACCTGCAAAACCTAGTGGGATAAGAGGGGCTGGGGATGGGGACTAGGTTAGACCAGAGAGAGCTTAAGCACTAGATTGTATGCAGGAGGCCCTAGTGTTTTTGGGGGGGTTGTTTTGGGAGGCCATACCAGCAGTACTCAGGAATCACTCCTGGAGATGCTCGGGGGACTGAGTGGGGTGTCAGGGATCAAACTCAAGTCAGTCGTGTGCAAGGCAAGCATTTTTCTCACTGTACTGTCTCTCTGACCCTTGGAGGTACCCAGGTTTGATCCCTTGATCCCCACCAACACTTGGTTATGGGTAAGGGCATACCCTGAGCACAGAGCCAGAATAGCACCTGGACACAGTTGGGTGTGGCCCCAAACAAAAACACGGGGTTGAGGGGACGGAGTTCCAGGGACTACAAGAGGTAAATGGGTATGGGAGGGAGAGTAAGGGGGACATTTTGAGATGAGCTCTCAGGCAATGAAAACAGGCACAGGGCAGAGAGAAGTGTGGAAGGGGAGCAGCGAGCCACAGTGAAGGGGATGTGGCTCCCACCTGAAGGACCTGTCTTCCGAGGGTTGGGGTGCCCAGGTTCCCTGTGCCAACACCACACAGGCTCAACTCCCATTCCTTCGCAGAAAGTTTCCCTATGAACCAGGCAGAACCATGGTCCTTCCCAAGCAGCTAGGGGCTGCTGGGAGATGGAACCGCAATTCTGCTCCTTCCCTTACCTAGCCCCAACTGACCCTAAGCCCACTCCTTGACTGCTCTGTATTCCCCAATATAATTAGGAGGGAGCTGTGAACTGTGCTCCGAAGACTGTGCAGGCGCTGACAGAGGCTTCCAAGTCTTGATGCCAACCACTAGGGACGAGGAGGGGGAGGCAGAGACAAGAGAGACAGGGAGGGGCAAGGCGGAAGGGAGGAGGAAGGGGATAGGGAGCAAGGCAGCAGGTAGAAAGCAGGAAGGGGACAGGAAGAGCTTTGCCGACCAACTGGTGCTGGGACTGCCGGAAATGACACCCCCCCCCCCCCCGCAACTTTCCTAAATTTGCCCAGCTCCTCTACCAGCCCTGCCACCCCCTCTGCCCCATCATGGAAATCATGTGAAGCAGGTGACGTCTAGGGCAGATATTTTGGGGTCTGGCTTCACCCAGGTGAAGTGGGGACAGGGGAGATGTGTGAGGCAGGGAGGGCCAGGGAGCAGCTGGAAGGAGCCAGAAGGAGCGTCCAGGGGCCAGCTGAGAGGTACTTGTCATGTGCTCCCTCCAAGATCCGCAGCAGAGCTCTCTCTCTCTTTCTCCCTCTCTCTCTTCTGGGATGGAGGTGGGGCTGCAGCAGAGCCTGGAGGAGGCCAGGCCAGCCTGGAATGCTAATGTAGCCTGAGCTTACCTGCCTGCAGAAGTGAGCACAGGCTGCAGTGAAGCCCAGGGGTCCAAGCCTGGGCCTCAACTGGTTGGGTGCAGGAGTAAGAGAAAAAACAAGTGTCTCCTCTCTGCATCCCCTCTGCCTAGGTGAGGCTTCCAACACATTTCAGGGGGAGACAGATTCGCAAGTGCCATGCCTACCAGCAGAGTCCAAGCCATGAGCACTGAGAAACCGATCTGCTGAGGCTGGCTAGGCGAGGTGGGTACCGGCCCCCCTCACCCCCTGCTCAAACAATCTGACTTCTCCCAATGTGTCACCAAGTCCTGTCACCATCCCCTCTGTGCTCTCTCTCACCCAGGCCTCCCTGCCAGGAACTCCTCGGGACTGCACCCACACTCTGAGCCCTCACTGTGACTCTCCAAAACTCTCAAAGTGCCATCCAGTACCCCTGAACTATACCTTACTAATACCAACGTCTCCCTTCCTGCGACGGCACTCAGGAAGAACCAGCTTGAGTGTGGAAAATCCCAGGGGTGTTCCATCCCAACAGGAAGTCAGTACCCCTAAACCCCTGGCCCCCAGAGATTTGGCTTTTCATATACGGCTGTGAAGAACAAATGTGTGGAGCATGCAGTTCCTAGAATGTGGCACCCCAAAATTCAGAAGCCTGTAACGCCATTTCTGGGTCCCTTGGTATGACCTGGACACCCACATTCCTCACCAGGCCTGACCATCACTAGACCAGTTCCTGTCCTTCCCCTCACATAGTCATGTGCCTGTTTATCCACAGCCCTCACTTTCTCCTCCATCAGAAAAGTCCCAGGGCCCGGAGAGATAGCACAGCGGCGTTTGCCTTGCAAGCAGCCGATCCTGGACCAAAGGTGGTTGGTTCGAATCCCGGTGTCCCATAGGGTCCCCCGTGCCTGCCAGGAGCTATTTCTGAGCAGACAGCCAGGAGTAACCCCTGAGCACCGCCGGGTGTGGCCCAAAAAACAAACAAACAAAAAAAGATAAGTCCCCACCTTCATGTTGTCTTCAGAGAATCCATTACCCACACATTCCCTGTACTTCCTGTAAGAGTGTGTGTGTGTGTGTGTGTGTGTGAGTGAGGCAGGTGACCCTGGGCCAAGCATTTGACTGTGGAGCTCCTCGTAGGCTACGATCTGGACACTTAGAACGAGTAAGCATGTCAGAAGGGAAGCAAAAGCAGAGATTGCAGTCACAGGATTCACTGTTTTACTTGACCACGTTGGGGTGGGGTGGGGCAGAGTGGGGAGCTCCAACTGCTCAAATGAGTTCTCATCAGCTCTTCTTTTCTCTTCATGAATGGCTGTGTGCATGCTATGCCTCCGGGCTAGATTGGCCCGACCACACTGCTCTGCCGGCCCAGCCTCCCCAAGTATCCAAGGGCAGGAACTCGCCTTCCCATCTCAGGATAGTTGGCTCAGGCCTTTCCTTCTGGAATATTCTTCACATAACCACACTTCCCCAGGGTACCCTTCAACAGGCCAAGTCAACACCCTCACTCACCTGCTCTCCCCTTCCACAGATTCAGGACTCATGCCTGAGTCCGGAGCCATCTCCCCTGAACGGGATCCTGGTCTTAGCTACTCGGGCCTCAGACATCTGTGTGCCTTTGCCTTCTCATCTAGGATGGGGACAGAAGCACCGTACCTCCTCACAGAGAGGCTGCAAAGAGACTCTGAGCTTGGAGTCGGGTCAGCCTGCAGCTCCCACTCTAGAAGCCTCAGTTGTCACCCAAGTCTTCTCAGTAGTCTGTCTACCATGACACTGAGAGGAAGGAATGTGTCTCCCCATTGATTCATGGAGCCGTCTCTGTTTTTGGTTTGTTTTGAGGCTGTACCTGGCTGTGCTCAGGGATCACTTCTGGTGATTACTATCTCTCCAGCCCCCAGGTTTCATGAACTGTGGCAGGGCCACTGCCTGATGCAGTGCTGTAACTCAGGTCAGCACCCAGGGTCTTGCACAGAAAGTGTGGGCCATCTGGCCAGGACAGTGGCCAGTAGCCACTGGGTGTGTGTAGAGGTGGGTGTTGGGACCCTTGGTGCCTCGGTCCCAGGGAAGCCAGCTGACCCCCCTGGAACCAAGAACTATCAGAAAGAATGACCAGAAAGAGCCTCTCCTAGAAGCTGCATTCCAGAGAGTAGCCAAGGCAGTGACTGCAGCGGTGGGGAAGGGAAGAGCACCCACCTGCTAAAGATGTCTCCAGAGACCTTCTGGAGGTACTGCAGGGCATCAGCTACCTGTTGGATGGCCTCCTCTCGCCGCAGGTCTGGCTGGATGAGCGGTACTGCGTAGGTCTGACCCGTCAAGGAATTCTGCATTCTCACAGGAGTCATGGTGCCTACAGTGGAAACCAGGAAGTCAGAACCACCCCACGCACCCCCATGCTTTCTCCCTCACATGGCAAAACCCAGAACCATCAGCACAGGGCCAGCCTGTGTGGAGGGGAGGAGAAGTAGGAGCTCCTTTCATACAGGACCTCATCTCATCCTTCTAAGCCTAGAAGAACAAGAACAATTCAATAAAGCCTGGAGACAGCATGGAAAAGGGTGGCTCAGAAACAAAGGGAAAGCTTTTGGAAGGGCATGATGGGAGGACGCTGCCTGCAGCAACTGCCCAGTGACACTGAGGGCTGGAAGCACATAGGAAAGATGAACTCGGGGCCGGAGAGAGAGCATGGAGGTAGGGCATTTGCCTTGCATGTAGGTCAGTGACTCAAATCCCGGCATCCCATGTGGTCCCCCAAGCCTGCCAGGAGCGATTTCTGAGCGTAGACCCAGGAGTAATCCCTGAGTACTGCCGGGTGTGATCCAAAAACAAAAACAAACAAACAAATAAACAAAAAAAAAGGAAATATGAACTCAGGCTTCCTCTCACTTGGACACCCCCCAACCCCTCCGGCCATGTCTGCCTGTTCCATACCTGGAGAGAAGCCAGGGATTCAAGGCACAGAAGTGTCCAGGTGAAAGCTGAGGGGGACACAGGAGGAAAGGGAGGAGCACGTGGGGGCATGGGACAGGAAGGAAAAATACTCCTTTGAATTGCAAGGTGAGGACAGAGTCTATTTATACTGGTTTAATTAACTCCACTCCCTGGTGCCACTAAAGCAGCTCTCACACTGCAGACAGCACTGATTTGATTGGCAAGAGATGCACCAAGCAGAATATTAAGGTACCAGGCCCCTATAAATAGGCCTAGTCACAGCTCCTCAGAAGATAGTGAAGGCATTAATCAGGCCTGGCACTGAGCCCCAGACTTGTTCTTTGAAGCACCTTACTGAGTTCCCTGGTTGCAACAAGGGCTGTGGGTTATGCTGGGTGAATACGGCAGCAAGGACACAGGGGGTTTCATTTGGGCTTAATGCTGTGTGACCTTGGGTAAGTTGGTTGCCTTCTCCGGATTTCTGGTTCTTTACACTCCAGACTGTGCTGCAACTGAGAATGGCATGCTAAGTGACCATTTCCGACGTATCTCACCCACATCTTCTCCAAAGCAGAGCTTCTTACTCTTTGCTCCTTTGCTTTGCTTTTCTGTTTTCCCCAGCCTTTTATTCTCTCTAGTCAACCATGAATTTTCCCCTGTCCAGCATTTTTCATGGTCTGCAATGACCACTCTGATCTTCCTCTTTCTCCTCTAGCAACTGGCAACTCAGCTTCCCAGATCTGAAGCTGCAGGGAATCCTCCTCGGGACCCAGGATGTTATTCAACATCCTGCTTCTCTTCCTTCCTAATCACTTGATCAGCATGGGGCCAGAGGATCCCAGAGGAACCTACTCAGAGAGACAAGCCTCCTTTCAAGAATCTTCAAGCTGGTTTTCTCTCTTGAACTTGGATCTCACTTGCTGATCTGTTTCTTTGCTTGCCTATTTCCACTTTGAAGAAGCCTCTACTTTGGGTGGGAGGGGTGTGCCACACCTGGTAGCACTAAGGGGTTACTCCTGGCTCTTCGCTCAGAAATTACTCCTGACAGGCTCAAGGGACCAGATGAGATGCCGGTGATCGAACCTGGGTCAGCCACATGCAAAGCAAACACCCTCCCCACTGTGCTATTTGCTCTGGCCCCAAACTCTCTCAAACACATAAAAACTCCAGTCCCTCACATCTTTCCAAATAAATTTCAATAAAAAAAACTATATTGCTTTATACACACACAAACACACACTCAGCAGAGATGTCAAAGCAGAGAGGGAATTCGCCTTGTATGTGACTAATCCAGGTTCAATCTTTGGCATCCCAAATGATTCATGGAGAACTTCCAGGAGTGACTCCTGAGCACTGCCAGGTATGTTACCTCCCAATAAAAACTTTCATTCTAATGGGGAGGTGCTTGGGAACCATGTGGTACCAGAGCTCAAACTGGGATCAGTCACATGCAAGGCAAAGTGCCTTAACTCCTGTACTACCTCCCTGGATTCCTAGGACCTTTGGACATTTTCTGTGTTTATACTGATGACAATCCCATGGTCATTCTAACTTAGCTTTCTACCTCATTTCTTCCACCTGTAAGATCGAAGGTAAAAGGCAGAAGAGCCTTTCCAGGAACATCCTGAGCAGCTTTTCTCATGATTAGTGACCATGCCTGTATATACATGGGTAGACAAAAGGAAATAGCACAGACTCTTTTTTTTTTTTTTTGGGCCACACCCGGCGATGCTCAGGGGTTACTCCTGGCTGTCCGCTCAGAAATAGCTCCTGGCAGGCACGGGGGACCATATGGGACACTGGGATTCGAACCAACCACCTTTGGTCCTGGATCGGCTGCTTGCAAGGCAAACACCGCTGTGCTATCTCTCCAGGCCCTAGCACAGACTCTTGACAGAGAAAGCAGCAAGTCCATTTTAAGAATTCAAAGATAGGGAGCAGAACAATAGTAGAACAACAACCTGGATTCTATTTCTGGCATCCCATATGATCCCCCTAGCACTGCCAGGAGAGCAAAAAACAAGAAGGGAAGGAGAAGGGAAGGAGAAGGGAGGGGGAAGGAGAGAGAGGGAGGTGACAAAGTAAACTATATATTGGAGATTACAGGACCAAATCAACACTTTCTTCTTTTTTTTTTTTTTAACTTTATTTATTGATTGATTGGTTGTTGGACCATACCCAGCACTGCTCAGGGGTCACCACTGGTTCTGCACTCAGAAATCACTCCTGGTAGGCTGGGGGGACCATATGGGATGTTGGGAATCGAACCGGGTCCCTCCCGGGTCAACCACACACAAGGCAAACACCCTACCACTGTGCCATTTCTCTGACCCCTCAACTCTATTTCTATATTGCTTTTTACTTTTCAACTTTAAAAATCATATAGGAAGGCTGTAGCTCACATATTTTGACTGGAAGGCCCAAACCAGCGGGAATCTGGAACAACGGTGAAAGCCTGGAGAAAGACACCAGAGGAGTCTCGTGATGCTGCTAATCATTCTATGCGTGCAATGACATCCTTCCTGCAAACCTTCCCCTGCCCAGGCCCGCCCCTGCTCCCTGGGTCAACAACCACAGCAGCAGGCGGGGCCGGAGGGAGAGCTTAGTGGGCAGAGCCTGGCTTCCACCCCTGGCATCCCCTATGGTCCTGGAAGCACAGCCAGATGGAATCTGAGTGCAGGGTAGGGCCAGGAGTCGGTAATCCCGGAGCATCGCTGGAGTGTAGGCCCAACACAAAGCAAAACAAAATAACATAACACGAAATAACATAACATCAAATGATGTAGCATAAGATAATAAAATAAAATAGATAAGTTAAGAGATAAAATAAAAGAAAATAATAAAATAGATCAGATCAAATATAAAATAAAATAGATAAGATCAAATATAAAACAAAATAGATAAGATCAAATATAAAATAACATAACAGAATAAAATAGATAAGATAGGATAACATATAAAATAAAATAAACAAGATAAAACAAAATAGATAAGTTAAGATATAAAAGAGATGGGATAAGATATAAAATAATAAAATAAAAAATAAACTAGTAATAAAACAGATAAGATATAAAATATAATAAAATCAATAAAGGAAATAAATGAAATAAAATGCAAAACCTCTGCAGTCAGCAGGCAGGGAGCAAACCCGCTCGGGGCAGAGCCCCAATTCCTGCACCCCGCAGGCTGCAAGCACAGAAAAGTCCTGGGCCCAGCTGTGCAGCCGGGAGTCCAGCCAGGGTCGGCTGCAGGTTCGGATCCGGGCCTGCGGGTCCCTCCCCACGCCCGGCCGGGTCGCGTGCCCCGCTCCAGCCCCGCTCCAGCCCGACCGGTCCCCACCTTAGCCTCCCGCGGGCCTCACCTGACAGCCGCGGCGGCCGTCGCGCTTCCGCCCGGACCTGACGCCGAGGCCGTCGCGCTTCCGCCCGTTCTGGACCCGCAGCCGTCGCGCTTCCGGCCGGCCCTGACGCCGTCGACGGTCGCGCTTCCGCCCGGTCTTAATGCCGCCGCTACTGTGGCTTAGCGCTTCTGCCCGGTCCTGACGCCACGGCCGTCGCACTTCCGCCCGGTCCTGACGCCGCCGACGCCGCAGCTCCGCCCCTCCTGGTCGCCGGGCGGAAGCACTGCGCGGCCCTGGCGCAGCCCTGGGAGCAGAGCGAGCTTCTGGTGTTCGAGCCCCGGGCTCCCTCCCAGCTAGTCCCAGCCTCTCGGGGCTTCCCTGGCTCTGGCAGTGCAGAAAGTGTTGGGGCCAAGTGCTCCAGCCTTGTTTCCCCCGGATTACCCGATTTCCCCCCAAAAATAAGACATCCTCTGAAAATGAGGCCTACTATAAGGCATCTCCCTAAAATAAGCTCCCCCAGGCTCTGCCTCAAAATGAAAATTAATTTACCATAAACTGGTTGCTAAGGCCGCCCCAAATGATTCACAGTTCGTCTGGCTTGCCTTGACAACTACTGCACTACCATGCCATGCCATGCCATGCCTTACCATCCATACCATACCATACCATACAATAGCATAGCATACCATACCATTACACAGGTAATACATTTCCTTTATTTTCATTTAACAATGAATGTGTTCGGTATTCTTCATGCAAAAATGAGACACCCCCTGAAAATAAGGCCTAACGCATCTTTGGAAACAAAAATTAATAGAAGACACTGTCCTATTTTGAGGGAAACAGGTTTTGCTCTGGGGCCTCCGGAGGCATGACCCTCCCTGCACAGCTCTAGGCCACTTTAGTTCCTTACAATGCTCTTAGCATGGCCTTATTTTATTTCTTTTTATTATTTTATTTTAGTTATATCTTTATTCAAGCACCATGGTTACAAACATTTTTGTAGTTGGGTTTCAGTCATAGAAAAGAACACCCCCCTTCACCAGTGCAACCTTCCCCCGGCCAATGCCCCCATCACCCTCCTCCCCCATTCCTGCTTGTATTGGAAACAGGCATTCTATTTATTTCTCTCACTCACGACCATTGTCATGATAGTTGTCAGTGTAGTTATTTCTCCTTATTTATTTATTTATTTTAGTTATTTTTCTAACTAAACTCACCACTCTTTGAGGTAAGCTTCTTTGTGGCTTTATTTTATTTCATTTTTGGTGCATCAGTTGGGGGGCTTGGGGTGAGATTAGGGCCACAACCGGAGTACTCAGATGCTACTCTGAGCTCAGGCTCACTTCTTGTTAGTACTCCTAAGGACTGACATTGCAGGGTCAGACTGGGGCTGCTGCATGCTAAGCATGTGTTCCTCCTTTCCTTGTCTTTGGGGTTTTTTTTTGGGGGGGGGATGAGAGGGCATGCTCAGGGATCACCTCTGATGTGATCAGGGAACCGTATGTGATGCTGGGGATTAAAACCCTGTCAGTGCCCTACAGACTGTAGACTATACTTTCACTCTGGCCCCTACCCTTAGTTTTGTTTTTTGTTTTTTAATCAAATTTTTCCCTTTTGGGGGGAGGAATGGATCTGGTTCTGTGCTCCAGAAACACTCCTGGCAGACTCAAGGAATCTTTTTTTTTTTTTTTTTTTTGGTTTTTGGGCCACACTCGGCGGTGCTCAGGGGTTACTCCTGGCTGTCTGCTCAGAAATAGCTCCTGGCAGGCACGGGGACCATATGGGACACCAGGATTCGAACCAACCACCTTTGGTCCTGGATCGGCTGCTTGCAAGGCAAACACCGCTGTGCTATCTCTCCAGGTCCTGACTCAAGGAATCTTCCAGGTGCCAGGAATTGAGCCCGGGTCAGCCACATGCAAAGCATTACTGCTCTCACCTCTACCCTTATTTTCTGGATGTTCAGGCCACCCCATACATACACACACACACCCTAGACCTCCTACTTAGCTCCTACCACACCTCTGTTTCCCCCACCCCCAGCTTCCTGATAAACTAGAAATGAAAAACAAGCCAAAAAAGGCATCTTAAAATGAAGTATACTAGGCCAGGGTATATGGCTCAGGAGTAGGGCACCTTGAGGTCTCTCATTTGAAAGATTCCCCAAGCATACATGGGTGGTCTAGGGCTAACACTGCTGGTAGGATACCCCATAGGGACAGAGAAGAAAAGGAGAAGAGAAGAACTCTGATCAAAATCTTTCTTTGGCTAAACTTAAGTCAGACCCCTCTGAAGCTTTCTAACTAGGTTTTGACTTGAATTATAGCAAGAATTCTGGCAAGTTGGTTTAACTAGAACCCCTCCAGCCTTACTTCACCTCCTCTGGATCAGATCACATTCTGTCTCTGACCAAATTCCTCATTCCCCTCATTCCTGGTTACCTGAATCTGCCTAAGCAATGATTTTATTAGTTCAGTTTGCCAAAGAATATCCTACCTGCCTTCTTAGTAACTATCACACACACACACACACACACACACACACACACACACACCTTGACTTAATTTTTAGGTTTTTGGGTCACATCTGGTGATGCTCAGGGCTTACTCCTGACTTTACATTCAAAGATCACTCTTGGCATGTTCAGAGGACCATATGGGGTGCCAGGAATAAAATCTTGATGGCCACGTGCAAGGCAAGAATCCAGTCCATTGTACTATTGATCTAACCCACTTTTCTTGGCTTTACATCACCACCTGCAATGCTATTTGCATTTAACCTCAGTTTCATACAAAGTCCTGGAGAAAAAAATTTTTTGTTTTTACTCTTTGAGCTATTGCACATTTCTGCTTTCTTTGTCAGGTCAGTTTGGAACCAAAAAGTCCTGAATATTGGCAGTAGAGATAGTTGCACAGTATTTTACTTCTAATTAATGCCACTGAACTGTACCTTTAAAATAGTCGAATGAGGGCCAGAGAGATAGCACAGCAGTAAGGCATTTGCCTTAGACACAGAAGGACGGTGGTTTGAATCCCGGCATCCCATAGGGTTCCCCGAGCCTGCCAGGAGCGATTTCTGAGCATAGAGCCAGGAGGAACCCCTGAGCGCTGCTGGGTGTGACCCAAAAACCAAAAAAAAAAAAAAAAAAAGTCTAATGAGGCTGTTTTGACCCATTTTGAGATAGTACGCTTGCCTTCCATGCAGTGACCCCAGTTTGACTCAGGCACTTTCTTCACATGAAGTGACCCCACTTTGATTCCCAGCACCTCAATAGGTCCCCAAGTTCCACCAGGATTTAAGACCTGAGCACTGCTGGGTGTTCCAAAAACAACAAAAGAAAACTCCCAAAAAACTAAAAACTAGTTTCTTTGTTAAATATGTAAACAAATCTTCAGGCCAGAGATACTGCAGTAGTAGTCACAGATTTACCAGATAGTTCTTGACCACTGTCTTTTAGAACTATCAGATGAGAATATAGACCAATAAGGAAATTTGAATTACAGAGAAAATGCATACATATATTTAACATAGCTACGTAAAATATCCATCTATAATATTTCTCCAATTATCTATGTTTATCACTCTGGCCCCTGTTTTTTTTTTGTTTTTTTTTTTCATTTTTTGTTTTTGGCCTGCACCCAGTGATGTTCAAGTGTTACTCCTGGCTATGCACTCAGAAACCACTCCTGGCTTGGGGGACCAAACGGGACCCAGGGATTCAAACCACCGCCCAGTCCTGAATCAGCCTCGTGCAAAGCAAATGCTCTACCACTGTGCTATCACTCCCGCCCCCTGATTTCTTTTCTTTTCTTTTTTTTTCTTTTTTTCTTTTTTCTCTTTAGCTGTTTCTGACAACCTTTCTTTCTAAATACTGTGGATTTTTTTTCCTCCTCCTTCCCTGAGTCACTTCTGTGTATCAATTTGACTTGACTTTGTGTGTGTGTGTGTGTGTTTTGTGTTTGTTTTTTGTTTGTTTTATCACACCCAGCACACCAGGTGTGGCCTCAAAACAAAAATAATAATAAATCTCTCTAATCCCCATTAGTGTGAAGTACAGATTTCCACAGGGAGATAGACCAAGTGTGTGCTCAGCTTTATTCAGATGTTGAACCTCCAATCAACCCCTCCCTAGTTGTGTGATAATATTTGGAAATAGGATCTTTGGGATATACTTAGGAGTTAGGTACTCACAAGGTTAGGGACCTCAAGATGGGGTTAGTTCCTTATAAGAAAAGCAAAGGATAAAGAAATGGTGGTACATCTACACAATGTTATGCAACTGTTAGGAAAAATGAAGTCATGAAATTTGCTTATACGTGGATGGATAGGGAGAGTATTATGTTGAGTGAAATGAATTGTAGGGAGAGGGACTGACAGGATAATTTCATTTACTTGTGGAATATAAGAAAATAAAAGATTGTATGGTAATAACATCCAGAAACAACAGAGATGAGGATCAGTGAATCCATGGTAGGAAATTTGTCACAAGAGCTAAAAGTGCAGTTAGGGCAGAGAAAGAACCACTTATGACAAGGAGAGTTGGGACTGATCACTATGGACAAGAGCTGAGTGCTGAAATGAGATAAAGTGATAAGCATGGTACCATTTCATTAACATTAGTGCAAATCTCAGTGTCAAAAGAGAATAAAGGGAAAAGAAATATATATAGAGAGAAGTAAAATGTCTGCCCCAGTGGCAGGTGAGGGGTGGGAGGGAAACTAGGGATATTGGTGTCAGAAAATGTGCATTGGTGAAAGGTGATGTATATTATATGACTGAAATTCAATCATGAATAATTCTGTAACCACGGTGCTTAAGTAATTACAAAAAGATAGGTTTATGCTTTAGAAGGCAAAGGTTCTATGAACATCATGTTAGTTTATGAAGCAAAGTGAGAAGAGGTGTGTGTGTGTGTGTGTGTGTGTGTGTGTGTGTGTGTGTGTGTGTGTGTGTGTTCAGGCAGAAACATAGGCCCTAAAACTTCTGGCTTCAGGTTCTTCAAGCTTTAATTTCTATTCAAACTTAGGATCAGATGTAGGATGTCTGGCTCTTAGCACTGCTCTCATACAGGAAGCTACATGCTATGGCATGCTGGAAGGAGCCTAGAACCTGGATCCTGGTGTTCAATGCCCAACATGGCTCTTTCCTTCTCTCCTGGCCATAAATTGCCTCCAGCTCCCTGCTTAAAATTCCACTTACGTGGGTGCTGGGCACTGAGCAAAGAGCTCAGAAGGATTATCCCAGCGGCTGGACAGCACTGGAGCAGATTCATTCCTGGAAGGTCAGCAGAAGCCTGGGCAGAGTTGTCTGGGGAGAGCAAGAGGGTCTGAAGAGGCTTCACCAAGAGATCATTAAGGTCAGAAATAAAATCCAGAGATGGGGTTATGCCAAGCAAACCAAATCTGGCCAGAGCTGAAGCTTAAAAAAGAAAAACCAAACCAGAATCAGCTTGCGGCAAAGAGTTTAAATGATAAAAATTTTAAAGTTTGAAATGTGAAATAATCCCTTAAGGTGCTTATTTGACAACCAATTCATTCATTCCGAGACAATGAGCCATATGTAAAATGTCCTCCTCCTGCCCCCCACCCCCATAGGCACTTTCCTTCCCACCCACACTGCCACCCTGACTCAAAGAACAATCCTCTTTCCTGTCTACTTCCTAAACCCAACCAGTACCTCCCCCTGACTTGATGACAGGAAGACCCAGAATGGAGGCTCCATTCTGTAGGCAGAATGCCTTCAGATCCTGGAAGTGCAGATTTGACTCTAGAAGGAGTAATCAGTATGCAAATTTGCTTCCTGCTAGGCTAATGTTTATGCATAGAAATAATGATCTGATTGGGAGGCCAGGTGGGGAAGTGGGTAGGGGTGGGTGGGTATGAGTCATGTGCAGCTCTGCAAGCAGGAGATAGGTAGGGGTGCTGTCCATATCTCCTGGACAACTTTGCTTTTACACTTGGGGGTCACTAAAGAAATCTAACTTGGGGCCCAGGGAGAATGTTTTGTATAAGAGGACTAGAAGTTTGATCCCTGGCACGCCAAGTTCCCCAATCTGGGAATAGTCCCTTAATATTTCAGAGGGGGAAAGATCTGGCAGGTTTCAGAAGAGTCGAGAAGACAGGGCAGAATACCCTGTGGCATAGAACCAACAGGAGCCGGAGGTGGTGAGGAGTAGGAAAGAGATATGGGGGTATGTCTCTAGACATGGCAATGTTAAAAATGAGTTCTAGGGCAGAGATATAGTGTAACAGGTAAGGTGCTTGCCTTGCATGTGACTGACCCAGGGTCTATCCCCAGCACCCTATATGGTTCTCTGGGCCCTTCAGTGTGATCCCTGAGCATAGAGCATAGAGTCAGGAGAAAGCCCTGAGCACCACTAGGTGTGGCAAAAAAAAATAATAATAATTCTATATGTGTGTGTGTGTGTGTGTGTGTGTGTGTGTGTGTGTGTGTGTGTGTGTGTGTGTGTGTGTGTATGTCTGGCTCATTCTCCCACTTGGAGAATGGCCTGCATCTCAACCTGGCAAGTGCACTTTTGGCTTTTGCCCTTCTGGAGAAACTCATATACCTTATTTCTCTTCCCATGAGCTCTATTTCTCCCTCCTCACTCCAATCCAGACCCTTGAATCATCTTCCTGGCTCCTTGGTCTGGATCCCCTCCCCCCCCCCACACACACACACAGTAGCTTCCTAACTGGTCTCTTGTTTCATCATCTTCACTTGACACACTCTATTTTCTCTCCATCTGGCAGCCAAAGGTGTCCTCCTGTTTGGTGATCTATGCATCTTCTTTTTCATTCTTGCTGTGACAATATCCGGGGGTGCACACCTCTGCTTACAGTTTATTTCTATGTTAAGTTTGCCCTACTTTCACACTCACACACACCTGGTTGTGGTGGGTCAGATCACTTTGTGGTAGCACCAGAAACCCCAAATCCTGGTTAGGGCCACTGTGACTGTGCTGCCTGCTTTGGCCACTTGGCTGTCTTGCAAACTCCAGAGACATCTTTCTAAACATGTCTGACTGTGTGACTGCTCAGCTCAAAACTCACATCATTAATCATAACACAGCGTGTTAACCTGTTTGTTTCCAAAAATTACATTGAATTACTATGTGGTGGTCCCTACCTCATGTCCCTGAGGGTGGGTAGAACCCTGGAAATTGCTTTTGATCCAGAGCATGTATTCTAAGTGTTAGGAAAGGTGTGACTACTTGTATGTAATTATGTTAGTATGAAAATGTCAGGGCAGGAGAGAGAGGACAGCCAGAATGGAGATTGCCTTGCAGATAGCTGACTTGGATTTGATCCCCAGCATATCCTATGGTCCCCCTGAGCCTTGCCAGGAGTGATCCCTGAGCACAGAACTAGAAGCAAACTCTGAGCACTGTCAGTACAGTCTATCCCTCCCCAAAAAAGACAATAATTATTAGATACTCTGGGCCAGTGATGAGCCCTTAATCCAATATGTTCTCTGAAGAGAGCCATAAAGTGGAAACTGAGGCCAGGGAAAGTCCGGATGTTGCCACTAGGGCTCAGAAGCAGAGTCTGCCCAAGTGAGACCCCAGTGGAAATCCAGTACTTGCTCATACCTTTTGGCTTTTAAATTCTTTTTTATTTGTTTTTTTTTTTGTTTGTTTGTTTGTTTGGGAGGCAAACCCTGCAGTACTGATGGGTTACTCCTAGCTCTGTATTCAGGGATTACTCCTGGCAGACTCAGGCAAGAAATCGAAGCCAGGTTAGCTGCTTGCAAGGCAAATGTCCTACCCATTTTACTATTACTCAGGCCCAAAGTTAGGCCCGAAGTCCTAGTAAGGTCAAAGCTAAGGAAAGTCCTTTTAGGAAAACTTACCTGAAGCAAATTTCTCTAGGCAGTAAAACAATTATAGATGTTTTACTAGACTTGAGGGTGTCTTGTGTGACAAGGGGCACCTTGGAAACATCCTGACCTTTCTGAGAAAGGAATGCTGACAGCTTATTGTACATTTTTCTGTGATTTAATAACTCCTGTTATTATGAATATTTTGCCTGCCCATATTTGCCTGTTAGCTAGTCTGTAACCTATTTAAGGTGATTTTGCTGTTTTAATAAAAAGGAACCTTCCCATTCTCTCTGTCTCTGTGTCTCTTTGTTTATCTGTCTTGTGTCTATTGTTTGTCTTTGTTTTGTGTTCATTCACACATTTCCATCCGAGAAATACCCACGAGAAAAGTGTCCCTCGGGTTGGGACACAAAATTGCTTTTGAATTCTAATACACACACTTTGCCCTCTAAAAGTGTGCAATTCCATAACTGTCCATATCCTTACCAAGGCTAGCGACATCACCATCAATTAATTACCTCCTAAATATTTTTGTCACATTAAAAGGAAACCCCACGCATATTTTTCCTTGTCCTGCCCTCCCCCAGAAGTCATTTCTGTCTCAGTGGGTCATCTCTGTAACAGTCTCACAGAGAATCAGCCCAAATTCTGCCCTGCAGAAATAGAGATAATTAGCAGATGATGTTTGAAGCCTTTACATTTGCAATAAAATTATTACATAGCCATAGACAACTAATATTTGGGTTTTGGTTTAGGGACCATACCCAATGGTGTTCAGGACTCCTTCTGGATTCTGTGCTCAGGGATCCTTGCTGGTGGTTCCTGAGGGACCAGATTTGGTGCTGGAGAATGAACTCAGGTCATGGGCATGCAAGGTAAACATTCTGTACTATCTCTCCAGTCTCAACTAATACAAAATTTGGCACCAGGCGTGGGTTGCTGCTATAACAAAGATCTGAGAATATGGGAGTGCCATATATAATATATAATATAATAATATATTACTATATTAATTAGTAATTAATATAATATATATGGCCAGAAGCTAGAAGAAATTTGAGGCACATAATAGAGAAACCCTAGAAGTCAGAGAAATAGTTGAGGAGGTAAGGCACTTCCATCCTGCATATGGTCCTCCAAGTACCACCCGAAATGATCCCTGAGCACAGAGCCAGAAATAGTCCCTGAGCAGGGTGGGTGTGGACCAAAACCCCGAGCATCTCCTCAAAAGAAGAAAAGCCAAAGGATGCTGATGAGAATGCAGGTAGAAATGTAGACTAGGAGGGCTTGCCAGCCAGAACACATAGGAAGTGAGAATTTTATTAATAGCAACTGGAGGAAGGGTACCTTGTTAGGTAGCAGCAAGAACTTAGAAAAATGGCTTCCTGCAGTTATGTGGAAACAGACTGTGTAAGTCTAAATTGCTTTATGTAGCCGAGGAGATTTTCAAACATAACGTGGAAGGTGTTGTCGGGCTGCTTAAGTAATAAACTGCGAGTGTGATACATTGAGGGGGAAATGGGCTGGAAAAAGAGTGGGTGAAAAGGAATCAGGATTTAAGATTTTAAAATTTCTCAGCCTCCCCCAGATGCTAAAAGTACAAAATGGCTTCTGAATTCTAATTCACTTACCAGATACTTTGCCCTCTAAAAGTGTGCAGTTCGCTAACCGTCCATATCTTTATCAACGCTAGCAACATCAAAAATCATTTTAACTCCTAAATATTTTCACCATATCAAAATATTTTTACCCCATGCACATGATCAGTTTTTCTTTGCCCTGCCCTCCCCTAGAAGTCCCTTCTGTCCTAGTGGTACATCTTTGTAACAGTAAATATCTTTTCAAAGACACAGAGACTAGGCATAACCCCAAACCTAGAGGAAAGGAGAGCAAGTATGACGAATGTGCCATTTATTAAAGTATTGGGACAATAAAGAACAGCTGAGATTGAGTCATACAAGTGGGTGTTTATTTCAGGGCTTAGTCCTGGCTCTGCAGTCAGGTTTTATTCTTGGAGAAGCTTGTGGGACAATATGGGGTGGCTGGGATCGAACCTGGGTTGGCTACACACAAGGCAAGGGCCCTACCTGTTGTACTACGGCTCTAGCCACTCTTGGTGGGTGTTTGGAAAGATGAGGATCAAGTGTCAGGAAGACTCTTCCTTCATCTAACCTTGTTCTCCAGGAAACCTCTATGAGTTGTGCACAGTAGCAGAGAAAAGTTTTTCCTACAAAAATCTGGAGTATGCTTTTGCCTGATGGGTGAATCCCATTAAAATCCACAGTAGATGAAGTTGTTTTGAAAAGCTCAGCTGGTCCTTCTGAAAAGGATAGACAGAGTAAAATGAAAGGAAACTACAGAGTCCCTTAAATTCTACTATCACGAAGCAACCTGATCAAAAGGACTCAGCAGCAAATACACTGCTACCTTTCATGGGAAAGGAAGAATGACCCTCAGGGCAGAAGCCCCGAAGGCAGTGCTGGGAGATTTGGAATTATTCCTAGGACTTAAAAATCTAATGAAGTAACACTTTGCATATGCACAGCTGGATTTCAGAATTGCTATGGACCAAGGATTCTTTGCACATACACACACACACACACACACACACACACACACACCCTATGTCACCTCCCTTCCTTTCTTCCTTTCTTTCTTGAAAGTCCAATTTCAAGTGTACCTTGTAGAAAACATGATTCTTTTCCAGTGGGGGAATGGAGGAGGGGACTTCCCTTTGTCTATATGGCAATGGCTATATCCATGTTGGTAGCATGTAGCCCTTCGGGTGCTAGTCAGATAATGTGATGTCAGACAGGTAGTGCAAGTTAAAACATTTGTCTTGCAATTAACCAACACCAATTAAAATCCTGGCACTGTACCCTGGAGGTGACCTCTGAGCACAGAACAAGGAGTATCCCCTGACCACTGTTTAGTACGTCGCCAAAGTTACTGCCAAAAGAAAAACACAAAGCAACCGATTCAGTCTTTCTTCCTCTGCTGTTCTTCCCTCTGATGCTACTACCATCGTCACAACCCTCTGACATTTCGATCTGGGACTGGTTCCACTTCCACCTAGCAATTCTCTGATACCAACTGGGTCTCCTACAAATGAAGTCAATCTTGATCTACCTGGAGACAACCTCAGACCCTGCAGCTAATGGGCTCAGTTCCACTGAACAGTCTCCATCCTCACTGTAGATGCCTATCTGAGTCTAGGAGTTCATGTGTGTTTTAGCTTAAACAGCTCCAAAGCAGGGGCTCCTACCACCCCTCCCTGGGTTCTATCAATTTGATAGAAGAGCTTATGGGAGCCAGCAGGCTGTTTCCTTATTGTTTTCCAACTACAGAAAGAAGCAATGAAAGCTCAAATGAGAATCAAGAGAGGAGTAAAATGCCTCAGGCAAGCAGTGGCAGAAGGGACTTCTCCCATTATACCTCACTCCCCATCTCTCCATGTCCTCCTCAGGCTGCAAGCTCTCTGAACCCTCATTGGTTGGGATTTTTAGGAGGGCTTCATCACTCTATTTCCAGCTCTTTCTCCCACTCTAAAATATGGCTGGTGGGGATGGGAATTCTGAGCTTCTCATCATGAAATGGTCTAAGAATTTTCCAAGAGAACAAAACACGCCTGTCACCCAGGAAATTCCCAGGGACTTTCAGACACTTTTCCTTCTCCTTACTTCTTCCTTGATTCTTTGTCTTTCTTTCTCATTTGCCCTTTCTTTTCATTGAATCTCTGGATTTCTCAGTCCATTTTCGTCTTTGTCTTTGCCTTTGTTTCTGTATTTCTCCCCTCCTGTTCCTTGAGCTTCTCCCTGCTTTCTACCTTTGTCTGCTTTTTCTTTAAACCAGAATCCTCCAGGTTAGCACATGGAACCCTCAGATCTGGTAGGGGTTTGTGTGTGTGATCTTAAATGATTCCGCAACAGTGGGCCCAGAGAGAAAGGAAGTGAGCAGGGCACTTGCATTGCAAGTAAAAGATCCAGATTCAAGCTTCAGCACCCGACTCGGTCATCTGAGCTTTCCAGGAGTGACCCCTGAGCACAGAAGCAGGAGTAAGCCCTAAGGATGTCTGGTGTGACCCCAAAAAAACCAAAACACTTTTTAATAAGTAATTAAATGACTCCATAAAGATTGTATACTAGAGTAATTTCCATGTGTAGGCAGATTGTTTGTAGCTGGAAATTCTACATGGAGACCAAATTCCAGAGGCCTAGCAAAACCAGAGGTAAGGACAGCAGTGTGGGGAAGATTATTGACTTGCTCAGTTTCACTGTTTTACTCCTAAACTAGCTTGTGTGGCTTTGGGAAAGTCACCTAACTTCTCTCTGCACTACTTTGGTTTTTCGGGCCACACCCATTTGATGCTCAGGGGTTACTCCTGGCTAAGCGCTCAGAAATCGCCCCTGGCTTGAGGGGACCATATGGGACGCCGGAGGGATTGAACCTTGGTCCTTCCTTGGCTAGCGCTTACAAGGCAGACACCTTACCTCTAGCGCCACCTCGCCAGCCCCTCTCTGCACTACTTTGATGCAAAATCAGAATAATGACTCCTACCTCACTGTTTTGTTTTAAGGATGGACTTGAATCAAATAGGCATTTCCCTCAAGGTTTGGATGTGTCAGTCAACTGTGTCAGTTGCAGGTGAAAAATGAAGACTGATTAGGATTCAAAGCAACTGGAAGAAAGTGTTATTTATACATTTTTCCGCATCAACAGACTGTTATTGAGTCACATTTGGGGCTATAACTGGCTCTGTGCTCAGAATAAGCTCTGGTGATGCTTAGGGGATATTGGTAGTGCTGGGGATGGAGATACTGGCATGCAAGCCAATCCCCTCACCTTCTATGTTCAATGCCTTCCTCTCTTCTCCTCTTTTCTCTCTTCTCTGTTTCTCCCCTTTTCCCTCTATAACTTTATGCTGTGTTTTAAATTTCCTGTGTTTTAGGGGCCGGCGAGGTGGCGCTAGAGGTAAGGTGTCTGCCTTGCAAGTGCTAGCCAAGGAAGGACCGCGGTTCGATCCCCCGGTGTCCCATATGGTCCCTCCAAGCCAGGGGTGATTTCTGAGCACGTAGCCAGGAGTAACCCCTGAGTATCAAATGGGTGTGGCCCAAAAAAACAAAAAAAAATGTTTTTCCTTTGTTTTAGTTTATCCTTTGTTTTGGTTCTCTATCTTTTGCTTTCTGGCTTATTTCACTTAACTTAATCACCACAAGATCCACCCAGATTGATAAGAAAGGCACAATCTCATCATTTTAAAAATAGTTAAGTGTCAGAAACTGATATTTGAAGTAGCCTTTATTAAGCAGGGACAAAAGTGCCACCACAGGGTATTTGAAAACACACTATGCGAATGAAAGAAATAAGCAATGAACTTTGTTTAGGGAAATAGTTGAGATTTTTTTTTAGAAGCATATGACCATGAATATGGTTCAGTAGTAAAGTGTATCACTAAATTCCATTTCCTACACTGCAAAATAAGGGAGGGGGCACTGACATCTCAGCAAAGCAATCTTCTGCTGTAGGTTTTCAAACTTTGCTTTTATTTATTTTATTTACATTTATGTTGTGTGGAAGATCTAGAGAGTGTCTGATGGTGCTGGGGAGAGTCCCAGCACAGTGCTATGAACTCACCCCTACCAATGCTTAGGGAACCATTTGATGCTGGAGATCAGACCCAGGGCTTCTGTTTGCATTCGGCATTTTGAACTATCTCCCTTGGCCAACGTCTTAGAAGTCTTGACTATATTCCACAGGAAGATGCACACACACATTTTATCTTTAGTCAGTACTTACTTGGAGGTAAACTTAATTGGATTAAAAGACTCAAGGGTGACATTGATATAATGACCTGGCACAGGCCTCAGAAGAATGGGCATCCTCCATTCACCCCTGAACCAGGGAAGCTATCTATGAAACACCCAAGGTTTTTTATAACAACACCTGGAAGCAATCCTCTGCCAGGGAAGACCCTACCACGGCTCTGACATCCACCTGCTCAAAAGAGACTTCCCTTAACACTAAGAAGACTTGACAACAACAACAAACTGCTTACAGGACAGGGTTTTCTGCATTGCCCTTTAATTGTGAGGTGACGCTCTGAACCATCCTGACTGCAATATAGGATATGCAGATTCCAAGATCTTTAATACAGAAACATGATACCAACAACAGACTGTGTGAAAAATAAAAGTGTATTAGCACTACAGACAATGACCTGGATTGGACAAACTAGTTTGCCTGGAGCCTAGAGTTGGTCTTATGCCAGGAAACTTCAGGGGTAGGGTCTCCTTGTATTTAGGCCAAGGCTTTTCCTTTCCATGTCCTTCATATTTTGGTGGGCCTATACAAACAATAATTGCCACTCTAACACTGTTTTTACTGTGCTCCTTTGACTCTAATCCTTAAGAAAAACAACCCACTTAAACTTTTGAGGTTAACTTAAACTAATATGCATGTTCATGGAAATGTAAAAAAGTACTTTGCCTTCAATGTTTAAGGAGTTACATAAGTTTTATGTCTTTAGATTGCTTTGGGTGCTGCTAAGAAATATCATGTACTACAATCTGGGGAGTTGAGGGACAAAGTAATTGTACATGGGTTCTGTTTTATTTTTCTTAATGTTCTTTGGCTGAAAGTTCAAAGTTAAGATATCAGCAATGGGACTACTGAGAATTCTGTTTATGGGTGATTGTCCTTCCACTGTAACTTTACCTTGTCCTCTTTCTTTGCATCTTTGTTCTCATAATTAAAACTAAAAAATTAGGGCCCGGAGAGATAGCACAGCAGCGTTTGCCTTGCAAGCAGCCGATCCAGGACCAAAGGTGGTTGGTTAGAATCCCGATGTCTCATATGGTCCCCCATGCCTGCCAGGAGCTATTTCTGAGCAGACAGCCAGGAGTAACCCCTGAGCACCGCCGGGTGTGACCCAAAACCCAAAAATAAATTAATTAATTAATTAAAAAAAATTAAAAAAAAGACTCAAGGGTGTGATATTGAATTGTATTATATGTAATACATCCTTTCTTTTCTGCTTTTGTCTTGTTTTAAAATGAGCTGTTATATGGCCCAGATCCACCACTGAACCTTATCAAACTGCCAGGACACTGAATTGTTCCAGATCTATGAATCGTGGGTTGTGAGGTCTTATATGTGACTGCATGACCCCTCAAATTTTCATAGGAGTGTCTGTCAAGTAGGATTATAGCAAATCTAATGGGAAAGTTGCATAGAGGAACATCAAGCTGAGTGAACATAAACAGTAAGAGAGAGCACAATTAAAACCAACCATAGGCCAGTAAATCCTTAGACTCTGTCTTTAGAAACACCATTGGGAGATAGAAAAATTGTTATAAACTGCTTCTGTTTGATCTAAGTTTTGATAATTCTATTAGTCTTTGTGTTGTACCAACAACATAGAGTAAATTTATTTGTGCCTGCAAGGGGAAAGGTAGAGCTTGTGGATGGGAAACTGGGGACACTGGTGGAGAGATTTGTGGTGGATCATTTAATGCCTGGAACCACTGTATTAGGAATAACTTGGTACATCACAGTGTCATAAAATTTTTTTAAATAAAATGAGCTGTTATAGCACCAGAGAGAGAGCTCAACAGGCTACTTTGTCTGCCATCCCTGGCATTTACATGGTTCCCTAAGCACAAAGCTGGAAGTAGCCCCTGGGCATCCTGTCAGGTGAGGCCCTGTGTAGCTAAAAAAATAAAATAAAATAAAATGCAATAAATAAGAATGAAGAGGTATGATGGGGAAGGCACTTGCCTTTCATGAATCAGACTCTAGAGTGATCTTCATTACTGCATATGGTCCTGCCAGGAGTGGTCCCTGAACACAGAACAAGGGGTAAGCCTTGAGTACCACTGAGGATTGCTCCCAAACCAACCAAAAATATGAAATGAGCCATCACACTGATTTTTGTTTTCACTAATTCTTGCACAGTCCACAGACACAGCTTAGACAGCAGGGAACTGGTAGAGAGTTTTGGAAGAATTGAAGCAAGAGTATTCCCTGGGGACGGTGTAGGGCTCTATTAGAAGAGACTGGATAGGCTGCAGAGGGAGTCTTAGTCAGATTGTGTTCATGGTGCCAGGGAGAAATCAAGTCCAGAGGGCTGGGCTTGGGCAGATGAGGATGGAAAGGATGTAGTTGTTCAGTAAATGCTTTGAGAGTTAAATAGCATGAACAGAGGCTGGAGCAATAGTTCTGCAGGTTGGGTGTTTGTCTTGCATGCAGCCCACTAGGGTTTGATCCCCAGCATCCCATTTGGTCTCTTGAGCACCACCAGGAGGAATTCCTGAGTGCAGAACCAGGAGTAACCCCTGAGCATCACTGGTGTGGCAAAAAAAAAAAAAAAAAGCCAATACATAAATAAAAGAAAAAGAAAAGCACAGACAGCTATGTCAATGTTGTGCTAGCTGCTTAGCTAGGTCAGGGGAGGAATAGTTTTTCTTCAGGAGCAGACGCCATGACTTTTGGAATGTGTGATAGATCTGGACTGAGCTCTCAATCTGGCCTGTCAACTTTACAGAACTCCTGTTGGGCACAGGAATAGATGGAGAGAGAGAACATGTTGGAGGTAGCCCCCTACACTCCATTCTAAGCATTATACAGCTGGAGCTAGTTCAATTCAGATACATCATTTTCGATGACAAAAGCATCGGCGCATGGTTTTCAGATCAGGAATCAACCTCAAGTTTACTGCCTTTCTTCCTCAAAGTTGAGAGACTGGGAAAATAGGAATTTGATTCATCTTCTTGCTTGATGTTAATGCTCAGTCCTGGGCGGTCTATCCTAGGGCATCCATCCTGATTGATGAAGGAATGAGAAGAAAATGGGCTTTTTGAGCAGCAGGCCTTGGACTTGAGCCTAAGTTTCACTTCCGAGGAACTATGTGATCTTAGGAAAGTCACTTTCTTGTCTGAGCCTTGTTGCATGAATTGTGGTGGTGCTCAGGGAACCATATGCAGTGCAGGGACTGAACTAGGGTCAACAATTGCCTTAATCCTTATACTATCACTGACCCAATGTGCTTCCATCTTTGAAGAACTGTCAACCTGTTTTCTAAAGTAGCTACTATGAATGCAGTTGAAGAAATTGGCCAGTGATGGATGGGAGTTCTGGTTGTTACAGATCCTCAGCAACATTTATACATGCTTTTGTAAATGACTTTATAACCACAAAATGACACAGAAAAGAAGTTTAGGAGTAATTGTCACCTCCTCAGTGCTTTCACCCCACCTTTATCTAGTCCATCACTATCTTTTCTCCTTATCACTTGAACCTATCTCTCTTTCTTCTTTCTTTTTCCTTCTTTTTCTCTTTTTTTTTTTGTTGGGGGGGAGGGCACACCATGGTGGTGCTCAGGGGTTACTCCTGGCTCTGTGCTCAGAAATCGCTCCTGGCAGGCATGGGGGACCATATGGAATGCCAGGATTCGAACCACCGGCTCTTAGAATCAGCTGCGTGCAAGGCAAACGTCCTACTGCTGTGCTATCTCTCCATCCCTCGAACTTATATCTCTTTTCTATCCCCAACATCACTCTCCTCCAGATTACTGAATTTGCTAGTCTTTCATATCAGGATGTTCTAACTTGCAACAGTCACTACCAGATCTTTTCATTTTTTTAAATTTTTATTTATTTTGAGAGGGTTTAGGGCCACACCTAGTGGTGTTTGGGGGCTACTCCTGATTTTGTGCCCCTCCTGGTGGTATTGGGGACCACATATGGTGTCAGGGATTGAACCAGGGTTGGCCCCATGGAAAGCAAGTATGTTCACTTCTGTACTATCTCTCTTCCCCTTCATCCTATTGTGTTTAACTCTCGAACACAACTTCTCTTCATTTCTCAGCTTAAATATCATTTTCTCAAAGAAGTCTCCTCCAAAGTTCATTGCTATTCAAGCACACACCAGGAAAAAAGATAAAGCTCAAGTCAATTATCCAACCTCACAGCCAGAGAAACTAGAAAAAAAAGAACAATAAATGAATCTCAAAGCAAGTACAAGACAGGAGATAATATAAATCAGAGCTGAAATCAATGATATAGAAAATAAGGAAACAATGCCATGGGTCAATGAAACCAGAATTTGGCCTTTTGAAGAATAAATAAGACTGACAACCCCTTAGATACATGAAGAAGAAGAAAAAAAGAGATGAAACCAAAATAAATAAGAGACCATAGGGGAGAAAATCACAACAGATAACCCCAAAAATACAAAAAATTGTAAGAAGTTACTGTGAACAATTTTATGCCACCTAGCTTGATAACCAAAAAGAAATGGATAAATTCTTTGCATCGGATGAACTCCCAAGACTTAACCAAGTGGAACAAGAAAAATGGAATAGATCAATCTTTTTTTTTTTTTTTTTTTTTTGTGGTTTTTGGGTCACACCCGGCAGTGCTCAGGGGTTACTCCTGGCTCCATGCTCAGAAATTGCTCCTGGCAGGCACGGGGGACCATATGGGACGCCGGGATTCGAACCGATGACCTTCTGCATGAAAGGCAAACGCCTTACCTCCATGCTATCTCCCCGGCCCAGAATAGATCAATCTTAAGTAAGGAAGTTGAAACAGAAACTGAAGAGATATTATAGCAGGCAGGTGCTAGCCTTGTACATGCTCAACCCGGTTCTATCCTCAGCCTTCCATATGGTCTCCCGAACACCACCAGGAATGATTGCTGAGTACAGACCCAGAAGTAACCCCGGGACATCATTAGATGTGACCCAAGTCCCTGTCCCTCCTAAAAAGAAATTGTAGTAGATCAAAAACTTCTCTAAGAACAAAGTCCAGGGTCCAAATGGATTCACTCACAGTGAGTTCTACCAAAACTTCAAAGAGGACTTGGTGTCCATATCCCTCAAGCAATTCCAAAATATTGATGAATCATATTCTTCCAATTAGGTTCCATGAAACCAATATTATAGTAGTAAAATAACACCCTATTAAATAATGAAAACTATAGAACAATATACCTGATGAACATTAATGCAAAGACATTCAACAAATCTAGCGAGCCAAATCCAGAAATGGATAAAAAGAATTATACATAGTGATCAAGTGGGTTTACCTCAGGGATGCAAGGATGATTCAATATATATATGCAAATTGATGTAATACACCATATTAATAAATAAAAAGAAAAATATATGTTATATAAATGAACACAGGTGGCTTTTTACAAGATCCAATATATATAAAAAATCTGTGATATTTCTCCTGTAGGCTAATAATAAATTTAAAGAAAACAAAATTTATTTTTATTTTAACTTATTTATTTTTGGAATTATACCTGGCTGTTAGCACTCCTATTCCTGACCATACTCAGAGATCACTCTTTTTTTTTTTTTTTGGTTTTTGGGTCACACCTGGCAATGCTCAGGGGTTACTCCTGGCTGTCTGCTCAGAAATAGCTCCTGGCAGGCACGGGGGACCATATGGGACACCGGGATTCGAACCAACCACCTTTGGTCCTGGATCGGCTGCTTGCAAGGCAAACGCCGCTGTGCTATCTCTCCGAGCCCTCAGAGATCATTCTTGGCTAGTTTGGGAACCATATGTGGTGCTGGGATTTGAACCTAGGCTGATCTGATGCAAGGCAAGCACCCTAACTTCTGTACTATCACTCCAGCCCCAAAGAAAAATTAATTTAAAAGACATTCCCATTCAAAATGGTACTCTTAAACATCAAATATCTAGGAATCAACTTAACAAAGGCCTGTTAAAGGCAATGAAAACTATAAATCACTGCTAAAAGAGATAGATAGAAGACAATAGGAAATGAAAAGCTGTTGCTGTCTCCTGTTCATGGATTGGAAAAATCAACATGGTCCAAATGATCTTTCTATCCAACTCATTATATAGATTCAAAGGTATTCCATTACATTTCCTATGATATTCTCAAAAGACTTAGACCAAACTCTAAGAAACTTTGTATAAATCATTAAATTTTCCAAGAAGCCAAAGCAATCCTAAAGAAAAAAATGAAGATGGAAGGCATTATAGCTCCCAATTTTGACCTACACTTCAAAGCTATAATTATCAAAACTTCATGGTACTAGAATAAAGATAGGCCCAATGATCAATGGAACAGAATTAAGAGTCCTGAATTAAACTCTCAGATTTGTGGACAATTAATCTAAAAAATAACTAAGTACATGAAGTAGAGCAAATACTGTCTTGTCAACAAAGGGTTTTGGAAAAATTAAATAGCCACATGTAAAAAAATAAAATTAGAAAAAAATTTTGGGGGGCCACACCCAGTGATGCTCAGGGGTTACTCCTGGCTATGCACTCAGAAATTGCTCCTGACCATATGGGATGCTGAGAGATCAAACCATGGTTCATCCTGGGTCAGTCACATGCAAGGCAAATACACTACTGCTGTCCCATTGCTCTGGCCCCAGAAAAATATTTTATACTACTTAAAAACTATACTTATAGTGGATTAAAGACTTTGAGATTAAACCAAAATCTATAAAATACATTGAGGGAAAACTGGGTAGAAGTCTAGAAAATGGATCTCAAAGGTGTACCTCTTCAATAAACTAACCACAGAGTGAAAGACAACAAAATAAAAAAATTTTACTACATAAAATTCGAAAACTTCTGCACAGCAAAAGAAACTTGAGCTAAGGAAGGATGCCCTACTGAAAGGGATAAAACATCTGCAAGCAATACATTAGATTAAGGGCTAATACCCAAAATCTATAAAGCATAACATTCAACAACAAAAAATCCCGAAGAACTCCATCCAAAAATGATGAGATGAATAAACATTCCCCCAAAAAGCCATATAGATGACCAATAGGCCTATGAAAAGAATTGCTCATTGTCACCTGCAATTAGGGAAATGCAAATCAGAACAACAATGAGATGCCATACCATATCAGTGAGAATGGCACATAAAACTAGAGGGTGCGCTGAGTGAAGTCAGTCAGAAAGATACAGAATGGTCTTTCTCAAGGGTAGGACTTAAAGACACAGTAAGGTAGCTACAAAGAACCAAAGAACTGGAGAGTTGGTCCATAAATCAAAGCATGTGGGAGTACATTGGTAATGAGTGTGGTGTTGGAATCATGTATGTGTTGTTAGCAGTGTTTTCGATCACTGTACCTAAACCAATGAAATTTAAAGAAAAGGTCTCCCCAGTGTCTGTCTGTCTGTCTCTCTCTTTCTCTCTCCCCTTTCTATCTCTCTCCCCTTTCTCTCTCTCTCCCCTTTCTCTCTCTCTCCCCTCTCTCTCTCTCTCTCTCTCTCTCTCTCTCTCTCTTTCTCTCTCTCTCTCTCTCTCCTTTCTCTCTCTCTCTCTTCCCTCCCCAAGGACTATAATTTCTTTCTCTCTCTCTTTTTTGGAGTTTTTGAGCCACTCCAGCCTGTCACAGAGATCACTCCTGGCAGTATTTAGGGGACTATGTGTGGTGATGGGGATCGAACTGGATTTGACCATGTTCAAGGCAAGCATCTAAATCCCTGCATTATCTCTCTGCCCCCCCTTTCTTTATCTTAACACCTACTAACTTGTAATGACATATTTCCAGATTATTCGATTAACATATGTTTCTCTTGTGAGATTGGTAGATTCCCTGAGGACAGAGAATGTATTCTGCCCTTCGTGTGCTGCAGATATCTCACCTCAGGGCCAGCTACAGAAAGTGTGCAAACTTCTTTCTGGGGTTCTGATTCTGGGGCTTTTGGCTTCAGCCATGTCCACTGAGTAAAGCTCATATCATCTGAAAAAAAAAAAAAAGAAAAAAAAGAAAAAAGAAAGTGCGAAAACTACAACTTCCCTCTTCTTTCATGCACGCAACTTCTCTTGGGATTTTTAATGTCATCCTCAGGCAAAATTAGAAGTGTTTCATTATTATTATGGAATATTTCTATTCATTATTATAGTCTATAGTCTATGGTGCATTTAAAGTGGTATATGAGGGCCAGGGGAAAACAGTACAGCACATAAGGCACTTGACTTGCATGTGATGGACCTGGATTAAATCCCTGGTACCACCCGGAGTGTCACCATGAGTGATCCTTGAGCACAGAGCCAGAAGGAAGCCCTGAGCACAGCCAAGTATGACATTAAAGCAATAAATAAATAATAAAATGGAATGAATTAAAATGAAATATGTATAGGAATAATTCAATAATGCAGGATCCTCCATGACTGTTGGGAGCTGCCCCAGTAGTGAGTACAGAGTCAAGAATAAGTCCTTAGCACTTATAGGTGTGGTCCAACACCCCCAAAGTGATATAAAAAACAATTAAATGGAATATAAATATCAAATTTATATATGAAATTACCATAATTTATTTAGTGGGGGAGTTGGGTCATGGGTCTAGCCTATATCAGCCAAATACAAGACAAATACCTTACCCACTATATCTTTAATCCCTCCATTTCACTTTTTATTTTCTGTTTCATTGTTACATACAACTCTCTCACTTGTTCAACCTTTGCGTGATGGATGAGTTATGTCTGGAGAAGAAGGGAATAAAAAGCCCCAGGTTATTCTTTTCTTCTTGAAGCAGGTACAGAGTGGTTCTCTTGACCATGAATTTTAAGAAGTAATGATGATATGATTCAAGAAGTAATACTATAAGATCTGAATGAGTGGCTAAAGAAACTATGATACATTACACTATGGAAACTATGCAGCTGTTAGGAAATCTAAAGTCATTAAATTTGCTTAGACATGGATAGAGAGTATTATGTTGAGTGAAATGTCAGAAGTAGGGAGAGACACATAGAATGATTGCCCTCATCTGCTAGATATAGAAAAAAAGAAACCATGTATAAAAATAATATTCAGGGGCCAGAGAGATAGCATGGAGGTAGCGCATTTTCCTTGCATGCAGAAGGACGGTGGTTTGAATCCTGGCATCCCATATGGTGCCCGAGCCTGCCAGGAGTGATTTCTGAGCATAGAACCAGGAGTAACCCCTGAGTGCTGCCAAGTGTGACCCAAAAACCAAAAAAAAAATTTTCAAAGACAAAAGAAATGATGGGGTGTGCAGTCAAGACAAAGAAGGAACCACTATGGCAGTAATAGTTGAAAATGATCACTTTGGACAAGAACTGGACATTGAAAGGAAGTGAAGTAATATGTGCTACTCCATTCAGTAACAGTATTACAATCCATGGTGCCTAAAAGAAAAGAGGGAGAAGGGAGGAAGGGAGGGAGGGAGGGAAGGACGGAGGGAGGAAGGAAGAAAGAGAGAAAGAGAAGAAAAGTGTGTCTGTCATAGAAGAAGGCTAGGGGGAAGGGCGAGGGTGGCAGGTAGGTAACTGGGGAAATTAACAGTGATGAAGGAATGGGTGTTAGAACATTGCGTGATCAAAATTCAGCTATCAACAACTTTTTAATTCTACCTCACAGTGATTTGATTTAGTGTTGTTTTTTTTTTTAAAAAAAAAGATACGATCTGTAAAAGGTATTACTCTGTCACTAACTCATTTTCCAGTCTGAAAGCATAAAGACTGGACATTAAGTAGAGAAGGCTCTATAGGAACTAAGATCTGATAAGATCCTGCATTGTGCCAGGCCAAATGAGAAGGCTATAGCAGGAGCTAAAGATTCTTATAAGACTGAAAATAAAGGTCTGGAGAGATAGAATAGTGGGTAGGATACTTGCCTTGCATACATACCATCGTCCCAGATTTCATCCATGGTATATCCTATATAGTCCCCTGAGGCCTAGCAGGAGTAATTTTTCAGCACAGATCCAGATCTAAGCCCTGAGTATTATTAGTAGTGGCTCCAAATCCAAAATAAAACAAAAAACTGGAAGGTAATTACCAAAAGTTCAGTGTTACGTCCCCTTGGCAACATGACAGCAATGGATGCTAATTTTCAGAGTAAGTTTGAAAGTCAGGCAGGTTGGAAAAATGTCTGTAGAATAATAACTGTTAAAATTAGGTTCCACTGGGGCCCAAAGGCCAATCGAGAGAGAGAGAGAGAGAGAGAGAGAGAGAGAGAGAGAGAGAGAGAGAGAGAGAGAGAGAGAGAGAGAGAGAGAGAGCGAGAGCGAGAGAGAGAGAGAGAGAGAGAGAGAGAGAGAGAGAGAGAGAGAGAGAGAGAGAGAGAGAGAGAGAGAGAGAGAGAGAGAGAGAGAAGATACTTGTTGGAAGCCATAAGACTTAGAGAGCAAAATGGAGTCTCTGATGCCTGAGAAACCAAAGGCCTGTGTACCTGACAGGCTATACTGTGGCATTTCCCCCATGGGCCTAAAGGAAAGAACAGCCACATAGTTCAGTTAGCAATAGTCACAAGATGCTCCAATAAACCTCCTGAGTTGATAAGATATAGATCACATCCTGTTAAGCTACCATTGTGAAAGAATGTCTGTATGATCTAAGGGTATGCTGTAAAACTGGAAAGTCCGTCCTGTACGACCCCCCTACTTTTCTATAGACACCATGGAAAAGTACTGACTGTTACTTCCGTATTTTGCTTATCTATAAAAACTAGCCCCCTTTCAATAAACCTCAGCTCTTGATCAGCCAGCTTGACTTGAGCTCATTTCTTTCTCAGCCTCTTTCCTCCATTTCAGGTCGGATCCCGCTCATGACCCACAAATTACTTCGTGATCCTCATTCTCAGTCCACCCTGCGGGCAGGGTCCTAGGGGGTTACAGATACTTACTCTGCTGGGTCAACTTGGGTTTAATCCTCAGTATCACATATGGTTTTCTGGGTCTTGCCAGGAATGATCTCTTAGCCCATGCTTGTAGTAAACCCTAAATAGAGTTTGTTATGAACCATTCCTTTCCTCACTACCTCTACACCACCACCCCCCAAAAAGGCTAATCAAATTAGAGACAAGTCAAGAGTAAGAACTTTATTGGCACATGCAGAAGTTGAAAGATAGTGGATCAAGTCCTCAAAGCAATCATCTTGTCTGCATAAAAAGGTCATAAAAAGGGTTTTGTTTTGTTTGTTGAGAGGTTCACACTTGTGGTGCTCAGGGTTTACTCCTGGTTCTGTGCTTAGGGAATCATATGCAGTGCCTGGGATTAAATCCAAGTTGGCCACATGCAAAGCAAGCACTTGAACACTTGAAATATTAAAAAGGAGGAGTTTTATTAACAAAATACCCACCTGATTAGGGGGGTAACATCTACGATATATAAGGCACTGATTGACCTTAATGAGAAAACAACACAACTCTATAAAAAGTGGGGAGAAGAGATGAACAGAAATTTCCTCAAAGAAGAAATAAAGACAGCCAAAAGGCACATTAAAAAAATTCTCCTCATTAATCATCAGAGCAACACAAATCAAAACAACAGGAAGAAATTATCTCATACCACAGAGACTGGCACACATCACAAAGAACAAGAATAAGCAGAGCTGGAGAAAACGTGGGGAGAAAATGTGGGGAAGAAGGGACGCTCATTTACTGTGGGTAAGCATATAGAGTGGCCCATCCTTTTTGGAAGAAAAAAACTTTTTGGAATGGACATTACTCACAAAATTAGAAATTGGGTTTCATATGACCCAGAAATGCTGTTCCTAAGAATATACCCTAGAGTCCCTAAAAACAATGCAGAAAATCTATACTCCTAAGTTCATTGCAGCACTATTCATAATAGTCAGGATCTGGAAATAACCCACATGCCTGAGAACAGATGAGTGGATAAAGAAACTGTGGCACAGCTACACAATGGATACTATGCAGCTTTTAGGAAAATGAAGTCAGGCATTTTGCTTAGACATGGATGGATATGGAGGGTATCGTGCTGAGTGAAATGAGTCAAAAGGAGAGGGATAGAAATGGAATGATGACTCTCATTTGCGGAATATTTACAAAAGACATGGCATGGGGACGAAGTGATAGCACAGTGGTAGGGCATTTGCCTTGCAAGCGGCCAACACCGGAGGAACCTCGGTTCAATTCCCGGTATCACATATGGTCTCCCAAGCCTGCCAGGAGGGATTTCTAAGCATAGTATGAGAATATACTCAAAGGTAATAGAAATGTGGGAGAGTTTCAATTAGGTCATAGAAGAGAGATAATAATCACTGTAACAATAATAGTTGGAAATGATTACTTTGAACAAGAACTGGACACTGAGAGGAGACCAAGTGATAGGCATGATACCTTTTCAATAACAGTATTGCAAACCAAGGTGCCTAAAAGAAGATTGGGGAAGAGAGATAGAAACAGAGAAACAGAGAGAAAAGTGACTCTTATAGAGGCAGGTTGGGAAAGGGTGGGCACAGATGGAAGAGAAACTGAGGAAATTGGTGGTAAGAAATAAGCACTGGGGACCAGAGAGATAGCATGGAGGTAAGGCATTTGCCTTTCATGCAGAAGGATGGTGGTTCGAATCCCGGCATCCCATATGGTTCCCCGTGCCTGCCCAGGGCAATTTCTGAGCGTAGAGCCAGGAGTAACCGATGAGCGCTTCTGGGTGTGACCCAAAAACTAAAAAGAAGAGAAATAAACACTGGTGAAAGGATGGGTGTTGGAATAATGTATGAAATTAAACAATCAACAACATTTTTAAAACAAAAATTATTTTATTGAATATCAATTATAAATTGTAATAATTTTACTAAATATCAACCAAAAGGCACAAGTGAAGATAAGTCAAATTTTCTGCTGTTTCTAGAAATCTCCTTGATCTTCAACGATAAAGACTGGCTCAGAGTAAGAAAAAATTATGAAATACCATACAGGCAGATGATAGCCCTAAATATTAATATTGAAATGAGATTTACAAAATACTTTATTTTATTTTTATTTTATTGGGGGTGTTGTTCTTGGCTCTGCACTCAGAAATCGCTCCTGGCAGGCACAGGGGATCATATGGGATGCCGGGATTTGAACCACCATCTGTTCTGGACGCCCTACCACTGTGCTATCTCTCCAGCCCCTAAAAAAGATTGATGGGGGTCAATATATTTTCATGAAATCAACAACATTTTAACTCTGTAACTCATCATGATTCTACACAAAAGAAAAATATTAAAAGACAGGAGGCTGACAGGGGTCACCACACCCAGCAGTGCTCAGATTACTGATTCTAGGCTCAGGAGTGACCCCTGGCAGTGCTCTGGGGAACATATATGCTGGGGCTGTGAACTACTGTTGTGGTCACTGTAGTCTCATGCAATCAGAGTGCCTTTCCTCCTGTACTATCTCTCCAGCCCCAAAAAAGTGTTTATAGAGAAAGAGGATGGGAAGGAAAAGGGGGTGCTGCACTAGAATGAACTGGGCACTAGAATGAACAAAAAAAATCTTGTGTGGGCTGGTTCCTTGGAAAACTCCATCTTAACCCAAACCCAGTGAAAGTTTAGACTTTAGGAGAAACAGTAAGTTAAAAATAAGCTGCCCTTATATTTAGGCTTTGGGGCAAGGTCAGTTGCCCTTGTCTAATATTGATCTCTGAGCATGGTTTCCAAATGAGTTTTGCAAAAGTGCCTGGTAGGAACTCTCTCCCCGAGGTCACCCACAACCCAAATGGGGATGTGTAATTCCTTTCGATGGGGCTCTCTTTTCGAGTTGGAAAAGTGTACCTTGTTTCATTTGCTTGGGGGGGTTCACATATAACAGTGTCCAGGGACCATTTTTGGCCAGTGAGCAAGTGTGACCTCTGGCATGCTCAGGGGATCATAGATGGTGCCTGGAACAGAGCAGGTTAATATTCATATTTAGGGTCAGAGTGATAGTACATCAGGCAGGGAAATTGCTTTGCTTGTGGGCAACCTAGATTCAATCCCTAGCACTCGTAGTGGTTCGCAGAGCCGAAATAGGCACAGAAGGGGTCAGGACTGATTTGCCCTTTATTTCAAAGAGCATATGCCAAGAGTTGATCGGGGTATGCCATTTGCAAGGCAAGGTCTTTAGTTCTGCTGCAAGATAAAATTATTACTAATGTAGAGGGTAGAGGAGAAAGTACAAAGGGCAGGATGCTTGCCTTGAATGTGGCTGATTCAGGTTCAATTCTCTGTACCCCTTATGATCCCCCAAACCCCAGCAGGAGTTATCTCTAATCTCAGAATAGGCTGCAAGCCCTGAGCACAGCTGGGTGTGGCCTCAAATTAAAATGAATTCATTCATTAATTACATTGAAGATGCAGACAGCAAAGCATTTAACTAATTGGTGGGCAGGGCCTTTGGAGCTGAGGGCCAGTGTGAAAGGGGCCCTCCTAAACTATATCATAGACAATAACTGCTCATGCTCAATGTTGTAAATAAACAGATGAAAGACTGTCACTTGACAGAAGGAAAATAGTTCATTTGGCTTTGAGTCTTCCCTGCTCTGTCACCTTGGAGGTCGCACATCTACTTTGTCAGGGCATCATTGCCTGGAATAGCTTGTACTGGGGAACATCACTTCCTCTAATATCTTAGGGCAATATTTAGAGTGTTAGAAGAAGTGAGGGGGCGAAGAAAGCCTGAGAGTCTGTCCATTAATCACTGCATTTTGCACCTACAGCACATAACACCTTGTAGCCTGTGCTCCGATGACACAGTCTGAGCATGAATTGGGCTTCACAGCTTCCTGCCACCATCCACTTTCCTCCGTGGCTTGGCCCTCACCTCCATCCTCCCACTCTCCTACACCCGCACCCCCCCCTTTGTCTTTCAGAAAGATTCCACCTTCGCTAAAGAGAAAGCTGAAGTTGCTACTGCGTGATCAGAGGACTTGAGACCTAATTGTCTTCAGCCACCAGTCCAGAGATTGCTGCTGGTCTGAAGGTGTAGAAAAGTTGAAAACTGGAGCTGGAGAGATAGCACAGTGGTAGGGCATTTGCCTTGCATGTGGCCGACCCAGGAGGGACATGGTTCGATTCCTGGCATCCCATAAGGTCCCACAGCCTGCCAGGGATGACTTCTGAGTGCAGAGCCAGAAATAACCCCTGACCACAGCGAGGTGTGGCCCAGAAAGCAATCAATCAATAAAGTTTAAAAAAAAAAAAAAAAAAGAAAAGTTGGAAACCACTGATCAAACACCTTGGTTCCAACTGCTGGTCTATGGATGCTTTGCAGGACAGATGTCCTCCTCAGAGGCTAAGGCATTTGCCTTGCATGCAGCAGAACGTTTTTTTTTTTATCTCTGGCATGGTCCTAGGAGCTTGCCAAGAGTGATTCCTGAGTGCAGAGCCTGGAGTAAACCCTGAGTACCTAGGGCGTTGAACCCAAAACCAATATAAATAAATAAATAAATAAATAAATAAATAAATAAATAAATAAATAAATAAATAAGGTTAACACCTGTTTTAAAACCCATCTGGAGGGTCCCAGAACAGCTCAACTCAGACCCACAGACCTGCAGGCATTCTTCAGGCTTCTTTATCTCTCTGCCCTTGACTTCTGGTTTCCAGTGTGACTGACACTAGCTCTGAAAATTGTAAACATCAAGAATTAGGACACTTCACAGTTCAAGTTTTACAGGGCCTACTCCCCATGTGATCCGAGGTAACTGGCTCCCACCCCCAACTGGGTCGCATTTCCCCCCACTGGAACAAATGGTCACAGAGGAAAATAAACTAGATGAGTGACTACAATATTGTGATGTGGATGAAATGCATAGCTTACTCCCTCCGATGACCAAAACACAAATTTCCCATCTATATTCAGTCTTCATCCGCAGTTCCTGCTCACAGCTCAGTAAACCCCTGGAATTTCTTAAGTGTTGTGGGTGATAAATGTGTGTTTTATTATGTGAATGAGGTCCGCGTGCACCTGAGAGCCGGTTACCAGGGCAACCAGCAGGAAGGAATAGAGGGCAGGACTTTGAGCCCCACTGCCTGATTTCTGAGGGGAGAGGCGCTTGAGGTCCAGCTCAGCTGTCAATGGTCACTAATTTTGTCGATCATACTGAAGTCATAAAAGGCAAATAAAAAAAAAAAACTCAAAAGAGGGACTTCAGAAAGCTTCTGTTTTGGCCAACCTCTAGATTTTGTTTATTTTCTTGGTTTGCTTGAATTTGGTTTTGGGTCCACACCTGGAAGAGCTCAGGGCTTACTCCTGGCTCAAAGATCAGTTCTGATGGTGCATTATTGGGGATAAAATTAGGGTCAACTATGTGTTAAGTCATATGCATCATCAGCTATGCTATCATTAAGATTTCTTTTGTTTGTTTGTTTGTTTGTTTTTGAGTCACACCCGCCAGAGGTGCTCAGGGGTCTTACCTCTTGGCTCTGCATTCAGAAATCGCTCTTGGCAGGCTGGGGATGGGCAGGGGGAGCATATGGGATACTGGGGATTCGAACCACCTTTCATCCTGAGTTGGCTGCATGCGGGGCAAACACCCTACCTCTGTGCTATCTCTCCGGGCCCATCACTAAGATTTCTCATAATTATTTTTCTTCAAGAACTTGTAATTCACAATGGTCTCAATAAAAAAAAAAGATCTCTCATAATTATTTTCCTTTGATTAAAGATTTTTATCTTTTTCTTAGAATTCTGGTTTCTGAAAACTTGTCATAGCTATTAATTAGTTTTGATTACTTGTATAGATTAGTATAAACTAGAACTTCATTATTCAGTTAAACATGGCAAGAATTTCACACACAGCATGTAAACTTCCATGATTCACATAAAACTTACCCTTTTAGAATTAAGGAAAACTAGATTTACTTAAAAGTAATCAAGTTCTTTAAGATAAACCTGAGGTGAAGCATAAGTATTTATTTTTATTTTTTGGCCACACCCACCGTACTCAGGGCTTAATCCTAACTCTACACTTCTGGTGTGCTCCGAGGACCATAACTAGTGCTGGAGATTGAACTCAGGCTGGCTGCATTAAAGACAATTGCCCTGCTCATTGTGCTATGTTTCCAGCCCCTGAAGTTATTTTGGTAACGATTATGTCCTCATTTTAAAGGCGGAAAATGAAAACTACTTTAGCCATTTTTGGTTATTGTTTTTTGTTTTTTGTTTTTTGTTTTGGTTTTTGGGTCTCACCCGGCAGTGCTCAGGGCTTACTCCTGGCACCATGCTCAGAAATTGCTCCTGACAAGCACGGGGGACCATATGGGATGCCGGGATTCGAACCGATGACCTTCTGCATGAAAGGCAAACGCCTTACCTTCATGCTATCTCTCCGGCCCTTGGTTATTGTTTTTGAGCCACACATGGTAGCACTCAGAGGTAATTCCTGGCTCTAGTAATTTCTTGATGGAAGATAATAAAGCTTGAATATAGTAAGATTAAATCCATTGTATTGATACTGTCGACTCCAACTCTGACATCAGTTTTATAAAGAACCAAGTTAATTCCAGTGCTTTAATAAAGTAACTAAAAAATGTTACTCCTGGCAGGTTTGCAGGACCCTCTGGGATGCCAGGGATCAAACCAGGGTTGGCCCCAAGAAAAGAAAACACGCTACCTGTTATGCTATTGCTCCAGCCCCTTAAGCAATTTTGTTTTTTACATAAAAACCTGAGCACAGGAACTTGGGGCATAGCTCAGTGACTTAGAAAGCTCACCTTTAGGGTCAGAGTGATATGCGGCAGGTAAGACAGTTGCCTTACACGCAGCTGACCTGGGTTCAATCCCCAGCACTTCATAGGGTCCTCTGAGCAGAGCCAGGAGTAAACCCTGAGCACTGCTGGGTGAGGCCCTTCAACAAAACAAAACAAATAAAAAGAAAGTATGCCTTTTAAGTATAAGGCCAAGTGTTCAATCTTTGGTGCTGCCACATGTGCAGAGCATAATCCTGGCAGTTCTGCTGTTGGAGTCTGGCAGCTTGGCTACCCCTGATCCCAACGCCAAAAGCAAGGCTCAGCCGCCACACTAGTGTGACCCCTGAGGATAATGTGGAAGTCCTGCTGGAACCTCAAATAACCAGCAGACATGTGAGTACCAAAACTGAAAAATGGTATTCTCTCTCCCTCCCTTCCTCCCTCCCTTCCTCCCTCCTCTCCCTCCCTCTCTCTCCCCCCCTCTCCCTCCTTCCCTCTCTCTCCCTCCCTCTCCCCCCCTCTCCCTCCTTCCCTCTCTCTCCCTCCCTCTCCCTCCCTCTCCCTCCCTCTCTCTCCCTCTCTCCCTCCCTCCCTCTCTCTCTCCCTCACTCTCTCTCCTTCCCTCTGTCTCCTCCTCCCTCTCCCTCCTTCTCTCTCTTCCTCCCTCCCTCCCTCTCCCTCCTTCTCTCTATTCCTCCCTCCCTCCCTCTCTGTCTCTGTCTCTCTCTGTCTCTGTCTCTCTGTCTCTGTCTCTGTCTCTGTCTCTCTCTCTTTCTCTCTCTCTCTCTCTCTCATAGACTCAGTTTGATTCCCAGGCACTGTGTGTGGACAGTCACCCCAATACTACCTTAATGGTAGGGTGTAACTCTTAGGGAGTTTCATAACTCAATATGGGAGACCATGTGACCTGATGTGCAAGCCCTGGAAATAGACGAGAGAGAGAGAGAGAGAGAGAGAGAGAGAGAGAGAGAGAGAGAGAGAGAGAGAGACAGAGAGACAGAGAGAGAGACAGAGAGACAGAGACAGAGAGACAGAGAGACAGAGAGACAGAGAGACAGAGACAGAGACAGAGAGACAGACAGATAGAGAGACACAGAAAGACAGAGAGAATAGACACAAAAAGGGAGACTAGTCCAAAAAAGTGAGGACCACAATCATGTATATGTATCGGTATATGGTCCCATCATTGAACAACAAAGGGAAATGAAAGGGAAAATAAGTGACAACAGTCTTAAGAATATTGTTGTTCTTTTAGCAGAGCATAGAACTTCAATTCTGGTTTGCCTTAGTCTAGTATTGATATCAAGACTCAATTAAAACTCCTTCTAACAGTTCATTAGTTTCTCTTCAGCTTGACCATAATATGTAAGTTTCCTTCTCACAAACCTTCATTTGTTTTGCATTCACGTTCTGTTCTATGACTTTTCTTCGTTTCTTTCCCCAAACACCCAGTTTCCCTTTGACACAAAATTCCTTTTCCTTAACAAAATAATCTCCAATAAAAAAAAATCTCTCTTTGTTTTTTTCCCTCGGTTTTTGGGTCACACCCAGAGGGGCTGAGGGCTTACTCCAAGCTCTGCACTCAAGAATCCCTCTTGGCAGTGCTCAAGGGAATATAAGGGATCCCAGGGACTAAACAAACAGTTTGGTCAGTGCAAGGCAAATCCCCTACCAGTTGGACCATCTTTCCAGCCCTTCAGATCTTTCTTGCTTAAAACATACATCTACTTTCTGTCGGGACTGGAGAGATAGCATAGAGATAGGGCATTTGCCTTGCAAGCAGAAGGACTGTGGTTCAAATCCTGGCATCCCATATGGTCCCCCAAGCCTGCAGGAGCGATTTCTGAGCATAGAGCCAGGAGTAACACCTGAGCGCTGTTGGGTATGACCCAAAAAAAAAAAAAAAAAAAAAAAAAAAAAACAAAGCAAAACAAAACAAAGCAACCAAAAATACTTTCTGTCTATTCAGAATTGTTTCTGTCATTCTCAACTATAATTTGGTAAAGTTCTTTGTATGCATAACTCTTAAAAACCCTAATTTCTAATAGTAGTGGTAAAACCATAGATTCTTGCAGTATAATTTTCTTGGCAATAACATATTTTATAGGTCCAAATTCCTAGTTTCAAAAGTAAATGTACACTAATGACTAGTCCTGCACAGTTATCTGGTCATCAATTAATTCTCATTATTGAGCCTAGTAAAATTTTCTTCTCTCTTAAAACACATTTAAATTGGAGTCTCAGGGCCAGAGAGAGCACAGCAGCAAGGCGTTTGCCTTGCACGCAGCCAACCCAGGAAGGATGGTGGTTCAATTCCTGGCCTCCCATATGGTCCTCCATGCCTGCCAGGAGCGATTTCTGAGCGCAGAGTCAGGAGTAACCCCTGAGTGCCACTGGGTGTGACCCAGAAACCAAAAAGTAAATAAAATTAAATTAAAATGAACCAAAAAAATTGGAGTACTCCATGCAAGGCTCTCCTGTGAAAATACCCAGATTAACTTTTATGAACGTAAAAGCATCGTATAAAGGCTCCTCCAGAAAGCCATTCAAGGCTTGTCCTGAAAGCCCCTGTTGCCCCTTGAACACAACACATCTCGCTCGCTTACCTCTGTCTCTGTGCTTGCCTATTTCTACCCTGGAGAAGCCTGTGCTCTCTCTTGAACATGAACTTTTCTCTTTCTCTCCCCTTACATCTTTTTGATCCAGTTTGTTTTTGTTTGGGGGCCATAGCCAGCAGTACCCAGGGCTTACTCATGACTCTGCACTCAGGAATTAGTCCAAACAGTGCTCTGGAGACTCTGTGGGATGCTGAAGATGGTCCTGTGCAAGGCAAATGTCTTGCCCACTGTACTATGACTCTGGCCCCTCCCATCTTTTTAAATAAGGTTGTTTTGGTTTTTGGTTTTTGGGCCATACTCAGGGCCCAAACCCCAACACTCGGGGGTTACTCCTGGCTCTGCACTCAGAAATCACTCCTGGCAGGCTCGGGGGACCATATGGGATGCTGGAAATCAAACCCTTGTCCATTCTGGGTTAGCTTCATGAAAGGCAAACACCCTATACCTGTGCTATCTTTCTGACCCTAAGTTTCAATAAAAAACATTCTTGCTTCATCATTTCACCTGATTTCTTTTCTATGAGGAAAAGGAGATGGACATACAATGCCCTGTGCTGAGGTTACGACTGACCTGATCTGACTCAGGTATTTCTTCCCTCCTTCCTTCTGGCCCTCCTCTCCCCTCCCCTTCCATTCCCCCATTCTCCTCCCCTCTGGTCTCCTCCTCCCTCCCCTTTTCCCTCCTCCCACCCCTTCCCTCTCTCCCTCCCTCCCTTCTTCCTTCCTTCCTTTTCTTCCTTATTCATTCCTTCCTTTCTTCCTTTTCTCCCTTCCTTCCTTTCTTTTCTCCCTTCTTCATTCCTTCCTCTTCCCTTTTTCTTCCTTCCTCCCTTCCTTCCTTTTCTCCCTCCCTCCGCCTCCTTTCCTTCCTTCCCTTCCCTTCCCTTCCCCCTCCCTCCCTCCCTCCCTCCCTCTCTCTCTCCCTCCTTTACTTCCTCCCTCCCTTCCTTTCTCCCTCCTTCCTTCCTCCCCTCCCTCCCTTACTTCCTTTCTCCCTCCCTCTCTCCCTCCTCCCTCCTCCCTCCCTCCCTCCCTCCCTCCCTCCCTCCCTCCCTCCCTTCCTCCCTTCCTCCCTTCCTTCCTTCCTTCCTTCCTTCCTTCCTTCCTTCCTTCCTTCCTTCCTTCCTTCCTTCCTTCCTTCCTTCCTTCCTTCCTTCCTTCCTTCTTTCCACCTACTGGTTTGCCTGCTTAGGGGCTAGTAGGTGCTCAGGGAACCATCTACAGTGCTGGGAAAGAAATTGGAGTTGGCTCCCTGCAATTCAATCCCTGTCGCGGTGGCTTAGTAAAACAGGATGGAGCTAGACTTGAGAAAAGGGTGCTTGCTTCTACCTCTCTGCCTGAACCATCTTGGACACCAGCACTTGACAAAACGCCTGGCCTGGATCCGGACTAGTAAAGCCTGCCAACAGCACCCAAACAGCCCAGGTATTATATTCTGCCAGCCCCTGGAGGCAGTCTTCAAGCCACTCCTGGAGTCCACCTGGTCCTCACAGTGTGGCAGATGATCTCTGCCACCCATGGACTAGGCTGAAGGGAGGAATTGCTCTTTGCAGGAAAGGAAAGTTAGTTCTAGCTTCGGCACAAGTGAGGAGATCCTGCAATGCTGGGGGTTGAACTCTAGCCTTTTTCATGCCAAGCATGCATACGTGTGCCCTTTGAGCTACCTCTTCTTTTTTTTGGTTTTTGGGTCACACCCGGCAGCGCTCAGGGGTTACTCCTGGCTCTATGCTCAGAAATCGCCCCTGGCAGGCACAGGGGACCCTATGGGATGCCGGGATTCGAACCACCGTCCTTCTGCATGAAAGGCAAACGCCTTACCTCTGTGCTATCTCTCCTGTCCCTGGGCTACCTCTTCTGTCCTATAATTATAAAAAAAATTTTTTAGTGAAGCAACAAAAATTTTTGGAATAAGACTTAGTCAATAAAATACTGGAGCCTGGAGTTGGTCTTATGCCAGGATGCTTAATGGGGAAGATCTCCCTGGTTTTAGGCCAAAGGTTTTTCTTTTCTATTTCTCCCATATTTTGCTGTGCCTATGAAAACAACAACTCACACACACACACACACACACACACACACACACACCTTTTTATTATATTTTTAAATCTCTTATAAATCAATAAAGAGCTTACTAAACCTTCTGCTATTGTGTTAATGATTTTATTTGAGACACAATAAATTTTGCAAATATACCTGCTACTAAACTTTTTCTTTTTTCCTTTTTTCTCTCTATTTTATTATTTTTTTATGTTCTTTCAATTTTAATAACTTTGCTGTTATCTTGAAACAAATGTATTATTATCAGTTATGTCAACTATGTGAAGCATTTTCTTCAAATAAAAAATTTTAAGGGGCCGGAGAAATAGCATAGAGGTAGGGTGTTTGCCTTGCATGCAGAAGGACAGTGGTTCGAATCCCGGCATCCCATATGGTCTCCTGAGCCTGCCAGGAGTGATTTCTGAGCGGAGAGCCAGGAGTAACCCCTGAGCGCTGCTGAATAAGACCTAAAAATTTTTTAAAAGACAGACCTGGATTCGATTCCTGGCATCCCATATGGTCCCCTGAGCCTCTCAGGAGTGATTTCTGAGCACAGAGCTAGGAGTAACCCCTGAGTGCTGCCAGGTGTGGCCCAAAAACCAAGAGAAAGATGTGAGGGAGAGGACTGGAGCGATGGCACAGTGTTAAGGTGTTTGCTTTGCATGTGGCCAACACAGGACAAACCCCAGTTCGAATTCTAGTATCCCATCTGATCCCCTGAGTCTGCCAAAAGTGACTTCTGAGTGCAAAGCCAGGAGTAACTCCTGAGCACCAGGGAGTATGACCCAAAAACCAATAAAAAGAAAAAAAGAAAGATATGAAGAGAGAGAAAGAGTGTCAGCACATGTTCAAGAGAGAGCACTTTCTTCAGAGAGGAGAAAGCAAAGAGACAAAAACAATTGATTTTTGTGTTCAAGGCCAAACACAGGCTTGAAGAGCAAGCCCTGAATGGCTTTGGGAGGAGCTTTCATACAATTTTTTTTTTTGGCACTCATAAATTGCTCCTGGCTTGGGGGACCATATGGGATGCTTTGGGATCGAACCACGGTCTATCCTAGGTTAGCACATGCAAGGCAGACACCCTACCTCCTGCGCCATTGCTCTGATCCCTTCATACAATTCTTTCAAATGATTTTTAAACTGGAGTTTTGCATATTCAAAACTTAATCTAGGTATTGTTACAGGAAAGCCTGTCCCGGCTTCTTTCTCATAACTCATGATGAGCTTTTCATACATAACCTTCTAGGTTCTTCTGTTGCTAGCTTCTCTTCCTCTGAGAGGTCCACCCTTCTCTGGTTGGGGCCTGGGATTTCTGCATCTGGGATTTCTGCTTCTGTTTCTACTCTGCAAAGAGCTCAGAATTCAGATGTGTCTAATGGATGTGATCTTCATGGCTTTGGCTACCTCAGGGCTAAGGAATTTCTTCTTAAGTTTTATTATTTCCCACAAGTACATTCATTACTAGGGATCCCCCCCCACCAATCTGCCTAAAATACTCTTCTCATACTTCTCCAACTCCATGTGTTGTAGTTTTAAAAACATATTTGTGAAAATGCAAGAATTCTTATTGACTTAATTTCAAAATAATTTTCTCTATCTACTTACTACTGCTATCAAATTTATTTTATTTATTTATTCATTTATTTTGGTTTTGGGGTCACACCCAGCAGCACTCAAGGGTTACTCACGGCTCTGCACTCAGAAATCACTCCTGGCAGGCTCCGGGGAACTATATAGGATGCTAGGATTTGAATCTGGGCCTGTCCTGGGTCAGCTGCATGCAAAGCAAACACCCTACTGCTGTGCTATTGCTCTGGCCCCATATTGGAATTATTAGAATTAAATTTGTATTGCAAAGTCTGACTCGTAATCCTAAAGGTGGGCAGAGACAAAAGCCTGGTTCTTAGACTGCTGGCAGTCTGACTAGATCCAAATTTTCTCAGTCTCTAGGGACAAGGTTCACAGTTGTAGAACAGCCTAATTTGTCCCCAAAAATTGAGCTGTGGGCTAGAACAATAGTACAGAAGGTAGGATGCTTGCCTTGAATATGCTGACCTGGACTCCCAGTATCCCCTATGGTCCTATGAGCCATGCCAGGAGTGATTTGAGAGCCAAACATAAGCATGGAGCACTGCTAGGTGTGGCCCCCAAAACAAGCAAACACAACATTGAATTGTGATCTGTATGAAATGAACATGTTCTTATGAACTTTTCTTTATCAAGGAGGTCCCACCATACTGTAGAAATTAAAAGTCTTATATTTTAGGCATTTGTCCACACTGGAGAAGCCTGTATTCCCTCTTGGACACATATTTTTCTCTCTTTTTCTCTACTTACATCTTTCTAAGTAAGTTTTGTTAAAGTAAAAAAAAAAACATTTTGCTTCACCATTAAAAATTCTTTTTTTTTTTTTTTTTGGTGGGGTGGGGTTGGGCTACACCCGGTGACGATCAGGGGTTACTCCTGGGTCTGCACTCAAAAATCGCTCTTGGCAGGTTCAGGGGACCATAAGGGACGCCAAGGATCGAACCCAGATTCATCCTGGATCAACCTTGTGCAAGGCAAACGCCCTACAACTGTGCTATTGCTCCAGCCCCTGGCCTCAAGCTTTAAGGGAAATATTACTATGTCTCCAGGTAGCTGAAAGTAGTAAAGTCCTTTGTCTATTTAACCATTTTGAAATAAAACCCATTTTGCATTGCAACAAGAGCAAAAACAAATGAACAAAAATCTTCATCCAATCTTCCTTTATTTCCTTCCTTCCTTCCTTCCTTCCTTCCTTCCTTCCTTCCTTCCTTCCTTCCTTCCTTCCTTCCTTCCTTCCTTCCTTCCTTCTTTTCTTCTCTCCTCCTTTCCTCTCTTCTTCCCTTCCCTCTAATCCATCCAATGAAGTGAGGAAAATTCTCCTAACAAAGGAACTCCTGGATTCTTCAGATTACTAGCTAGTTTCCAGATTTCCCCATTGCTCAGGTTCTGGCAATAATCCAGTTTGTCCTATTAGTTAGTTAAACTAGGTAACATGAGCATAAAGATTTCAACAGCCAGACGAGGTTTTAACCTTCTAGTGTTTTCATAATGTGATGAAATGCTTTTTCAGAATTATTCTTTCTGGCTGTGCTTTTTGTGGGACTAATGATGCATTTCCCATAGTTACCAGAATAAAAGACACAGAAAAGAATAGATATCAGTAGAACCAGTTCCTACATTTCGGTTAAAAAAAAAAGGCTTACAACTCTTCTTACTCCAAGAGAGCACTCTAGATATATATTGTTCTGAAGCAGGCAGGCACAAAGTTGGGGGACCCAGAGCCATGATTTTGGGAGGATGTACGAAAGCTCATGGATTTAGGGATTTGAAGAAGTTATAGTCACTAGCCCTAAACGTTTGTCAAGATCTATTTGGTTGCATGGGGTCAGAGATCTTTTTTGTTTGTTTGTTTGTTTGTTTTTTGTTTTGGGGTCACACCTGACAGCGCTCAGGGGTTACTCCTCGCTCTACACTCAGAAATCCCTCCTGGCAGGCTAGGGGAACCATATGGGATGCCGGGATTCGAACTACTGACCTTCTGCATGCAAGGCAAATGCCTTACCTCCATGCTATCTCTCCAGCCCCTATGGGGTCAGAGATCTGATTAAGACTTTTAACAAAGGAGCCTGCATGGGCCAGAGAGGGCTGTATTCCTCCTCCAGAAGCTCCAGTAGAAACAAAGCACAGTGATAAAGACCTAAAAGAAGACCCTTGACTGCTCCCAGCTTTCCCCCTAGGCAAACACCCTAGCAACAGACATGGTGGGGGAGCAGTTTGGGGAAAGAATATAAACTAACTTGGACAAAGAAAGAGTGCATATGCATTGCCAGCCCAAGCTGCTAGGCACATGTTGCCTGAATACTAGCTGCCCTCATCTCCCCTCTTAAGGTGGTAACTTTCAGCTCTCTCCACCTCTAGAGATGCCAGCATTCTTTTTTTTTTTTTTTTTTTTTTTTTTTTTTTTTTGTTTTTTTGGGCCACACCCGTTAGATGCTCAGTGGTTACTCCTGGCTACACGCTCAGAAATTGCCCCTGGCTTGGGGGGACCATATGGGACACCGGGGGATGGAACCGTGGTCCTTTTCTTGGCTAGCGCTTGCAAGGCAGACACCTTACCTCTAGCGCCACCTCGCCAGCCCCAGATGCCGGCATTCTTTCTCTCTCAAATGCCCTACCATCTCTCTCCTTCCACATATCTTAAGTACAAGCTGTTTAAATTTACTGTTGCAGGCTAACTCTGGTCCACCAGATCTCATGGACTGGCTCTTGGGTTCTGGATGCATGAGAGGGCTTCTTTTAAATCCTCTTTGCGGAGAGTGGATACACAGATGGCAAAATATGAAGAAAATAAGAATGAATGTATGGGGAAACACGTTCTGGCAAATGTGTTACAAATTTAACCTCCAAGCTATTTAAGGAGTAAAGCCAGTCATAGGTATTGAGAAGAATGTTTACAATTACAAAGCAGAGCTTAACAATAAAACAATACATCAAGCTATGGGTGTAAAGCAGTATTGGTTCTGAGTTACAAAGGAGAAGGTCACAACTCAAGGCAGTTCCTTGAAAACTACTTCAGATGTAAAATAAGGAGTTAGTGAGAAGTAGAAAAAAATCTAGGAATTCTATCTTCACTGGGATAGGCTCTATAATTTTAGAGGTCAAGGGGCCGGAGTGGTGGCAATAGAGATAAGGCATCTGCCTTGCACACTTGCAAGCCTAGGATGGACCCTGGTTTGATCTTCCGGTGTCCCATATGGTCCCCACAAGCCATGAGTGATTTCTGAGCCCATAGCCAGGAGTAACCCCTGAGTGTCAAACGGGTGTGGCCCAAATAAAACAAAACAAAACAAAATTTTAGAGGTCAAGAGAAAGAAAGAACTAAATCTTTAAATGTAGTTCTCGTTTTCTAGGGAAAGTTAATAGCCCAGAATCTGCATTCTGGCTATGCCCTTGCCTAGCAGAAGCCAAGGCTGCAAGGGCACTTTAAAAAGAGAGAGAGAAAAAAATTTGTCTTTGATTTGGTGCTACAAATTATCCAGGTAAAGGGTTTTTTTTAATCAAGACTATATTTTGCCTGTGAATATCAGAAGGGAGAATTAATATTAAGGTCAAATGAAATGAAGGGAATATAATGTCAATACCATGATATGAATTTCAGAAATATTTATTTGGAATTCCTCAACTCTCCATGCAGGGGCAAAGCTTCCGCAGAGGGCCTTTTGATGAAATTCCATGGGGTTTTCAAGTTATTCGCATCAGGAAAATTCATCTGATGGACCTACTGAATCGCCCCTTTGATGGAGATATAAAAATTATTATCAATGGCATAGACAATTTACCCACTGTCTCCTCCTGAAATTGTTTTCTCTAAGGGCAAAGCAATGGACCCTAAAAGACTGGGTAATGGGCTAGAGTCATAGTACAGCAGGTAGAAATTTGCCTTATACTTAACCAACCTGGATTCCATCTCCCATATCCCATATGATCCCTAGAGCCTGACTGGAGTAATCCTTGAATGCAGAGCTAGGAGTAAGCTTTGAGCACTGCTGTGTGTGATCCAAAAACCAAAACTAGTAAGAAAAAAAGGAAAGGGACTGGTAATGGTTGGTTATGGTTATGGTTATGGTTATGGTTATGGTTATGGTTATGGTTATGGTTATGATAAGGTAAAGGTTAAGGTTAGGGTTAGGGAAGTGTTAGGGTTAGTCAAGATTAAGAAAGGGAAGATTTAGGATTAGGGTTAGAGTTAGTGTTAAGGTTAGGGAAGGGTAACTTTAGGGTTAAGGTTAAGGTTAGGGAAAGGTTTGGGTTAGGGTTAATTTTAAGGAAGGGTTAGGCTTAAAACAGGGGTCTCCAACTCAATTTACCTGGAGGCCGCAGGAGGCAAAGTTGGGGTGAGGCAGGGCCGCATAAGGGATTTTGCTTACCGAATATTCGCAATAAAAAATTGCATTAGTAAAAAAAAATCGAAAAAAATCGCATTAAACATTTGCATACCCCGAATGGAACTGCTCAGGGTATGCGAATGTTTAATGCGATTTTTTTTCTTACTAATGCAATTTTTATTGCGGTTAGTCGGTAAGCGAATAATCGCAAATACTGCGATATTTGAAGGCCGGCCTCGGGCCACAAAATGTTGTACAGAGGGCCACAAACGGCCCACGGGCCGCGAGTTTGAGACCCCTGGCTTAAGGTTTGTGTTAGGGAAGTTTTAGTGTTGGGTTAGGGTTCGAGAAGTGAAGGTCGGTTTTAAGGTTAGGCTTAGTGAAGGGAATGTTTAGGATTATGGAGGGAAGAGTAGGCTTGGGTTTAGGTTAGGGTTAGGTTTAGAGTTAGGGTTAGGGTTAGTGTTAGGTTTAAGGTTAGGTTTAGGGAAGGGTTAGGGCTATTGTTAGGGTTAGGGTTTGGTTTAGGGTTAAGGTTAGGAATGTGTTAGGGTTAGGGTTACAAAAGGGTTGGGGTTTAGGTTGGGATTATGGAAGGTAAGTGTTAGGATTTGGCTTAGGATTAGTGTTAGTGGTTAGTGTTAGGGTTAATTTTAGGGTTAGGGTTGGGATTAGGGCAGGTTAGGGTTAGGGAAGGTAAGGAGTGGGAAGGGAACTAAAGGAAAAACAATGGAAGGGAAGGGAAAGATTCGATAAGTGAAGGGAAAGGTTAGGGTAACAGAAAGGTTATGGTAAGGTTAAGGAAAGGAAGAGAAGGAAAGGGAAGGGAAGAAGGGAAGGGAAGGGAAGAGGAAAGGGAAGGAGAAGTCTATGACTGACTTCCCTTTCCTACAATGAGCAGTTCCTCACTTCAATGTAGGTTCACAGTTCTCCAAGAGATTGTATCAGGGATCACCTTCCACGCTATGCAGAACAAGTGGATTTCAGGCTCAGTCTTGATGGCTACCTAATGGGGCAGGTATTCTCTGTAGACTTTGTTAGTACTAGAGATTTACCCAGTCGCTTCCAAGATTGACAGAGATGGTTGAAGAAAATGTGGTAGATTTCTTTCTTAAAGTTGCCATCTGCTGCCTGTCTCCTCCCACTTCACAGAAGCCACCCAGGGAACTTCCATTAGTAGTAGTCCCATGTTCTGTTGGGAAAGAAGCCCAGAAGAAAGGAACTTCTCAGGAGTGTCCTCCTAGGAAACTTAACCCTACCTACAGCTTTAGAAGAGGCCGTACATAGAGTTGATCAGTTACCAAGGAGCTATATGACCGACTCACTGTGAGAGGCAGTCAACATTATGACAGGGAAAAGGGACAGACCTTGGGACAAAGAGCATTGTCAGCCTCGAGGAACTTACTAAACCATTTCAAGGTCCAAGGTGGGCTTGTCAAAGCAGAACCCCACTGTTGACTGGTTCACCAAATTGTTTCTGCACAGGTCCAGTTTTACTGCCAGTGGAGAGGCCAGTCCGATGAGACATGAGACAATAAATAGGAAAATAACTTTATTAGCTACAAGCCTGCAAACTGGTGAGCTCATTGGAGAAGAACCAACTTGCTTGCACAATCACACAAAACAGTTTAAATAAGGAAGCATGGAAGGGTAGGTTGAAGACTGGTGAACCTTGGGGTAACCATTTGTTAAACACCCTGGTGGGCAAATCCTCTAGCATCAGCCTTCATGTTATTTTTCTTGTAACAGCCTCTGTTTTTTGGGTTTGGGGGTCACATCCTGCAGTGCTCGGGAGTTGCTCCTGGTTCTGCACTCAGAAATCACTCCTGGAAGGTTCACAAGACCATATATGATGCCGGGGATCAAACATGGGTTGGCTGAGTGCAAGGTAAACACTATGCTCACTGTACTATCACTCTAGCCTTGTAGCAGGCTTGTAATAGATGGGTGAGAGAAGGATAACATTCTTTTTTTTTTTTTTTTTTGGTTTTTGGGCCACACCCGTTTGATGCTCAGGGGCTACTCCTGGCTATGCGCTCAGAAGTCGCTCCTGGCTTGGGGGGACCATATGGGACACCGGGGGATCGAACCACGGTCCGTCCTACGCTAGCGCTTGCAAGGCAGACACCTTACCTCTAGCGCCACCTTCCCGGCCCCAGGATAACATTCTTTACATTTTCAGCATCTCTAGTTCAAAAGAGTTCACTGGTTTATAAAAACTTTTTGCCACAGGCAGTGGTGTTCAGAGATAACTACTGTCTCTGAGCTGAAAAATCACTTCTGGCAGTCTCAGGGGACCCTATCGGGAGCAAGGCAAGCACCCTTCTTAATGTACTATCTCTGGCCCTGGCTTCAAATTTTGACTTTAGCTTTTTTTTTTTTTTGGTTTTTGGGTCACACCCGGCAGTGCTCAGGTGTTACTCCTGGCTCTATGCTCAGAAGTTGCTCCTGGCAGGCTCGGGGGACCATATGGGATGCCAGGATTCGAACCACTTGTCCTTTTGCATGCAAAGCAAATGCACTACCTCTATGCTATCTCTCCAGCCCCTGACTTTAGCTCTTAATTTATTTCATCTGGTTTCAATAATATTCCTTTAAGATATATTGCTTATTGTGCTTCAAAAATAAAAACAGGCCAGACAGATAGTATAGTAGGTAAGGGCTCAGTCCCCATATTTGGTTGGGTTCAGTCTCCATATTTGATTCCCAAAGGCTTGCCAGGAGCAATTTCTGCACATCTGGCCAGGAGTAAACCCAGCTCACAGCTGGGTGTGGCTCAAAAACTAACACACACACACACACACACACACACACACACTATTATGCTTATGTTTAGCTAAGGGGCCATAGGGCTTGAGTGATTAAGTGACTTGCTCAGAGCCACACAGTTAATAAATGACAGAACTAGAAATTGAGTTATCATCTGGCTTAAGAGTTCATCTACGGGGCCCGGAGAGATAGCACAGCGGCGTTTGCCTTGCAAGCAGCCGATCAAGGACCAAAGGTGGTTGGTTCGAATCCCAGTGTCCCATATGGTCCCCCATGCCTGCCAGGAGCTATTTCTGAGCAGATAGCCAGGAGTAATCCCTGAGCACCGCCGGGTGTGACCCAAAAACCAAAAAAAAAAAAAAAAAGAGTTCATCTACTATTGCATGTCTATTTTATCTTACTGGTTGTCCTCCCATCCATCTATCTATTCATCCATCTATCCATCCATCCATCCATTCATCCATCCATCCATCCATATATCAATCTATCCTTGGATTTTTATATAAGTTTCCTTGACAAGAAGATACTTCTGGGGGGAAAAATCATAGAAATAGCCAGAAAAGAATTTTTGGAAAACTACTGAAAATTGTCCTTCCAACTGGCAAAGTCCAAGAGGTGGGATGCTATGACGGCTTCATATTTCCTAGGTCACTCTGGGGGCTGGTACTGAGGGTGGGCTGAGAAAGTGTTGGCAGTCATGAGAAATAGGGAATATTTTAAAACAATTTGTCAAATGTGACACCCACAGTATGTGACTGGAGTCAGATGATGTGTAAGAAGGCACAGACAGCTTGGATCTAGCTTCCTCCCTCTCTTTTATCTTCCTTGTCTTCCTGAGCTGGAAGCAGATCAAGATTGACTTGCATAATGAGATTTCAGAGGGTTGAACTCTCACCAAGGGACCAATGGGAGAAAAAGACCAGAAGGAGGATGGTAGCACAGTGTCTACTACCATCTGAAATGTAAAGAACCACCTTGTGTCCAGAGACCTGCTTGTCCTCAGCTTGGAATGGAGTCTGTTGGGTAATGAAGGATGCTCTGAGGAAGCCTGCATTGGAATGGAAAGTGATCTAGAATTGGGGAGTTTCAGGGTCCTTTCTCTTAGACTTCCTGGTTGCACCCCCTATTCCTGATTCCAGATTCCACAGTTTTTCAGAGGAGAGAATCTGCAGAACTAACTTCCAGGTTTCTTAGAACTGTGGGTCCAGTTCAAAACTTTCCCAGGTGTTCTCAGTGACCCTTCTACAGCAGCCCTTTCAAAACAAGAGGGGAAAGTCTCTTCATGCTTTTTTTTTTTTGGAGGGGGGAGGGTTGGGCCAACATCCAGTGGCACTCAGGGGTACTCCTGGCTCTGTGCTCAGAAATCACTCCTGGCAGGCTCGGGGGACCATATGGGATGCCGGGGATCAAACCCAGGTTCGTCCCAAGTCGTCACAAGCAAAGCAAATGCCCTACCACTGTGCTATCTCTCCAGTCCCCTCTTTGTGCATTTTTTACTTCAGGACTCTCTGGATTGTCTCAATGTGCTGTCACAGAGGCTCATGAAATACTGCTCCACACTGAGGCAGACAATAGATTTAATGGTATTGGAGATGGGGTACAATGCGAAAGGGATATTTCCATCTTTTCTTGGATCCAAAGGTGCTGCTTGGATTTGGGCTGACTCTCCAAATAATGTATTCACCATTTTCCTTGTTCAGACAGCACCTTCCCACATGTGAGCGTGGAGGTTGCCAATACAAATCCATTTCACATGAACATGGGAATACTCAGAGGGAGTGACTCATTCAGCTAACAGGATCCTAGGAAGGTGGGGTAAATTCTGCCATCAGGCTTCAGGGGAATATTTAATGCCCCTCTAAAATTCTGAAAACCATTAAGCATTTGCTCTATGCCAACTATTGTGCTACTGCAACAACCCCCAAGATACCCATTGAGCAGGTCAGAAAATAGAGGTTCTGAGAAACTCAAGTACTTCCCCAAGGTCACATGACAGAGAAAGGGAAGAATAATGTCTGTTTCTTCAGTGGGGGTGGTGGAAACGCACCCATACTGCTTAGAAGCTGCTCCTAGCACTGTCATCATGGGTCATTCCTAGAGGTGCTCAGGAGAATGTGTGGTGTGTGGGATGGAACCAGGATCAAACTTATGCAAATCAAATGCTAAGCTAAACCTTTAAAGGTTTTCAAAATAACAGAGTAAGGGCTCTAGAATAAGGGTTTAAATTATAGCAGCCTTCCCCAGAATCTGTGTTCTTCTCCCATGGTTCTTTCCCACTTCAAATTCAAACAAAGAAGCCTCAAGGTCGGAGGTAGTAACGTGGTAGAAGGGGTATGCAGGCTCTCTCTGTTCAAGACCGAAAGTTTGGGATTTGGGGGCTGGAGCAATAGCACAGAGGGGGAGCTATATGCCTTGCATGCAGCTAACCTGGGTTCAATCCTGGAACCCCTTCTGGTTTCCCGAGCATACCAGGAATGGTCCTTGAGCTGAGAGCCAGGAGTAAACCCTGAGTGCCACCAGCTGTAGCTCCCAAACAAAACAAACCCTAAATTAAAACAAAATGGTGGGTTTCTTTTACAATAGTTGAGAACCTAATAGGATTGGATTAGGAATAAGCAGAGTTTTTTTTTTTGGGGGGATGGGGAATTTGGGAAGATGGCATTGAGGGGTTACTCCTGGTTCTGGTTCAAAAATTACTCCTGGAAATATTAGGGAATCATAGTGGATGTCAGGGATCAAGCCTAGGTTGGCATATACAAGGCAAATGTCCTACCCACTGTCTTATTGCTAGATCTTCTTGAAACTACCTCAACCAAACTGCAAGGTGACTTCAGATCCCTCTTCCTGATCTGTGTTGAAAATTGCATCCCCTCAAATCGTTTTTTAAAACAATTTCTAGTGGCATCTTTTTTATGTTTGAAATTTTATTTAAACACCATGATTTACAAAGTTCTTCATAATACAGTTGTTTCATATACTCAATGTTTCGATCCCAATCCCACCACCAGAGTGAACTTAACTCAGTCAATGCCCTAGTTTTCCACCCCCCAGGCCAAGCCTGACCCAATGGGTAGGCACAAAATAAATTATTTATATCATTGTTACAATGAAATGGCAATTGGAACGAGCAAATGAAAGTATCAAAAAGTAGTTCAGTAAAGAAAAATGTGTGTCATGGAAGTCATTGAGGATTTCTTGAACTCTTCGGTAGTAGTTGAGCTTTCTGTGTATTGTTTTTATTCATTGAGCTTGGTGAGATTTTACCCAACTTTTACATCTAATTAGCTGTGCTCCTAGTAGGCTGTCCATACTGAAATTTGGAGGTGTGCTTGCCTCCTAGAACTATGGAACTGGATGATTTATCAGGCTGGTATCTCTCTGGGATTAGTCTTGGATCTGTGAAAGTGGGCTGTGTAATACAGGAGAAAGTGTAACATGGGTAAGAACTTTTGGCCGGGCAATCATGACCTATCCTGAGAAGGCTCCAGAGATCTCAGCCTAAAGACAGTATTACCTGGGACAACTCAGTGGTGTTATCTCTTTGAGATTTGTCCTCAACTCTCTTTTTTTTAAAAAAAAAATTAAATCTTAACAAGATATAAAGTTATGATAGTTGAGTTTCAATCATGCAACGTTCCAACATCCATTCCTTCACCAGTGTTCATTTACTGCTACCAATTTCTTCAGTTTCTCACATGTCTTCCATGTCTACTCCCAGTTTATCTGACAAACACTTTTCTTCCTTATTTTTGGTTTTTGAGTCACTCCTGGTGGTGCTCAGGGGTTACTCATGGCTCTGCACTCAGAAGTTGCTCCTGGCAGGTGTGAGTGACCATATGGGATGTTGGGGATCGAACCTGAGTCCATCCCAGGTTGGCAGCATGCAAGGCAAATGCCCTTCTGCTGTGCTATTATTCAGGCCCCAGACAAACACTTTTCTTCTCTCTTTTTCTTTCTCTCTCTCTCTCTCTAGCTTAGTCACTTGCTCACTCTTGCTCTCTCTCTTCCATGTTTTCCCTATTTAGGCACCTGCAATATTATTACTAAAGATGCATTATGCATATCATATTATTTCCTTTCAGACCCAGTTCTTGTCCAGTGATAATTTCCAACTATTATTGTCATAGTGGTCCCTTTTCTGTCCTAATTACTCCCCCCCATCTTTTCTATTGTCTTTGGGTATTATTCTAATACTATGGTGTGTGTGCAGCGTTTTTGTTTTGTTTGGGGGTCACACCCAGCAGCGCTCAGGGGTCACTCCTGGCTCTATGCTCAGAAATGGCTCCTGGCAAGCTCAGGGACCATATGGGATGCCAGAATTCAAACCACTGACCTTTTGCATGCAAGGCAAATGCCCTACCTCCATGCTATCTCTCTGGCCTTAGTGTGTTTTTTTAATATAACCCACAGATGAATGCACTCATTCTATTCTGTCCCTCTCTCCCTCAGGGTCATTTCATTCAGCCTGATACTGTTCATGTCTATCCATGTATGGACAAATTTCTTGACTCTATTTTCCCCAAAAGCTGCATAATATTCCAATGTGTAGATGATGTGCCATAGTTACTTTCTCCATGCATCTACTCTCAGGCACTTGGATTGCTCCATATTCTGGCTATTATGAGTAGCTGACTGACTTTTGTATGTCAGAAGCCCAAACTAGTCCTCTGCAGGTGGGGTAGGATACTGATTTTCAGAGGAACCCCAACTGAGAAAACCCAGAGTGAAATTTCTGACCATCACTCACTACTCTTTGGCAAGTCATTTTATTTCTTTCAGTTTTGTTTGTTTGTGTGGGGCCACACCCAGTGATGCTCAGTGGTCACTCTTGGCTTTTTGCTCAGGGGACCACATGGGATGCCAGGGATTGAATCCAGTTCAGCCACATATAAGTCAAACTCCCTACCCACTGTACTGTCACTCTGGCCCAAGTCATTTTATTATTGGGTGCATCCTTTTCCTTTTCTGTAAAATTAACAAGAAAACACCCCCCCCCAAAAAAAAAAAACCACTCTGGAGGCTTTTTGTGAGAGCTAGTGACATTGTGCATTTGTGAAAGTACTTTATTTCTTAGGGTATTTTTTGGGGGGTATACTGGGTATACCCAGTGACACGCAGGGGTTATTCCTGGCTATGTGCTCAGAAATCGCTCCTGGCTTGGGGGACCATATGGGTCACCAGGGTATCAAAACGAGGTCCATCCTAGGTTAGCTGCATGCAAGGCAAATGCCCTACTGCTGCACCACTGCTCCAGCCCCTAAACAGACATTTTATTAAAAGTGAGAGAGAGAAAAAAGAAATCTCCAGCAAGATCACAGCCTTCTCCAAAAAGAAGAGAGCTCCATATGTCGGAAAGGAATTCCAGAGTAAGAGAATTAGTGCAATGGGTAGGAAGCTTGCCTCACATCCTGCCAATACTGGTTCAAATCCCTGGCACCACATCTGGTTCTCTGCACACTGTCAGGGAGAAACTCCTGAACACAGAGCCAGGAAAAGTTCCTGAGTATTGACAGATTTCATCTATAACATTTACCACTTGGCCATGAAGCTGAGTTTGATGGCACAATGTGCCCTGTGCCAGACACCTTCTCAGTGCTTTGCTTCAAGACATTATCACTCAGTTGGAGTCCCTGCTGACCCCCTTTCCCAGTGCTGGGGGAAGCCCCAAAACAAAAATAAAAAGAAAAGAAAGCTACTCAGACAGAAAGAATAATATAGGGGCTAAGGTACTACCCTTGCATGCCGCTGATCTCACTTCTTTTTTTTTTTTGGTTTTTCAGTCACACCCGGCAGCTCTCAGGGGTTCCTCCTGGCTCTACACTCAGAAATAGCCCCTGGCAGGCACAGGGGGCCATATGGGATGCCAGGATTTGAACCACCATCCTTCTGCATGAAAGGCAAACGCCTTACCTCCGTGCTATCTCTCCAGCCCCTGACCTCACTTCTAATCCTAATCCATTTGTGGTTTGCTGCCACTAGGAGTGACCCCTGAGAACAGAGCTAGGAGTAACCTTGAGCACTGCCAGGTGTAGCCCAAACACTCTCCAACCACCCCTTAAAAGAAAAGGAAACTACTCATTCTCTCTGAGCTTCTTGCTACATCTGAAAGGCACTCCAGGCCTGCTTGCTACTCACCAAGGATGAAATCAAATGAGTATGTGTGATGGCCGATGTGTGTGTGACCTTTATCCTTACAAGATGACATGGTGTGGATGCTGTTATTACCCTCATTTTGAGGTTGAGGAAGCCAAGATTCAGATATTTGTTTGTTTATTTTAGCCATATCCAGCAGTGCTCAGGAGTAACACTCAGGAAGATGGTCAGGGAGTTGCTTCTGGGTTCGGAGAGATAGCATGGAGGTAGGGTGTTTGCCTTGCATGCAGAAGGATGGTGATTCCAATTCCGGCATCCCATATGGTCCCCCGAGCCTGCCAGGAGCTATTTCTGAGCATAGGGCCAGGAGTTACCCCTGAGCGCTGCCAGGTGTGACCCAAAAAAAACAAAAAAAAGGAGTTGCTTCTGCTTGTGGTGGTGCTTAGGGACTACTTGGTGTCAGAGGTCAAACCTGGGTTTTGCTCAAGCAAAGCATGTGGTCAACACCTTGAACTATCAACCCAGCTCAAAACCCAGAAATTTATATTTATTTCATGGTCTGGGGTTCATACCCAGAGGAACTTGGGGACTGTTCCTAGCTCTGCGCTTCCAGGTCATTGCCAGGGGTATTTTCCATAGGTCTATGTAGGGCCATGGATAGAGCCTGGGCCTCCTGCCTATAAAGCTTATGCTCAGTGTTTGAGCTCATTCTTTGGCCTACAACCTGAGATCATTAAAACTGAAAATTAAAGTAAGAAAGCTGGCTAGGATTTCATCATTATTATCGTATAATAATAAGGCAGATAAATAAACCATGAAACTGAGCCAAGGTCTCACGGAGAGGCCATATTTATTTGACTTTCCTGTAGGCTGATAATCTGATTTCTTTCCAGTGCTGATAACACATAAGAAGCATGTGTGAGCCGGGAGAAATTCTGACTGTGTGTGGGCTTAGCTGTGTTATGACTAGAGGGCAAAGGCGGCATGAAACAGTCCCCAAAGCCTTCTCCACTTGTCTAGGGGCTGCTGAATGTGGGTAGGCACCACCACTGCTAATTTTTCCTTCCCAGCCCCTGCCCATGTGGGAAAACAGGCAGAGACAAGTGTGAAATTAGGTGCCCCTAAGAGAGCCTATTGCCTCCCTTCGGGGTGCTGGTGATGGACAGACAGATGGGGGAATCCTTGTAAAGTGCCAAATTAACACCCTGAGAAAACTTGCTGTTTTCAGTTGGTCTTCAGTGATCTTAGCCCTGTCAGGATCCTTTTCTACTTTTGGTCATGCATGGTGCTGGGATTAAATGCAGGTTGACTGGGTGCCAGGAAAAAAAACTTTATTTTACTGCAATATCTCTATTTTTGGTTTGGGGGCCATGTAGTGTTTTAAAAGACAGCCATATGGAAGACTGGAAAGATAATTCCAGAAGATCAGGCATTTATCTTGCATGTGACTGACCGAGGTTCAATCCCTGAGCCCATCAAGAGTGAGTCCTGGAGACTGGAGAAATAGCACAGCGGTAGGGCATTTTCCTTGCAAATGGCCAATCCAGGACAAACCTGAGTTCAATTTCCAGCGTCCCATATGGTCCCCCTAGCCAGGAGCTATTTCTGAGCACATAGCCAGGAGTAATCCCTGGACTCTGCAGGGTGTGGCCCCAAAACAAACAAACGCGATTCCTGAGCGTTGCTGGGTGTGGTCCCCAAACAAACAAAATCAGACATCTGACAGTTAAAGAAATAAAACGGTACTTTCTTTATTCCCCTACACCTGGCTGTGCTCAGGGCTTACTCCTGCTACTCAGGGATCCTACTAGTGATTGGAGAACCATAGAGGGTGCTGGGAATTTAACCCGGCTCAGCTGTGTATAAGGAAAGCACCCTATCTGTAGAATAACAGCCCTTAGGATGGGCTTGGATGGTGGATGGATGCGCCAGTTGTAGGATTACTGCCCTTATGATGGAGCTGGATGGAGATGGATGGATGGAGAGACCTTTCTCTGCCGTCCCAGGCCACGTGGCTCTGCAACCCCCTTCAGCCGGTGGGTCTGGGTCCAGGAAATCAGCGGGTATTGAACTCACTCACAGGCAGGCTTCCAGAGATAACATCTTTATCGGCCCTGGCCCACGTGTGTGTCCTATATCATAACCATTTATGCATTTGCCATTCTTATCTTGCCCTGCATCTTAACTTCTTTCATCCAAGTCTTCTCCAACCTCCATGCTGGCAAAATCCCTAATCCCTTGGGTCAGAGGCCTTATCTAACCTTCCCAAGACCCCACCCATTCCTGGGATGGTTCTTGCAGTTAGTTACAGGTAGTATCCGTTCCCCAAGACCCCACCCAGGAATGGGCGGGTCTTGTAGATAGTTCCACGTGATATCTGGGGTGGAGTCACACCTACCCACTATTATCGTTTCAGTCCCCTAAATTGCCATTTTCTAAGAACTGGATTCATCCCTATACTAACCACAATTGCTCATTGTTCTCTCTTCTATTCCTAATCTACTGCGCTGTTCTTCCATCGAACACATTATTTGAATGCTTTTTGGGCTAAGGACTTGAAATTCATTAATGCAGGGATACAGGGTGAGTGTCCAGATTTAGAAAGCACTAACTCTGGCCCTCAAGGAGTTTACAATCTAGGAGGACACTATGTATAGTTATATGCAGATAAATATATAAAAAGAAAGGTGATTAGAAGATGCAATGAGAAGCTAAAGAAAGAAGAGAAAAATAAAGCTAAGTGTCAATTAGATTGAGACAGGACAACATTATATTTGGATATGTAGGAATTCAAGATGGGCAAGAAAGTTTATTTATTGTTTTTTCAAATAAATTTTTATAAAAATCCTATGATTCACAAAGTTTTTCTTTTTTCCTTTCTCTCTCTCTCTCTCTCTCTCTCTCTCTCTCTCTCTCTCTCTCTCTCTCTCTCTCTCTCTCTCTCTCTCTCTCTCTCTCTCGTTTTTGGGTCACACCCAGCAGGGGTTACTCGTGGCTTAACACTCAAGAAATCACTCCTGACAGGCTTCGGGACCATATGGGATGCCGGGATTCGAACCACTGTCCTTCCTGCATGCGAGGCAAATGTCCTACCTCCATGCTATCTCTCCAGCCCCATGTAGTAGTTTTTCTTTTTTTTTTTCTTTTTTTTTCTTTCTTTCTTTCTTTCTTTTTTTTTTTTTTTTGTAGTTTTTCATATTTAAGTTTCAGGCAGAACATTTTGCAGCACCAACCCCACCATTGATGTCAGCCTCCCTCCACAATGTCCCCAGGTTCCTTACTTCCCCAAGATTGACTCCTTGAGAGGCACATTTGGGGGAGGTACATACCAACTATGCGCAGAAGTCACTCTTGGCTCTGTGTTCAGAAACTCCTGGCTGGCCTGGGGACTATATTGGATGCCAGAGGTAGAACCTGAGTTGGCTATAAGCAAGGCAAATGCCATATCCACTGTGCCAATAGACACATTTTAAAACTTGGCAATCGGGGCCGGAGAGATAGCATGAAAGTAGTGCATTTGCCTTGCATGCAGAAGGACAGTGGTTCGAATCCCGGCATCCCATATGGTCCTGAGTCTTCCAGGAGCGATTTCTGAGTGTAGAGCCAGGAGTGACCCCTGAGTGCTGCCCGATGTGACCCAAAAACCAAAATAATAATAATAATAATAATAATAATAATAATAAGAAGAAGAAGAAGAAGAAGAAGAAGAAATTTAAAAAAATAAATCTTGGCAATTGTAGTTTAGATTTTATGCTTATAGTGTTATTGGCTCTGTGGTTTAGATACATACATACACCACACCTCTATACCACCAATGATCCCAGTCTCTATTATCTCTCATCCTCCTCTTCTTACAGTCCTTATTTTTTTTCTTTCTTATTTTTATTTCTGTAATCTAGGGTCAGGGTGTTCCCCCTAGGTCTAGGTGTTCCCCCACCCACACCTTGCATTCTTTCATTTTGTTTTTCTGTGTGTGTGTGTGTGTGTGTGTGTGTGTGTATACCACTAATAAGTGAAATCTTCTGATTTACTTCACTTAATATGCTATCCTGCAGTTCATCCAAGTTGCTGTGGTTGACATGATTTAGTCATTTTGCAGCTGCATAGTATTCCACTGTGTATATATTCCACATCATTATCCGTTCATTTGTCATTGGATACCTAATTTGACTTCATATCTTTTTTTTTTTTGGTTTTTGAGTCGCACCCAGCAGAGCTCAGGGGTTCCTCCTGGCTCTACACTCAGAAATCGCTCCTGGCAGACTCGGGGGACCATATGGGACCCTGGGATTCCAACCACCAACCTTGTGCATGCAAGGCGAATGCCTTATCTCCATGATATCTCTCCAGCCCCTTGACTCCATATCTTTTGTTTTGTTTTGTTTTGTTTTTTGTTTTTGTTTTTGGGTCACACCCGGCAGTGCTCAGGGGTTACTCCTGGCTCTACACTCAGAAATCGCTCCTGGCAGGCTCGGGGACCATATGGGTGCTGGGATTCGAACCACCGTCCTTCGGCATGCAAGGCAAATGCCTTATCTCCATGCTATCTCTCCGGCCCTTGACTCCATATCTTAACTATTATGCTAATTGCTGCTGTAAATATTGGTGTACATATGTCCTTTTGAATGAATGTTTTTGTGTTAAAAAGTAGAATTGTTGAGGCAGGAGCAGCGGCACAAGCGATAGGGCATTTGTATTGCACACGCTAACCTAGGACAAACTGCGGTTCAATCTCCTGGCATTTCATATGGTCCCCCTAGCCAGGAGCGATTTCTGAGCACACAGCCAGGAGGAACCACTGAGCGTCACCAGTGTGGTCCAAAAGGAAAAAACAAAGTAGAATTGCTGAGTGATATGGAAGCTTTAGCCTTTCTTTTCTTTCTTTTCTTTTCTTTTCTTTTCTTTCTTTTCTTTTCTTTTTTCTTTTCTTTTATTTTCTTTCCTTTCCTTTTCTTTTCCTTCCTTCCTTCCTTCCTTCCTTCCTTCCTTCCTTCCTTCCTTCCTTCCTTCCTTCTTTCTTTCTTTCTTTCTTTCTTTTTTTTTTTTTTTTTTTGGTTTTTGGGTCACACTCAGCAGCGCTCAGGGGTTACTCCTCCTGGCTCTGCGCTCAGAAATCTCTCCTGGCAGGCTCCGGGGACCATATGGGATGCTGGGATTTGAACCACCATTGGTCCAGAGTCAGCGACTTACAAAGCAAATATCCTACCCCTGTGTTATTTCTCCAGCCCCTAGTCTATCTTTTCTGAGAAATCTCCATACTGCTTTTCATAAAAATTTGAAGAGTGATGGGGCCAAAGAGATAGCATGGTGGCATGGTGTTTGCCTTGCATGCAGAAGGATGGTGGTTCGAATCCCGGCATCCCATATGGTCCCCTGAGCCTCCCAGGACTGATTTCTGAGTGTAGAGCCAGGAGGAACCCCTGAGCACTGTCGGGTGTGACCCAAAAACCAAAACAATTTTTTTTGAAGAGTGCTATAGGAAGCCAGAGCTATATAGTACAGCAGGTAGGGGGCATTTGCCTTGCACATCATCAACCTGAGTTCAGTCTCCAACATTCCATATGGTCACCAAGTCAACAAGGAGTGAATCCTAAATGCAGAGACAGGAGTAAATTCTGAACACCACTGGGCAAGTCCCCCAAAATAGATAGATATAGATAGATAGATAGATAGATGATAGATAGATAGATAGATAGATAGATAGATAGATAGATAGATAGATAGATAGATAGATAGATAGAGATAGAGAGATAGACAGACAAACAGACAGACAGAAAGATAAATAGGTAGATAGCTAGACAGGCAGGCAGACAGACAGACAGACAGACAGACAAACATATAGATAGATGACAGATTGATATATAAATAGGCAGGTAGCTATAATAGACTAACAAAAATATTTTTAAAAGAGAACTTTAGAGAATAGAACATAATAGAAATCATACAAAACGATATGGTTGGATGGGACGGGTGGGAGTAAATGGCCAAATTTGATTGGAAGTGATGGTGGGACTGGAGAAGGAACAGTAGAACAAGCAGAAGCTGTCCGCAGTACTAACAAGCACATCCAGGGGTCATTCCTGAGCACAAAGCAGGAATAGTTCAAGAGCACCACCAGTGTAACCCAACAGCTCCTCCCAAATTAAAAAATAAAGATCCAATTTTGGAATTTTGGAAACTAGCAGTATAGGGCTGTTCCCTGATGAAATAAAAACAAACCAGACGAGGGCCATGGTCACTGTCACATTGACTGTCTGCAGGAAAATGCCCAGCATTAAAATTTCAAAATGTACAACATGTGAAGGAGCAGGAAATAAGACCCCGAAGTAGGAGAAAAACATAACAATGTAGATTATAATGGTCATAAAAATGTATTAACTAAAATCTCTGAAAGGGAAATTGTTCAGAGTGAAGCCCAGAGAGAGAAATAAGGAAAAGGGAAGTCAGTGATCACTGGACCAATAATAATTACATATTATCAACACTGCTTTCCCAGAACAAAGAGCTTTTTATAATTAATAAGAAGAAATCAGTGCAATAAAAACAGTACATAAAGAAAATAAACAAATGATCTATGAGCATACAAAGATGCTCTGCAGCATTAGGGACCTGGGGAGACACACAATTCTAGGTTTAAGCCCTAAGTATTACGAGTTGCTCCCCCTAAGAAAACCCCTCAAAACAAAAAATCTTCCATTTAGAGCCAGAGAAATAATACAGAGGAAGGGTGTTTGCCTTTCACCTGGCTGATCCCCACCTGGGTTTGATCCTCAGAATCCCATAAAGTCCCCCAACCCCTGCCAGGAGTGGTTCCCATGAGCAGAGCCAGAACTAAGTCCTGAGCACTGTTAGGTGGGCCCCCAAACCAAACAAATGAACAAATCTCTAAACTAACCAAGTAAACATAAAACACTTCCATCTAGAGATTTACTCCAGGCTCTGTGCTCAGAAGTCACTTCTGGCAGGTTCGGGGGACCATGTGGGATACCAAGATTTGAACCACCATCTGTCCTGGATCGGCTGCCTGCAAGGCAAATGCCCTACCGCTGTGCTATCTTTCTGGCCTCGCATCTAGTTATTATTTTTAAATATCTTCCATTTCTCTCTGTGTTTATGTATCTCATAATGAAATCCTTAAACATATATTTGATACCTTTTCCAAAATCTTTTTCTGCTATTTTAACTCACTTCTATTTCACACTATTTCTGTTGATTGTTTTCCTCCTCATTTGGATCACAACAATGATAAAAATGATCTCTGACTTCTTACCAGTAATTACAAGCCAGAAGACATGATGTTTTCAGGGAGGGTGTAGATTTGAGCCATACTCAGATCTCTCTTTTCAGGAATGACCTCTAGGGTGCTCAGGGGACTGTAGGAAGCAATGTCTTACATCTTCTATTACTTCTATTCCCCCAGAAGACATTTGAACAATAGCTTTAGATGCAAAAAAGATGGTATCAGTCAGACTCAGAGTTCAGAAAATAAAGGTATTTCAACAGTAAAGGAGAAAAAAAAAGTGAGGGTATATTCAGTTTCAACTGTCATTACAGTGGGGTTACCCAAGGGGTGTGTCCAAGTCCAACTGCCATACATCAACAACTGTGGTGCCAGAGTTTGTGGAGCTGGCAATCTCCAATAACTACTGTTATTATGAAGGGCATGTGCTAGGAATGCATGAGGGGCTGAATATGCAGCTTCCTCTTACAAGGTAGCCTCTGTCACTGAGGTATCACAGAGCCCTCACGAGACAACAGTATGCAAATGAAAGGACAGTTGATTAAAGAAATCATTTGCAAAACTTACATATTATCAACACTGCCCTCCCAGAATAAAGAGCGCTTACGATTCATAAGAAGAAACTAGCGACATTAAAACAATACATAAAGAAAATAAACAAATTGTCAATGAGCATTCAAAAATGCTCTGCAGCATTAGTCACCTGGGGAACCACATTGGGAAGCACATCCAGCGGTGCTCAGGAACCACTAATGATAGTGCTGGGGATTTGAACCAGGATTGTGGCCACCTGAGCCACATGCAAAGCAAATGCCTTACCTCCTGTACTAGCTTTCTATCCTGGGAAACACTTACTAAAACTTGACTAGGAGGTTACTACTAATTGCTCAAATAGCTAAAATCAAGAATAAGTTGGTAATATCAAGTGTTAAAAGAATTTAAAATACCTAAACCTCTCATTGGTTGTTGAAGAACTAAAAATAGTACAGCCACTTTGGAAAATAAAAGGGAAGTTTTTTTTTTGTTTTTTTGTTTTTTTTGGTTTTTGGGCCACACCCGGTAACGCTCAGGGGTTACTCCTGGCTATGCGCTCAGAAGTCGCTCCTGGCTTGGGGGACCATATGGGACGCCGGTGGATCGAACCGCGGTCCGTCCAAGGCTAGCGCAGGCAAGGCAGGCACCTTACCTCTTGCGCCACCTCCCGGCCCCAAAAGGAAAGTTTTTTTATCAAATTAAACACAGGGGCCGGCGAGGTGGCGCTAGAGGTAAGGTGTCTGCCTTGCACGTGCTAGCCAAGGAAGGACCGTGGTTCGATCCCCCGACGTCCCATATGGTCCCCCGAAGCCAGGAGCAATTTCTGAGCGCTTAGCCAGGAGTAACCAATGAGCATCAAATGGGTGTGGCCCGAAAAAACAAAAAACAAAAAAAATTAAAATAGACTCAGAATATTACTCAACAATTCTCAATCTAAACTGTTACTTCTGATAAAATATGGGAAACATATGAAAATATGTCCAAAATACATGCCAATAACTAGTCTACCTTTACTTTAAAAAATAACTGAGGGGCTGGAGAAATGGCACAGTGGTAGGGTGTTTGCTTTGCACGCAGCAGATCCAGGACAGACAGTGTTTCGAATTCGGGCACCTGATATGGTCCCCTGTGCCTGCCAGGAGTGACTTCCGGATGTAGAGCCAGGAGTAACCCCTGAGCACCAGCAGGTGTGGGCCAAAAACAAGACGACAACAACAACAACAACAACAACCAATAGAATAACTAAGAGGCCAGAGGGATAATAAGGTAGATAGGACACTTGCCTTGCAAGCAGCCAACCCAGATTCAATCCCAAGTCCTCTATATAGTCCTCTGAAAACCTCTTGAAGTGACCCCTGAGTGCTGAGGCAAGAGGAAATCCTGAGCACAGCCAGGTGAGGACCAGGAACAAAACAAAACAAACAAAAATCTAGTAAGTACATTGGGCTGCAGAGATAGTGCAGTGAATAAGGTACTTGCCTTATATGCACTCAGCTGTGTTTGATCCCCAAGGACCACATATGGTCCCTGGACCCCCACCAGGAATGATCTCAGGGTGTAGAGCCAGGAGTGAGCCCTGATTCCTATTGGGTATCCCCCACCACCACCACCAAAACCAAAACCCCAAGTAAGAAACTCAATACCTAGAAATAAACAAAACGTTCCTCAGCGGGTAAATAGATAAATAATGGAATGTGTAAAACTGCAGAATGTTACTCAGAAAAAGAAAGAAACAAAATACCTAGAGCAGAGTAGATGGATCTCAAAAGCACGTTGAACAAAACAGAGACACAGTGTTGAAAGATAGCTCTCAGGAACAAGAAAGCATGCTTTGCATTTGGAACCTCTGGTTCAGTCTTTAAGCACCAGATGGCCTCCCTGAGCACTGCCGGCAGTGATCTCTTAGCTCTAAACTGGAATAGCGAGGCTGGAGAGATAGCACGGCAGTAGGGCGGTTGCCTTGCATGCGGCCTACCTGGGAGGACCCCGTTAGACTTCCCTCATCCCCATATGGTCCCCCAGCCTGACAGGGGCAATTTCTTAATGCAGAGCCAGGAGTGCTGCTGGGTGTGGTCCAAGAACCAATGGATCAATCAAGTTAAAAAAAAAATAAACTTGGGGCCGGGCGGTGGCGCTAAAGGTAAGGTGCCTGCCTTGCCTGCGCTAGCCTTGGACGGACCGCGGTTCGATCCCCCGGTGTCCCATATGGTCCCCCAAGCCAGGAGCAACTTCTGAGCGCATAGCCAGGAGTAACCCCTGAGCGTTACCGGGTGTGGCCCAAAAAACCAAAAAAAAAAAAAAATAAAATAAAATAAAATAAAATAAAAACTGGAGGAGCCGGAGAGATAGCATGGAGTAGTGAATTTGCGTTGCATGCAGAAGGACGGTGGTTCAAACCCCGGCATCCCATATGGTCCCCTGAGGCTGCCAGGAGCGATTTCTGAGCATAGTCAGGAGTAACCCCTGAGCGTTGCCCAGTGTGACCCAACCCCCCCCCAAGTAATAAAAAAAACAAGCTGAAATAGCTCTGCATACTGCCTGTGTGATCCCAAAGCAAAACAAACAACAAAGGGAGAGATTAAAGATCATATATTCTATGATTGTCATTTATAGGAAACTCTAAAACAGGCCAAACTAATGCGACTTGACAGAAAGCAGATGAGCCGTGCTTTCATCTTCTGCCTGTCAACCTCTGATCTGGGGAACAGCATGCACCTGATGCAGTGATAGAAAATTGTGATTACATGGGTATATGTCCTTGCCAAAATTCATTGGACTGTGCACTCAAATTAGGTCCATATTGCTGCATGTAAACTGTAACCCCATACAGCTAATTTTGTCAATAAAAGAAAAAAGAGGGGTAGGAGAGATAGCACAGAGGGTAAGGTACTTGCCTTGCAGGTAGTGAACCTGGGTTCGATCCCAGGCAACCCATATGGTCCTCCAATCCCTTTGGAAATAATTCCTTGGTGCAGAGGTAGGAGTAAACTTTGAGCATATCTTGGTGTAGTACAAAGCTCTAAATGCGGTGAAGAAGGTTAAAATAAAAAAGAAAATATATGGTGGAAGAGATTTTTACCTTGCATATTGGCAACATGGGTTTGATTCCCAGCACCACATACGGTGACCTGAGCCCTCCAGGAGTGATGGCAGAGTACAGAGCTAGGAGTAAGCCCTGAGCACCACCAGGTGTGGCCATAAACAAACAAACCAATAAAAAACAAAACAAAACAAAATTTGGATCCTTTCCCTAGTGATTCCAATATAGCAGGATTTATATGGGGTCAAAGTTTTGAATTTTATTTTCTGCTTTGAAAGGGGCCATAATTGGTGGAAGTTACGCCTGCTGGTGTAGGGAACCATGTGGAGTGTTGGAGATACCCACTGTATTATCTTCCTGGCCTCAGATTTGAGAATTTTAAACCCACAGCATAGAAAATGGTCTTCCTGAAGGCTGTTATAGTTCTAGAAATAGTAGTGAGCTCTGTAAGCATCGACATTTGAACAACAAAGCAACTAGACCCGCAAAGAAAATTCAGAGAAAATGAATTTAAGTTTTCACATTTCCTAGTTCCGTGTTCCAACTTCCATTATTTAGCGGGTTTACTGACCACTACTGAGTGTTTTCCTGGTTGCTCTGTCTTTCCACTGTTGGCTTGGCTGTGGAAAGCTTTCTTCACTCTTTTTTTTTTTTTTAAGCTTGTTAGGAAATTAAGTGGAAGAAAAGACAAAATAAAAGTACATTACAAGTGCACAGAAATCAATATATTCTCAGAGCACAGATCTATTCCATAAGGTCATTCAAATCTGGCACCAGATGGGCTTAGCTGGCCCAAATCACAGGACACATGATATCCACAGAGATGCCCCCCCTAAGGGAATGGTAGGTAGACAGGGAGCCTGATGAACCATTTGTGTGGATAATGAAGCAGTACAACAGGCGAAGGGCACTTATCAGCCAGGTTCTTTTCTGTCCCACTTTCTTGGGAGGAATTGGTCATTTCCCTGCCAAATTAAAGTGATCTATTTCTATTCCTTAGTCTTTTTCAACCAATTCCCATCCTCCCCCTTCCCCCTTTCTGTCTACCAGTTTAAACCTTGCCATCTTTATAGCCAGTTTTGAATTACATTTCCGTCAGATCTTATCCCATCTCCTTTGTCAATATATCAACACATTACTTCCCCCTCCTCTGAATCCCTATGGTACCAGGCTTGAGGAGTTCTTACAGAAATTTTGATTTATAGCTTAATCAATTGTATGCAAGCCAGACTTGCATTACAAGAAAAAAAAAAGATTGTAATCTTTTTTGCTTATAAAAACAGTAACATTTGGCTATAGAAAAATATAGCATTGTGTATGCTAGAGATAGCCTGCATGGTTCCATTATTTCTTATTATATTCCCTAAGCACTTACTATATGTTTTACATACATTCATTGCTCTGACTACTGAGTCCCTTCATGTTGTTACATATCTCTTAACTTTAGTCTCTGCTCTTCCTCCTTTCTGGAAAATCTTTCCCATTCATTCTAAGAGTTTCTTTCATTTATTCTGAGTTTCCAGATCCCTAGGCTATTTGGGAGAGAGAGCGCCTTTGTCATCTCTCTCCCATGTTATTGACAGCCACCATCTTATACTAGAATTAAGTATTTAGCACCAGGACCCAGAGAGATAGCACAGCATAGGGCATTTAACTCGCAAGCAGCCGAACCAGGTAGTTCGAATCCCAGTATTCCATTTGGTTCCCTGTGTCTACTAGAAGAGATTTCTGAGTGTAGAGTCAGGAGTAAACCCTGAGAGTCACGGGGTGTGACCCAAAAAATAAAAACAAACAAAAAAATATTTAGCACCAGATTCGTCTACTAAACTGTAAGCTTCAAGAAGACAAATTTTTTAAATATATTAATTATTTTTATTTTGACCAAAGTGGATTACAAATCATTCACAGTAAGAAGACAAATTTCATCCAAGCTAGATGTTATACCACTACCTAGACCCATGTTTGGTCATGATAAGCATATCATAACTAATATTATTTGCTCATATTTTCAAATTTTTAGGAAGATAACCATCTTCTCAGGAGTTTCTAGAGAAGCTGGTAAGATAGTACAGTGAATAGGGTGCTTGCCTTGCATTTGGCTGGCTTGGGTTTGATTCCCCGCACCTCTTGTGGTTCCAGAGCTCATCAGGAATAATTCCTGAGCCAGGAGTAACCCCTGAACATTATTGGGGCTGGTCCCAAAATCTAAATAAATGTGTAAATAAAATAAAATAAAATAAAATAGAGGTTTCTGGACACGTTCGTCCATGACATGGAGGGCCCGGTTACTTAGTGTGTTTCTACCCGAGTGGTCCCAGAGCATGTACCGGTCTCATTGTCAGAGAAACCTAGGGAGAATTTCTTCGTGGCATCCTAAAAGAGCGAGACAGTCCAGGGCCCCTCATAGCCCTGTGGTCCCCGTGACGATCCAGGGAAATCCCTAGCAGAACCGTTGCTGAGTATAAAAGATGCGAGATGTCGCCTCCGGAAGGAAGGTCTTTAGGATGGACCCCCAGCCTGTGGGAGGACAGAAGCTAGGAAAAAAGGATTAGGGAACCTTTCGGACCCTGTGATGTCCTCTGTATCTCTGCGCCCTTTTCCCTGCCCTCCCCCTCTCTCTTTCTCTCTCTCAACATCCTTATTTAAGCACCATGATGACAAACATGTCTGTAGTTGGGTTTCACTCATAAAAAAAAAAAAAGAACACCCCCCTTCACCATTGCAACCCTCTCACCCACCACCAAAACCCCCCAACTCCTTTTGTTCTTTTTGTTCTTCTCTTTTTGCCCTTCACTTTCCCCAGGACCTCGGCATCCTTTTCTCCCTTGTCTTGCAGGATTTCTCTCCCCTTCACCCCTACTCCCCCAAGGGGGGGGGGGGGGAGAGAGAGAGAGAGAGAGAGAGAGAGAGAGAGAGAGAGAGAGAGAGAGAGAGAGAGAGAGAGAGAGAGAGAGAGAGAGAGAGAGAGAGAGAGAGAGAGAGAGAGAGAGAGAGAGAGAGAGAGATCATTTCAGAGAGCTGTCAGGCTCCCCAAAGCTCTTCGGGCACCAACCAGCCTCTGGGCCTCTTCCCGGAGCCCTGCAGCAGGCAGGCGGAGACTCCCGCACGCAGCCCCGGAGTGGGCGGGCCGTGGGTGGACCCCGCGCGTGTGCGAGGACGGACCCGGCTGGCGGTGACGCGGCGCAGGGAGGCGCCTGGTCGGGCCGGAGGGAGGGAGGGAGGCCGGCCCAGCGCATTGCCGGAGCTGCGGGGCTCCTGCGCGCCCTCCCTCCGAGGCGCCGGGCCGGGCGCAGGCGGGCGGCATGGAGAGCCTGCTGGAAAACCCGGTGCGCGCCGTGCTCTACCTCAAGGAGCTCACGGCCATCGTGCAGAACCAGCAGAGCCTCATCCACACCCAGCGCCAGCGCATCGACGAGCTGGAGCGGCGCCTGGACGAGCTCAGCGCCGAGAACCGCAGCCTGTGGGAGCAGCAGCAGCTGCTGCAAGCGCAGCCTCCGCCCGGGCTCGTGCCCCCGGCGCCAGCAGCCCCGCGTCCGGCCACCCCGGGGACCCCCACCAGCCGCCCCGCCGCCGCCGCCGGCTCCCCCGGGGCCCAGGAGCAGCTTCAGCACCTTCAGAACCACGGACAGCTCCCGCCCGCGCAGCCGGAGCTTCAGCACCACGGACAGCTCCCGCCGCAGCCCCAGCAGGGCCCCAGTGGCAGGGCGCAGGCACCCCCCCAGTCGCCCCACCAGCAGCACCCCGTGGCCCCAGGGACCCCCGGAGGAGCCGACAAGGAGAAGGAGCGTCCCCAGACTTGCTGCGCCGCCGCAGGGACCCTCCTTCAGCACAAATCGCCCGCCGCCCTCGGCAAGGGCGTCCTGAGCAGGAGACCTGAGTGAGTGGGGGAAGTTAGGCATGGAGGGGTGGTCTTGGAGGTGAGAGAATAGGAGGCAAAAGGGGTACCAGGAGGCGACAAGGTGGGGGGATCTGGGGGTTGGGGTTCCCTGAAGTGAAGGGCGAGAAGATGCTTTGGGAATAGAAGTGGTTCAAGGAGATTTGGGGGAGTGGGAGGAATGTTTAAGAGGGGTTTGCTGGAGGGATGTTGGATCGAGAGGGATGTTTTGTTGGATCCAGGGCAGCTTTGGGAGCAAAAGCATTTCAAAGTCTTTGAAATGGGGATGTTGTGAATAGTCAGGTTTTAAAGGGGACAAGAGTGGGAAGAAGTTGGGGCAAAGACTGAACGTGAAGGAAAGACAACAGTCGCATCTTTTTAAGTTGGGAAAATCTTGGGAGGGAATTCGGGTAGTAAAAAGATCTGAATGGACAACATAATATTTTCAAAAGACAGGCTTGGAAGAGCTGTGCTAAGAGTTTCCAAAGGGTAGAGCTCCAGAAGAATCGAATTGGACTCTCGGGGAATCGAAGAGGCTGGGGCCAAGGCACATGAGTAGAAATGGTGTGAGAAATGTGGAGTTTGAGGAAGAGGGTAGTGGGACAAAGCATCTCCCAGAGGAAGAAGGTGCCTCTTTAACTGATGCAGTGGGAGCCAAAGGCAGGAGTAGTTCAGTTGGGTGGGGGGGCATATGCTGCTCTGACCTGGGTGGGCTTTTTCTGAATCCCCACAGAACCACAGGAGATGTCAGGAAACACAGCCTCTCAAGTCAACAGAGGACTGGGTTATAATATGAGGACTCAATCTGATTTCAGCATTTTCCTCTGACTCAAGAAGGCTTTCGGTGCAGAATAGCTGGCAATTGTGGGAAATGAACAACGATGAGACAGACAGTTGGCAAAGGAGTTGGTATTTGGATGTCATTCCTGCTGAAATCTCTGTTATGGCTGATGATGGGAATCCTTGCTTCCCTCTGCTTTTTTGGTGATGACGACTGAAATCCCTGGTTGAGTTCTTAGAGAAACATGATCATGAAACCACAAAGAGGGACTCTGGGGACCTTCACTCCCAAGATCCATGAGCATGGAATCTGGGGAGAGAGGAAAGGCACTGGGAGAGAATAGTCTTCTATGGGAAGGCTCTGGTCATGTGGGCTTTCTTTCTCAGATTAAACAGGTGATGGGAAACCCACAGAAGAATAGCTCAGTAAAAATGGGTACCTAATCAGTACCTACTCATGAGAATGGAAATGCTAAAGAAGCTGGGGGGGGGAGATTTTTCTAATCTCTGCTTTAGCTTGGGGATACTTGGAGAGACTGGTTGCATTCCTTAAAAGCTCATTTCTCCTCACATCTGCAGTCATATCAGAGGAGTTGGGTCCAGACCCATTAGCTCACAGAATAGGTTTAGCCAAACCATGAGGTTGTAGAGGTGAATATCTAGGATAATTTGGAAGCTAGAGTAGTGATATTACAGTGGATAAGGCACTGGCCTTGCAAACATCCTACCTGAGTTTGATGCTCATATGGATCCGTCCCCTGAACCCATCAGGAGTGATCTCTGAATGCAGAGCCAGGACAAAGCCTTGAATGCAGAGCCAGGACTAAGTCCTGAGCCAGGTGTGACCCCAAAACAAACAAATAAAAGATGATCTGACTTGGTATTCTTAAAATATTTGATTCAAAGTCTAAGAAAAGGAAATTTTCATTTTGGAGGAGGGAGAGCATCTCTAGCTATGCTGGAAATCAGTAGGTCTACACTCTGCTGTGCTCAGGAGGCCACAGAGTGCTGTGGATCAAACCTGTCCAGCCCTTGAGCTATCTCCCAGCCTGAAAACTCAGTTTTCTTCCCTCAACAGCCCATTTGTTCCCGCTTTCTCTTTCATTTTCTCTCCTCATTTAGTATAAAAAAGCAGAACGTTCGTTTCCTCAAAACCCATGACTCAGGCAAGGATAACACTCTTCCAGAATGCTCTAAATGGGGGGGGGGGAGAGTACTGTCCATTCTATTTTCTAGAAGGAGCCATTGCCTCCTAGCAATTGCATTTCTTCCCCTCTTCTTCCCCAATGCTCTTTGATATCTCTCTACTCTTCTACTACATTCTCACTTTCTTAGCATCCCTTCAGGGGACTGAGGAAAGATACTTTTCCTTGACTAAGGACTTTGCTGTGGCCTCCACTAAAACTAAAGGAATCCCAAATCATCTGCTTGGGTGCTCTTTCTAGGAACCCAGGGATTTAAGAACTATCTGGATGCATCTGTGGCTACTGTTCATATCTCTTCTTCTCCCTCGACTTGCTTTAGCTTCCTAGTGAGACAAAATAAAACTCAAGGACCTGTCAGAATGATGGAGGGAGAGTGGAGGTTGTTAGAAATCATTCCTGTGGAAAATAGAGTTAGACTCTTATAAAGGTTGAGACCACCAGTTGCTTCCCCTATATTTTTAGGTTCTCCAGCTTTCCCACTTTATCCTCAGGCTCGGTTATCCGGGGACTTAGAGTGCAGATATACCAGCCTCACGTCCTCCCTCTAGATGTGAAAAACATGCTCATCTGGAATGGCTGGATGCCTTTCGTTTCTTTTGAAACATCTAATTCTCCCTACCATTTGGCTATTTTCAATCTAAGTTGTTTCATTGAAAAGAATCACTTTTTGGGGGGAATGGCAGGGGGGCATAACTGCCAGTGCTTACTACTGACTCTGTCCTCAGGAATAACCCCTGGTGGGACCTGGGGGACAATATGGAATATGGGAAGAATTGAACCCAGGATGAATCCATGCAAGGTAGGCAAGCTCCCTACCAGCTGTACCTACCTAGTATATGTTTGACCTCACTCTGCTCTCTACCCATGACCCTAGTGTTATAGATTTGTCCTCCTCTGCTCATACTTCTCAGCAGTGCTGAGGTAGATCCTCCGGGGAGTGCAGAAGGAGGGGATCTCCATGCATGGTTGAGACAAGCAGAGCCAACAGCCTGCTCCCTGGAAAGAGCTTGCAAGTCTATTTCTCTTAAGAAGCTCCTTGTTGAGCCAGTTCTGGCCATGACTAAAGTAGGAAGACAACTTCTGACATCTTTTGGGGTCCTTGGATGACAGTTTAGTTTGAGAGTCATACTTGGAAGTGGATAGTGGTTGTTCCTAGGTCTGGGCTTGAGGTTCACTGCAGTGTTGGTTTGGGTACTAAGGACTGAAGCTAGAACTCCTTCATGCCTAGCATGAGCTCAACCCTTTGAGCTCTCTCAGGTTCTGGATCATCATTTTGACTTAAATCTACTTTTTTTTGGGCCACACCCATTTGATGCTCAGGGGTTACTCCTGGCTAAGTGCTCAGAAATTGCCCTGGCTTGGGGGGACCACATGGGATGCCGGGGAATCGAACCGCGGTCCTTCCTTGGCTAGCGCTTGCAAGGCAGACACCTTACCTCTAGCGCCACCTCACCGGCCTCTAAATCTACTCTTGTTTCTTGCTTCATCTTACTTGTTTCTCTGGCTTCATAAGAGTGAGCTTATGCTCCTGGAGAGTTTGTCAGTGGGTGGGGAGGATTACTAGGAACTGTATTAGAAAGATTATCTCTTTCCAGTGTTATCTCTGTCTCATCCCCAGAATTCTTCCTACCCAAATCTAGAAGAGGCTGAACCCTAGGGAATCCAGTCCGTGGGAATGATGGGTTCTTAAATTATCATCTGATCTGCATTAATATGAAAATGTTAATTAATATGTGGAGATCTGACTTCTGTTCATCTTTCCCCTGAGGGAGATACTGAGGTGGTCACCTTGGAGGTCAGATCAAGGAAGTGATCATGTGAATGTGGGTGCATAAAGTGATGTCATGGAAAAAAGACACTCCAGGGGTTAAAATTCCTTCTCTGCAGGCATCCTGGCTCTGCTAAGCTCCAGCCCCCACTGCTTTGCCTCTTAATGAAAACTGCAATCGGAGCTTCCTCCTCTTTATTTTTTCAATCAAGGCTCACAGCATCTCCAGAATTGATTATTCCTCTCCTGGCTGGAGTCAGAACCTCAGAGTGACCTGGCAAAGTCTCCTCTATGCCGTAAGCACATGACCCCACCAAATGTGCTGGCTTTACTGTGAACATGGTGTCTCTGTTTGAGCAGTTCTTTGAAGCAGTCATGTACTTAAAGCCTGTGGATCCCAGAGCTTGACCATGTCCAAAAGCCCCTAGGGAGAAGATTATGGAAGGCTGGGTAAGATTCTTGCATAATATTTCAAATTGGGCTCGCACACCAGAACTGACCTTCCTTCTTCCCCCTGTCTTTCTCCTTCTTCCTCTCTCTCTGTCTCTTTCTGTCTGTCTGTCTGTCTGTCTGTCTGTCTGTCTGTCTCTCTCTCTCTCTCTCTCTCTCTCTGTTTTTGATCCACACCTGGTAATGCTCCAGGATCTATCCTGCTGGACTTGAGGTGCTGGGGACTGGGCCCAGGTCTGTAACGTACAAGGCAAGTGCCTCATACTGTCCTATCTCTGACCTCTCTCTCCCTTTCTTCTATCCTCTACTGCATTGAAAGTTACTCGGGAAGTCTCCTCTCTTTCATCCTTTACACATGCATCTTGGATCTTCCCTTGAAATCCTTGGTTTCATATTGGCTAGATCTGAGGTCTAGCTAGAGGATTCCTGGAATCTGAATAGTGTAAGATGCTGATTGTAGCAAAGACAACAGGCTTCTCGGCTCAGAGGTGACCCATTCTGGAAGCCACTGAGAGTATGATGATCTGTCAGTCAGTTCAATGAATCAAGTGTCCAGTCCATTCAAAATCATTGCACAAAATGCCGTGGAAAGAAACATCCCTCGTTCCAACATGAGACATTCTAGAAACAACTAAGCAAGCGTAAGCAGAATGCCACTGCCTAGGCTTAACTTCTATTAGAACAGCAGGGGGTAAAAAGGGCGAGCAGACATCATATTCTCCTGGAGAGAAGATTTCATAGCTAGAGTCAAGGGCATATGTCAGGAATATTTAGAGCCAAGCAAGGCTAGAGAGAAAGAGCAGAGAGCCGGGAAGATTAATCCACGGAGATATCTGTATTGTGTCCACACATATATGGTTGCACCTACTTTCCAGTCATTTCTGCCCTGTTACCTCCCACCATACTGGGAGGCTTTTCCCTTCTGACAGGGTAAATCAAGGTTCTAGTGTACTTCATGGCTAGAAAGCCTGTGTACTTGGAAACCACCATGATGAATAATGTTCAACCAACCTGTCTACTCTCCTTCTCCCCTTGTGTCCAGAAATGAGGGAGTTCCAGCTGGTCAGTTGAAAAAGGACCCCAAAAGGGGCCGGAGAGATAGCATGGAGGTAGGGCGTTTGCCTTTCATGCAGAAGGATGGTGATTCGAATCCCCACATCCCATATGGTCCCCCGAGCCTGCTAGGAGCGATTTCTGAGCATAGAGCCAGGAGGAACCCCTGAGCGCTGCCGGGTGTGACCCAAAAATCAAAAACCAGAAAAAAAAGAAAAAGGATCCCAATAAGGCTCCATGGGAGATGTTATGTATCTTCTCACTTTTCTGAAACTGGCATGGAGTGGGCTCTTCAAAAGATTTGCCACCTCTTACCTTCTTAAGAACCCACACTGCTGTTTTCCCCTTTCTTTTATCCCCAACGAGTACAATTCAGAGATCTCTTGCCTTGGGAATACCCAGGTTAGTCCTTCTTCCTTACCTTGCTTCCCTCTGCTTTGCTTTACCTCCTTTGTCCTGGTGCTTACTCTTAGACCCAGGTCCTCAGGGAGGCATTCTGGTGCAATTTCCCACTGGCCTGAAACCAAGCCAGAGGAGCAGTAGTTGGTACTGCTGATTTAGCAAGCCTTTGTGCCTCCTGAGTTTCAAAGGTCACTTATGAAAAAGGCAGCAGGTCAGGTCCTGGTGGAGAAAGAATGAATGGGATGGTGACATGAAAACAAAACAAAACAAAACAAAAGGGCAGCTAGGTTGAATAACTAAAGCCACAGTCAAAAGTCAAAACACACTTGGATCCTGAATCTGTGTAAAGATTTTCAAACTAACCTTGCTGGAAAGCTCAAACATTGTTTCACTGGGGTCCAAACATACTTTCCAAGACTTTGAACCCAGGGCAGCAGCAAGTAGGTAGGGGGTTTCTTGGTAAAAAGTTGAAGGAGCCTACCATTCTGCCTGGTAGGTCTTCCATAGGTGAGGCCATGTAGCAGGAATTTTGAGCATTAAGCCTGAATTCTCATACAGGATGATAGGAGAATTCTGTCACCATGGAGGAGAGGGGTGGTGTTTTCTATCTTAGAGTGGAGAGGGAGATGAGTTTGTGGGAGTCACAGGGTACAGCAGGAAAGGCTCAAGAGCAAGAGAGAAGTGAGGTGTTTGTTTTTTAAGCCTAAAAGGAACTTAACAAAACTATAGCCTTGTGGAATTTTCAAGATGAGATGGTCAAAAATGAGGGCTTTGCAAGCAAGCATTCATTCCTAGTTATGGGTCCTACTCTTTTTTTGGGGGGAGGGATTTGGGCCACACCTGGCAGCATTTAAGGATTACGCCTGACTCTGAAGTTAGGGATCAGATCCCTTTTGATGGAGTTTGGGGTACTATATGGGTTGCTGAGGATCCAACTCAGGTCAGCTGCATGCCCTACCTGCTGTACTATCTCTCCAGCCCTGAATCGTGTTTTACTACCAACTAGTTCTGCATATTTACAAAATGAATGATGTATCTTTCTCCCCACCCTTCATTTATAAAAATAAGGACTAATATTATCTTTAAAGTGTTATTGTAAAGTAGGCAAATTAGATGGTATCATTTGCTTAGCACTAATCTGAACACATTGTTAGCACTGAATACTGGAATAGTTTCAGATAAAGAAACCAAGAATTAGGGGCTTGTGTGATAGCACAGAGGTAGGGCATTTCCCTTGCATGTGGCTGATCCAGGATGGACCTCAGTTCGATCCCCAGCATCCTTTATGATCCCCCAAGCCAGGAGCGATTTCTGAGCACACAGCCAGGAGGAACCCCTGAGTGTCTCAACAAGCTACCATTCAGCCTGTGCCTATTCCTCAGCTACTGGTATAACTTTTTAACAAAGTGGCTCCAATGTGGAACTATCCCAGCCACATATATGTGGCGCTTACCTTGAAATGCAGCCGGCAAGATGACAAACTGCATCGCTTTGAGAGCTGTGAGAAGGTCTCACCACTTCATAGTAGGGAACTGCTTCCTTATGCTACACTTCAATCCTCTGGGTTGCATTTTAAGATCATTTGCTCTTGAGAAAATAGAAGAAATCTGTGTTATAATCCAACACACCATTTTGACAAACATGGTCTCCATTTCCTAAATGGGCAGGGTCGTGGTGGTGTGGCAATAGTCCCATGTATAAACAGACTAGTCAAGGACAAAAGAGGAGGAAGAGGGACTGTGTCTGAACCAGGAAAACCTCTTTGGCTTCTTTGCCAGGAGAACTAATCCCTCTCTTGGCATCCTCACACTCTGGGATCAAAAGATCAGGTCTGCTTTTTGCAGGGCACTGAGTCAGGAAGCTGGAAAGCACAGTAGGCAAAGACAGGGAAGAATGGGGGGTGGGGGTCATGTGTTTGAGTGTTTGGGAGGTGACTGGGAAAAGATGCTGCCTTCTTTCTCTGGCCCTAAATAAAGGGTTAAGCTGTTTGGAAAGGAGAGAGAGAAGGGGGGAAGAGAGAATAGGGGGAGAGAGAGGGAGGGAGAGAAGGTAGAGGGAAGTGGGAGGGAGGGAGGAAGAGAGAGAGAGGAGTGCCAGGGACAGGCCATTTGCTGTTGTTCTTTGTTTGGAATAGCCCATTCGGGAGCTTATGTAACTTGGTAAGACCTGTGCATGGGCCATGTGCCAGTAGTACCTTTCCTCCCCAGCGGGCAGGCAGGAGGCAGTGGACAGAGGGCATTGCATTGCAGAACTGTCCAAGACCGAGCTCTGGACGGGCACCGGGCCATTTAATCAAGGCCAGTGCTAAAGGGAAGGAGGGCTTCAGAAGCTGGGCCAGGATTTCTCATTCCCCCCCTCCCCCGGCCCTGGGAGTCAGGTCAGTGTCAGCACTGGAGATGTTCTAGATTAGAAAGTGCCGTGGTCCCAACTTCTCATTTGGCAAAGGAGGAGACCTGCCCTGCCTGAGAGAGAAAGGTCTGGTGTTTCTGGGCTCGTTAGAGGGAGAACCAGAGCTTGAACCAGTGCTCTTGCCAATAGTGGAGGCCAAGAACTGGTCAACTGCTCTGAGGGAGTGCAGGGCTAAACTGACCGTCAGTTCTAGGGTTTAGAGGACCTGGGGAGTCTCTGTGTTTCTAGAATGTCTCACTTCCACTAGCCATTTCATATTATATATTCTACTGGGCACTTCAAGGTTATTCCCTTGTTAAAATGCAAATACTCCTAGGACCAGGGAAAAACAACATATTTATGTACATCAGCCCTTTATGCTTCACAGGAGAGTTGATCTGAGCAGTTTCTGAAAACAGGTTATGAGGGAGGATGCTGTGACAAAGAGCTAGGGCAGGAGGTACATGAGTCGAAGGGCCCATTAGAAGCCTGTGTGATCTTCAACTCCACTGAGTCTTACAGGGGATTGGCATTGCCCTGTCTGGGCTTCATAAGCAAAAAGGAGGTCACTTCCATATTGGAATATCTTGCAAAAGGAATTACCTGAACTGGAAAGAAAATTCCTTCCTTATGAGTCTCATGTGGCATTGTCAACTGGCAGAAAGTTAGTGTCCTGATTCTTGGTAAGCTCCTTTGAGTCTTTCTAGACTCTTACAGTATTATGTGTAATATAATATAATATTAGGTGTAAGAAATTCACACAGTCCTATTGGGGTCTGTGTGGGGTTGGAAGAAGTGGGAAGACAGGAGCAGTAAGCAGTAGAGATTAGTATCCTCTGAGACTGAAGAAGATAAGACCTGGGAGAGACCGACTCAACATGCAGTAGGTATTTCATAAGCACTGAATGGCTGAACTTTTCAGAGGTAAAGCTTAGAACGCCCATAATTGTTGGAGGAGGAAAGGAAGGTCTCAGCTGGAGGAAGGCCCCTCTTTAAGAGTGGATTGGGCTTAGGTTCAACGGTGGTGTTTTGGTGTTTGTTTTGGGGTCATGTACTGTGGTGCTCAAGGTTTACCCCTGGGTCTATGTCTATGTTCAGGGTTTACTCCTGGCAGGTTCAGGGGGCCATATGGGATACTGAGGATTGAACAGAAGTTGGCCACAGGCAAGTAACCCTACTCACTCTATGCTGAATCAGAGATTCAGCTCTTAAAGCAAGCTAGGAGGAATGAGGACCATGGGGAGCCCACCCCTCCCACTGACACCCCCCCCCCATTTCTTACCTTCACAGTCCTTTGCCTGGAAGCTGCATTAAGGAGGAACCAAGGAAAGTCTTTGGGTGATTGTCTCATCTCAGTAAACAAACTCTGTTTTTTGTCTCTGTCTCTGTCTTTCTGTCTCTCTTTGACTCTCTCTATCTCTCTCTGTCTCTCTGTCTCTCTCTGTCTATCTCTGTCTGTCTGTCTGTCTGTCTCTGTCTGTCTGTCTCTGTCTGTCTCTGTCTCTGTCTGTCTCTGTCTCTGTCTGTCTGTCTGTCTGTCTCTGTCTGTCTCTGTCTCTGTCTGTCTCTGTCTGTCTCTCTCTCTGTCTGTCTCTCTCTCTCTCTCTTTCTCTCTCTCTCTCTCTCTCTCTCTCTCTCTCTCTCTCTCTCTCTCTCTCTCTCTCTCTCTCTCTCTCTCTCTCTCTCTCTCTCTCATCAGCCTCCCTCTAGCAGGCAGATCAAGCCAGAAATGGACAGTAGATCTATGAGGATAGGCACAAAAGGTCTCAGTTGGGATCATGTCCCTGGATAGAAAACGACAGAGTGCTGGCTGCAGGGCACCCGTTTCTAGACTGCAGGCCTTCTATTACCATTTCTCAACTGGGCAGTGAGGGCTATTAAGGAAAACATGAGCACAAAGGGGATGTATCTGGGGTGGGTATGCTGTGGGACTGAGGGGTAAGGCTGCACAGGGGAGTGCAGTAAGCCTACTAATGTGACCCAGGGAAGTGGGACACAGCCATCCCACACCACAGAAGGATGGCACTTAGAGGACGCTCAGCCACAACCTCGGTCTACCTTCCCCCAATGCCCTGTCTGGCCACAACTGCCCAAACTTGGGGATCCTTTTCCTTTGTCCCCAGGATCTGTTTCCCCCCTCTGGCTAGCTCCCTCTAGAATGGGAGGGACTCTACACCTGTCCGGTGTCCCTTGTTCCTTCTAAGCAGGAAGGAGACCAGGCCATGGAGGAACGTGTGTGGCAGCAAAGGCAGCCGGGTGGTTTGGGACAGGGAGGGCCTCTGCAACTCTCTGTGAAGTGTTGGCAGCTCAGCAGTGGGGCGCTGTCTGAGGCCTGGCAAGCTGCAATGCACCTGGCTGAGCCAAGCTGTGGCAGCTTCCAGGGTGCCACTGACCTGTAGGGCTCAGGGGGCCTCCCATGAACCCAGCTGTGGTACCTCCATCCAGAAACGCACTCCCAGGCAGAGGCAGGCGAATCCCCCAAGTTCTTCCTTGATAAGTGATTCGGGTCTAGTCTACCCAGAGACTTCACACCACACATCGATTCAGCACAACGATGCTTTTAAAATCAGGAACGGCCACAAAGACTCTCCAAAGCAGTTGGGAATCTCCTGCTTGAGGCTGATTGCAGGATTGCCCGTTTACAGTCTGCTCTTTAGAAAGAGGGGGGCCGGAGAGATAGCACAGCGGTAGGGCGTTTGCCTTGCACACAGCCTACCCAAGATGAATCGGGTTTGATCCTGGGCATCCCATACAGTCCCCAAAGCCTGCCAGGAGCGATTTCTGAGCGCAAAGCCAGGAGTAACCCCCCGAGCACCGCCAGATGTGACCCAAACTTTCCATTCCCCAAAAAGAAAAGAGAGGGAAGCCCTGGACGCTTCCCAAAGGGCTCCTTGGGCATCTTTAATGCTAAAGTCCCAAGAACCCATTGGAGAAGACCCAGTGGAAGCTCTGGACAGGGAGAGAGACATCTGCATTGCGCAGCTCTGGAGAGCAGGGGATGGGGGGGGGGCTCAAAGCCACCCCATGCCCACACTCTCAGACCCCCCCAAGTGCATGCGTGGGTCCCTTCTGGGTCTTGATGTCCCCTCTACTAGCTGAGGACATTCTTCTCTGCCCTTGTTTCCCCTCCTCTCTCCACAGTCCTTGCTTGTAAGACTTTGCTGCAGCAAGGAAAGACCCAGTTTATGCGAAGAAGCCCAGGAGGGGAAGGGAGACCACATTCAAGGCTCCTTTTTCCAGGCTGCTGAACATGGGGGAAGAGGGGAACCCCTTAGATGGGCCCAAGAACAGAGGGTTCTAGAAAAGACTGCAGGGTCTAAATTGCACCGCAGGTATTTCCCTGGGGGACTTGGTGCCTAAAAGCAGGGGTGCTATTGCAGGGGCCAGCTCTGGGCCAGCTCTTCTACCTCCAGACCCAGCACCCCACCTTCCTGCTGGGGACCCCCAAGTGGTAGTCCATCTTGGGGAAAGCCCTGCAGCAGCGCGGCTCTCCGGTTCCCTGGAGCTGGCTTCTCAGCATGGAGAGGGGCTGTGTGGGCGGCCGGGCGAGCTGCTGACAAGCGGGCTGGAGTCTCCCGGCCCCCGCCGAGCTCCCAGGGGCCCCCAAGGGGACGCCCCCCAAGTCCTGGCGCGGGAAAGCCATGCGCAAGCACCCCCGTGCTGAGTCACCCGCCTTGGGCGCTCCCACCGGGAAAGATGTAGATGTGGGAGGCCAGGAGCCCCCGCGCCTTCTCCTCCCACCGCTGCTCAGGGGCCTTCCCTGAGCAGAGTCTGGCTGTCCCCCCTTCTTTGCCAGTCCGCCCACGGCGTCTGGAAGCACCCCTTTTCCTCCCCACTCCTCCTAGCGCATCCCTGCCGCTAGCCAGGGGGGACCCAGGGACCAGGGATCCAGCAGCATCTTGCGCTCTGGCTGCGTCATCAGGACCACTGCTCCTCCAGCTGCTGTTGCTGCTTCTGCAGCCCAGCACCCCCTTTCAGAACAAGGCCTGCCTCCCTAGGCTGCTCCCCACAAAGGTAGGAGCCTGGAGGTTCGCTCCTTCCACACTCACTCAGACACCCCCTCGCGCCCCCTCCTAAGACCCTCTGCTATGAGATGCACCCCCGTTTGGAGAAGGGCAAGACATTAAGACATCAAGGGTTGGATGGACCCTGCAGGGGGTCTGGCCAAGGATGCTCTGCTCCTACCGACCCCGCACCCACCGCTTCTGAGACACCCCAAGGCAAGAGGCCCCAGCCCTCTCTGAGCCTGCCCGTGTTTTCCTGTGATTTATTTTATTTTATTTTTTTTTCAGAAACACATGCACCTTACCTTTCTTGCCCAAGCCAGATAAGAAAAGAGTCCATGAAGGGCTGGCTGCAGATCTTCCCCCACCACTATCCCTCTAGCGCGTTTTCTGTGCAGGTTAGAATCTAGAAGTGCCCTTCTGTAAAATGGGGCTACACAAAGTGCTAGTCTCCTGAAAGCCAAAAAAGGGTCCAGCAAAGCAAGTGTTTGGCCCTAAGAGAGGACTCAAAAGGCATGGCAGTTTTTGTTATTTGGGGGAACCCTTCTGGCAAGAACTAGGGCAGAATGTGCTATTATTATTATTATTATTATTATTATTATTATTATTATTATTATTATTATTATTTGGGTTTTGGGTTACACACAGCAGCTCTCGGGGATTCCTCCTGGCTCAGGGCTCAGAAATCACTCCTGGCAGGCTTGGGAGATCATATGGGATGCTGGGATTCGAACCAGGTCTGTTCCGGGTCGGCTGCATGCAAGGCAAATGCCTCACCGCTGTGCTATCTCTCCAACCCCAGAATGTACTTTTTATAGGAAGAATTTATTTCTCACCTCCCTGTGTCTGTTGCCAAAAGACTCATAATTAGATTTCCTTTTTTTTTACTGGGGTGTGGGGTATATTTGAGCCAAACCCACCCACCCCCTTGAGTGTCATCAGGGCTTAGTCCTGGCTGTACTACTCCCTCTGCCTTTCCCTCATTGACAGCTCATAAGATAGAGTGAGACAGTATGACAGTCTTTCTACCTTCCATAGGACCCCCACCTACCTTCCTCCTCCCCAAAACACCCCTCCACCTTCTACTTTACTGGAGTCTCTTCCTCACCCCCAAATGCTTTCCTGTATTTCAAAGTTGTAACCAAAGTAGCCTGGTCACCCCTTCTTCACACACACACACACACACACACACACACACACACACACACACACACACACACACACACACTTTCCTGAACCATCACTTTGCTATTTTTGTTCCAGATCACATTTGGGATCCATCTGAGGAAATCAGGGCTCTTTTGTGGAGCTGGACAGGAGAGTTTAGGAGGAGAAGGGGGGACATACTAGGCTGCTCAGGGCTTTCTCCTAGCTCTGAACTCAGGGCTCACTCCTAGCAGTATTCGGGGACCCGTGGGATTCCAGGATGTAACCCCTGTTGGCCATTATGCAAGGCCAGTGTCCTACCCACTGTACTATTGCTCCAGCCCCATCTCATTCTTTTTAATAGCTGCAAAGTATTCTCTTATATCACTGGGGATGCTGATCCTTTTTATCTGCCCAGAGTTTGGAAGGTAAGCCCTGGGCAGTCCACGTCTCTCTCATCTTTTGGGGTGGGCTTTCCAAGGGGAAAGGAAGTAACTATTATGGAGGGATTCCATTCTGCTGGGTTCTCCATCTGCTGTAGATTTCTACAGATACTGTTGCTAATATCCAAAAATTGCAGTCAAAATAAGATTCCCAGAAAGTACTTGTCAGCCTCAAAATTCTTCCCAACTCTTCTGGTTTGCCTCATTTCTGTTTGTTTTTTGTTGTTGTTGTTGTTTTGTTTTGTTTTGTTTGTTTGTTTGGTTTTTGGTTTTTGGGCCACACCCGGTGGTGCTCAGGGGTTACTCCTGGCTGTCTGCTCAAAAATAGCTCCTGACAGGCACGGGGGACCCTATGGGACACCGGGATTCGAACCAACCACCTTTGGTCCTGGGTCGGCTGCTTACAAGGCAAACGCCGCTGTGCTATCTCTTCGGGCCTCATTTCTGTTTTCTGAGGCACTCTGTGAGCAGTCAGTTTCTAGTCAAAATGGGAAAAAGATGAGCTCTTAAAACTCACCTTCCTGAAACCTTAAAACTTCCTTTAGGAATTCTTTCTGAACTATCTGAGAAATAAACTGAGGTTCTCAACACGCCCTCCTCTCCCACTCTCACACAGGCTTTGTAGACTCTAGACCGTACTAAGAATGAAACCAGCTTTTAGTTCTATGGCTGACAAATTCTTGTTCTCTTTTCTGCATCGCATCACATCAACAGATGTTGATGGCATCTGTCAAGTATCACCTATCGTGGGCCTAGTTCTGCTGTGTGTATGAGCAGAATACACTAATGATCGTCCCCCAAATCCCTTCATGATGCTTAAGACATAAAAATAAATAAGATCTATAATGAAAAGACTGGAGAGGTAGTCTAGCATATAGGGCACTTGCCTTGTACATATTTCACCAGCCTCCCCATATGGTCCCCTCAGCACTGCCAAGAGTGAATAAAGACCAAAAAACTATATAATGAAAACATAAAGTAGGTCTAATGGAACAAGTGCTCTGGGTAAAAAAAAAAAAAGATAAAGAAATGGGGGCTGGAGAGATAACACAGCAATAGGGCATTTGCCTTGCAACATGGCCTATCCAGGATGGATGGTGGTTCGATTCCTGGCATTACATATGGTCCCCTGTTGAATTAAATAATTAACGATGGATCTGGATGGCAATGGATGGTGAAGGATGGATGCCTTTGTCCTTAGGCCCCGGCCACATGGCTTCATCCCCCATCAACCGGCGGGTCTGGGGTTCAGGAAAGCGACGGGTATTGAATTCACTCACAGGCATCAGGCATCAGGAAGCATCAGCTTTATTCATACCCTATCCACCACATGTATGTGGCCTACATCATAACCTTTCAAGCACTAGTTATTCTTGGCCCTGCATCTTAACTCCTTCCAGCCATCTTCCTTTGACCTCCATGCTGGTCAAAGACCAAAAGAGGCAAAGACCCTAATCCCCTGGGTCAAAGGCTTTATATAACCTTCCAAGACCACTCCCCGGAATGGGAGGGGTCTTGCAGGTAAGGTTACACGTAATATCCGGTTCCCAAGACCCCCCCCTCCCAGAAATGGGCGGGTCTCAGGTAGGTACACCTAAATCCAGGGTGGAGTTACAGTTCCCCCTTGCCTGCCAGGAGTGATTTCTGAGTACAGAACCAGGAGTAACCACTGAGCGCCACCAGGTGTGATCCCCCCTCCAAAAAAAAACTCCAAAAGATAAAGAAGGGATCCTAATAATACCAGATCTTGCAGGTTCTCAGAGATCTCTGGGAGATCTCACAGTGAATGCAGAGACAGTGAATGCTCAAACTCCCAAGTTTGGGCAGTGTGGGGGTAAGGGGGTGGCACTTTTGAACCAGACAACAGCCCCCAAAAGGCCCTACCTGCCAGGTTGTTCAGGAAATCAGAAACAGAGCAGGTACAAAGAGGGTTTTCTGAAGGAGTCACATCCCAGATGTGGGATAGGGAGGTGGAAGAGTTCAGGGCAGACTATCTCAATAGGCATCCCAGACAGTTTTGCAGTTTGGGACCGGTACAACCAGGTTGCCCATCCCAGCACCTAACAAGATGTCACATCTGGACTCAGACCTAGCAGTGTGATTTTTGGCAGGCTGTGTCCCCTGATAGCCACAACTCGCCATTTCCTCTTGCCTTCCCGCAGACATTTGCAGTAACATGCACCAAAGGTCCAAGAGAAACTTTTCCACCAGTGACCTGCCAGTCAAATGCACATGGAATTCTCAGGACTTGGATGCAGAGCCTTACTCAGAGAACTAATAAAGGTCATGGAGGGCTCTGAGGCAGAGCACCTGCCCTGCAAGCAAACATGAGGCTGAGAGTTTGATCCTTGGAATATCCCCAAGAGCAGTGCTGGTGGCATTGGTGTATGTGATTTCCGGCAACAGAACAAAGGGCCGTCTCTGGTGCCCTGCAGCCAATTGTGTGTAAGCATCACAACCCAGAGTGTTAAACACTCAGACATCATCACTGTAAAAGTCCCATCAGAACAAATCTGCCTCCATGCATCCATTTATTGACACATATGTACAAATCTGCACTTGTACGATGTAAACAATTGGGTTAGTTGGAGGCTGGCAGGAAATTATTCTCTAGGAGCTGTGCTGATCAAGAGAATGGATTGTAGAGGCAAACTGGGCATGTTTTTGCTATTGAGGGTTGGACACTTTTATTTCTGTTCCTCTAGGGTTGTAGTCATAGCTGTATATTCATTTAATGAGTATCGAGCACCTACTCTCTGCCAGGCTTTGCTAGGTTGCTGGTTCATGACGAACAAAGGGAACTCACATTCAAGAGGGGAAGACAAAGGGCCCAGGGATGGCTCAGTGGCAAAGCGGCCAGCCAGCCCCCCAGTTCAGTCTCTGGCATCATTCCGCAAGCTGATTACAATCCTGGCAGCACAACAAAAGGTGTGGGGGTCTCTGGGCAAACATTACTAGGTATGTGCCAACCTTATAAGTGAAGTGTGCAATTCTTGGTGAGTACCACAACCAAGTGAGTGTGGTCCCATTGCATTGCCAGACTTTGCAGTAGTAACAAGAAAGGGAAGGGGGGATGAGTTAGTTTAAAAAGGAGGAGGAGACAGATATGAAATAATGAGAGGCTGAAGAGATAATAACAGGTTTTTGCTTGCCTTCTGATTGGCCAATCCCAGTTCAATCTCTGGCACAGTATATGGTTCCCTGAGCACTGCCAGGAGTGATACCTAGTCACAGAGGCAAGAATAAGCCCCCCTTGGGTTTGGCCCCCAAGTCCCTCAAAAGTAAAATGGAATAAAACAAGAAAATGAGGACTGCATATATGTTTTATACTAACTCCATGAAGGGTTAGAGCATATGCTTTGCATGTGGGACTACCAGATTAAATTCCCAGAATCATATGGTTCCCCCCAAACACCAAAGAAAATGAGCCCATGTACATAAAAATTCATAAGGACTATAAGAAATAAAGAGATGGCTGGGAAGCTAGTTTTGACAGAGAAGACCTCCCTCCCTCTGGAAGTGGTGTTTGAACAGAGATCCTATCAATGCTGGAGAAGACATGAGAGAAAGCTTTAAACAAAACCTGGGCAAAGATCTGGGGCTGAGGGAGGGTGAGGGAAAGGGTGGCAGGGTACATGGGATGGAAAGTCACTGGGATGTCATGGGGGAGTGAGGAGAGCTGAGTCCGTGGGGCAGAGAAAACTGGGGCTTCAAAAGAGAAGTAAGAGTGTAAAGCGCCACACGCCATAATCCCACCCCAGGGAAATTGGGTCACCACAGGAAATAATCCAAACCAAGCTGAAGAGGGTGAAACTCTGTGGTCTGGGAGTTTTCCATCTCCTGGGGCAAGAGAGGGAGGTCCTCCAAAACCACAGTTTTTATTAAGCACTGGAATCCACAAGGAGTGGCAGACAAAAGATTTCTCCCTAGCCCAGCCCAATCTAGGTAACCTTAGAAGTGTAAAGAGAAGGGGAAGGGCTGGGTGCCAGCTTTGTTTAGGGTAAAAACGGGTTGGAATCCAGCACAGAGGACCCACTAAGCCTAGAAGAGAAGCCTGGGGTAGGTCATGATCAGAATATGTTAGCACATTTCCTCAATTTTTCTTCCCACAATCCTCTGCTTGTTTCTACGCTATGCTGGGCTTGTATGAGTTTTTCTGGTCTCATTTTTTTTGTTTGTTTTTTTGGGGGTTTTTTTTGGGTCACACCAGGCAGCGCTCTCTCAGGAGTTACTCCTGGCTGCAGGCTCAGAAATCGCTCCTGGCAGGCTTGGGGGACCATATGGGATGCCAGGATTCAAACCAATGACCTTCTGCATGCAAGGCAAATATCTTGCCTCCATGCTATCTCTCCAGCCCCCTTCTGGACTCATTTTGACCCATGTAGAGGCACATGTTGGTTGTATGGTTGCATGTGCAAATCTGCCTGCGTGTATTCATATAAGCAAGGGTGAATGTGGAAATCTGCCTTGTGTTTATATAAGCAAGAATGTCCGTGTACAGATGTGTCTTCATGTTAGTCGGGGTGAGTGTATAAATCTGCCCGTGTGTCTTCATATAAGCAAGAGTGAATGTGTCTCTATGCAGGTGTGTGCATCAGTGTGGGAAGTTCATCTATATTGAGTGTAAGTGTGGGGATAATTTTGGATGTCTCTGCATTTTGTCCCAGGCAATGCCAGGTGTCCCAGGGCCACATCCCCCCCAGTGATGCTTGACCAGTCAGGACAGGGGTTGTGTCGCAGGGGTCCTCAAATTTTTTAAACAGGGGGCCAGTTCACTGTCCCTCAGACCATTGAAGGGTCTGACTATAGTAAAAACTTATGAACGAATTCTTATGCACACTGAATAGATCTTATTTTGCAATGAAGAAACAAAACAGATACAAATACAATATGTGGCCCTCGGGCCATAGTTTGAGGACCACTGGATGTAGGGGTACTTGGACTCTTCAGTAAAGGGGAACTCTAGGGCCACCCCAGCGATGCTCACAGGCCTCCAGGGCCACACCCAGAAGATAGAACTTAGTCAGGCACCGCCCAGGTATGAACCCTAACCCCTGTACTTTCTCCCCAATTCCTGTGTGTACATTTTAATGATGCTCTGGATGTATGCAGGAAGTGAGGCAAATGTACTTGTCAATGTGTGTGTGTACCACAAGTGTGCAGACCTATGTGAGCACACTGAGTAAAGTGGACAGTTGCAGTATTTTGGAGGTGTACGAGTTTGCAGGGGTCCACAAGGGCAGAGCGGGAGGCCATGAAGTCAATAAAGCAGTTGGATTGGGAATTGGCTAGGTGAGACTTGAGGCTCATTCGAGAATCTAATACTATGCAGAGTGAGACCTAGGTTCTTCCACTCACAGCCGTGAAATAATTTATCTGCAGATACCTGCTCCAGATTCAGGGCGATGGTGAGAGTGGGGACCAGTGGCAGCAGGAAAGGGCAGAGCGTTCAAGGCTCAGCTGGGGGTTCTCAGCAGAACCTTCATTTCCTCATGAGGCAAATGGCATGCCTATTAGCATTAATTATTGCTATCACGTGTGATATATATTCTGACTCCTCTTCCGATGCACTCAAGAATTTTCTGGAAATCAGAAATCACTGACCAAAACGCAGACCTAATTATGGATCAGTTCTTGCCTTCCTGGAATAACGTTGCCCACAATATTAAGGTTGAGTGACTCACACTTTATGGGGGAGCCGCTCCGGTGTCATGAGGTAGGTAGGACGCAGCTCCTGAGGCTGGCAGGGGCCGCATGCCCTTGATCTGTCCTCTCAAGCTAGTTTTGCCCAGCCGCCAGACACCCGTCTGCCAGGTAATAAAGAGATCTCTGGTGTGGGAAGCTGGCAAGAGGCAGCCAAGCGCCAGGCGCCGTAATTCATGCTGAGCCTTCCTGGCTCTCTCTGAAGGCAGTTGGACTTGAAACAAGTAGACTTCGAAGTTGGCAATGGAATGATACTGGACTCGCTGGCAGCGGCAGCCTGCGGGCAGGAAGGAGAGGGCAGTGTGGAGCTGGGGTTGAGTAAGGGAGAGAGAGGTGCAGGGAAGGAGGAGGGGGAACACCAGTTACAAACTGAATTTCCCATCTGGGCGAAGCTGCCCCAAGCCTGCCAAGTGGGTGCCAAGCAAGAATCTCCGTCTCTCTGATTAAGCAAGACAGTGAGTCTTGCTTATTGGGAAAAGTCTTGCTTATTGGAAATTCTGCCTTGCAGGAAAAAGTAAAGCAGAATGAGTGAGTGTCTCTGTGCTGTGTACTGGGATTTCTGTTTCCTTGGACATGTTCTTTTTGTTTTTTGGTTTGCTTTGTTTTGGGGCCACATCCAGTGATGCTCTGAGCTCTGAGCTCAGAAATCACTCCTGCTTGGGGACCATATGGGACACCAGGGGATCAAACTGTAGTCCGTCCTACGTCAGCCTCATGCAAGGCAAACACTCTACTGCTGCGCCATCGCTCTGGCCCCATGTTTTAAGCCATGTGCATATTTAGGTAGTCATTTCTCTCCAGTATTCTTAGGAGATGGGAGACCCAGTCCCACACTGAGTTGACCCCTGACATCTACAATCTGCCATGTGTCAGCCCATGTCCCATGGAAACAAATGAGTGTGGACAGCCCATGCAGAGGCAGAAGCAAGCAGTGTGGGGGGCAGGCATGGAAGGCCTCAAGAAGGAAGTGTTTTGTGTTTTTTGGAGTCCATACCTGGTGGTGCTCAGGGATTTCTCCTGGGAGCCCATACAATGCTACGGTTCCAACCCACTCCGTCTGCTGCATGCAAAGCATGCATTCTACCCATTGAACCTTCTTGCTAGTCCAAGAGAAAGGGTTTTTGGAAACAGATTGGTGAGCCTTGAAATTTCTGGCTGAGATTAGTTTACTTCAGTCTGTTTTCTCGTTGTCATGTTCAGCTATGTTCAATGGTGGTTGAGGAGATATTCTCTGCAGTCCCTGAAAGGGCTTCTGGAGGCAAGTCCAGACCTGAGGGAGGGAAGCAATAGTCTGGCCTGGGCACTAGTCACACACTTCACTGGTCACACACTGGTATATCTAGCTGACTAGCACCATCAATCATCTTTAGATGCTATTAAGGTCCCATTTTACTGGTAAGGAAGACTCAGGCAGGCCAGACTGTCCATTAAAGAGTGGTAAGCCCAGACTTGGAAACATGGGCTTCCAAATCAATGAGAATGCATGGTTCCAGCCCAGACATTTGTTTGCTTCTGTTAAGCATTCTGCTTAACATGTTGGATCTTCCCAAAAAACCTGAAAGGTGATTTTATTTTATTTTATTTCTTTTTATTTTGGGCCATACTCGGTGATGCTCAGGGGTTACTCTTGGCTATGCACTCAGAAATCACTCCTGGCTCGGAGGACCATATGGGACACCTGGGATCAAACCCAGGTTCATCCTGGGTCAGCCGCATGCAAGGCAAATGCCCTACCGCTGCACCCTGGCTCCAGCCCAAGGTGAATTCTTGTCTGTTTGTCTTTCTGGTTTCAACTGGTCCGGTGATGCTCAGGGCTTACTCTTGGCCTTGCACTTTGAGATCACTTCTGGTGGTGCTCAGGGGACCATATAGGTGTCAGGGATCAAACTTGGGTTAACCATGTGCATGGCAAGCATGCAATCCACTGTACTCTCTCTTCATCCCCTGGAAGGTGAATTCTTTCACAATGTCCTCCTCACAGCACAGAAACAGAGGTTGAAGAGAGTTAGAGAATCTGCTAAGGCTTTACTCCTATCCTGGTGAAAAATGAGAGCTGGATATAGATCTCCCATGCCAGCGCTGGTTGCTTTCTGAGTCATGCAACTTCTGTGGTGAAAAAGGACTAGAAAAACGCCTTTCAGAGGGTTTAGAGCTCCCTTACTATTGCAAGAGAGGAGCATACATGGTGGGGGGCATACACCTGGGAAGAGAGAACTTGTGTGCTATGCTGGCTCCTCCCTCCCCAATTCAGTGACATTAGAAAATTAGGTCCCCTCTCTGTTTCTCATTTGTTTTGTCTTGTTTTATTTTGTGGGACACACATGGTGGTATTCAGGAGTTACTGCTGACTCTATGCTCAGGAATGAACTGGCAGTACTCAGGGGACCATATGGGGTGATGGGGATCAATCTAGGTCAATCGTGTACAAGGTAAGCACCCTACCCACTGTACTATTGCTCCAGCCCCATGTTTATCATCTGCAAGGAAAGTAATGAGGTCTACCTGGCATGACTCATAAGGAGGAAGAAAGAAGAAAATTGCTGTGTGAGAAAGTGCTGGGTAAATTAAAGCACTGTGAGGAAAGAAGTGACAGAGAGAAAGCAGGGTTGCTCAGAACGGAAATCAACAGGATAAACTGTACCCAACTGGAAAAGCTCAAAGAAACCAGCCACAGAAAGAAAAGGCAGAAGAGGAGAAAAATCTTTACGAATTATGTATCCATGAGGGGAGAAATAGCCAACATACATAATGAACATAGACTCTTGGTAGAGGTACAACCCACCGTTTCACAATAGACAGCTTAGTAACCAAAGCCAGTCTGACTTTAAAATAGGTAGAAGTTGGAGAGATAGTGCAGTGGGTAGACACTTGCCTTGCACGTGGTCAACCTGGGTTCGACCCTTCAGACTCTCAGGACTGATACCTGAGCACAGAGCCAAGAGTAAGTTCTCACCACTATATGGTGTGGTCCAAAAATAAACAAAGGAAAATCTAAACAAACCTGTAAAAGGCCTAAAGAACATGTTCCCCAAGCAGACAAACAAATGACAAACACAGAGAGGTGCCAAGTTATTCATCGTTTAGGAAATACAAATCAGAACTACAGTGGATATTGCCTTCATTTGTTAGGATATCTTGGTTTTGTTTGGTATTGTTGTTTTTTGTTGGGGGGGAGTAGGCAGGGGCATACCAAGTGGTGCTCAGGGTTTACTCCTGGCTCTGCACTCAGGAATCATCCCTAGCAAGGCTCAGGGGACCATAAAGGGTACCAAAGATTTAACCCAATCTGGCCACATTGCAAGGCAACTGTGTTACCTGCTGTACTATCATACAGGCCCCATTACTATGTCTTCAAAGAAAAAAAAAATCACAATCTTTATTAAGGATGTGGGAAGAGAACCCCATGCCTTGCTGGGGAGTGTATATAAACTGCTTCAGCTGCCATTCACTATAAAACACAGTATGGTGGGGGGCCTCACAAAATAGAGAACTACCATGTCACTCAGAAATCACACTACTGGGTGCCTATCCAGAGGAGACAAGCATAGAATCTCCAATCAGAGCTACATACCCATGTTCATCACAGTACTGGTTTTAAAAATCAGTCCTCTTGATGTACTATTGGCTTACTATAAAATACGATAACATTTCAGGAATAATGCTTTACCCCTCCATCAAGGTGCAAGCCTCACCATTTTTCACACTATTCACAATACTCAAGATAATGGAAAATAACCTAAGTTTCCATTATTAGATGAATGGATATAGAAAATGTGGTAGAGGGGCCGGTGAGGTGGTGCTAGAGGTAAGGTGTCTGCCTTGCATGCGCTAGCCAAGGAAGGACCGCAGTTCGATCCTCCGGCATCCCATATGGTCCCCCCAAGCCAGGGGCAATTTCTGAGCACTTAAGCCAGGAGTAACCCCTGAGCATCAAACGGGTGTAGCCCCCCCCCCCCGAAAAAAAAAGAAAGAAAGAAAAGAAAATGTGGTAGAAACATACCACATTCATGGAATATTATTCATTCATTTGAAAGAAGTCAGGAGTAACCCCTGAGCTCAGCCAGATGTTGCCCAAAAATCAAAAAAGAGAAAGATATTCAACTTAGAAACAGATTGCAAGGACACAAGGATGCGTGTGTGATGAATTTTAATAAAAGGGTACATACTTTCAGGTATTAGATAAATAAGGTCCAAAGAGCTCTGCCAAAAATAGTGACTATAGGGGCCGGGCGGTGGCACTAAAGGTAAGGTGCCTGCCTTGCCTGCGCTAGCCTTGGACAGACCGAGGTTCGATCCCCCAGTGTCCCATATGGTCCCCCAAGCCAGGAGCAACTTCTGAGCACATAGCCAGGAGTAACCCCTGAGTGTTACCGGGTGTGGCCCAAAAACCAAAAAAAAAAAAAAAAAAAAATAGTGACTATAGGGCCAGAGCGGTGGCGCAAGTGGTAAGGCATCTGTCATGAGTGCACTAGGCTAGGATGAACTGCGGTTCGATCCCCCAGCGTCCCATATGGTCCCCCAAGACAGGAACGATTTCTGAATGCATAGCCAGGCGTGACCCCTGAGTTTCACTGGATGTGGCCCCAAAACAAAACAAAACAATAGTGACTATAATAGGTAACACAACATATTGTATGATTAGAAAATGGGCTTGTTCTTCAACACATCTTGAATATGTTGCTTGTTGAATCTTCGTTGCTTGTCTCTGTGTCTCTTTGCTTGCTTTCTTGCTCTGTCAAGTTTTTTTGTTTTTGTTTTTGTTTTGGGTCACACCCAGCAGCGCTCACGGGTTACTCCTGGCTCTATGCTCAGAAATCGCTCCTGGCAGGCTCGGGGTACCACATGGGATGCCGGGATTCGAACCACCATCCTTCTGCATGCAAGGCAAACACCCTACTTTCATGCTATCTCTCTGGCCCCGCTCTGTCAAGTTTCTGTTCTCTCTTAAACACAATTTCCTTTCTTTATCTCCCTCCACATCTTTCTAAGTAAGTTTTGCAAGTGTTTTGCAGGTTTGATCCTCGGCATCCCATATGATCCCCAGGCAGCACTTGGAATAAGTTCTGAGTTCAGAACAGGAGTAATGTCTGAGCACTGCAGGATATGACTCCAAAAGAGAAAAAAAAAATCAAAACAAAACAAAACAAAAAAAATCTATATTGCTTCACTAAAAAAAAATTTAATTGGAAAAAATATCAAGGTACTCAGCCCAAGCTGTTGCCCTCTGTCCAGCAAACATTGAACTGGTCATCAGTATCAGTTTCTGTGTGTGAACAGGGGGCAGAGTCACATAGGGGACAATAGGGAGAAACTTAGCATTTGCTTGGGAAATGCAACACCCGCTTCAGGCATAGAGTGATAATAATTTATGGGTCTCTGCTGTGGGCTGAGCACTGGACTCCTATCGTCCATATTCTCATTGAATCCTCTCCAAGTGTCTATTCAGGTGCTATTATTATAACAGTCAGAGTGATTTTCCAGAGTCCCATGGCCAGGCAAGGCTACTCTTTGTATTGGAATCAGCCCAGTTCTAATTGGAGGTCTTTCTCTGGTCCTTGCTGCTTCCAAGATCTAAAATCCTATTTTCAGAAGGACATGGTGGCTTGTGAGATGGCCAAAGAAGTGAGGGAAGAGGGTCCGGGCTGGGGAGTTGCAGACAGACAATCACAATTCTTGGCATCCAATACAAAGCTTTCAGGCCAGTTGCCCCCCAGGACATTCAGCCACCCAGTGAGGCTGTAGATGTCAGACAAGTTTGTATGTTTGTTTTGGTTTGGTTTGGTTTGGTTTTGGGGTCTCTCCTGGTGGCGTTCAGGGGTTACTCCTGGCTCTGCACTCAGAAATCACTACTGGCAGAAACGGGGGACCATATGAGATGCCGGGATTCGAACCACCGTCAGTCCTGTATTGGCTGCTTGCAAGGCAAATGCCCTACCGCTGGGATATCTCTGGGGTCCCCTAGATTTCAGAGAAGTAAACAAGCTCAGAGAGCTCAATTATTGGTCCAAAACCATTTAGCTGGGGGCCTGAGAGATAATACAGCTGGTAAAGGACTTTCTTTGCATACGACCAACCCCAATTCAATCTGCAGCTGGATCCCCAGAGCAATTTCTGAACTGCATATGGTCCCCCAAACAACTGCTCGGAGTGATCCCTGAGCACACAGTTAAGAGTAAGCCCTAAGCATTTGCCAGGAATGACCCCAAAACCAAAACCAACACCCCCCCCCCCCAAAAAAAAGCCACATAGCTAGACATCTCTCTATAATCTGTGCTTAGGCCTCCTGCTTTGGTCTGCTGTCTACCACAGCTTTTTCTGAGGCAGTGAAATAACGTGATGCCAGAGACCAGGCAGGCGTGGGTTCCTGTCCTAGCATAGCCTCTTCCCAGTTATGTGACTTGCACCATGTGACTCAATTTCTCTACCCATCTGTAAAATGGGGATAAGCTCCTCTACTTCTGCACTCTAGTATTTTCTAGTGATAAAAACGAAGCTGCTGGCAGGCAAGACAATGTTCAATAATAAATGGACAAACAAGCCCTTCTAAAGTGTTGGCCATCTCCTGAGCTCCACAGAAGAGGGCAGCCTTGCTGTTAGGGAAGAGAGACATGATGTCTCTTTAAGGAAGGTAAGCCTTGTTGTCTCTTTAAGGAAGTGGACTGGAGAGAGGATAGTGGGTAAGGCACTTGCTTTGCATGCAGCTGACTTGGGTTTCTCCCTCACATCCCATATGATTCCCCAAGAAGTGCCAGGAGTGATTGATTCCTGAGTGCAGAGCCAGGAATAACCCCTGAGCATTGCTAGATGTAGCCCCAAAACATAAATAAATAAACAAACAAACAGATAAATAAAAGGAGGGAGGGAGGGAAGAAGGGAAGGAGGAAGAAAAGCAGAAAGGAAGGAGGTAGGGAAGTAAGTAAAGAAGGAAGGAAAGAGGGAGGGACGGAAGTAAAGAAGGAAGGAAGGAGGGAGGGAGAGGAAGGAAGGAGAGAAAGGTCGAAAGGAGGGAAGGGTAGGAAGGAGAAGGAGCACACTATTTGCAAGAAAAAAACGTGTAAAATCAACCAAGCAATTCATTCCATCTAGCCCCAATTTCCTTAACTGCAAAGTGTGAATACCGGTGATAATAGTTGTCTCTCACTTCTGAGCATAATAGGTGTGCAAGTGCTTAGAGGGCTACAGGTAAAGCGCTTGCTGTGTTTGCATGGGATCGACTGTCATGGGTTTGATCCCCAGCACATGGTTTCCCCCACCCAACACCACCAGGGATCATTTTGAATACAGCTAGAACTAGACCCTGAGTACTAGGGTGTAGCCTCAACACCACCATCACCCCTCCAAAAGCGGAGATGCAGTCTCTCCTCTCAGGCAATAGATGGTAGCGTCAGCTACATCTGTGAGGGAACATAATAAACGGCTCCAAAGGGTGAAATCTTAAAAGCAGGCTAAAGAGAAAGAAACCCACAAGGTACCAGTTTCAACTCAGAAAGCTGTCATTGGGCTAGGCTTGTTAGGAGCAGTGGCTCCTTGTGCCAAATGCACCAGGCTGGAAGTTTTGTTTTTAAGGAAATGGTGCCCTGGTATTCACGTCCTGAAAAGGTGAACCACGTCAGCTGATGCTGGTTTCCAGGTTCCTGCACACCCGAGCCTCTCTGGCTGGTCGGGCTTCCTCCCTCCATGATCCTGGTTTCTGCCTATGACCTTGAAACAGCAGTGGCCACCTGGAATAAAAAGGAAGATGGTGTGTCAAGAAGGAAGGTGATTAAACACTGCAGAGCCAGTACAGTAGGCAGGACTTTTGCCTTGCACTCAGAAACTCCAGGTTCGATCCCTGGCACCCCATATGATCCCTTGAGGCCTTTTAAGAGTGATCACTGAACACAGAGACGGGAGTAAACCTTGCACATGGCTAGGTGTGATCCAAATACAAGTAGGTAGGAGGTTACATAGGTAGGTAGAGGGTGGGTGGGAGTTGGGGAGTGGATGGGTGGAGGGATGGAGGGATGGAGAAATGGATGGATGGATGGGTGGGTGAGTGGGTGGATGGATGGATGGATGGATGGATGGATGGATGGATGGATGGATGGATGGATGGATGGATGGATGGATGGATGGATGGGTGGGTGGATGGATGGATGGGTGGGAGGGTGGGTGAGTGGATGGGTGGATGGGTGGATGGATGGATGGATGGGTGGGTGGGTGGATGGGTAGATGGATAAATGCTGCAGAAAAGACAAGTCAATTTAGAACTGAGAAAATCCTCTGGGGGTTGGCAATCCAGAGCTCTTTGGGGAAACTCCACAATAAATGCTCATTAAGTCTCTGAGGAAAGAACGTTGGTATTGTTGGCAGGAAATGAAGGTGACAGAAAGCCTCTTCGAACAGACCACTCTGGTATGATGGGTATAGAAGGAAGGGGAGCAGAGTTGTAGGGGAAGAGAATATGTTTAGGCTAAGATGAGCATGTTTATATGCTGAAAAGAAGAAAAAACCAACTATGAAAATAATATTGAATATAATAATTGAATAATATCATATAATAATTTATAGTATATATTTATTGAAATGTTTGTTTATTATTTACTGGTTATATAATATTCATATTACATAATAATTAATAATATTATTGAATAATATTGAAAACCAACAAGGCAAGAAAGGGGATGATGATCAAACACTGTAGAACTCAATTAGCTCTTGGAGAGAAGAGGACCCCTCTCCCCTGAGATCACAGGGAAAGAGGCGAGCATGAGAGAAGTAGGCAGATAGGCCAGAAAGGTGACTCGGTGGTAAGGCTTTTGCTTTACATATGTGAGTCTCTGGAATAAATCCTTGATACCAGAAAAAAAAATCCTTTGGGGTGGAGAGATTTCACAAGATATTTGTCTTGCATACAGCTTATCCAGGTTATGCCTGGCACCACAAAGTAAGCCCTGAGCACTGCCAAAGAAACAAAACAAAGTAGACAATATTAATAGTAGCTGACATTAACTGAGCATTTACTATGTATCAAGTTCTTTTTATTATTATTATTTTTTTGTTTTTTGGGCTACGCCCAGTGAGGCTCAAGTTCATAGCACTGGCTATGCACTCAGAAATCGCTCCTGGCTCTGGAACCATATGGGACGCCATGGAATGAACTGAAGTCCATCCAGGGTCAGCCACATACAAGGCAAACACCCTACCACTGCACTATCGCTCTGGCCCCTCAAGTTCTATTTTAAATGATTTGTCCTTTGGGGCAACATCCAGTGGTGTTCACGAGCCTATTCCTGGCTCTGTGCTCAGGAGTGACTACTGATACTGCTCAGGGAAATTTATGTGCTATTGAAGATTTGAATAGGTACATGTCCATCACAGTAGCATCCAAGGCTAATGTCTTACTTCCTATAAATCTCCAACCATATCATAGTTTTTGTTGTTGTTATTTGGTTTGGGTGGCCACAACCTACTGTGCTTAGGGTTTGCTTCTGGTTCTATATTCAGGAAATCACTCCTGGTGGAGCTTGGGGGGTCATATCTAGTGCCAGGAATTGAACTAGGATCAGTCACCTACAAAGCAAGCACCTTACCCACTATATGCTGTCTCAGGCTCCCTATTGTAAGCATTTTAATTTTTTATGCTCACTCTAGTCCCTTAAATAAGTTCCATTTCAGATTGTATTTTACGAAGGAGGACACCAAGGCTAAGCTTTACAGAAATTAGGCAGAATGACTCAGGAAATCTCCCAGCTGATTGTTGGAGAGGAGAGTTAGAGAGGTGTCTGGCAGGGAGGATGGCCAGCCACTCCTTGGTGAATCCTCTGCTTGGATGGGATAGAACTTGCTCTAGCAGTTGCAGTAGGACTGCAAGCAATAGGCTTGCAGTAGGCTACTTGCAGTTGGTTCCAAGTTGGTAAGAATGCTTTCCCAGCTGGTTTTTGAAAAATAGGAAACTTCCCCTTCCTCTAAATCAGACGAAACAGATATCCCTAATATCTGAAAAGACCAAAACCAACTTGCGTTGATGGATGTGCAACTTCCTCTCAGTTTCCTTTGACTTCAAGGCGCCACCTCAGCTAATGGGTGCTGAGCCTCCCTGGAACACAGAAGTAAAATACTGTTACTGCAAGATCAATCTCATTGTCTTCATAGGACTGTCTGTGAATCCTGCAGTATATTTTGCAGGAAAATCTCTGTGGACTAGACAGGTAGGGGACTCTCACCATAAGACTGTAGATCTTTGGTATCTGGCTATGGTGACATATATTTGATACCATTTAACACTCTCCCAAAAGAAAATTAGCAGACAATGAATGGAAAGATAATCCTGGCGAGAGGAAAGTTTGCGTGGAGATGTCACCCATTTTCAAGCTGTAGAAGAACAGCTTTGGTGGCCCACCAAGACCTGAATATCTTCAGGGTGCCATTCCATGTAGCCTTTAGCCTGGAATACCTGCATCATTTGCTTTCCTTAAATACTTGCAGAGCTTTCTGTGGAAAAAAAAGCAAAGGGAGTGTCCCCCTTTCTCCACAGAACTGAAGAGTGTTTGTGGAAGTCAATCTCTGCAGTCAAAATGGCGTCCTGGATGGTGTCTGCTTGCATTAGAGTTTGCCAAGTTTTCAGTGGCAAAGACTAGCAATGAAAGTCATTGAAAATTTTGCATCTGTGCAGCATTTATTATGCTTCTCTCAGGTAGCTTCATATTCAAATTGAATCTCCATAACTCAGTGAAATAGACAAGGTAGGAATAAGAACTTCATTTTCTTTGATTTGACCCTCCAATGGATCAACAGTTGTAAAAAGGAAGTGGTTCACAGTGTTATTTGTGCCTATCTCAGCACTAATACCAGTGCACTTTCAGGGCTCTCTTCATCTCTAAGCACAGGCCCCCATCCAATCCTCTCCACTCTGATTTTCTCATTGTCCTAGTTTCTGGCCCCTCAGATGCCATTGGCTTAGAGATGGGCCATCTGGTCTCAGAAAATCCAACCCAGAAGTTAACAGAAAGAGAAAAATACAGTGGGTTTTTTTCCTCTTTTGTCCAGATGGGGGTTAATTATGAGGTGATCTGGGGTAATGCATGAAGGGAGGCTAGATAAGAAATTATTCTACCAAAAAAAAAAAAAAAGAAATTATTCTAAATCTCTTGATAATGTCTCAAGCAATGAGATGGGAGAGAAAGATGTTCATCTCTAAAAAAGTCAGCTGTACTGAGATACAATTACACTCAATTAGATTCACCCATTATACATGTAGAGTTTGAGGAGTTTTGACAACTACCTACAATTGTGTAACCTTGATCTCAATCAAGCTATAGAGCATTGCCTTCACCCCAAATGATACCTTGCTCCATTTTGCAATTTAATCTCATCCCTCTCAGATTCTTGAAACTAATTTTCTTCCTGTCACTAGAATTTTGTCTTCTTTTATCGTGTCAGATATTAGAAATCATACAAATTTTGTGTCCAACTTCCTTCATGTTGTATAATGATTTTGAAACTAGTGCATAGAAGTGGAAGCTTATCCCTTTTCATTGTTGACCAGTACTCTGTAATATATATATATATATATATATATATATATATATATATATACTATATAATGTATGTCAATGAATGAATGTTCATGTTATTGCTGGGTAGATTTTCACTGAATTAAAAAATTGTTACAGTTTGGTTTAAATGGTTTTATTAACGCCAAAACATTTGGTGTTGATGTAAAAAATTAAACCACTCCACTACCACCAATGTGCCCATAATCCTGTGTCTGTCTCTATGTCATGTCTAGTTCAGTCATTAATCCTTGCCAACCCACCTAATCCAGGCTTTGGTACCTAATCAATACTATAATCCAAGGTCAAGAATTTGTTTGTTTGATATTGTCTTTTCCTTTGTTTTGTCTCACTCTATCTCACAGAGGAGTGAGATCGTCTAGTCTTCATCCTTCTCTTTGACATAGAGCAAATAGTATTTTTTTTAATAATAGTGGCTTCTATATGCACTTAGAACACACAGTCCATATGTATGCTTCACTCCCTGTGCAGTCCAGTTTAGCTTGTGTGTATCTCTCTGCATGTCGAAGATTAGCTCTGGGCCAGCTCCAACCCACGCCTACTCCTCTGGTAGAAAGCAAATGTTCTCAGCGAGAGACTCTCTTTGTAGTTCTCCAGCCCCAGAGTGAATATAGTGAATATGCAAAGCAAAACACATCCATAGATGTTTAACTTTTTCATTTTATTTTATTGTGGTAAGAGCACTTACAATGAGATTTACCCCTCATAACAAATGCTTTAATTGTATAAGAGGATTGTTAAAACTAGAGGCACGATGTTCTGCGGCAGATGTCTAGAACTGATTCATCTTGTCTAATTGAAACTTTATGCCTCTTGATTACCAATTTTTCATTCTCTCATCTCTTTCAGCCCCTGGTAAGTATTTTCTAATTCTATGAGTTGACTAGTTAGGTATTCAGATATGTGAGACCCGGGCAGTATCTCTCCTTCTGCAATTTTTCATCTATATTCTTAGTACGTGAGGTTTGGCTTTTACAGTACTAAATAGTATTCCACCAGTTGTGTGTACCACTTTCTCCATTCATTTATTTTTTCTTTTATTTAAACACACCGTGATTACAAAGTTGTTCATGATTGAGCTTTAGTCTTACTATATAAACCACCCTTCACCTTTGAATATTTTCCAATACCAATGTCTCTGATTTTCCTCCCATCCTCCCCTTGCCTGCCTCTAGGGAAGGTATTTTATCCACCCCCCTCTTTCTCTCTTCTCTCTCTCTCTTCCTTTTCTTCCTTTTTCGACACTGTAGTTTGCACTATTGTTAATGAAGAGGTATGTGCATATCACTTTATCTCTCCCATACCCATTCATGTATTAAGATATTTGATGTTGTTTATGAATCTTGTCTGTTGTAAATGATGTAGCAGTGCAGTGAATATCAGGGTATTAATATAGCCTTGAGATCATGATTTCAATTCTTTTGGGAAAATACCCAAAAATGGAATTGCTGGGTCACGGTATTATTCTATTTCTAATTTTTTGTGGAACGATTCTACTGATGTCATATTTTACATTTCTAGCAGCAGTTTTGAAGGATTCCAATTTCTATGCTTTCTTGCCAAGGCTTTGCTCTTGTTTCTGTTTTATAATAACCATCCAATCATATGTACGGTGTTATTTTTATTAAAGTTTTGATTTGCACTTCCCTGATGACAGATGACTTTGAGTATCTTTTCAATGGGAAATGGTCAGGACTTGACTTCTTAGGATCTAGAGATTCGTGTTGAGGCTGAACAATAGCAAAGAGGGTAGGGCATTTGCTTTGCATGCAGACGATCAGGTTAAATCCTTGACATCCTATATGGTTCCCTGTAAAATCACTCCACACACCGTATCTCCAAGCCTAGGTGAATGAGTCTGAATCACAAAAAATAATCCGGACCAGGCTGAGGGTGAAACGCATGTAGTCTGGCAGTCTTCTACCTTACATCTCCATCCAGCTGCCTGCCAGAACTGCCATGTTTTTGTTGAGTACAGAGATCACCCTTGGGTGGGGCAGTAAACCCACCCATGTGTACAAGTAAAACAAGCTTTGTTTTGGGTGAAACCAAGTTGTAAACATACAGATACAAAGAAACCGAAGATAAACTTTGTTTTAAGTAAAATAAGGTTGTTGTTTTGTTTGGGGGCCACATCCAGTGGTGTCAGGGACCACAACTAGCTCTCGGCTCATGCCTGGTGATGCTTGAGGCCTTTATGGGGTGCCAGGATTAAATCAGGTTCAAAGCCACAGTGGCATTTTAGGCAAGAGCCTTAACTTAACCTGTGTGAGGAGTTTGGTTTGGTTTGGTTTTTTGGGGGGTACACTCCGAAGTGTTCATGGATCACACCTAGCAGTGCTCAGGGGACCACATGGAGTGCCAGGTATTGAGCCCATGTCAGCCCCATGCAACACAATCACCATGCAAGGTAGTGATAGGAGGTAGATAGCTGTTCTATAACTCTGGCTCCAACCTTTGTGCAATCTCTCCAGCCTCCAAATTGTCTTTTTCTTATTGAGTTGTATGGAGTATTCATTTTTATAAGGTGTTTTCTTGGGTGGGGGGTGGAGACTATACCTGGTGATATTCACAAACTGCTCCTGGTTCTGGTGTCAGGGGCTCTCCTTGAAGTGCTTGGAGGAACATATGTGGTGCTTGAATCAAAGTGGGATTGGCTGCAGGGAAAGCAACTTTACAGAAAGAAGAGAGAACAAAGCATGGGGTCTGAGGGTCTCACAATCTTGTAGACTAAGAGCTTTTACTATCTTCCACAGATGCTCTGTACTCTCTGTTCCAGAGCTTTGCAAAGAAAAGACTATTTTTATAAAGTCTAATATACCATTTATGGCTTGTGATTTTTATGTTCTATTTAATATTTCTCCATTCACCCATCATCTCAATGTTTCTCTTATGTTTTATTCAGGGGATTTATAAAATACAGTTGTTATTATAGGTCTATGACCATTTAATATTAATTGTGTAAATGATACATGGTAGGAATTGAATTTTTTTTCTTTATGTGGATAATTGATCATCTTGGCATATCCATTTAAAAGGTCATCTTCCTCTACTGAGTGTCCGTGGTACCAGGAATCAATATATATTTGATTCTCTCTCTCTCTCTCTTATTTTGGTTTTTGTGCCATACTTAGCTGTGGTCAGGGTTTACTCCTGACTGCACTCAAGGGTCACTCTTGGTATGCTTGGAAAACCAAATGGTGGGGATCGAACTCGGGTTGGGCAAGTGCCTTACCTGTTGTACCGTTATTATGACACCTATATTTGATTCTCCTTTTAGAGTTTTGGCTTTGTTCAATCTGTGGATCTAGCCTTATACCCTCACCAAAATGTCTTTATTTTGTAATGTAAGTACACTTACATGTAAGTACACTGTATAAATCCTACAGCTAATTCTTTTTCTGAGTTCTATTGGTTCTATGGCTTTTCCCATCACCAAGAATTAGGAGTGCCTGCTGAGAAAACAAGAGTAGCTTATTTTTCTCATCATATGTAAGTAGAGAATTCTTTCTGAAGAAGATGAGAATGTGGAGAAAGGGCAACTATAAGACAGGGTCCACCAGCACTAGTGATCTTGGAATTGGAGCGATGGGAAGAAAGGTAACTGAGAACGAGTCTCTGATTTCTCCTTTTCCTGGAGCTCAACACTAAGAGAGGTTCCCAACTTTTTCCCTTGCAACGGCTGTAAGTTGAATTGTTGCCTTGGATTTGATAATGCAGAGCTAGTGGAAGTGTCTTCCTTTAACACACACACACACACAGACACTGGGGTCTGATTCTTTCTCCTTCCGTCTTCTGCCAGAATCTCCTTTCCCCATCCCTCTGCCAGCTTCACCCACTGCGGTACTGCACACATCATCAGTTTCTTCTACTCAACTATTTTTATGGTCCTGCAGTGGAATCCTGAGTTTCCAACTAAATATAGATGTGGGAAGTGATAGGTGCACAGTCTCTTTTCATTTGGAGAGCCTCACCCCGATGGAAGCTTTAATTAACTCCTCGTGGCTCTTGCTACCTCCTCCTCCCAGCCAGCCAGCTACCCTTCTCCTCTCTTCTTATTTGGCTACCCCTTCTTTGATTCTCAATTCTCTTAAGTAAAAAGATCTTTTTTTGGGCTGAGCCCTCAGCACTTTCTTCCATCTAGTTCTTCTGGTCTATACTGTCTTTATCCCCCTCTTTTTTAAGTGGTTCCCCCAAATCCCCTAAGCCAACTGCTCTATCCCCACCAAGCCAATCATGACCAGGAATCAACAACAGATCACAAACCTCTTCCTAGGTCCATTGACTATTCCCCAACCACCCATAACCAGTCACTTCATCAATCTTAGTCAATTTGGGGCATTCTCCTCCTTGGAGACTTGCCTGCATCTCAACCTGAAATGTATACTGTAGGCTTTTTCTCCTCTGGAGAAGCTCAAGTTCTCTTGCACCCCCTCTTTCCCATCTCTTTCCTCTTTCTCCCCTCTCTCCCCACTCCTCTCTGTTTTTGGGCAACATACAGTGATGCTCAGGGATGATTCCTAAGCTCTGGCACTCAGCAATTACTCATGGCAGTGTTAGGGCGACCATTAAGGATATCGGGGGTCAAACCTAGGATTCTACATACATGGCAAGTACCCTGCCTTCTATACTGTCACTCTGGCCTCTCTCCTATTTCTCAAAGTAAATTTTTCTAAATAATATGCTTTTACTACTCTCACTCTCTCTTATCAATTTGGACACTTGGCATTACTAAAGCCAGGGAGAACTGAAATCTGCCTTAAGACATGAACTATGAATCCAAGAAATAAGCATGGATTCCACCAACTTCTCTTATTTGGCTCATAAACTTTGACTCAAAGATTGAACACCATCTTCCTTTGGCTTCTCCAGATCCAGACTTCCTAAAACCTCATTTTCTTTTTTCTGTAATACTCTCTTTTTATTGTAGTTTAGTTAATATAGTTGCAATCATGATAGCATTTCTGGTTCTGATGTGCAAATTACGGCACCTTACTACCACCAAAGTGCCCTAGGTCCTCAATCACTGTCTTTAGGTCACGTCTAGTTTACCTCTTTCTTTCTTCTCTCAATCGCCACAGCCAGGTGATGTGAGTTTTGTCATCTAAGACTATAGTTGTGTCATCATCCAATATGGTCTATATTCCCTTATTTTGCTTCCTGTTTGCTGCATCTGAGGGAGATTATACAGTTCCATCTCCTAGTGTTGGGTGAAGCCTTCCTCAGTATGGCACCTCTAGGCCCTTTGGCAGAATTGTCTGAAAATGCAGGACAATGGCGGTGAAATAAGGTGAAATAATCACAAGCAGTCAGTTAAGGTTTCATCAGAGACAGTTCCATTTATTCTATGGTCCTGTCCGCCATGTGCATTTCCTCACATGGCTTCTATGCTCAGTTGATTCCAAGGAGCTTCTTCTAAACTGCTTCTCCTCTGACTTTCTGGCTCTCTCTCCCCTTCCTTCCTCCCCCCCCAGCCACACTCTATTATTCTTTATTCAAGATTCCACCCCCCTTATCCCAGGTGTGGGTGGGTCTGACCATCAATAGAAAGCTTTAGGGCATTGGGGGTAGGGACCCTTATACTGTCTCACTCTGCTCTAGGCTTCGCAGGAGGGCCCAGGTTTGATCCCCACCACCCTATTACCGCCCTCCAGAATTGCTAGGAATAACCCCTGAAAATAGAGCCTCCCCTAAAAGACTCTTGATTGCAGCTTGCCTGGGGTTAACCGCTTCTTAATAGCTTTGAGACTCTGAGAACAAGCCACTTCTTTCCTCTGGGCCTTTGATTTCTTCTTTGTGAAAAATGGGGAGATAATTTGTTCCATGATGAACTGTCATGGCATGAGAGAGATAGAGAGAGAGAGAGAGAGACAGAGACAGAGACAGAGAGACAGAGAGAGACAGAGACAGAGACAGAGAGACAGAGAGAGACAGAGACAGAGAGACAGAGACAGAAACAGAGAGACAGAGAGAGACAGAGACAGAGAGACAGAGACAGAAACAGAGAGACAGAGAGAGACAGAGAGAGATGAGAGAGACAGAGACAGAGAGAGACAGAGAGACAGAGAGAGATGAGAGAGACAGAGACAGAGAGACAGAGACAGAGACAGAGAGACAGAGAGAAACAGAAACAGGCAGCAGATGAGACTCTTGTCTTGCACATAGTCAAACTAGGTTTGAACTCTGGCTCCACATCTGGTCAGCAAATACTGCTAGCATGGGTGATCTCTGAGCACAGAGCCAGGAGTAAACACTAAGTAAAATTGGATGTGACCACAAACAGAACAAAATAAAAAAATTAAAAATAAAAAAACTGGGCCCGGAGAGATAGCACAGCGGTGTTTGCCTTGCAAGCAGCCGATCCAGGACCAAAGGTGGTTGGTTCGAATCCCGATGTCCCGTATGGTCCCCCGTGCCTGCCAGGAGCTATTTCTGAGCAGACAGCCAGGAGTGACCCCTGAGCACTGCTGGGTGTGGCCCAAAAAAAACAAACAAAAAATAAAAATAAAAATAAATAAATAAAAAAAAAATTGTCATAAAAAGTGAATACAGGGGCCCGGAGAGATAGCACAGCGGCGTTTGCCTTGCAAGCAGCCGATCCAGGACCAAAGGTGGTTGGTTCGAATCCCGGTGTCCCATAGGGTCCCCCGTGCCTGCCAGGAGCTATTTCTGAGCAGACAGCCAGGAGTGACCCCTGAGCACCGCCGGGTGTGGCCCAAAAACCAAAAAAAAAAAAGTGAATACAGGGCTGGAGTGACAGCACAGCGTAGGGTGCTTGCTTTGCATGCAGCTGACCCAGGACGGATCCAAGTTTGATTCCCTGCATCCCATATGATTCCCCAAGCCTGCTAGGAGCAACTTCTTAGCACAGAGCCAGGAGTAACCCCTGAGTGCCACCGGGTGGGACCCAAAACAAAGCAAAACAAAAAAAGTGAATACAGAAGCTCGAATGATTGTACAGCAGGTAGAACGTTTGCCTTGCATGTGGTTTGATCCGTGACACTCCATATGATTCCCTGATCTCCACCAGGAAGATCCCTGAACTCAGAATCAGAAGAAAGCCCTGACCACCACTCTGTGTGGCCCAGAAACAAACAAAAAAACAAGTAAACGGGCATTAATAGGAGAATATTCCATCAGTGGATCCATACTCTCATGCCTCGCTTCATGGCCCAAGCAACGGGAGGTTTGGCTCGATGTGATTTTCTGAGCATATCCCTCTCTACCGAGAAGCAGCGCATGTTTTGCATGGGCACGCAGCACATAATTACAAGATGCAGATGAAATGATTGCAATTTGCGCCACCATTCCCTGATTGATGGTGATTGGGGTTATTTCCCGTTGTTTAGCTCCCTCCCATTAAAAGCAATGCTACCACAACAATCTGTACAAGAGCCTTTCTGAACAAGGACTTGCGTTTCAAGGGTATAAAATTCCAGACGTGAAATCGCAGAGGTCAGAAGACAGGAGTTCCTTATAACTTGAAAACCCTTATGAAAAATTCGCTCTTGGGGTCGAGCAATAGCACAGTGATAGGGCATGTGCCTTGCACACAGCTGACCCAGGATGGACCTGGGTTCAATCCCTGGCGTCCCATATGGTCCCCCAAGCCAGGAGCGATTTCTGAGTGCAGAGCTAGGAGTAATTCCTGAGCACCGCCTGGTGTGGACACCCCCACCCCCATTTTCTTTGCTCTTCGGGGTCGATGAGATAGTACAGGAATTAAGGCACTTGCCTTGCACTATAAAGCTATCTCAAATGCTATTATTTTTTCAAAATGGACTTCTAAAGTAGATTGAATCTGCTTTTTTTTTCATGGGGTGGGGCATTGGTTAGGGTGTCACACCTGATAAAAATTAGGGGCTCCTCCTGGTTATGTGTTCACGAGTCACACCTGGCAATGCTCAGGGCATCACATAGTACTACAAAGCATATACTGAAGTCAATAAAGATTGAATTTGTACAAGCATCTGGGGTTAAAGGAAATTAAAAAATCCCTATAAGGGGCCAGAGCGCTAGCACAATGGTAAGACATTTGCCTTGTACATGGCCAACACAGGACGAACCCTGGTTCGAATCCTAGTATCCCATATGGTCCCTTGAACCTGTCAGTAGAAGCTTCTGAGCATAGAGCCAGGAGGCCAGGAGTAACCCTGAGTGCCAACGGGTGTGACCCAAACAAACAAAAAATCCCTATAGGTTAGAGCCAAAGAGATAGCACAGCAGTAGGGCATTTGCCTTGCAAGCAGCCGACCCAGGACTGATGGTGGTTCGAATCCCAGCATCCCATATGGTCTCCGAGCCTGCCAAGACCAATTTCTGAGCTCAGAGCCAAGAGTTACCCCTGAGCGATGCCTTCAGTGTGACCCAAAAACAAACAAAATCCCTATAGGTTGAACTTTGGGTGGGGTGTAGAGTGGCCCTTTCCAGGCCTAACATTCTCTGCCTATATAGGGCTCAGGGGAGTAACTACTTGCTAAGAGCTTAAAGATCACAGAGTACAGCGTACCCTTCTGAAAAAGTCATTTCAATAGAAAAACCCAAGTTGGCTCAGAGAAGATATTAGAATCGCTGCATTTTCATGTTGGTTCTGAATGTCTTTGGAAATGTCTGGGAGCTTTGGAAAAGTCCTGGTGCCCTGGCCCAAGAACCCTGACTGGGTGAATTAATCCAGGGTGATTGGAATGAAGAATCAATAATTTATAGCTATGTGTTTGGGGAACACATCTGGGGCTGCCTGGAACCCTGTGCTGGTGGTTGCTCCAATGGCTCTGGGGGATCATCTGGTTCTGGGAATCAAACCAGGGTCAGCCACATGCCAGTCAAGTTCCTTAATCCCTCTCCTGTCTCTCCAACCCTGGCATCAGTATTTAAAACATCTCTCCCAGTGATTCTGAAGAGCAGCTCGCTGAGAGCCACTTCTCCAGTTCAGTCCTTTTTGCAAGAGTAAATAAATGTGAGGCCCTGAAAAGGTGAACCGGGTGCCACTCAGCTGGCGAGCAGTGGAGCCGGCTCTAAAATACAGCCTGCTGGGCTGGCTTTTTCATCTGCATCAAACAAATCCCACATCAAACATCTACCTTGGACTTGAAGCAACACTAACAGCTACTGAGTGCATGTTTGTATCTTTGCGAGTAATCAGCTTAGAAATGTTTACTGCATACAAATCTGTGCCTGATACAAGCATCTACAACCTAGTTCTGCTGAGTGAGAAACAGACTTATAAAGAACGATGACAGCGCCAATCCTGGAGCAGAATGAATAGAATCCCTAGTGGGGAAGTTTATAGTCGGAGGCTGCAAACAGGTGATGGTAGAGTGATTGATAAAACCTTGAGAACAGAATCCATGCTCAGCACTTCCTTCCCATGGCAGTTTTTGGTGACACCCCGGGGCATGGTCTGAGGTAGAAACTCCTGGGTATGTCTGACCCCTAGCTAACCTTCTCCCTCCTCTCCACCCTCAGGAATGAGACGGTGCTGCACCAGTTCTGCTGCCCAGCTGCTGACTGCTCCGACCTGGCCTCCCAAAGGTGCGATTTCCTGGTTGTTTTTCTGTCCCCACCTCCCCCTACACCAAAGCATACATCTGGCACCATTTGACTGCTTCCTCTTGAGTCTTGTGTGTGAATGTGTGTGTTGTTTTGTTTTTGTTTTTTCAAGCCTTGTTCCTCTGACTTCCATTTTTCTTTCCTTCCCGTGGTCCCCAGATGAGCTATTCCCAAGTTTAAGGCCATTGCCCTTTGTTACTATTTAAAGAAATCTGGGGAGCACACCTGGTGGTATTCAGGGCTTACTCCTGGCTCTACGGTCAAGGATTACTCATGGTGATGCTTGGGGACCGTATGTGGTGCTGGGGGTCGAACCAGGTTCAATTGTATACAAAGCAAGCTCCTTTCCCTCTATCCTTCCAGTCCATCCAAAACCCAATTTCTATAATGATGTGTCTTGCCTAGTAAGTAGTTTGACACTCACTAGGCATCCACTCCTTCCTCAAATACCACAGATTTATGCTTTCTGCTCTAACCTTTCTCTTCCCACAACAGAACCAAGATGGCTTTCATTTTAAGCATTTTCTGACCTTCCTTGAGTAGCTGGTGGCCTGGGAAGGAAGGTCAGTCCTGGGCTTTTATTCATTCTGTTTTGTCCCCCCCCCCTCCTTTATCTGTAGTCTTTCTCTTCCCCCTACCATATGCCTCAGAATCTCTGGCCCTTGTTCCCCCATTTCTCTTCTCCCTGTCCACCATCCCCCCCTTGCTCTGTCCTATTCTGTGTGCTGGCAACACAGGCCCCTTTATCCACTTTGGTCTCTCTTCCCCCAACTTTTCTCAGTTCTAACATTTCTGTTGCCTTCTGGCAGCTGGTCTATGCAGAAAGTCATATTATGTGGAATCTCATTGAACCTCCCTCAACTCCAGTGGTCCTCAAACTATGGCCCGAGGGCCACATATTGTATTTGTATCTGTTTTGTTTCTTCATTGCAAAATAAGATCTATGCAGTGTGCATAAGACTTCGTTCATAAGTTTTGTTTTTACTATAGTCAGACCCTCCAATGGTCTGAGAGACAGTGAGCTGGCCCCCTGTTAAAAAGTTTGAGGACCCTTGCAACTCAGTCAGGCAGAGCCAGATGGGTTTGATATCCTAATCTCAGGGGAGAGGAGAACAGGGGTGAGAGTTCAAGGGACTTGCCCACAATCCCATAGCCAGAATGTTCCAAGACCCAGAATGGCATTTGAGGCCAGGACTCCTCATGCTAATTCTTTTCCAGCTTAATTAATTAATTGATTGATTAATTCCATTGAATTCCATAAATTCAGTGAGTCCTGGGGAAATCCCAGATAAAATAATAGTAGAAGTGGACCCCCCCCCCCCCCAGCACCCTCAGCACAGTGAATACCCAGGCCAACCAAGCACGCTGCCTCCAAGAAACCTGGCTCTGAGGAAACACTGGAGTTTTACCTTAGCTACTGTTGGGAGTGGGGGGTTCTGGCATGGGTGCATCTCTCTCCTGAGGGCTGGCAGACTGAGGATCTAGGGGTTTTTATTTTTTTTGCATGTTCGGGGTGGTGTGGGAGAAAATTTGTGGTCTTCAAGTTCTCTCAGGGGAGACATGGACAGAGGGTCTGGGGAGGTGAGGAACTTTCTGAGTGCCGACTCTGGAGCAGCCCTCAGTTCTGTCTCCTGCATCCCCCACACCGTTTTGGGGTAAGGACTCAGTGGGGAGGGAAACTTGTCCCCACATTGGTCCAGAACTTCTGAGGCTCTCTGTCTTGATTCCCTGTTTTTCAAGGTTGTCTTGTCTGCTTGTCTGGCTTGTCATTGGCATATTTATGTCTCTGTCTGTCTGTCCACCCGACAGCAGTGTGTCAGCTTCTCTGAGAAGAGGGCCCCAGGCTGTTTCATGATTGTCTACCAGTGTGTGTCTGTCAGTCTGTCTGTGGTTGGTCCCCCTGGGAGGGGGGGATCAGACTAAGACAAGTTTTCTTCCTTCAGCCTCCCAACATTCCTGCTCCCAAACCACTGCTGGTCCCTTCCCAGTGCCTGTTCCCCATCCTGTTACCCAGAGTCCTACCTCTGGGAAAGCCCAAATCTCTCCAACTGTTACAAGAACGCAGCAAATGTAGGCCAGGCTGGGACTTTATGAGGTATGAGGGGCTCCAAACCCTCTGGATCCTCCTAAGGAGACCCAGGGCTGGGCTAGGTCCTGGAACTGGCTAGGCCTCACTGGTCAGTCTGGATTCCTAGTAGCTCTACAGGCTGCTGCCAAGCCTGGATTCTCTGAGAGGGATATGGTCTCTGTAGAAAAGTCCAGTAAAGGTTTGACCAAGAAAATCAGGGGCCTTGGAGCCTTTGGTATGTGGATTCATCTGGCCTTTTCCTCAGTGATCAAGGTTGAGGTTCTATCCCTTCCCTGACCCCCACTTGAAGAAGTAGGGTTCAACCCAAACCCTTGTATCTCTGGGCCCACCTGGAGTGATCTCAACTAGAGGTGTCCAAGCTAACTTAGCCCACCATCCACTTTTCATAAAAAGAAAATAATCATTCAGTGCCCACCCTACACCCAGGAAATCTACCTTCTTTCAATAAGGAAAAAATGGCAACCCCATGGGAGCTGGATCATCCTGGGGCCCCTCAAAGGAGACATTGTTTTATAGGGGGGAAACCAAGCTACAAACCCTCCACCTAGGAAGATTCACAAGTCCGGGAGAGATCCTTGCCCTTTCCCAAAGAAGCAGGGCAGTCTCAGCCCCTGGAAACTAAGGCGAGGCATCTCTACTCATCTGTAAGGGAGACTGGAGGGGAGGGGGCTGAGGTCAGGAGCAGAGCCCCAAATAAAGGGAAGACCCAAAGTGGGTTGAGTCTGAGAGCTGGACTCTTACAGGAGAGAGCCCACTGCTCCCAAGAATGGGGTGTCATGGCCATTGATGAGTTGGCTGCTCTCTTGGAGGCTGGAAGAACCAGTACTCATCCCCCTAGACTTGACTATTGCTATGCTGTGGTTTCCCACTCAGACAAACTGAGTTGGAGAAGAAGTGGTGGTGGTGGTGGTGATGGTGTGTTGTGTGTGTGTGTGTGTGTGTATGTGTGTACAGTGTGTGTGTGTGTGTGTACGGTGTGTGTACGTGTGGGTGGGTGTTAATCGGACCCTCAGGGGACGCTTCGGTGGGAGTGGGAGCAGATGGTCAAAGCCCACCAGGCTTCCCCTCTTTCCCCACTTCCTCCTGCGCACTTAGCTAATGGCAAGACTTTATTCTGGGGAACTGAATAGGCTGGTAATTGCAGCCCTAGTTTCAATCCCAGGGGCTCGCCTCCTTCTCAGACTCTCCAAGACATTTGGAACAATGACCCTGGCGCTGGCCAGCCTCCTCCTAGCACTGAATCAAATGGCAGCCCATTTGTCTCCGGGGGTGGTCCTGGAACCAAGGCTAACCCTTATTAGAATAATGGGGTAGAGGTCAGGAAGGGGAAGCACCAGGGAGGTAGCACAGGGCAAACAAGTCCTAATGCTGTGGAGGAAAAAGGGGCGTGTGGCTGGGCACTCTGGGTCCCCCAGACTGAAATGACAACCTTGGTATTTGTTCCTTCCTCTTTACCACCCGCCCTCCCTCTAGGAGGCAAGGCACTAATATTTACTGAACACAATATTTATTGAACATGCCAGGGATGTTGTCGATATTTTATCTCCAGATAAGTACAGGGATGGAATCCAAGAGATGGTACAATGAGTTGAGTGTTTGCCTTGCATGCGACCCACTGGATTCTATCCTTGGCATCCTATATGGTCCCTCCCCGCAAATCTACCAGGAGTAAGCCCTATTCACCACAGGGGGTAACCACCCAAAAGTACTGAGATGGGGAGAAGCCAGTTTTCTTGAGACCAGACCACTGCTCCTTCGTGTCTCTGGAGAACCATTCCACACCTAGAAGCAAATTCTTCTACCCAACCACCAAGAGGTTTGTTAGTTCTTTTTTTTTTTTTTTCTTTTTTGAAAGAGCACCAATTTTTCAGTCATTTTCTTCCATCTTAAATAGCATCTATTTTCCCTGATTGTACGTTATAGTCGCTGGAGATGTGGAACATACAAAACTCTCAAGAAGAAAATAAAAATTAAATCCAGTTATATAGCATTAACCACCGTTTCTGTATGATTAGCGCTTCAGCTCCCAGTTTTCTCTAGGTGCTGGGGTTCCGATTGCTCCACCCATATTCAAGAGGTCTTGTAGCCCCTTTACCTGGCATTCCATTACCCCCAAATCTAGAGAAATCTAGCTCAAACACCCCTCCTGGTGCTCCTCCCCTCTGTGTCTGAGGTCTTAGAGCAGACGGGAAAATGCGGCAGATGGGGGGGGGGGTCTCTGCTGGAGGAGAGAAGGGGCCCCTTTCCAAGCAACAACCGCTGCCAGCCTTTGCTCTGCCAGTGCCTCGCCCCCCTCTGGTCTCTCCCCTGCTTGATCAATGGTCCAGCCAGTGTTTACTCAGTGATTACCGAGCAATTCAATTCTCAATCGATACTGTTTAGTCTTCCAACAGCTGGGCTGGGGCTCTAAGGCGTCACATTGGCACTCTGGAAGCTCACGTGTAGGTTCTGCCCATGAGGGAGTGTTTGGGGGGGAGCACGGTGCTGCAGAGCTGGGAATTCCTCGCTGGAGGGAAGTGTAGTCCTTCTGCTCCTTGGTACTGTCCAGGTCTGGAGAATCTGGGATCTCTTTGTGCCTATTCTGAAGGACTTGAAACCTAGTGGCTGGCTTCCCACGTTTTTGTGGAGTGAAGATCAGGTGACCTAACTCGAAGCTGAGAAGCTTCTGAAACCTCCATTTCCACCCCTTTATCACTCCTCAGGCCTCCACCCTTCCACCCTGTTGCAGGGTGGGTGGTGCATTTGGGTGGGAGGGAGCTGTCAGGATTTCTGAGGATTGAAGATTGAAGGACTTTAGCCTCCAACCTGCTGGAGGTGTGGAGGGGGCGCGCTTCTGGAGCAAGTTGGCTCCCCACTCTCCTGAGATATTCTCTGGACCCACAGTGGAATGCCCTGGGAGAGAGAACACCAGGATAAGGGATCACCTGGAAGGTGGAAGAGAATTGGATTCTGGAGCTAGAGAAATCAGTCCCCTGAGAGCTGTGTGGTCTGTCACTTCTCCTCTCTGTGCCTTTTGCTTGCATCTCTCCCCTCTGACACTCAGGAAGCCTAAGAGGCAAAATAAGTGCCAAAGTACTGAAACTTGGGGGTGGGGGGTGGGTAAGGCTTCCTCCCCCTTGATTCGATAGCTTACTAGGAAACTGTCTTGGTAGGATTTTTGACGTTCTTTTCAGGGAGGAACTCCCGACATATACCAAACAGACTCACACTCTACATCACACACACCCACACATCATACACACCTCATCTCACACACGCCACATCACATGCATCCACATACCGCAGGCCCTACATACACATTAAGCACATCTAGACACTACAGAGACTCAGCCTCACATCACACACACATCCAGAGACCACACAGACTCACAGGCCCACATCTCACACACACACACACACACACACACACACACACACACACACACACACATCCACACATCAACTCCAGAAACTAGTACAAAAGCTTTGTCTTGTGATGTTTTTCGATTCTCCCAAAGCTATGGGAAGCTGTTTGAGGACAGGTTGCTTGTGCAGGCCAGTTTCTCTGTGTTCCTTTAGTTTGTTTTTGTTTTTCATTCCCAGAAATAGTACCCTGGGGCCTTCTGTTAGTTTGGACTTGATATGAACTGCTTCATGTTCAGGATCATTGCACTACAAGGGGTCAGGTCAGCTCCTCCTTGACATGGCAGCAATGAGCATGGGGAGGCAGTCTTTCTGATGTCAAGTCAAGCCATACAAAGTGGAGAGAGAGAGAGAGAGAAAGAGAGAGAGAGAGAAAGAGAGAGAGAGAGAGAGAGAGAGAGAGAGAGAGAGAGAGAGAGAGAGAGAGAGAGAGAGAGAGAGAGAGAGAGAAAGCATGCTGCATGCTGAGGACCACTTTGCAAAGGATACCTATCAAGTTATGCCAACAGACCTGAAGGAGACTTTCTTAATATCAAGACAGGAGAGAAAGTTATTTACCTGGCACCTTGTTGTCCACCAGCACACAGGCTCCTATGGCTTAAGAACAGAGACGTTTATTCCAGAAAATTTTGTACCTGATGGTTGCCAGTTCTCCTAAGGAGACAGTAGAACTCCACTGGTATAGGAAGGTTTTAAACCTGGCAATAACCACTAACATACTTGCCTGTGGAGGGCTCCCCAGCTGGGCTTTTGAGGGCCCCTTTTTTCCAAAGCCAATATGTCCTGCACTCTTCCATTCTTCCTCCCAAATCCCTTTTGGAAAACCTGTAAGACTCGCAGAAAGAAAATAACATGGCGGTTCTCAGTTGGCCAATGGTTTCTGCTGCTATGAGACAGATTCAAGCTGGATAGCAGGAATGATTTTCTGCAAGAAAGTTAATCTTTGGGGTTGGAGAAGGAATACAGGAGTTCTGGTATATGTCATGCATGCAGAATCACCTTTGGCTCAGGGAGATTTATAGGGTGGTAGGACTGGACCTGGGTCAGCTGTGTGCAAGGCAAGCATCATATCTGCTGTACTGTCACTCTAGCTCCTTCCTCTGGTTTCCAGTGGAATTGCCCTGCAAAGGGAAGAGACAAAAGACACACACTCAGAGGTACAAGAAAAAAGAAACCTGATTTACTTAGTACTGGTGTCTGCTGAAAGAAGCCATCTCCAAAAGCTGAGCCCTTGGCTTGATTATATTTAAACATGCAGGAAATGGTCATCTGGGGGGTGAGGGGTGGAGTGGGTTGGTTTACACAGGTCAGGATGACATTGTAGTCAAACAGGTAGGTGCTAAGTATGGTAAGGTAATACTGTGTTGAACAAAAGTGAGAAAAAGAAGCAGATTTCCCTTCACAGTTTGTTTGAGTCAATGCCCAAACATTGCAGGGTACAGCCTTAGAGACCCCCTGAGCACCATCCAGGTGGCCTGGCCAATTCCTGGCATGTAAGCAGCACTGTATCCTCAGACCTTCGCCTTGAACTAATGGCCCAGTTGGTTGAGAATTGCTAGGAAGAGCCAGTAGGCTTCCTAAGCAGTGCTGGATGGCTCAACCCACACCTACTAACATTTTTTGAAAAAGGAGTTGAAGATTCTGAGCACTGCCATTGTGTAGGAGTAAAGACTCCTGCTTTACATACACACACACACACACACACACACACACACACACACACACACACACACTCACTCTGCCACTACTACTACTACTACTACTATAGACTATAGAGACCCTTGGTGTCCTTTCCCCTGGCAGGTGATGAATCTGAATCTGGAAATGACTCAGAGCCAAAGAAGTGTCTGTTTGGCTGAGGTGAGGGAGGGCTGGTCTGGGTGGCAATAGGACAACCACATTGAATGTTTTGGGCCAGGGAAATATGATAACCCTCCCCCTTCACCACTACCCTGCAACTGTTCTGTGCTGTGTGTGCCAATTCTGTGTCATTCACCCTCAAAGGACTGGGGGTGGGGTGGGGTGGGGTGCGGACAACATCTTAAGGAGGACCTGAGGAGGCCTTTGCAACCCAGGAGCAATTGTGCAGGAACCAGAACCTGGTTCAGAGTAAGGTCCAGATTAAGAATGGCAACTGTCGGGGCTGGAGAGATAGCACAGCGGCGTTGGCCTTGCTAGCAGCCGATCCAGGACCTAAGCTGGTTGGTTCGAATCCCTGTGTCCCATATGGTACCCCCATGCCTGCCAGGAGCTATTTCTGAGCAGATAGCTAGGAGTAGCTCCTGAATGCTGCCAGGTGTGGCCCAAAAACCAAAAAAAAAAAAAAAAAAAAAGAAGAATGACAACTGTCAATGACCAAGTATTGATGAGTGCAGCGGAGGTTATTTTACTACCATTTACAGCAAAATTCTGTCATATAAGGATATTGGCCCTAGGAAGTTAAGGGACTTTTCCAATGACACCAGCTAGTGAGTTCTTGGACCTGAACTATAGTGGATCTGTCTGGTTGTCCATCTCAGACCCATGCTATTCCGTGGCTCATGCCCACCTTCATGGCTCAAGACCCAGCCACCTGGCTCTTATTACCTTCTGGATATGCTTCTCTTTGCACTGTTCTAATTTAGAGCTTCAACACTTATACCAGCCAGGGGCTAATGTGACAGAACAGTGTGTAGGGCAATTGCTTTGCACATGGCTAACCTAAATTCTATCTCTGGCCCATCCGGTCTTCCTAATACCACCAAGAGTAAACCTGGAGCACAGAATCAGAAGTAAGCTGTGAGCGTTATCAGATTTTGCCAAAATCCACAAGATCCACACATTTTCATTCAAAGAATTCTAGCCCAAGCCAAGAGGGAGACAAAAACAAAAACAGATAGTTCAAGCTCTTTCTTTATTGTGAAATCTGATGCTTTCTTCAGAATTCTTTTATAATATCTGAAAAACCACGTGTTAATTTTGCTGCTTTTTTTCCTTCCTTCCCTCCCTCTCTCCCTCCCTCCTTTTTCTCCCTTCTTTTCTCTCTTCTTTCTCTCTTTCCCTCCTTCCTTTTCTTCCTTCCTTCCTCCCTTCCTTCTTTCCTTCCTTCCTTCCTTTCTTCCTTCCTTTCTTCCTTCCTCCCTCCCTTCCTCCCTCCCTTCTTTCCTTCCTTCCTCTTTTCCTTCCTTCCTCCCTCCCTCCCTTTCTTCCTTCTTTCCTTCCTTCCTTCCTTCCTTCCTTTCTTCCTTCCTTCCTCCCTCCCTCCCTTCCTCCCTCCCTCCCTCCCTTCCTTCCTTCCTTCCTTCTTTCCTTCCTTCCTTCCTTCTTTCCTTCCTTCCTTCCTTCCTTCCTCCCTCCCTTCCTTCCTTCCTTTTTTTCTTCCTTCTTCCTTCCTTCCTTCCTCCCTCCCTTCCTTCCTTCCTTCCTTTTTTTCTTCCTTCTTCCTTCCTTCCTTCCTCCCTCCCTTCCTTCCTTCCTTCCTTTTTTTCTTCCTTCTTCCTTCCTTCCTTCCTTCCTTCCTTCCTTCCTTCCTTCCTTCCTTCCTTTCTTCCTTCCTTCCTTCCTTTCTTTCCTCCTTTCTTGTGTAAAATAGCATACTGGAAATACCAAAATAAATTAAAAAGTAGTTGCTTCTGGTGCCGGCGAGGTGGCGCTAGAGGTAAGGTGTCTGCCTTGCAAGCGCTAGCCAAGGAAGGACTGCCGTTCGATCCCCAGGCGTCCCATATGGTCCCCCAAGCCAGGGGCAATTTCTGAGCACTTAGCCCGGAGTAAGCCCTGAGCATCAAATGGGTGTGGCCGAAAAAAAATAGTTGCTGCTTACTTAGGGTTTATGTTTGTTTATGAGCACTTCTCCTCTTACATCTGACTTCTTTCATATATGTATTCCTAGGACCTAGCCCAGTGACACCAACTAGTGCTTGGGTTTGAACATATTGGGTCTGTCTTGTTGGAGACAATCAAGCATAGGGAGGATAAGTGACTTGGTGGGAGACATAGAGAAGGTCAGAACTGAGTCCCCCTTCACCTAGGCAGCTCAGCACAGTCTGCACTGTAACACCCACAAGCTGTCTCAGATCATGTGTTAGCCAATAGTGCCTGTGCTTACAGACACTCCTTTCAGAGACCCAAGAGTACTCAAGCCCTCTCTGCTCTGTGATACTTTAGACTCATGGTTTTACCTGACTGTCACCTGGCCTTCCCATGAGCCACTCCCAACAGCCACCCTTGTCCAGGTAAAGATTATCAGCCACACGCCTTCCCAGACCACAAGGGGCCCAAAGGGGGTGTCCTAAAGAAGATGTCCAGAGGTAGAGAGATAGTAATGTAGGTAGAGCATTTGTCTTGCCTATGGTTGACCCAGGTTCAATCTCCAGCACTATACATAGTTCCCTGAACACCACAAGGGATGATCCCAGACCACAGAGCTAGGAATAAGCCTGAACACTGTTGGGTGCTAACCAACATAGTAAACAAGATTAAGTACAGTATCTTTCTTTGCAGGGGGTGGGAATACCTGTGCTGCTCTGGGATCAGGCAAAGTTAGTAGATAGAGAAATGTAGATTGAACCAGGGTCAGCCCCAGGCAAGGTAAACTCCATATCTCTCCTATCTCTCCAACCCCCATTATTTTTCTGAATCCCAATCTGTTTTCCAGGCTAATAACTGGCCAAAATGGTCAGACACGCATCCCCCTTCTTTCCAGTCCTGCCAGCTCAGTGGTGTGAGAACATACATAACCCCTTCCTCTCTTCTGTGGGTGGCCAAAGACATTAAGGCTTTCCCACTTGCAGGCTCTGCAAACTTGAGCCCAAAGCCTAGCAGCCCAGAGGCTTACGTAAAGACAATGAGGAAACGAGCCCCTTGGGCAGAGCTAGGTAATGCTAAACACAAAACCAGGACAGAGATTTTCCTAGGGAAAGAGGAGTGCTAACAGCCAAGGCCTCTTCTGTGATGTTTCTTGAACTGGAAATAAGAGAATATTTTTCTCTTTTTAAACCTCACATATATATTATTCATATTTGCATGCATAAAGCGGGTCACAATAAAAGGAAAAAACAAACCTGAAATTAAAACTGGAGTTACTAGGCTATAAATATTAAGTACTTTGTCTACCAGGCGGGAGCCTTGCAACTGTGTGCTTATTTTTATTTTATTTAATTATTTATTTTGGATTGTTTGGCCACTCTCAGCAGCGTTTGGGGAACCTTGCAGTTTAGAGCTCATATTGAGATCAACTTTAGGGCCTTAACCTTGGGCCTATTCCACCAGCTGTGTATTCAGTGTTAAAGATGGCCTTTCTGGGGGCCAGAAACATAGTACAGTGGGTAGGGTTCTTTTTTGTTTTGTTTTGTTTTGCTTTGTTTTTGGGCCACACTTGATAACGCTCAGGGGTTACTCCTGGCTAAGCGCTCAGAAGTCATTCCTGCTTGGGGGACCATATGGGATGCCGGGGGATCGAACCACGGTCCGTCCAAGGCTAGCGCAGGCAAGGCAGACACCTTACCTCTAGCGCCACCACCCGGCCCAAGGGTTCTTGCCTTATATGTGGTCCTTACATATTTGGATTCGATCCTCAGCATCATATATGTTTTCTAGATACCACAGTAAGTATTCCCTGAGCTCAGAATCAGGGGTAAGTCCAGAGCACTATCAGGTCTTGCCCCCAAACCAAAACGATGACCTTTCTGGAACCTCATCTGAAGGCTGGGCTGGGTGGGAAAGAATGGTGAGAGCCAGTCATGTCTTCTCCTAAGAGATTAACACATCCATAAAAGTTGAGGAAATTGGAAATTGAGGAGCCTTCAGGTGTTCAGTTTATTCTGTGGACCATTCTGTGGGAATGCTTTGCCTCATGGCAAAGAAGGGGAAGGCTCAGACAGAATATTCCCAGAGCTTGATTTTGATACCAGATGCTTGGCAATTTGTGAGAAAGACAAACATTCAAAACTATGAGGATTCCAGAGATAGTTATCTTGGGAGACTGTAAGGGGGCTCTCCGAGGTATCCTGAGGAAATTTCTAGATGAGACCTCTGTGGGGCATGCCAGGTGTTGATGTTGTCAACTGAGGTGAAGAAGTAGTGGATGTTTTCACTCTCCTTCTGGGGACAGTCTACCTGAGCCTACTCATTATGGCCACTTGAATAATGTTGAGGCCACAGGCTGCTGTTCCCTTTCATATCCCCCTGAGCTGGAGAGGAAGTGGGGGGACTTTCCCTTTCTGGGCCTCTAGAGATGAGGGAGCAGGACCTGTCAGAAGCAATGAAATCAGAGGCATACTCCAGGGGTTTCTATTCTGAGACCCAACTTGAATAATAAAGGTCAAGGAGCCATTGGGGATGGGAGTGAGGCAGGCAAGAAGGAAACAACATAAGAAAGATTTCGTCTGTGCCTCTGGTGGTGAGAACAAAGGGGCTGGAGGCCTGCAACCAAGAGGTAAGGGAACCTGATGGTGCAGCTTGAGCTTCTGGGCCCAGAGCAAGGAGACAGAGGATGCTGGGCCTCTTTCTCTAAGACAATGATCCTCAAACTACGGCCCGCAGGCCACATGTTGTATTTATTCCCATTTTGTTTCTTCACTTCTAAATTAGATATATGCAGTGTGCATAGAAATTTGTTCATAATTTTTATTTTTACTATAATCTGGCCCTCCAACAGTCTGAAGGACAGTGAACTGGCCCCCTGTTGAAAAAGTTTGAGGACCCCTGCTCTAAGATGACAAAGTCCCTTGCTCCATTTCATAAAGAAACAGGTTCAGAGAAGAGTAGGTGACAGGCATCTATGCATACCAGGGGCCAAAGAAAAGCTGCCTTTTGGCCCACACCACCCCACCCTGCTGGTGGCATTTCCCAGCCTATTATTTGAAACAGCAGAGAGGGACTTGTTTCACATACACTTCACCCCAATCCCTTCACTATTTCCCTCCAAGACCCCCAAGGACACAGGGCTTCCTTGTTAAAAGCTTTTATTAACGTGAACTCACTGTCTCAGATCACTATTGATCCCAGTGAGAGAGAGAGAAAAGTGTTTTAGCCAAGGGTGAAACATCTTGAAATGAGAGGCATATTGTTCGCTTTTATCTGGAAAATGCCTAGGTTTCTTTAGCCCAGAAGAGCTTTGAGAAAAAGTGGCAGAGCCTGGGAGAACTAGCCAAACTGGCCAGGTTCTCTGGGGAACATGGAGTTATTCTACCTTCAGAATATCCCAGCAACCTCTCTGGTTTTTATTCTTCTCACCATTGTCCATGTGGGAACACAGCCTTGCTCTCACCTCCTCCCACAAACCACTCACCAACATCAACAGTAGCAAGTCTCAGGGCTCCTCATTCCTTCCTCCATGTTTGTGTCAAGGGCCACCACTAAACCGGACTTGGGGAGTTGGCGTAGGTGAACCTCTCCCTTGAATGTTTCCTCTCTAACCAGATCTTCTGTCCTGTCCTGGTCCCCACATTGTTTTTCTTCAGTGGCTTCCTTCTAGATCCTGGCTGAAGGCAACATGACCCCATGGGCTATGCCTGGGACTAGAACGCTCCCTACACCAAGTCTGCTCCTATGAGAGGCTATGCGAGCTTGGGTACCAGGGTTCTGTGAGATATTCATTCATTACTCTCACAGAGAGGCTCTTTCCTCAGTACTCTTCCCTGAGACCTGTTCATATTCATTGCTCTCTCTTTTTTTTTTTTTTTTTTTTGGTTTTTGGGCCACACCCGGCGATGCTCAGGGGTTATTCCTGGCTGTCTGCTCAGAAATAGCTCCTGGCAGGCATGGGGGACCATATGGGACACCGGGATTCGAACCAACCACCTTTGGTCCTGGATCGGCTGCTTGCAAGGCAAACGCCGCTGTGCTATCTCTCCGGGCCATTCATTGCTCTCTTAGAAAGTAGATATTACCAGTTTGCAAGTGCAAAACCCAAAGTGGTCAAGATCAACCATCTAGGTAAACTGATGAAGAAACTTGGAACACTCAAGTTCTCTTACCTTAAATGAGAATTCCATCCATGTGAAGTAAAAACAATGACCAGTCTCTGAAAACACCATCTGGATTCCCTTTGTGGTCAGAGTTGCCTACAACCTTTGGCACTGTCCTCAACATATGGGAGATAGACCACAAACCACCTCTCCTAATAGTGTTTTCAGCTTGGCTATATTGTCTCTAAAGCCTCTGAATATAAAATGTAAAATGTAAAAGTTGGCATGTGAGAAATCATGTGCATTTTTCTGGGAAGACAGCCCAAAGTCTTTATCGAAGGCATTTGGAACCAAGAAAGGTTGAACAGGTCTGGACAGGGGAGATTGGAGTAATTCTGGCTATCAAGAAAAAGGCAGGGAAAAAAATCCATTTATGTTTGGTTTCTTTGGGAAACAGACTCTTGGAAAAAGACCCCAAGAAGAGTAGGAACACAATGAGGGCAAAAGGAGAAGCTGACTGCAATGGAGAGCCAATAGCAGCACCCCAAAACAAACTCTCACATGGGAATGATTCTCAAAAATCTGACCCATGTTAAAAGAGATGAATAAACTTTTAAGTCCTTGCTAAATCTGTCTTGGCTGTGGAAGGACATTACTTTGGCTCAAATAACTTTGGTTCAAATAACTGTGTAACTGAGACAATTCCTAGTGGGGCTAATAGGGTTCGTACTCAAAGTCTATTTCCAAAAGCACTTTTCAAGCTAAAAAATGTACTTTCAATGAACAGTCTAAAAAGCACATCACCAAGCCTTCCTTTACTACCTCTTACCACAGGAAGTAGTAGAGATTAAATTATATTCAACCAGGTATCCATCCATCCATGCATTCATCCATTCACCCCCCTATCCTTCCACCCACTCACTTTCTCATCCATCCATCCACCTACTTATCCATCCTCCCTTCATCCACTCATTCATTCCACAATCCAACATTTATTAAATATGCCTTAGAGCCAGCCTACTGAGATAAACACCTGTTATACAAAGTTTGCACAGTGTGGTGAAGGGAAGATTACTTATGCATCAGTGAGTAATTAGAGCACAAAGTGGTCATTGCCAAACTAGAGGTAAGAGCAAGATTATTGGAGCAAGATTATTAGTGCACATTTGAGAGTGAAAATTATTCCCCCTGGGGCAACATGTGAGTCCTAAAAGTTGGCAGGAGTGGGTGGCAGAGACAGGAGTGGGTGGAAAGGGTTTGAGAATAATAAGAATTTCAGGCAGGAGGAAATTGTGTGAAAGGCATTGTGGTCTGAGATGGCTTGGCAGATTTGGAGAGATTTTTAGTGTGGACTGAATGGCTACTTGAGTGAGTGGGTAGAAGAAAAGGCTGGGGGTAAGATTATAATTATTCATGAATTTGCCTGGTGGACTTTATACAGGAGCCTTGTTAGAAAATCACTAATGAGTTTTGAATAGTGGATTGTCTTTTACTTATTTACTTGTTTTTGGATTTGAGGGCTGCAAACAGCTGTGCTCAGGGATTATTCCTGTCCCTGTGCTCAGGAGCAGACTCTGGAAACATATGCATTGGATGGGTGGAGATGGAATCTAGGTCAGGTGTATGGTGGCTTAACATTTAAGCATGCATAGTTTAGAACATGGACTCTGATAGTAGTGCTGATAGTTATACAAGAGTGGTCTCTAGAACTCCAGAGGAGTCATATGTACAGTCAGATGACCAGGCATGTACAGTCAGCACTAGCATCCCTGTTAGCACCAGCCAGCTTCCCAATAAGTGACTCCTCTAATGTTATGTTTTAACAAGTCCTGAGCACACATAGTAATCCTCTATTTTTCAATTTCTCAAATACTACTTCCCATAAGCAAACACTATATTACCATACATGGACTAATCTCCCTGGGTTTTTCTAGGTTCTTGTACCCTATCATCTGAATGTCCTATGATCACAATGCTTTTTTATTTTGTTGCGCCCAAATTCTACTCTTTACCTTCTCACATAGTTGTCCCATTCTTGTATCTAACATAGTCAGCAGTGACTTTTTCTCCAGGCCAGTGAGCTGTTCTCATGGAATCTGTTTCCACAGTTGGATAGGGGGCCTGAGGAAAAGGAAAATGCCTTATGGAACCAACCTAAGTTCATTAGGATTCTTCCCCTTCTCCTGGAGGCAAATCTGTTCCTCTCACAGATTTTTGTCCAAATGTCTATCTGGCTCTCTGCCACCTGTCCTACTAAACTTGGTGGTGGACCAATGATATGAGGTCAGCTTAGCAGGCCCTAAAAGAAGGCAGAACACAGGCTGTGCTTTGGAAGGAGTCTTGTAATGGGTGCTCTCCAGTTCCATAGGAGGTTGTGGATTAAATGATGTCTCCAAGAAGAATAAGATAGTCTTCCAAGCAATAGTCTGGATGATGGAGTGAATCTCTTGCTTGGAACAGCTGGACCAGATGTATAAATAGGGTACAGGGGGGAAACATAGGTAGAAACCATATTGTTGATACTTTATACTAGATCGAGGTTCTGAACTCAGGATTTCACTGATCCCTGACTAAGTGCCCAAAGCACAAATCCATACAACATGCATTGAACACGAGGAATGCCCAAACACTATGGTGGGTTTGAATAAAGGTATAGCTAAAGGTCTTCTGGGAGTAGGAAACCAGCAGGTTCCTCAGAGCCAATTGCCTGCATGACTCAGTAATTCCTGCAATCAAGGGCTTTTACTGTGTTATTACTCCAGTGGAGAATAAGGGTGAGAGAAAGCAATTTTATCTTCATTCCTCTCTCCAAAGACTTTGGAGTTTCATCTTGAGAGCTGGAAAAGGCCTGGGAGTATAAAAATAAGTTCTTTTGTTTCCTCTATCCACTTAGGAATTTCTTGTTCCTAAGTAAGGAAATCTTCTTGGACTCCATGTTGGATAGTTGTGAGCCAGAATGCAACCAACACCACCTCACCTTTTATCAAGACAAACTGTGTACCAGACACTGTAGTTGGTGCTGTGTGAGTTCCATTTACTCCTTACATCAAGCACATAAATGAGTTATTAAGATGGTCACACGATAGATGAAGAGGTAAAGTCACAAGACAATGAGGAAACTTCCCCAGTACACGTAGTAAATAGAAGAAAGTGCATTCCAGGTCTTCCTGACACAGGCCAAAGTCTACATTTTTGCCCTTAATTAATGATGGCAATGTTGAATTTTCACAGACATATTCTTCCACAGAAGCCTAAGAAGTAAGGCAAGATTAGATTTTCTTTCTGACTCTTTTAATCTCTATCTGGGAGCCTGACCATTTCTTGGATCCTTAATGCTTTGATGTATAAAGTATATAGGAGTATAACTATAAGGTGTAAAATTATTCCTGTTGAGGAATAGTTGGTTTTGTGTTTTGTTTACTTTTTGGCACATATCCCATGAGATTTAGTGGTTACTCTACTCAGGAATTAGCAGAGTAATTCACTCAGTAATTACTCCAGGAAGTACTTGCAGACCATATGGGATGCCAGAGATTGAACTCAGGTCATCTATGTGAAAGGCAAATGCCCTACCCTCTGTATTATCTCTCCATCCCCAGGCCCCGCCGAATTGATTCTATCCTTTAGAGAGCCTGAAACATTAGGGCTGATTCGCCATATTGCCTCAACATTGGAATCCAATCTGGAAGGTTCTTAGAGATGAATAAGTTTCCCTCGTGGGACAGGTGAGGAAACCGATCCAAGAAAAGTACGCAAATTACCATAGCCATAGAACTAGTTGAAGTATTTTTTGTGCACAAACTTGTGTGTGAGTGGATGCACGGCTGCATGATGTTCCTCCTGGAGATGACAGCGATGGTCTTTCTAGTTTCTCTGAGTGAGAAGGCGTTGGGTCTTTGGTCTATCTTGATTCAGGAGGGGACCCACAAATAAGACCATGTTAACTTTATCTTATATTCATTTAAACAGTTTACTTGGACAAGGTGTCTCCAAAAAGTATTTGCTGGGAGGATAGAAAACCCAAATGGTTCATAGATAATGGTCAGGCCACTGCTTTAGGCAGTGGGTACTTTTGCTCCACCCATGAGATGAGAAAGTGGGATCTTCTAGCCACCAGTCCCAGTATCTTGGTTGACTGCTATTATAAAAGTAGAAAAAGCCTTTAGCTACTCTTGGCAAGCATATAATAGTCATCAACAGAAGAAAAGAGCCATTTATTTGTGCTCCTCGGTAGTCAACTGGTTCTTTGAAGTCTTGAAAACCTTTCAGGGTGGTGCAGCCTTGGGATCAGCACCAAGGCCAATTCCTAGGAAAGCTCAGGTTGTTCCAGCCTGGGAAGCAGGTTGCCTTGGGAGCGGAGAGGGCTCCTCATGGTCCTGCTGGGAGAACAGGCATGTCCCATCATATGAGGAGTTGCAGTGTGATCTTAAAAGTAACTTCCTGGAAGAGGCCGGAGCAATAGCGCAGTAGTAGTACGTTTGCCTTGTACACAGCTGACTCAGGACGGATCTGGGTTCCATTCCTGCCGTCCCATATGGTCCCCCAAGCCGGGCGCAAGTTCTGAGCACATGGCCAGGAGTAACCCCTGAGCGTCACTGGGTGTGGCCCTAAAACAAACAAAAATAGTAACTTCCTGGTGATACTTGTGAGAAAGCATATCACAAAGAGCTCATTTCCCTTCTTAACGGCCTGCTTGGAGCCCACCTGAGAGAAAATATGCATGAACCTGGAAAGTTCCTTAGGGAGTATAAAGGCCCTTAGTTCTCTAGCTGGTGAGTGAGCTCTCCCTTACAGGAGGGGGCATGCCAGAGGGGAGACATGGGACACAAGTAGAGTTGCCTTCCATGTCATGTCATCCCAGAGATGGATGTTGGAGATCCCAGTGACAGAAGGAACATTTTTTCACACAACCAAGTTGGGTGGAAGCAACTGGAAGAAGTTGTCTTTCCGGTGTGACTTGGGATACTATCATGGGGCAAGAAAGAAGTCCCAAGGTTGCCTAGTGTGGCCTTGGGTCACAGCTCCTCGAACCCTTGTTTCTTACCTGTCAAAAGGGTGATGAAAGGTTAGACTGGCAGGCCTCTGTCCACTGGGGAGGGTGTCCTCAAGGCCACTGGACCCTTTTCAACCAACTCTTGAACCATAAACAAGTATTTACAGAGCTATTATCAGGACAAAGGTCCTGGTCTCCAGAAGGGGACAGGTGAAGAGCCACTTTTGATATTTCTTGAGTTTGACTCTGCCTGGCACTGAGACTTATTCCCTTTCCTGTGCCCTAATCCTGTAAGGGAGGCACACATTTCTTCATCACATGGACCCAGAAACTAGGCTCAGACAGAAAGCAATGACAGTCCACAGCCCAGCAGAGCTTGGCTTTGAACCCAAGCTGCAAACTGTAATGCTTGGCCTCTTCCGTGAAATAGATGTTGATCCCCTATACATAGCTCCTGAGTTCGAGGGGACAGATCAGAGAAAATTGGATCACCAGGGAAGGCTTTGTGGAAAAAGTGGCTAGGTCCCAGGCCTTGAGGGAGGACAATCTTAGGGAGTGTGCTCTGAGGGCCCCTGAATGCACTAAACTCTCCCAGGGAGGCGAGAGAGAAGATGGCCGCGCTGGCCAGCAAATGCTTCTTAGAGCAAACCAATGGGGCTGCAGTGAGGGCTGCAGTGAAAAATAGGAATGCCAGGGAAGAATGATACTTTCTTCCACTCATCAGGGCCAGAACCCTCTCTTCACAGACCAGTTCAAACAAAAGCAAAGCAGAAGGGGTGACCAGCCCACGAGGGGCTTTATGCTGAAGCCAGTGTCCTTCCCAGAGCCTCCTCGCTGTAAAGTGCAGATGGAGGGGTTTGGTTCAGATCTTCAGTGTTTTCTGGATTAGGGAACTGAACTCCCAACAGCGCAGGATTTTAACATTTATATCAAGCAGAGCTTGCCAGTTTTAAGAGCGTGAGCTCAGTCCTGCTCACTTCTCAGAGAGGTTGGCACTACTGTGCCCATGTATTGCGCCCATGTTAGAGATAGGGAACTGGCATCTGTGGAGGCCACATCACTTGTTCAAGTCCCCTCTCCTAAGTCCACTCACTCTGGCGCTTCGGACCAAAACTTCTACTTCATTCTGCTGGGGACACAGTCCCCAGGATGCTAGTGACTCTAGCAGGGGTCTTCAAACGACGGCCCGCGGGCCACATATTGTGTTTATTCCCATTTTGTTTCTTCACTTCTAAATAAGATATATGCAGTGTGCATAGAAATTTGTTCATCATTTTTGTTTTGACTATAATCTGGCCCTCCAACAGTCTGAAGGACAGTGAACTGGCCCCCTGTTTAAAAACTTTGAGGACCCCTGCTAGAGGTTGCTTCCTCTTCCAGAGGCCAGCAGGAGACAGTCCACTCTAGTGCCCCCACCCAAAGGCCAGCGTGTCCCAGTGTCCCCACCCCCACACCTCCATGCAACCCCTCCTGCTCCCCCCAACCGAGACCGTTGCCCTTCTGTTCACAGTGATGGCTCCTGCGCCCAGGCCGGTGGGGGCATGGAGGACTCCGTGGTGGCAGCGGCAGCGGTGGCGGCCGGCAGACCCAGTGCCCATGCCCCGAAGGCTCAAGCCCAGGAGATGCAGGAGGAGGAGGAGCGGCCAAGGGCGGGGGGTGCCTCCCCACAGGCCTGCCCCGGCCAGCAGCAGCCTGCCCTGGCGACGGCGCTCTGCTCCCACACCCCTGCCGCCTCTGATTACCAGCTCTCCCTTGACCTAAAGAATAAACAGGTACCCAGGGCCTCCCAGGGGGCGGGAAGGGTGGTGAAGGGGCCCTGTCTCCTGGGGCTTTCGAGGTAGCTGGATCTCCCAGTGGGGCTGCCCTCTGCTGTAGCACCCCCCCCCCCTTTGCCACCACTCTTTCTTGCCCTTCCCTGTAGTCCTGTGTCCTTGGGCAACCCAGTCATCCCCCAGCAGGGCAACAGTTTTGCAGTGCCAGATCTGAAAACTGAACTGCAGCACTTTCACCTCTCTCCATATGCAGCTCCCAGCCTGCCCCATGAGCCTCTAGGCAAGTGATGCTCTGTTCTCTGGGGGTCTTCAAGTTTAAGCCACTGCTAGGAGAGATAACACAGCACGCAGGCCATCCCCAGGGTGCCCCTGTATCTAGGGGGCACAAAGCTCAAAGGTGTGAAAACAATAGTCCCCTCCCTGCAGGATAGCTGAGGATGACCATGATCCATGCAGACTGGCAAGTTCAAATCTCCCCTAGAGAGACATCAGATTCATCTTTTCGTTGCATTTCAGGAGGGAGGAGGTGGAGGAGAAGGAACTTGTCTTGTGGTCCCTATAGAATTCCACAAAGACATGCGTTATACTCATGGTTGTCTTGGAGAGTTAAGAGGCTTGAAGAAAGATCTGAAAGTGTGTGTGTGTGGGATGCACATCATGACTCGATTTTATTTTATTTTATTTTTTTGGTTTTTGGGTCACACCCGGAGGTGTTCAGGGGTTATTCCTGGCTCTGTGCTCAGAAGTCACTCCTGGCAGGGATTTGAACCAGAGTCCATTCTGTATTGGCCACATGTACGGCAAACAATGCCTTACCACTGCACTATCGCTCCGGCCCCAAGACTCCATATTAAGAGCACTGGAGGCCAGGGAATTAGCTCAGAGAAATGGAAGACATTCCTTGTACACACCAGTTTGATCACACATGCCCCTCCCAGCACTTCTGAGTGTATTTCTGTTGGCCCCTGAGCACCACCTGGGGTGACCCTCAGTACTGCCAAGCTAACATAGCCCTGCTATCCAACATTAGTGCTTCAGTTCCACACGACCAGACTAAACATTGCTAGGGTCCCCCTTGAGTATACATACCCACTACCATCACCCCAATAAAGGATCATTGAATTTGGAGCAATAGATATGTGATATACAATTCCTATTCTCACTCAAAGTAATTCTATGACTTTGAGCATGTAACACATCACTGTGGGCATTGGGTTTCTTCGCAGCAAAATTGGAAAGTAGATCTTGATTTATTTTCAAGTTTGCATTTAGACCTGGAAGTTTCCTTCTTTTTTCAGGTAGGGGACTCAATGGGTGCTCAGGGGTCACTCCTGGCATTGCTCAGGGACCATATACAATTTTGAGAATTGAACCAGGGTCTACAGTATGCCAGGAAAACACCCTAACACCTGTACTATTTCTTGGGATCCTAGACATCTCTACTAACTTGCTTGGGTTGATTTAAAGAGCCACTAAAAATTATTTTAGGGACCAGGATATACAATATTGATAATGGCAGGGTTTCATGCATAAAGCTTGCCATAACACCACCCTCCCGTAGAGTGCCAACTTTCATCTACCCTTGTTCCAGTGTGTCCCCTCCCCATCCTAGTCCTCTGGCCCCCTTTATAGTGATAAACTTCCTACTAAAGACCAGTTCTCAGCTTCTGTTGCTAAAGAACCATTCTTGTGTGTGTGTGTGTGTGTGTGTGTGTGTGTGTGTGTGTGTGTGTGTGTGTGTGTGTGTGTTTGTACCATACTTGGTGGTACTCAGGGGTTACTCCTGGCTCTACGCTCAGAAATTACTTTTGGCAGGCTCGGGGACCATTTGGGATGCCTGGGATCGAACTGGAGTTAGTTGCATGTTAGGCAAATACTCTACCTATTGTGCTATTGCTCTGGCCACTAAAGAATCGTTCTTTAAATCAATAAACAAAACAAGTCTTGGGGGGAGGAAAGCTAGCAGAAAGATCACTAAGGCTGAATCAACCCAAATCAAAGCTGTTTCTTAGATTTTTTTTTTACTTTTTGGTTTTTGGGGTTACTCCTGGCTCTATGCTCAGAAATAGCTCCTGGCAGGCTCAGGGAACCATATGGGATGCTGGGATTTGAACCACCTTCCTTCTGCATGGAAGGCAAACGCCATAACTCCATGCTATCTCTCTGGCCACTTTTTCATCATTTTTTAATTCTCTTTATTCAAACAGCTTGATTACAAACATGATTGTAGTTGGGTTTCAGTCACAAAAGAACACCCCCCTTCACCAGTGCAACATTCCCATCACCAGTGTCCCCAATCTCCCTCCTCCCCTCCCTTGCCTGTATTCGAGACAGGCATTCTACTTCTCTCACTCATTAACATTGTCACCAAAGTTGTCAGTGTAGTTATTCCTCTAACTGCACTTACCTCTCTTTGTAGTGAACTCGTCCTTCTAGCCATCATCTCTATTGTCTCTGGGCATTATTACAATAATGTCTTTTTTTTCTTAAAGCCCATAGAAGAGTGAGACTATTGTGTCTCTCTCCCTCCCTCTGACTTATTTCACTCAGCATGATAGTTTCCATGTTCACCCATGTGTAGGAAAATTTCATGACTTCATCTCTCCTGATGGCTGCATAATATTCTATTGTGTATATGTACCACAATTTCTTTAGCCATTCATCTATTGAAGGGCATCTTGATTGTTTACAGATTCTGGCTATTGTAAATAGTGCTGCAATGAATATAGGTGTGAGGAAGGGATTCTTGTGTTGCATTTTTGTGTTCCTAGGTATATCCCTCGGAGTAGTATAGCTGGATCATATGGAAGTTCAATTTCCAGGGTTTTTTTATATTTTATTTAAACACCTTGATTACATACATGATTGTGTTTGGGTTTCAGTCATGTAAAGAACACCACCCATCACCAGTGCAACATTCCCATCACCAATGTCCCAAATCTCCCTCCTCCCCAAGCGACCCCTGCCTGTACTCTAAACAGGCTTTCCATTTTCCTCATACATTCTCATTATTAGGACAGTTCAAAATGTAGTTATTTCTCTAACTAAACTCATCACTCTTTGTGGTGAGCTTCCTGAGGTGAGCTGGAACTTCCAGCTCTTTTCTCTTTTGTGTCTGAAAATTATTATTGCAAGAATGTCTTTCATTTTTCTTAAAACCCATAGATGAGTGAGACCATTCTGTGTTTTTTTCTCTCTCTCTGACTTATTTCACTCAGCATAATAGATTCCGTGTACATCCATGTATAGGAAAATTTCATGACTTCATCTCTCCTGACAGCTGTATAATATTCCATTGTGTATATGTACCACAGTTTCTTTAGCCATTCGTCTGTTGAAGGGCATCTTGGTTGTTTCCAGAGTCTTGCTATGGTAAATAGTGCTGCAATGAATATAGGTGTAAGAAAGGGGTTTTTGTATTGTATTTTTGTGTTCCTAGGGTATATTCCTAGGAGTGGTATAGCTGGATTGTATGAGAGCTCGATTTCCAGTTTTTGGAGGAATCTCCATATTGTTTTTCATAAAGGCTGGACTAGACGGCATTCCCACCAGCACCGAATGAGAGTTCCTTTTTCTCCACATCCCTGCCAGCACTGATTGTTATGGGCCTTTGTGATGTGTGCCAATCTCTGTGGCATGAGATGATACCTCATCATTGTTTTGATTTGCATCTGCCTGATGATTGGTGATGCGGAGCCTTTTTTTCATGTGTCTTTTGGCCATTTTATTTCTTCTTTGAGGAAATGTCTGTTCATTTCTTCTCCCCATTTTTTCATGGGGTTAGATGTTTTTTTCTTGTGAAGTTCTGTCAGTCCCTTGTATATTTTCAATATTAGGCCCTTATCTGATGGATATTGGGTGGATAGTTTCTCCCATTCTCTGGATGGCGTTTGTATTTCTTCTTTGAGGAAGTGTTCATTTCCTCTCCACATTATTTGACGGGGTTAGATGTTTTTAAGATGCGTCTTAGTTTTGATGTTAATTCTAAGTTCTTATTTTGGATTAGAGAGTAGTTATAGATAGCACCTCTATAACAGCTTGATTAAAAAAAAACCCCATGCTGCTATGTGGATGAGATAAGAATTACCTTGTGGATTATATGATAATGGAGTTGAATGGGTTGTTGTCAATTTTTTTCCTCAGGTTCTATTATAAAACCTTTCCAGTTTCTGGCCGGACAAAGAAGTCATTATTTCTCAGACCAGAGACATAACATGGTGGTTGAGCACATTCCTAGCCTGCACAAGGCCCTGAGCTGGATCCTCAAGATCATACTGCTCCCCCCGCCCCAAAAAAAAGGATTATACTGCTCCCCAATCACCACTAGGCCACCACTAGCGGCCCCTGAGTATGGTAGTATCAAACATTACTAAGAGTATCCATGACCTGCCCCCATCTACCCCTCAACACCACTGGGTGTGTCCTGTTAACAAATTATTTTTAAATTTTTGGGGCCAAAGCAATAGGATACTTGCCTTGCATATAACTAACCAGGTTCAATCCCTGCTACCCTGTCAGGTTCCTCAAGACTACCAGGAGTGATCCCTGAGTATAGAGCCATGAGCAATCCCTGTGCATCACTAGGTGTGGCCCCAACACAAAACACACACACAAAGCCAAACAATGGAATTTTTGTTTGTTTGTTGGCTTGTTTGGCCGCACCCGGTGACGCTCGGGGGGTTACTCCTCGCTGTGTGCTCAGAAATTGCTCCTGGCTTGGGGGACCATATGGGACACCGGGGATCTAACCGTGGTCCATTCTGGGTCAACCACATACAAGGCAAACGCCCTACCACTGCACCGTCACTCCAGCCCCAAAATGGAATTTTCAATGTATATCAATTTCCAGGAAGCAAGTGGTCCTGTCTTGTTCAACCACTTCTGACAAAGACTCCTTTGTCCTGACAGAAATTCGGAAGGCAGCTAATATCTTGATGTTAGAGCCTGAGATATAGATAGATAGATAGATAGATAGATAGATAGATAGATAGATAGATAGATAGATAGATAGATAGATAGATAGATAGGTAGGTAGGTAGGTAGGTAGGTAGGTAGGTAGGTAGGTAGGTAGATAGATAGATAGATAGATAGATAGATAGATAGATAGATAGATAGATAGATAGATAGATAGATAGATAGATAGATAGATAGATGATAGATAGATGATAGATAGATGATAGATAGATGATAGATAGATAGATAGATGATAGATAGATAGATAGATAGATAGATAGATAGATAGATAGATAGATAGATAGATAGATAGATAGATAGATACAAACCTTATCAGGACAGAGAATTTGGGTTATAGAGAAAAAAATCAAATGACATATGGAAAAAATCTGAAGTTCAAGAATGAGATAGGCAGATGTGGTCCTGTGAGTGAAGCTTGTTGACTGTGGACTCAAGATGAGTTAAAAGTTAGTGGAGAACTATTTACCATAGCAAGACTCTGGAAACAACCAAGATGCCCTTCAACAGATGAATGGCTAAAGAAACTGTGGTACATATACACAATGGAATATTATGCAGCTGTCAGGAGAGATGAAGTCATGAAATTTTCCTATACATGGATGTATACGGAATCTATTATGCTGAGTGAAATAAGTCAGAGAGAGAGAGAAAAACGCAGAATGGTCTCACTCATCTATGGGTTTTAAGAGAAATGAAAGACATTCTTGCAATAATAATTTCCAGACACAAAAGTGAAAAGAGCTGGATGTTCCAGCTCACCATAGGAAGCTCACCACAAAGAGTGATGAGTTTAGTTAGAGAAATAACTACATTTTGAATTTTCCTTATAATGAGAATGTATGAGGGAAATGGAGAGCCTGTTTAGAGTACAGGCGGGGGGGGGGGGTTGGGTGGGTAGGAGGGAGACTTGGACATTGGTGATGGGAATGTTGCACTGGTGATGGGTGGTGTTCTTTACATGACTGAAACCCAAAAACAATCATGTATGTAATCAAGGTGTTTAAATAAAAAAATAAAAATTAAAAAAAAAAAAAGTTAGTGGAGAAGCCCCAAGCAAATGAGAAGTGCAGCTTTTACAGAAGGTTGAATAAGGAAGTAGCTGGCCAAAGCCCCACAGCAGTTCCTGGTGATGAGGGATCTCACTTAAAGAGCAAATCAGAACCTTGGGGGTCTAGGGGTTATCCAGAGAAGAGAATAGAAATAGGATTGCCTGAAGTCATCAGGAAAACTATATATATATATATATATATATATATATATATATATATATATATATATATATATATTGTTTGTGGGGGTCATACCTAGTGTTGCTCAGGGGCTACTCCCGGCTCAGTGTTCAGGATTGTCTCCAAAAAAAGCTCATGGGACCCTTAGTGCCAGGGATAAAATATGGCCCACCGCACACAAAGTATGCGATAAAGTCACCTTTTTTTGGTCCTGAAAATAACTTTTAAATTTGGAAGACCTAGTATGTGGCTTGCTCTTTTCTTTTTCTTCTCTCTCTCTCTCTCTCTCTCACTCTCTCTCTCTCTCCTCTCTCTTTCTCTCTCTCTGTCTGATATTTTGGTAACACCCAGTGATGCTCAAAGGATCACTCAGGGATCACTCCTGTCAGTGTTTGGGAAACAATATAAAGTATTGGGGATTAAATCCAGGTTGGCCATATGCAAGGATAGTGCCCTATCTGTTGTACTATCTGGATCGATCATTTTCTATTTTCTACGATTCCAGGTAAAAATCATGTTGCTAATGATTAAAAGCAATAGAAAAGGAAAGTTTTAGTTCCATAACAATCAAAGCTCATAGAAACAGAATGTTGTTCTCGTGAGCTAGTGAGATCTGGGATTTTCATAATGCTCACCCAGGGTCTGAAAGATAGTCTAACTGGAACTCTACAATATGGCCTGGGCATCATTGACCTAGTCAATTCTTTCAATATGTACAAGCGCTTCCCCAAGGCTGGAGGGTGCCTCCTGGACAGGACTGTCTCCTAATCATCTTTGCCTTCTGCCTCCAGCAGCTAGCAGAAAATATCAGGATTAGTATGAGCTGATCCAGTAAATTTTAATTTTTTATTGATTGATTTTTGGGTCATATCTGGCTTTATCAGGGTTTACTCTTAGCTTTGTTCTCAGGGCTTATTTCTGGCAATGCTCAGGAGACCATATGTGGTGCTGGAGATAGAACTAGGTTCTGTCACGTGCAAGGCAAGCATCTTTACCCCTGTACTATCTTTCTGGTACTTTAAAAAAAACTTACCTATAAATGCAAAGCAGCAAGAGAGTGGTGCATCAAGGAGAAAAAAATATATGGTTCCTAGTAGACCCCCATAGAGATTCCATTTAAAGAGAATTCAGAAATTTACTATCCAGAAATTGGGTCTTTGGCTTGGACAAGAGATTTTGTTTATTTGTGACTCATGGGCAGGCTATGGAGAACTGTGCAAATTCTGGCTGGCTCTTAAATAGACTGGATCTTTTTTAATGGATGGAGGACATAGTTACAATAGAAGGGTCACACAGTAGAAGTGGGGCACGAGTGAGTGGTGGAGGCTGATTTCTAGGGTGAGAGTCTCCCACCTTGGAGAGTCACTTGTGTCCCCTGGCTTCTCTGTAGGTCACACCTTGGCTGGGGTGGGATGAAGAAGGCCCAAATGGATAAAGACTAGAGTGAAGTGATGAAAACAGCACACAGACAAGATGTGCTCTATCCTATCCTCCTCTCTCTCTCTCTCTCTCTCTCTCTCTCTCTCTCTCTCTCTCTCTCTCTCTCTCTCTCTCTCTCTCTCTCTCTCTCTCTCTCTCTCCCTCTCTCTCTTCGCCCCACAAGCCAACCGTGTGGTTTGGAATCAAGTTGCTTAACTTCTCTAGCCTCTTCCATCTTCCTTATCTCTAGAGCTTTGTACCTGTTGTTCCCTTTGTTCCTGCCCCTAACATCTGCTTTGGGCCACTCTTCTTTCTCTTGCTTTAGAACTTTCTGTGATGTGTCTTCCTCTACCTGCCCACTCAAAACTGTGTGCAATGCTTCTGCTCAGTCGTGCATCTAGTCTCACCCACCCTCTATCATTTCCTTGAAGTCAGGACACATGACTCAAACATCACTCTATCCCCAGTGCCTGACACAGTGTCTGCATGAGGACCAAAAGTTATTTCCCCATAACTAAGGACTTGTAGCCTGGGGCCTGGACCTGACTGGTTTCTTTTAGCTCTAGGAACTAGGGTTCTAACTGGGAGATTCCGCCATTAAGTGCACCAATTCTCAAGTCCTTGAGCTGGAATGATTCTGGGACAATGATTTTCTTTCTAGTTTGCCAGTCAGCCAAGCCGATACCATGGAACATCCCAGAATCCTCAGTGACTTTCTTCTTTGCCTCCTCTCCATCCCAAACCCCAGAGCTGCCGCTTAGGAACTAGTCTCTGAATCCCACCATCTTCTGCATCCTCACCATCTCCACCCCAGACTTGACACTCCTTGACACTTCTATGTCCTTAGGTATGGAATGGTGGGTTGTGTTCCACAATCTCCAGAGAGGAGAGGGAATCCCCATGCCCCCTGTCTGGGTAGGACACGAGATGCAGGTCCCGTAGCAATTCTGACAACAGAAAATAATCCACACACAGTTGGGAAGGCCGGAAACTCATACCACAAGCTGTTCACCCACAAGCCAGTTGCTCCACCACATGGAACCCCGAGCCAAGATGGCAGCTCTCCCTCTAGGCCTCCAAAGAAGCTTTTATTTGGAAAAGCAAAGCCCACCCTCAAGGGGAGGGGAAAAGCCAGATGAGGAGGAGATGCGGAAACAACTTTTTAAGAGGAAAACCAAAGGAGCAGATAGAGAGACATCTAATTAGAAAGCAATATAAGGACCAATCCAAAGGCCTCTACCAACTCTTAGGAAACTCATTAGGTAGCCCAAGCTCCTCAGAAGCAGCTGAGGGGAGCTGAGAGATATATACAGCATGTAGAGCTCTTCCCTTACTCACAAACAACCCTGATTGGATCCTTGGCACATCCACGGTCCCCTGAGCCCTACCAGGAGTACACCCTGAGTACAAAGCCAGGAGTAAACCTTGAGCACTATCAGGTGTAGTGTGCAAACAAAAGTAAAATAACAACAAAGAGCAGCCGAATCCTCCTTGGAAAGAGCACATCTGCCAGCAGCTGTCCCCTGTGTGCTCCACACAGTACGGAGGCCAAAGACTCCTCAGTACTCCTGACTTTCAAAGCAATGCCACCCCGAGACACAAACTTGCAATTTCCCAAATTCTCACGCCAGCTTCCCACCCTCCTCGGGTCTCAACCTGCACATGTGTTTCTCTTGAGTGCCCAATGAGGGGCTGTGTGCCACCTGCTAACTGTCCCACTCATAAAACCAAGGCTCTATCATTCTCTGCTGTGGCCCAGTTGAGCAAATTGTGCTGACCAGGGCTGCCATTCACACTCTTGTCTTCAGAAAGCACGCCCCCTAGAGGTGTGTGTGCAGTACTACCTTGCTCTTGCCACCATTGTTTCTCCACTCCCATACAAAGCCAGTGCCCACTGCTCCCTGCAGTTGATGGCGAGGACAGCCCTCTGGCAGCTTTTCTTATTCTATTCCCTCTGCTCTTAGTTCTCTCATTTCACCTCACAGCATTCCTTGGAGCTAGTACTTAAGAAGGAATAACCAGGCCCCTTTGAGGGGGAAAAGGGCATCCTTTGAAACATGGCTGTGGCAGTGCTGCAGTGGGCCCAGGTGTGATTCCCCAATCTATCCCCAACTCTGGGGGTATCTGCAGCCTAATTCCCTGGTTCCAGGGGAGAGAGGCCATTGGAGCTCACCTGGACAGCCCAAATTGCAGCAATGCTCTGTGCTTTGAGTGCAAGGGAGCCACAGAGGGGGCCAGTCAGAAGCCATGCTTCTCAGGACCTCTCTCATCACGGGGTGCCTCCCCCAAAGAAAGGGAGGCTTCCTTTGCAAGCATGCACCCACCTCTGTGCAGTGAGGGCTTGCACCAAGTGACAGAGGGTTCTTGCACACGCTGGATGCGAGACTGCACCAAGGGTCCAAGAGAGGCCAGTCCCAATGGAACACAGCTGCTCTGTAGGGGGCAAAAGACAGTTGTCAGAGGGCTCCCACCTCCCAGGAGTGAACGGTGCTGTGGTTCCAGCATCAGCTGGCACTGCTTCTGCTGTGGGCACAGTGCAGCCCAATGGCTAGTCCTTGATCATTCCCCAACCCATAGGCTTCATCACTCCTGAGGCAGGGGTGCTATTACTCTCCCTGTTGTGAAAGGCTGGGCTTCAGGGTTCTGAAGCAGCTTGTCCAATAAAGTGTTCCTGCGGCAGAGATTTTGGACATGGTCTTCATGATTTCATGGAGCGCCTTCTACTTTCCATTCATTGTAGGGAATGAGGAAGCTTCCTGTGAGGTGCACAGAGTAATCAGCCCAAGGGAGCACTGGGTTCTTGAAGTGGCTGAGGGTTGCACCCTGCACCTCCTGAGCCACATACATGCTCCAGGGCAGCCCCTGGAGTGGTAGCAAAGTGGTAGGGCATTTGCCTTGCATGCAGCTGGTCCAGAACGGATGCAGTTCAATCCCTGGCATCCCATACGGTCCCCTGAATCAGGAACGATTTTTGAGCACAGAGCCATCTTGAGCCATTTTTAGCATCACCGGTGTGGCCTAAAAACCAAAAAATGAAAAAAGAAAAAAAATGAAAAGGCCCAGTTGGAGGACCCCAGCCTTGCCTGTGAGCCAACCTCCACCCTCCTCCCCCACTTGCTGCTCCCACCAAGGCTTTGCCCTGCCAGCTCCTTCCTGCAAGCTCCGACCTTGTCATCCTGTCGTGTTCTCGCACTGAAGTCTTGGATCCCAGGAAATCCTGACTCACATTTGAATGCTGCGCCCCTCCCTCTGCCAGCCCCAGCCTAGCTCCCTCACATTCCTCAACACTATAGCCCTCAGATCATGGCTCCTCCTCCCTCCTCCTCCCCTCAACTTGTTGGCCATCACTCAACAGCCCGCATCAGGCCGAGCCACTGCAGAAACCTGAAAAGAAGGAGCGTGTTCTAATTAACACTGAGAGGCTCATTAGAGAGGCAGAAGGCACCCCCAGCCCCCCTCCACTGCTGCTCTGGCAGAAGCTGAGCGACTGCTCTCTTGGGAGGCGGCAAGGCCACAATTCCCCATGATTCACAGGTTAGAGAGAAGGCGGCTGATCTGCTCCTTGGCCTATCGATCCAGGCAGCCCTCCAGCCCCATCCCTCTCTCTCTCTGCCCTCTGGCCATGCACTGCTTAAGGGCAGGTTAGGGTACCTAGAACTGACCTGGGGTGTGGGCTGCTGAATCCCTAAGCTCTTTGATGATTTGGGGCGCAGGGTACAAAATGGGGATGAGGGAGTAAGCAGCTTTTGACTCCAAGCCCAGATCCAGAAGAGAGCCTAGGTTTTTATTTCCCAAGGGGTGCATTGATTACGCCTCATCTAGGACTCTGGTGCAATGCTGGGAATTAAGGATGCAAGCAGGGAAGACCATCTCGCCTGAGAGGTGGTCTGTGGGTGTTGAAAGGGGGTGGGTTGCTGAGGGTGGGAAGGAAGTAGGGGAAGCACTGAGAAAGGAAAGGAGGTGCATAGGACAGGAGAAGACAGTTATACTTCTCATTGTGTGACCCAACAAGCGACTCCTACCCCATTCTGAGCAATGTGCCAGGGTCCATGCTTGGTTCTATGTACAGATCAGAAAATGACTGGGATGTATCTGAGCCACAAAAATGGCCTCTCCATCTGCTAGAGACTGGGGAGGGGGGGGACAAGGAGCAGAAGGAGGTTAGATAAGCACCAAGATGAATGGAGAAAACTGGGGGTCAAAGGGACATAAGAAATGACCTTCCAGGAATGGAGAGAGAGAGTACAGCAGAGAAGGCACTTACTTTGCATGAAGTTGAACTGAGTTTAAGCCCTGGCATCCTATATGTGCCCTAAGCACCGTCAGGAGTGCAGAGCCAGGAGGAACCCCTGAGCATTGCCAGGTATGAGCAAAGAAAGAAAAATAGAATGGCAATTTCCCTAGAGATTCAAGTCAAGAAGGCCCCATCTGACTTTGTGGAGGTAGCATACATGAGGCAGGTCTTGACGAAAGTGCACTTAGCCTTGCACTAACCTAGGACGAACCTTGGCATCAATCCCCTGGCATCCCATATGGTCCCCCAAGCCAGGAGCGATTTCTTAGTACATAGCTAGAAGTCACTGGGTGTGGCCCAAAATCCCACCCCCCCAAAAAAAATGTTTGACCTAACAGAAAGGAAGAAAGAATGGGCAGAGAAGATGGGAAAAGTACTGCAGGCTGAGGGGACCAACTAAACTAGTGTTCTAGGAAAAAGAACCTCAAGTGGTGGCTTGGGAAGAAGAGGATTATGGGAGCAAATGTACCTTCAGACTTGGTGTGGTGTTGGAGGCAGAAGTTAGGTGATGGATGGACTAGTACTTGAATGCCAAGAAGAAAAATTTATGTTTATTTGGGGCAATGGTCTCTAGCAATGAAAGAAAGACCCATGTTTTCTGAGCTTGAGCAGGATAATAATGGATGGTTTATGATGTGAGGGAGAAGGAAGCAGAGAGGCAGTTAGGAGGCTGCCAGAGTGGCCCAAATGAGGAGCCGAAGAGAGCCGGTACAGTCACAGACTAGTGGAAAGAACAAGGTGATTACATAATGTCACAGAACTGGTCATTTTGAAGGACACAGAGCTGACAAATGCAGAGGATGGGGTAAAGGAAGACCCAAGGTCAATACAGTTTTCCCAGCCTGGGTAGTTTAAGAAATCAGTTGTGAGACAACTAGGAAATCCAGTGAGAGTGGGTTTTGGGGGACAGGGGAGACTGTGACTTTGAGAGGTGGACAGATTCACTAGCTACTGAAATGCTGCTCTAGGATCAATATAGATTTGTAGCTAGAGGTTTGAGAGGCGTTCATCTGATTGTTGTCATTGTAAAATATAAAATAGTTAACATTGACCAAATACCTACTATAAATCTGTATTCTTCTGGAGTCATTTAACTCAGCAAGCTCCTGAGTCCATAGGACTAGCATCATTTTACATACAAGGAATAGAGTTTGGAGACAGAGCCGTGGCGCAAGGGCATTGGTCTTTCACTAACCTAGGACAAACCTCGGTTCAATCCCCTGGCATCCCATATGGTCCCCCAAGCCAGGAGCGATTTCTGAGCACATAGCCAGGAGTAACCCCAGAGTGTCACTGGTGTGGCCCAAAATCCCACCCCACCCCCCCCAAAAAAAAAGAAAAAAGAAATAGTCTAGCAAGAGAGACAGAGCCATAAGTAAGATGCTTGCCTTGCACATGGCTGACCCAGGTTTGATTCCCTGATAGCCTCCAGCTCCCTGAGCACCACCAGGAGTGGTCTCTGAGCAGAGAGTCAGGAGTAAGTCTCCCCTCAAAAAAAAAAAAAAAGAATCCAAGGGCTGGGAGTGATAGCAGATAGGATGCTCACTTGCTCCAGGCAGACCTGAGTTCTATTCCTCAGCTTCCCATATGATCCCCTGAGCACTGTCAGGAATGATTTCTGAGCACAGAGCCAGGAGTAACCCCTGAGCACCATCTGGTGTGGCCCTCTCCACTTCCCAAATACAGTCCAAGGTACTAAGAAATTTTCCCAAGGCCAACCAGCACAGCAAAAGGGCAGACACAGAGCTGATTATTTCTCCTGTTTTGTTTATCAGCCTATTAGAGTGACTAAGACTGTTAATAGGCTTTCAGATGGGAGGGGAGGAGATACCAACCTACAGAACATCTTGAGAGTTGTGGCAACTCTCTGCCTGAGATAGCCCTTCTAATTAGGTCTTATTTATCAGCGATCGGGGGGGGGGGGGGCTCCTAATGATTTCTGTATAGAAATTGCGAAAGATGCCAGGGAGTAGACAGCAAATTATGAAAATGTGCACGGAGGAGGGAAGATAGCTTGCGTCTAACTTATAACTAGTGTGCTTAGAGCTTGCATGGTCACATAATAGAGGATTAAAGAGAGCTTTTGGGAGACAGAAAGCCCGAGATAGACTGAATCATGAGGACTGAGGATGGATTTTACGGGGATAAAAAAATATCAAGCACTGGCGCAATACAGGGAGGAGAGAGCTGGAGAGTGGGCTGTTGGATTTAGTGATTAGAGATGATTGGTGATCTTCCTGAAAGTCATTTCTGAAGAATGGTGGCAGCAGGAAGCCAACTGAGAGGGGTCAGGATATTCAGGCTTAGATCAGTTTTGGGGGGGAATTTACTCAGATATTGAACTAGAGGGGAGGTAGAATGGTCTTTTGAGCAGCTCCATGAAAAATAGAGCGAAAGAGCCTGGGCTAGCATCCCAAAGCAAATGAGTCCAGCTAGAATTATTTTTAGCTTGGAGAGGGTCGAGAGACAGGTGAAGACTAGAAATTTAGGTGAAAGGACTAAAAGGTAAGATCCCAGGTAAAGGAAGGAATTTACAAAGGAGATCAGAAAGGGGAGCTTATTGTTTCTGGAATGATGGGTGAGATAAAGGGAGTTTGTGAGAGTCCCAGAGTAGCTTTGAAGCTAATCATTTATTCAGTAAGCATTCATCGAAGCCTGCTGCATGCAGGCTCTCTCCCAGCTTTGAGAGGAAGGCAGTCAGCAGGGCCGCTCTCACAGCACTGACACGGATGTTTGCTGCAGGACTTGGAAGACAATCAGAACATAAATTCTAGCTTTCCTCTCAGCTTGAGTGAAGCGTGGACATTGGCTGCTAGATGGAGTCTTGCAGGGTCCTTGCAGCCAGCCTGCTACTTACATGGAGAACAATAGCAGGCCTGGCAAATGGACCCTCTACTGTTTGGAAAATGTTTTCAGCAGTGGAACTTTGGGCCTACCCACTGTTGCCAATAGCGTCTCCTAACCTGCCTTCCATGAATGCTCTTGGGTCTGGGTATTTCCAAAGTGAGGTCCAGGAAGGAATGGGATGTGAGTTCCTGCTTGCTGACAATTTCACAGGAGAGGGGCGAGAAGGAAACAGAAATTGGGAGGAAGATGCAGTGATGTGCCATACCTGCCTCCTTCTGCATTTCCTCTTTTAAGACTTGGTTGCTTCCAAAAGACTCCAAAAGACTTCCAAAAGACTGCAGAACCTCCAGGGCCATTCTTCTTTCATTTCACCCAGTGGTGCTCAGGATCACTTCTGACCGTGCTCAGGGGTCTATATGTAGTGCCAGTGATTCAAATTGGGGTTGATCATGTGTAAAGCAAGCACCTTAAGCCCTGCTCTATCTCTGGTCCTAGACACTTGTCATTATATGGTGCTTCTAGGGACATGAGGTCAGACATAGAAAGATGCAGTAGATCTTTCCAACTGATATGTAAGTAGGATTCTAAGTGAGTTTTCAGTGTCTTGTCCCATCTGTGGGCACAGCCAGATCTTCTCTTACACTTTCTCCACCAACCCTTCTGCCTTTTGCCAGGATTAAAACATAAAATGCGATATCATCACCCCCAAAACACGGAGTCAGTTGATATCCATCATAGCAGAGATAGGGGCCAAAGAGATCATGCCAGGTATTTTCTTTGCATACTTGTTAACCCTGGTTCAATGCCAGTACCACTATGGTTCATAAGCACTTCCAGGAGTGGTCCCTGAACATAGTCATGTGTGGCCTTGAAACCAAAAAAAGATTAGCCTGGGTGATCAGGCCTAACCAGGTGAACCCATTAAAAGAGGTGAGATTGGGGTGGGGGGAGAGACAGCATGGAGGTAGGACATTTGCCTTGCATGCAGAAGGATGATGGTTCGAATCCCGGCTCCCTCAAGCCTGCCAGGAGCAATTTTTGAGCGTAGAGCCAGAAGGAACCCCTGAGCACTGCTGGGTGTGACCCCCACCCCCCCAAAAAAATAAAGAGGTGAGATGAGGTTGAAAAGATAGGACAGAAGATAAGACTCTTTGCACCCCATATCCCTAAGTCTTCCAGAGTGAGTCTTGAGTACAACTGCTGTGGCCCCCCAAAAAAACAAAAACAAAAGGTCAGAGAGATGCTCTCTTGGTTGAAGGAATGTGGAACACTCCTTCCTGGATTGGAGAAAAGATAATGATAAGGAATATTAGACAACTTCTCATCACTGAGTGCTTCTACCCCAGAAGCTCAAAGAAATGAGTTCTGCCAATAATAGTGACCTTGAAAGAGAACCCTGATGGATAGATGAGTGTATAAGTGGACTTCTTGGTTCTAAAAACTGGAACTGGGAATCCTCTTGTGGTAGTCATAGATTGCAAACCCACAGAACTATGAGAAAAGAAATGGGTACTGTTGTAAGCTGCTTGGGGCCATTTGTTAGGCAGCAGCTGTTGACTGATACATGTGGTTAGTTTTTTGGGTTTTTTTTTAGAAGCACAGTCTACATTCTGAGGAGCAAGGATGAACAAGAGTGTCTCCAGTCTTTTGCTCAAGGCCTTGTGCCTATTGAATTGCAAGTACTTCTGGTAGAGTCTATAGAGGGAGCCCAAAGAGCCAGTCCACCCTTCAATTGCTTAAATTTTGAACTGTCTTCAGAAAGATGAGTTGGGTATGAGCAGAGAGACGAACAGAGAGATGACAAATTGCTCCTGGGTTTGGGGACAGGAAACAGCACTGCATGATGAACAGAAGGTTTATCATGATGAACAGCTCCTAGAGGAGCTGAATACAAGAATGAGACCATCCTGTTTTACTAGAATTGTCTGTTCTGATTGGGACTATCTCTGAGGTTTCCTGGGCTAAGAGAAGGGCTTTATTGCACCAACTGTACCCCAGGGGGAGAAACTTAAGGAATTCTCATGGCTTTGGGGAAATAAGGACATAGATGAAGTTCCTTGTTCTAAAGAAGTTCCAAGTGCGAGGAGTAGAGCAGGAAACAGTCTAGCAGTGGTCCTCAAACTATGGCCCGTGGGCCACATATTGTACTTGTATCTGTTTTGTTTCTTCATTGCAAAATAAGATCTATGCAGTGTGCATAAGAATTCGTTCCTAAGTTTTGTTTTTACTAGAGTCAGACCCTCCGATGGTCTGAGGGACGGTGAACTGGCCCCCTGTTTAAAAAGTTTGAGGACCCCTCTAGAGGGATAAAAGGGCTTTTCCATCTGTACCCCTCCCCAGCCATAATCTCAGGGACAGGGCTAATGATGTTCTTGCCCTGAAGCACTTATCTCAGCCACCCCACCCCTTCTCTCAGTTCAGGAGTCAAACTATGTTCATGGAGTGTATGGCTGGGAGAAAGACATAATCTCAGGGCTCAGAAACACTACTGTTCTTTCACCAAACCTCCTGTGGATGTTGATGAAGCCATCTTGTCATCCCCTAAATAGAAGCCTTGCGTGTTACATGCTAATCTCCAGGAAGGGGCGAGGCTAAGTGTCTTTGGCCATTCATAGCCCAAGGAGATTGTCTCTCCCTGATAAGAGAGGGAAAGCAACACCATAGTGACCTAACAGAGAGAAAAAACCAGAGTTAAAGACATTTTAAAAAATTAGAAATAAAATATCAAATAAATTCTACATAAAGTTATTTGTTTTAAGTAATTGTGAATGCTTATAAATATTCCTTAAAAAAGAAAAAAGAAAACATATATTGGTCCAGAAATACTTTCCTTGAATTATTTATTTTTTCTTTACTGTAAATAAGGAAACTTTAATTAGAGGAAACCTTAAAAATTAGCAAATGAGGGGCCGGGCGGTGGCGCTAGAGGTAAGGTGCCTGCCTTTCCTGCGCTAGCCTAGGACGGACTGCAGTTCGATCCCCGGCGTCCCATATGGTCCCTCAAGCCAGGAGCGACTTCTGAGCGCATAGCCAGGAGTAACCTCTGAGCGTCAATGGGTGTGGCCCAAAAACCAAAAAAAAAAAAAAATTAGCAAATGAAACTTGTCCATAATTTTACAGTCATAAATACTGATAAGATCATACACATATATCCTACTAATAGTCCGGCATTTTGTGTTTGAGTCATACTAGCTGCACTCAGAATGTATTCTTGGTTTGGTTCTCAAAGATCACTGCTAGTGGGGTTTGGGGGATTATGTGATGGTGGGGATTGAACCTGGTTTAAAAAAAAAAAAAAAAGACCAGGGCCCGGAGAGATAGCACAGCGGCGTTTGCCTTGCAAGCAGCCGATCCAGGACCCAAGGTGGTTGGTTCGAATCCCGGTGTCCCATAGGGTCCCCCGTGCCTGCCAGGAGCTATTTCTGAGCAGACAGCCAGGAGTGACCCCTGAGCACTGCCGGGTGTGGCCCAAAAGAAACCAAAAAAAAAAAAGACCAGAGTTGAGATGAGGAAAAAAAAATGAGTGAGTGTGTTAAGGGAAAACTGTACCCACATAATAAGTTTTTCTACATCCATATGTGCAGGGAGGTATAGCACCCCAAATCTACATAGCCCCACGAGCTAGCCTCACCAAGGCCTGTCTTGATTTTTCATCTCCTACTGTAGAATATAGGAGTAACTCAACTCATGAAGCATGGCAAGTTAGCGGGACCCCACTCCTGAAACACACATCCATCATCCACACATTTTTGTATTAAATTCACCTTTATCGAGCACCTACCACATGCACTTACTACAAAGCCCTCGGGAGTCTCTGGGAGCACAAAGAGAGTTAATCAAATCGACGATGTTGCTGGGGACCGGAGAATTCCCCTAGTGCAATGAAATGAATGCAAAGAGAGGAAGCAGGTGAATGGGAGTAGCAATAATACTATTTATTTGTTTCATTATCATTATTTTGTCTACTTAGGTCTTGTGATTTATAATAGTGTTTTTATTGCTATTTCAGGGTACAGTGTTGCTATACCATACCCTCCACCAGAGCATTTGCATTTCTCCACCCCTGTCTCTAGAACTTCTCATCACACACACACACACATACACACACACACACACACACACACACACACACACACACACCCAGCAGCAAACTCAGTTCTGTAGTCAGGAGCCCAGAATCTGTTCCCACTGGCCATTGTTTCTTTTCCTCCATGTTTCTTTATACTCCACATGTAAGAGAAATCTGGCCATGCTCAGAGCTTACTACTCCTGGCTCTGAACACAGGAATCAGTGATGGTGCTCTGAGAATCATACCATACCTAACCATAGGGTTAGGGTTAGATGCTGGAGATTGAACCTGGATTGGCTACCTGCAAAGCAAACACCCTCTGCTATTGCTCCAGCCCAAGAGAGAACTTTTGGAGTTTGTCCTCCTTTTGACTCATTTTGATACCCTCCAGTTCCATTCATGTTGCAGCAAACCATCTTTCTTCTTCCTTCCTTTCTTCCTTTTTCTGCGTTTCTTTTCTTTCTTTTCCTTCCTTCTTTTCTTCCTTCCTTCCTTCCTCCCTTCCTCCCCCTCCCTCCCTTTCTTTCTTTCTTTCTTTCTTTTTTCTTCTTTCTTTCTTTCTTTCTTTCTTTCTTTCTTCTTTCTCTTTCTTTCTTTCTTTCTTTCTCTTTCTTTCTTTCTCTTTCTCTCTCTTTCTTTCTCTCTTTCTTCCTTCCTTCCTTCCTTCCTTCCTTCCTTCCTTCCTTCCTTTCTTTCTTTCTTCCTTCCTTTCTTTCTTTCTTCCTTCCTTCCTTCCTTCCTTCCTTCCTTCCTTCCTTTCTTTCTTTCTTTCTTTCTTTCTTCTTTCTTTCTTTCTTTCTTTCTTTCTTTCTTTCTTTCTTTCTTTCTTTCTTTCTTTCTTTCTTTCTTTCTGTCTTTCTTTCGTCAGTCACATTCAGTGATGCTTAGGTCTTAATCTTGCCTCTGCACTCAGTCGGCCCTTGGGTATAAATATGGGTGCAAGGCAAGTAACTGTCCTACCCATTGGTTTATCTCTCTGGCCCTGGGATTTAATTATAATTTTTTATAGATGAGTACTATTAAATTGGAAGTAATATGTTTTAAATATTTCCGTTGGACTTTTGTCATTATTTTTAAATGTACACTAAAGTAGCAAGAACAGTATGCTAAGTTCCCATATAATCATCATTTTGTTTGAACAATTTTTTAATAATATTGAATCACTTAACCTTTCACTTTGAGGAGCACAGAAAGCTTAGGGTGGGGAATGCTGGAGGACTATTACTGGCCCTGTGCTCAGGAACAGAGGGGCCCCAAACACTACTCTAAAACCATATATGATGCTTAGGTTAAAACCAATTACATGCAAGGTAAATATCTTAATTCCTGTACTACTACTCTCTGGCCTCTTAACTGTTCATCTTTTTGATAGAATGTCCTAATACCAATTGAACTTGCCGTGCATTTCAAAAATAAGTATTTCTTATGCATCTCTAACTTAAAAAAATAACTATAACAGAGGTCAGAGTGATGGCAGAGCAGACAGGGTGCTTTCTTTGAATGTGGTCAAGGATGTTAGACGTTAGATTCCCAGAACTCTATATGGTCCTGGAAGTTAATCCCTGAGCACTGTTGTGTATAGGCCCCAAAACAAAAAGAAAACTAATGAGAATCTTCACAATCCCGCCTGACAACCATCAGCCTCTCTCCTCTCTCCTAGGTAGCCAGTCTTGTCTCCTACACCTCTAGGGGTTCATGCCAAGACCTTTCAGCCCCGAAACCCTTCAGGACACCACTGCTTTTTCCATGACTGCCACTTCCTTGCAGTAACAAAATTATAATTTCTTCTAGATGAGAACTATTCATTGGAAGTCATATTATTTGACATTTCTGTTGGACTTTTGTCACTATTCTTTTTTGTTGTTGTTGTTGTTGTTGTTAAACTTGATTGATTTTTGAGCCACACCTAGCAGCGTTCAGGAGTTATTCCTGGCTCTGCACTCAGAAATCGCTCCTGGCAGGCTAGAGGACCATATGGGATGCTGGGAATCCAACCGGGTAGGCTGCATGTAAGGCAAATAAATGCTCTACCGCTGTACAATCTCTCCATCCCTTTTGTCACTGTTCTTAAAGGCACACTAAAGTGGCAAGAATAGCGTGCCATATTCCCTTGGAATCATCATTCCTTCTCAACCCTCTTGAATAGCATTGGATCACTTAACCTTACACTTGGAGGAGCAGGGAGGGTTTGGGGTGTGGAGTGCTGGCTTGGGGGCCTTTCAGAAGCGACAGGAGCTGTCCTCACTCAGCTCTCCCTTCTTGGTCTTTGCTGCAGATTGAAATGCTAGAACACAAATACGGGGGCCACCTCGTGTCCAGGCGCGCTGCTTGCACCATCCAAACCGCCTTCCGCCAGTACCAGCTCAGCAAGAACTTCGAGAAGATCCGCAACTCGCTGCTGGAGAGCCGCCTGCCCAGGCGCATCTCCCTGCGCAAGGTGCGGGCACCCACGGCCGAGAGCCTGGCAGCCGAGAGGGCACTGATGGAGGGCTATGGCCTGCTGGGGCTGCCCCTGGTCCGTGCGCCCTCCCTGGCACCCACCTTGGCTGGCACCCTCACCGAGCTGGAGGACTCCTTTACCGAACAGGTGCAGTCCTTGGCCAAGTCCATCGACGATGCGCTCAGCACGTGGAGCCTCAAGACCATGTGTTCCCTGCAGGACAGCGGCGCCTACCAGCTCCACCAGGCCCTGTGCCCGGGCACGGGGGCCCCAGACCTGAAAGGTGACCTGCCTTTGCGGGAGCCTGAGAGTGGCCACGCCGGGCCCAGGGCTGATGTGGTCACTGCTGGCGAGGCCCCCTGCCTGTCCCAGGGCCACAGCAGCACCCTGATGATGGCTTTCAGGGATGTCACGGTGCAGATCGCCAGCCAGAATATCTCTGTGTCCTCCTCCGCCGCCGCCCTGTCCCTGGCCAACTGCCTGGGCACATCGCAGTCGCCCCAGGTGCCAGGCGAACCTGTGGCTGCTGTACGCAAAGGCCAGCAGGGCGAGGCCTCCGGGCAGGAGGTCCTGGACACGGTGGTGGCAGCTGCAGACCAGGGAGATGCACCCCTGGAGGACACCCGCATAGAGGCAGGGACTGGAGAGAGACTGGGTGCTGCTGACCAGGTTGGGGCCACCCAGGAGGTACTGGAGGAGGTGGAAGCCATCGAGGCAGAGGGGGCAGAGGAGGAGGACGCAGCAGCAGCAACAGCAGCAGCAGTGGCAGGAGAGGTGGGCAAAGGGCCTGAACCTGAGGCAGGGGAGCAGCTGGGCAGCGAGCCGGCCAAGACTGCCCTGGCCTCCGAAGTGTCAGCTGCCACCTCCAAGGAGGCGCTGCAGGCCATGATCCTCAGTCTGCCCCGCTACCACTGCGAGAACCCTGCCAGCTGCAAGTCGCCCACGCTGTCCACTGACACGCTGCGCAAAAGGCTCTACCGCATCGGCCTCAACCTCTTCAACATGTAAGTGACAGCACTGGGGGTGACTTTTTGGATGCCGGGTGGTTTGCTGCATGGGCTATGGCCTTCCAGGAGGCTGACCGCTTTTGGAGATGGGATAGATGGGAAGGGGCACACATGCTTGGAATTGTTAGGAGGGTTTTTTTATTTTATTTATTTATTGTCAACTGATTGGTTTCTAGGCCACACCCAGCCTCACTCAGGGGTTACTCCCGGCTCTGCACTCAGAAATCGTACTTGGCAGGCTGGGGGACCATATGGGATGCCAGGAATTGAACTGGGTCCGTCCCTCTCAGCTGTGCTCTCTCTGGCCCCTGTTGGGAGTTTCTTTAAAGACGGATCAGGACCAGAACCACACCCCCTCACTACATTTCACAACTAGAAGGGCCCCCAGAAATGAGCAACACTCACAGAAAACAAGTGAGTAATACCACAGGTCAGGGGAAGATGATACAGAAGTCATTTGGGTGAATTATGAAGTCCCGAAGCAGTGTCCTGAAGAGACGAGAGGCGAAAGTTGAAAAGGAGACAAACTGGGGCAGAACTGAGAGGGGCAGAGTTGAGATTTCTCAGAGGAAAAACAGAGAAGGCAGAGCGGGGTGAGCTAAAAGGAGGAGAGGGAGGAAGCAGGGAAAGGGGTAAAGCAAGCAGAGGAGGGATTGAAAGAACCTATGGGAAAGGAAGAGGTGCCTCAGAGCTCCTTCAGAACCAGAAGACAGAGCCAGAGGCCAGCAGCCTTGCAAGTAAGTGGATAGGCTTGGCTCCTGGAACTTTCCAAGTCCCAAGTCCCTCAGCTTTATCCTCCACTCCCTGGGCTTTCACAACCCAAAGCCGAGAAGCAACTTCCCCTTTTCTTCACCCAAGCTATCACTGATTGCTTTCCAGAGCCAGGACCCAAGAATGAGTTCAGTAAGATACATCCCCTGCTCTGATATTCTAGAGATATGGTCTTACAGAAAGGACCTGCAATTCCCTAGCATAGCAGGTAATATCATTTTTGCCATTTTTTGAAAGAAAACACAGGCTCACACAAATATGGTGAGTTGCACACTGTAGCAAGCGGTGGATACAGGCCAGCCAGCTAGCTCTGCTGGACCTCAGTCCCTGCTGCGTCAAACTCTGTTGCTCAGTCATCCACAGCATCACTTCTGCAGGAGGGCGGATGCTCAAGCACATCCTCGGGTCCCTGGGAACAGGGGTCCTTGAACTATCTATATGTAGTGCAAGACAAGTTTTTAATGTGTGTGTGTGTGTGTGTGTGTGTGTGTGTGTGTGTGTGTCTTTAGCCCAATACACTCTGGGGCAAGACTTATAAAATACAGTAAAAATGAATTGCTAGAAAAACAATTACATGCTTGGTTGTCCCCAAAATGTCAAACTGTTATATGAGGTTCTAAACGTTTACCCTCTATTTCAGTACTTACTTCCCCGGGGCTGGTTAAGAGACGGATCAGAGCTCAGGGTAGGTTCATAGCCCCCCTGCAAGCATATCTGCTCTCAGACACAGCACTCACACCCCCACTAGGGCTCGAGCCTGAGAAGGAAAAGCTTTAAAGTAGAATTCTGCTAGCCACCATCAACAAGAGAAGGGGGCACGATGAAAGCAAGGGAATGTCACCCTAATTTCTCAATTGTTGCAAGTCAGCCCTTGATGGGGTTGATTGATGGAGGGATGGAAGGTGAGGTCTTTCCCCTCCAGCTCGAAGCACGCATCTGCCACCCTGTTCAGCCGGTGGTCCTGAGGTGAATGCAGCGGGAAGAAAGCTAACAGGCCGTCAGACTTGTGAAAATGTCAGGTTTATTCGGAGGACAAGACTGAAGCCAAAAGTTTCAGCATCAGTTCCAGCCAAAAAGCCCCTCGCCTTCCATAGACCCTTGCTTTTATCCCCCAGAATCAGGTACCAACCTAGGGTGGGAGCAGAATGCCAGGTCACACCCTAGGGAAGGGCACAATCACCGATCAGGGTAGGGTCAGTAACATAATAATCCCATTGAAATGTTTACCTACACAACACCCAATATAATCCTCTCTCAGATTTCCCCAGTGACTACTGGGTATAGAAAAAATATTACAGGTAGGAAGAAGGGACAATCTTGGGCCTTGAGAGTCTCGGAGGAAGATCCACTGTGAGGGAGAAAGGGAGAGAAAAGGAACATCTCCACTTGTGAGATTCAGTTTCTGGGACCATACAACCCCACTTTCTCCTTCTCACAGCCCACCTCTCTTCTACATGGGACAGGAGAGTGAGACTGTGGTGAGACCTTTCCTCATGGACATTCTTTGCAGGAGAAGGAATCTTGTGTTTTCTAGAAAGATCTTTCTAGGACCCACAAGCACTTTAACAGGCTCCACTGACCGAAGAAAGGAGACAGGAGTTATGAAGAACCTTAGCTCACTCTCTACTCCTTCTTGCTGCTTCTGCTCCCCAGAAACCCGGACAAGGGCATCCAATTCCTGATCTCGCGTGGTTTTATCCCTGACACCCCCATTGGAGTGGCCCACTTCCTGCTCCAGCGGAAGGGCCTCAGCCGGCAGATGATTGGAGAGTTCCTGGGGAACAGCAAGAAGCAGTTCAACCGCGACGTGCTGGAGTGAGTACCCCAACCTCGGGACATCCCTGCCCTCCACTCCTTCCCATATACTCACTCTCCCTCCAGAAGCTGGAGGGCAGGTGGCAGCAGAGTTGGGGGAACTGCACTTCCAGCTGTTCTCATCCCATTGTTCCCCCTTTTCCTTGCCACTAGCCATTTAAGTTCTCCTTCTTGAAAATTACTGTTTTGCAGGCACTTCCCCATTCCCACTTCTCTGTCCTCTTTCTTCTTGGTTCCATCTGTGAAGTAGTTCTCCAGGGGTCTTAGGAGTGCCTCCCCCTTAGATACTTTCCCTAGAGGGGTGAAGGTCTGCTGAAAAAATACAAGGATCTGGGCCCGGAGAGATAGCACAGCGGCGTTTGCCTTGCAAGCAGCCGATCCAGAACCAAAGGTGGTTGGTTCGAATCCCGGTGTCCCATATGGTCCCCCATGCCTGCCAGGAGCTATTTCTGAGCAGACAGCCAGGAGTAACCCCTGAGCACCGCCGGGTGTGACCCAAAAACCAAAAAAAAAAAAAAAAAAAAAGAATACAAGGATCTTCTGCTTGAAAGGATTGGAAGCATGAGAGCTGTCAGCGTTTTGGGGTTCATAATCCCCCACCCCAGGGTTATCAGCACCCTGAGATGTGGCCTCTATCTAGGCTTTATTTTGTTTGTTTGTTTTTGTTTTAATTTTTTTTTATCACACCAGCAGCACTCAGGACTTCTTCCTGACCATATGGGATGCCAGGATTTGAACCACTGTCCTGCATGCAAGGCAAACACCCTACCTCCATGCTATCTCTCCGGCCCTAGACTATGGTTTTAACACGTCATCTTTGGCCGTGTCATGGCTCTCTGAGTCTGCTTGTACATTTGGAGGTGATGGATCATGGCTGGTAGATCAGTTGCCCTCTACAATCTGTGTCCTATTTCTAAATTCATGAGGAGGAGGATTGTCTGGAGATCAGGAGCTTAACCCTTGGGGAGGGCGCTTGAAATCCCCAGATAATCCTTAATTGGCAGAACCTAGTTTTTGCTCCTGACATGGTATCTTTGGCAAACCAGCCGGTCTTTCTGGAATAGAAAACTGGGGCTCCGAGTACCTTGCAAGGATAGCAAAGTGCTCGTAGCTGCCTTGCCTGTCACCATCCTTTCTTCTCCCTCTAGTTCCCCTTTTCTCTTACTATCTTCTCCAGCTGTGTAGGATGCTCTGAGTGGGGATGCCTAGGGGGACTAGAGGAAGATCCATTTTTCTCCCATCTCCTTCCTTTGCCTATTTTTCTCTCTACCTACTTCATGCCTGTCATGTTTTTGTTAGTTTTTGTCCCTTTTCCATTCTGTATAAGGGTGAGTGCCACCTATTTGTCTTGCAATGCCCCATCCTGGGCAACCCTGTTTTGTCTCTCTGCTCTGGGTCCACTGCTTCCCTTGCCCTCTGGGAACTCTTATCTTCTGCCTTGCTCAGTTCCGGTATGACTGATCCTGATTTTCCTTCTCTTCCTTTCTTTCTTTTTTTTGGGGGGAGGGGTCCTTACCTCCATGCTATCTCTCTGGCCCCTTCCTTCCTCCCTCCCTCCCTCCCTCCCTCCCTCCCTTCCTTCCTTCCTTCCTTCCTACCTCCCTCCCTCCCTCCCTTCCTTCCTTTCTTTCTTTCCTTCCTTCTTTCTTTCTTTCCTTCTTTCTTTTTCTTTCTCTTCTTTCTCTTTTTCTTTCTTTCTTTCTCTTTTCTCTTTCTTCATTTCTTTCTTTCTTCATTTATTTCTTTCTTTTGTGAAGCTAGATGATTTTTTATTGAACAAAACTTCCTTAGTTGCGAGTGGGGAAAGGGCAGAAATACTTGGTCAAGAGACAACATAAACTTGAAAAATCTAGCAAGCAAAGACACATAGAGACAAGCAAGTGAGCAAGGGAGAGCGGAGGCTTGAAGAGCAAGCCTGACTGGCATTCTAACTTGCCAGACCTATCCTGACCTGGAAAACTGGGATCACGCAGGTCCTTTTTTTCCTCTAGCCCAGGAGCTGCCTGCACAGCACAATGAAAACTAATTACCATGCTTCCCAAGAGACAGAGTGTGTGGGCTGGAGACCAGGCCAGCCGCTGCAGCCTGCGCTGGAGAGGAGAGCTAGGCTGGGCTGGCAAATGGACTAGCTGCTGAAGCAGGGGTCCAATGAGGGATGAGAGGTGAGGGCTATAGAGCAGAGGAGGAGAGGAGGAGAATGGACTGGACCTAAGCAAGAGGGCCCAGATCTGCACTCTGCCTCTGCTTTCTTTTTCTTTTCTTTTCTTTTTTTTTTTAACTTTATTGATTGATTGGTTTGGGGACCACATTCAGCGATGCCCAGGGATCACTCCTGGATCTGCATTCAGAAATAGCTCCTGGCTCTGGGGACCACATGGGACGCAGGGGATGCAGCCGAGGTCCATCCTAGGTCAGATGCGAGCAAGGCTATCTTGCTGTGATAGCTGTGCTATCTCTCTGGCCCCCTGCTTCTGTTTTCATGCATCGTTTCTCTGTGCCTCAGTTTCCTCACCTGCAAAGTGAGAGGATTAGAGTTGTGTGAACTCATAAGTCCCTCCAAGCCCTGGAAGTCAGGTCTTGTTTTTTAGTACATTCACTCATCACGCATTACCATGAGGTACAGATGACTGGCAGGAGGCATATCCAGTTGCTGTAAGCATGAAGGTCACGCATCCCCCTGCTGAAGCCCCCTAAAGCAGCAGTGCTAGAGTGCTTAAATTCACGTGAAAACAAGGTGGCCATCCCTCTTGCATTTATAGGAGTCCCTGTGAATGGTGCTGAGCTGGGAAGCCTAGTAGGGGGAAGGTATGTCTCTTGGCATCAAGGAACTTAGAGAGAGTTGAGTATCTTCTGGGAGAGAAGTTTGGAGAGAGGAGTAAGGAGCCAAGGTGATTTCACTGAGCACTGTGGTTTGAGGGAATGTCTATTGAACCCCAATTCTGCCCCAGTGAATGCCTCTGTTCCCCATTCTTAAACTGCCAAGGCTTAAGGTGCTGAGTTCTGAGGCTGACCCAGCATCTGCCACAGGGGGATCCTTCAGTGGGCCAGGAAAAGGTGGAGATGCAGAAAAAGGCAGGTGAGCAGAGGAGTCTGGAGTTTGGGCAACATTTTGCTAAGCAAGCCAGACATCAGGGAAATCTTCCCAGATCTGAGTCCTTTTTCCTTCCTTCCACCAGAGGAAACGCACACAATGGCAGTCACCGTGTGCCATTTGGCCTGAGCCTGGATGGCTTCATTGGGATTCTGAGAGGTTCCCCTGCCTCCGCCTGATGACATTCAGCAAGTCACATCCATTTTGTACAAAGCTGTTTGCCGAAGAAAAGGACATAAATCACCCATTTCCTTGGAGACTAGACAGCCCAAACCACAACACTCTCTGAGCAGCAGCCAGAAGGGGAAGGAAGAGGCTGGAAGCTGCTCTGCGAGAGGTGGGGAGGGAAGAATTTGTTTGGGGGTTTTCTCTTAGACCTGGATGGGGAGCAGAGAGGAAAAGAAAAGAGGTTTCATGGAATCTGCCTCAGCTGCTGACTTGTGTCTGAGAACAGGCCCTTGGTCTCTTGGAAGCTGATCTCAATTTCTTTTTGTGTCCTATTTCCGTAGAAGGCTCATTCCGAGAGGAAATGGCACTTAGCAAGGGTTTACCCATAACGGTTTTGCGCTCCAAGGCCCATGTCTATTTGTGTTTAACTGGGAAGGATTGTTTTACTTTGGTTTTATTTGGGGAGGTTTTTTTTTAGGAAGCAACCAGCCACAACTTCTTCATTTGTTCAATGGTAATAATAGTACCTACCTCCTAGGAATTTAATTTTTATGACGCATGCAAAGTGTTTAACTCAGTACTCGATGCTTAGTAAGTTTTTTTTTCAAATTGTTAGCTATTTCTGCTTTGGCCTTTTTGACCATGAGATATTAAGTAACCCCTCTCCAGCTCCTCTCCCAAAGCCTAAAACACAGAGCAATCTAAGACAGCCTCAGATCTCGTTTGAGATCATTTTGCTCCCCAGATAAGCCCTAAGTGGGGGCAGGGAGGACCTTATTCATGTGTTTTGCTTTGTTTTGTTTTGTTTTGTTTTGTTTTGTTTTGTTTTGGGGCACATCTAAAAGTTCTCAAGGCTTCCTCCTGGCCTTGAACTCAGGAATTACTCTTGGAGATGCTTGGGAGGCCATATGGGTTTATGGGATACCGGAGATCATACCTGGGTTGGATATGTGCAAAGAAAATATATTATCAGGGGCCAGAGTGATAGCACAGTGGTAGGACATTTGCCTTGCACTTCGCTGACCCTGGAAGAACCTGATTTCGATCCCCAGTGTCCCATATGACCTCCCAAGCCAGGAGAGATTTTTGAGTGCACAGCCAGGAGTAACCCCTGAGCATCACCAGGTGTGGTCCCAAAACCAAAATAAATGAATAAATAAAAAGAAAGGGGAGGCTGGAGAGTTAGCATAGAGGTAAGGCATTTGCCTTGGTGGTTTGAATCCCGGCATCCCATATGGTCCCCCGAGCCTGCCAGGAGCGATTTCTGATCATAGAGCCAGTAGTAACCCCTGAGCACTTCCCAGGTGTGACCCAGAAACAAAAACAAACAAACAAAAAAGAAAGAAAATATATTATCGCTCCAGCCCTGAAGAGCTCATTTGTAGAGGCATGTGGGAAAGGGCTGAGAAGAGAAGGATAGTGAGAGAAGCTAAATAGACTTTGGGGGCTAGACGCTTCTCCAGTTCTGTTTGCACATGGCTAGGAAATCTAGCTCTGCTCTATTTTCTTCCTGAATATTCGCTTCAGCAAGTTTGAAGGCCAGTGAATGGAAGAATGTTCTAGGCAAACTGGCCTGGTGTGTCTGCCAGTGATATTTGCCCAGGGGAGAAACAAAGCCAGGGAAGGTGTTGAGGAAAGGCACGGGTGGGATGGAAATGCCCAAAGGTCTCCTGGCTCTTCCTTTTTTCACAATGTCCATCACACTCTTCATTAGATTCCAAGACATATTAGAGTTTGATGTTTTTTGTCAGGTTTCATTATTTCATTTCCATGGAAATGTGTTGGCCGGAGTGTAACAGATTTGTTCTTCTTAGGGGACATTTAGAAATGAAGACAGATTGCCTGTCAAACTCAACAGGATGGAAGGCTCTGGCCTTTCGTGGCGAGAAAGAAATTATACAAGAACATCCTGCCCTAACCCTATAACGGTCCCCTTGTTCCTGGGACCCAGGCCAACCCTGTGGGCTAGAGGAGGGAAAGAACATGGGGCAGGGACTGTTGATTTCACAGTTACTGCCACCATTTTGAGAACCTTGGGTTCCATTCCTCAGAAGTTGCAAGATGAGAGTTTATTTTTGATTTTTTGTTTTGTTTTGCTTTTCAGTATTTTGTTTTAGTTTGGGGCCATACCTGCTTGGTGCCTGAAGCTCAGGGATCACTCCTAGCAGTGCTCAGGGGACCAAATATGATACCAGGGATTAAAGTTGGCTTGGCCAAGTGCAAGGCAAACTCCTTACCCACTGTACTGTCTCTCTGGCCCAGGTTTCCATTCTCAAAGTGATGTTTTTAGCTGATTCTTACCTTTCCAGTATGTCCCTTACACGGTGGCTAAAATTCTCTTGGATAATTGAGAGTTAATGAGGATTTAAGACCTACTTTCTATAGGTGGAGATTTGGGACCAAATTTATGGGACAAAGAAGTCAGAGTTGAGATTCCTTGGGCTTGGTCATATTCCTATTAACTTAGGTGGTTTTTTGGTTTTGTTTTTCAGGGAGGAGTGGGGGGGCACACCCAGTAACACTCAGGGGTTATTCCTGACTGCACTCGGAAGTTACTCCTGGCAGGCACAGAGGGATCATATGGGATGGTGGGGATAAAATCCCGGTCAGCTACGTGCAAGGCAAAAGGACTACCTACTATCCTATCACTCAGCCCCACGAAAGTAGGTTTTTACACCAAAATGAACAGACCACTGCTTCTTCCTTTGCTCTGTGGGTCGTGTCCTCCTTCAGTTCCCCTTGATCTGGGTGTGGCTTCCCTGGAACACCCTCTAAAGTGGGGTTTTCAAGAGGGACATGCCGTAAATTCCACTCTCCTGGAGTTTTGGCGTAGGGCTGAAATGCACGCACAGGCTTCAAGAAGAAGTGATGACAGCACATGCCTGTTAAGCTTCATGAGGTGTCCGCACACACTCTTCCAAGACCCACACATGCACAGTCTCGCTCCAGCTGCTATGCGCGGAGAGGCTGCTAATCTGTGAGTTGAGGTAGCGGGCCCACAGCCACGAAGGCTAAGGCCAGGCAGGATGATACCTAGCCTAAACCTTGACCCTTCCATCTGCTGCTGGATGTCACAAGTATGGGTCTAGGCCCAGCTGTGAAAGATGGCCATTAAGGTCCATGAAGAGGAGTTAGTGCAGCCCAGGTAGAAACAGAAGTCTAAGACTAAGGAGAGAGCAGAGAAGTTAGGGTACATGTTTTGTATGTGCCCAATTCAGATTCGGTTCCTAACACTTCATGATCTCCCAAGCATTGCTAGGTTTGAACCTGGAGGCCCCCCAGTACCTCAGGACCTCAGCAATACTGTGTCTTTGGGCCCTCTTGAACAACTGCTCCGGCTGGATGAGTATCTCATAGCTTCTCTGAACATTCCTCTAGGGGGCATCCCCCAAAAGAAATAACCTGAGATCTAGAAAGAAGAAATAAATGGAAACCAGCAATGGCAGAAGAGGGAGTAGAATCTGGCGTTCTTCCTCCCCAGAGCCTGCTCTGATCCCTTCATCACAGGAGGCAGAGCTGAGAAACGGACCCAAAAGTCTCAAGAGATTTGAGTGTGGCTCTGTTGCCTTTGTCTCTTAAAGCACTAGTGGGGAGATGTTGGATGATGTGATTTCAGGCGCAGTTACTGGCATCAGAGGAAGGGTGTTCTTATAAGCTATCCTCCAGGGAACTTCAGCTCCACAGGCTCGCCTGGCTGTCAGTTCTGATTTGGTCTCCAGCTACAAGACGATAAGATGGGTCAATGCAATGAGTACATACTTCGCACGCAGGAAGCCGGAAGTTTGATCCCAACACTGCATGGTTCCTGAATACCACTGGAGTGACTCCTAATAACAAAGCCAGGAGTCGCCCTTGCGCACAGCTGGATGTGACCCCCAAACCAAGACCAAACAGTTGTCATTTCCTAAATTCTCTTCTATCCCAGGAACTTTGTTCCCTTTCTTCTTCTTTGTTTTTGTTGTTAGGCTACACCCAGCAATGCTCAGGAGTTACTCTTGTCTCTGCACTTAGGAATCATTCCTTGCAGTACTTAGGGGACCATATAGAATGCTAGGGTTCTGATCAAATGACTGATTGATCGAATCATCAGTCACATGCAAGTCAAGCACCCATACTCTGTAGTGTCTCTGAACCCCAACTGTGGTTTTTGTTAAAATCTCCTGGTTACCCCATTCAATCAATAATATAGGGTTTAGTTCCATTCTATTAATTGGGCCAGTGAGGCTAAGAGACTTCATTGGAACAGATAAATGAAGGAAACAAGGTTCAGTGGCAAAAATGTTGAACACGAGGGGCCACCTCCTCCTATTCTTGCATGGACCCAACAGTGTTTTTTGGATCAGTGCCCACCCCCCACCACCACCCCCCCAAAAAAAAAACCCAGCCACATCAGCAGCCCTTGGGAACTGATTAGCTATATCACTTCTCACACTCCACCCCAAATTCATGGATCAGAAATTTAGGGTTGGAAATGGGGGCACCATAGGAGTCAGGTTGTCAGCCGGCCAGAACTGTCAATTATCAGAACCCCACCCCCAGCTTGGCAAAAAGAGGCTTCACCTCAAACTTCTCATTTGTTGGCATGGTTTCAACTTAAGTTCTCTTGGCTTCTGAGTCTTCAAGCTGTGGCTGGGGTCACCTCTTCCGAGGCCCCCTCACACGAGGTCCCTGTATTATCCCAGGACCACTGGCCAGTCTTTCCAGCTTCCCTCTGCTGGCTTTCCTCAGCCACATTGCACCTTTCCAGAAAGCTTTGACCTTCGTCGAACCTGTTCTGCGTTCCGACTAACAAAAATAACTCTCTGACGGATGGGGATATTTTTAATGGAATTGTGTGAGCCAAGAATGACGGAAATAAAACCAGGGTTTCCGCATCCCTGGCAGTTGGCAGTTTTCAGCGTCCCTCCTGGTGCTGAGACCAGGGCAGAAGTCCACGTCAGCCTGGTCTCTGCAGGCTCTGGGCTTCTTCTAGGGCCAATTAAAACTCCCTGCCGCTCTCATTATGTGTTTTCAGCTCCCACCCACTTCCTTTGTCTGCCAGACACAGTCTTGCTCTCATTAAAAAAAAAAAAAAGAAAAGAAAAGGGCGAAGTTGCGATGACGAAATTCATTTTGATCTCAGTCATGCCCCAGGCTTCATTTCCCCGTGACACTTGGCGGTTCCATGCACAGAGCAGTGTCAACAAGCTTTTTCTTTTTTTATGTAAGATGGTACCTGTTTCTACAGATGCTGGCACATCTGTAAGGCTGCTTCCCTGGGCCCTGGGTAAGGGACTTGCCCCAGCCCTTGCAGAGACCAAAGGAAAGAGCTCAGAGCCCTGAGTCCAAGCAGCCCTGCCTTCCACCCCGCCAGCTAAATGTTTATCTCCAGAGGCAGGCTCAGACATGCTCGGCTGGAGGTGGCCTAATCAGCACCAGTTTGTCGTTTCTCAGCTCTCACTTGCTTGCTTGAGGCTGAAGGCAGTTGGGAGGCATGTGAGTCACACACTGGAATCCTGGGGCCATTTCCCTGGCAGTTCTGTGCAGGGCCGTGGGTCAGTTCCAGACGGTCTTGGCCAAACAGGACGGGCAGCCCTCCTGGGCCCACAGGCAGACCTGCCAAAGGCCGGGCTCCTTCTCCAGCTGACAACAAGCCCAAGTTTTTGTGCATTTACTTGGCTGGCCTCTGTCGAACTCACTCATTCACTTCGTGGCCCAACAGTTCTTGACCTCCCAGAGTAGCAAGGCTGCTGTGATGAAAAGGCCAGCGTTAGTGTTTTGGTAGACAGAAGGCAGGTTCCAGGTCCAGAGGAAGGGAAACAACTGGACAGACGGAGTGCTTATCAGAGACTTGTGAGGTTAAGGTTGGGTGGGAGGGAAAAAGGAGAGTGCATGCAAAATAGAGGTGGGGATATGGGATGAGGATGTGGGGGTCTTGAGAGAAGACCTTCAAGAGGGGCCTGAAAGTGGAAGGGCAGAAGAGGCTATGGGGTTGGTTTTGGTTTTGGCTTTGGCTGAATAATTGAGTATTCTCAGAGAGGCAAAAATAAAAGCAGAGTAGTGGGACTGGAGAAATAGTAGAGCGGTAGGGTGTTTGCCTTGCACACAGCCGATCTAGGACAGATGGTGGTTCAAATCCTGGCACCCCATATGGTCCCCCAGCCTGCCAGGAGCGATTTCTGAGTGCAGAGTCAGGAGTAAACTCTAAGTGCTGCCGGGTGTGACCCGAAAACAAAACCAAACCAAAAAAACGCAGAGTAGTAAACAACAGGACCAAATGAATATCCTGGAAGAATTGTTCTAGATGATCTAGAGGCAGAGAGGTAATTAGAAGAGGCATCTTGGCTACTGTAAGACAGTGGTAACAAGAACTGTGACCTTAAACCTCGACTGTGACCATGGGAAGAGAGAGGGGTGCTGGAAAGCTAGAAAGGTCAGCAGGAAGGGCCTGGGGAAAGAGAAAAGATGAGGGGACCAGTGCCATACTGACAGACACCCTCCTGCTCTAATAAGAATTCAGACACTTTTTTTTTTTTTTTTTTTTTTTTTTTGGTTTTTGGGCCATACCCGGTGGTGCTCAGAGGTTACTCCTGGCTGTCTGCTCAGAAATAGCTCCTGGCAGGCACAGGGGACCATATGGGACACCGGGATTCGAACCAACCACCTTTGGTCCTTGCAAGGCAAACGCCGCTGTGCTATCTCTCCGGGCCCAATTCAGACACTCTTGAGGTATGAACAAGAATATGCTTCCAGCCCCAGCTGTAATTTGTAAGTCCTACCCAACAAATGGATTTTATGTTTTTGTTTTGGTTGTTTTGGAGTCACACCTGGCAGTAATCAGGGCTTACTCCTGGTTCTGTGCTCAGGAATCCTCTCTGGTGATGTTCAGGAGACCAGATGGGATAGATGGCAGAGTGTCCTGTGTGCAAGGCAATGACCCTACCTGTTGCTGTACTGTATCTCCAAGACACTGTTCATATGCTTTTAACTGGGGGAGCAGGGGAGGGCGATGCTGGTTTAGTAGGGTCATTTCATCAGAAGCTGGCCTCAAACTGGACAGCATCAAATATTGACTCAGAACAAATGAAATCACACTTAAAAGAGAGACGATCTGACCTCCCTGCAAGAGATGCTTTCACCAATACACCTCTGCCAAACAGCAATCTCTGAGCCGGGCTGGGACAATGTCCTCCTGACCTGGCAGCCTGTGTAATGCTGGGCTCACATTTTGGATGCATCTCTTTGGGTTGGGTCTTCTCTTCTCTTTGTGCTCAGCTTAACCCCGGGTTTTCAACTGTTCGTGTGGAATGGAGCCTGAAGCTACTCCCGGGGCTACGAGGTCAAATGGGCAGACAGCTCAATGTATGGGCTCCGGAGTTGTGGTGCTACTTGGGCCCAATAGGGCTGGAGCCCAAGTGGAACACCCCAGTGGTATTTGGGGAATGCCACACCATGATGCTCTGAAGTTCATGTGGTACTGGGGAGGGACTCAAGGCCTCTCACTGTAAAGGCATGTGACTTGATCACTGGCAAGCCCCCATAGCCCCTGGTTTTAAATTTTCTTTTGGGGCTCACATCTGGAATTGCTCTGAAGTTACTCTAAGTGAAGTGCTCCCAGCAGTGCTGGGGGATGTTCCAGCCCAGTGAGCTATCGCCCAACTCCTGTTTTTCTCTTGTTTAACAATAATCTAGAACAGGCCAGAGCAATAGCACAGTAGGTAAGATACTTGCTTGACTTCCACACAGCCAACCTGGGTTCAATCCCAGGCATCCCACATGGTGCTTAGAGCACTGCCAGGACAGATTCTTTTTGGTTTTTTTTGTTGTTTGTTTTTGGTTTTGAACCACACCCAGTGACGCTCAGGGGTTAGTCCTGGCTCTGCACTCAAAAATTGTTCCTGGCTTGGGGGATCATATGAGACACCGGGGGATTGAACCATGGTCAATCGTCCTAGCTCGGGCAAGGCAGATAGATACCTTACCACTTGCACCACCAATCCGGCCCCTCCAGGAAAGATTCTTGAGCGCAGAGCTAGAAGTAACACCTGAGCATTGCCAACAACAGCAACAACAAAGAATCACTTGGAGGATCTTTGAAATGCAGATGCCCAGGTCTCCCCTAGAATACTGTGTTCTGTAGACTGGGAGTGGAGCCCAGGGGTTTACATGTCAACAAGCCTCCTAGAAGTCTTATATTTATTTCGGGGCCATACCCAGCAGTGCTCTGGGCCAACTCCTGACTCAGTATCTGAGGGCCTTTCCCATCAGTACTTGGAGGATCAGATTGTGCAGGGCCTTGAACCTGCAACTTCTGTGTGGGTCCTTTGAGCCATCTTGCTGGCATCCTCAGAACACAGGAAGGTTGGATATTGACTTTCTCCCAAAGCCAGGAGAGCCATCCCCATCGCAGTCCTTCCCGCTCCTCCCTGCTCCCACCACCATGTGGCCCTCAATTGATACCTTCTCCCATCTTCCTAGATGGGAAGGGCTTTCCACATGACTGTCTGTGTTCCATTCCATAGGCCCCAGATCTCCAGCTTTCTGCTCATTGCTGGAGCTTTTAGCCACAGCCCCAAGCGACTGAGCTGGCTACGTGTTTCGTGGTGAAGGGCTGGAAACTAGGCCATCGTGCTCGGCTGAGCAGAGCCCCGGCCCAGTTGCAGCTCTCCCTGCACAACCCCACTCTGTCCAGGCCTGCAGACACGCACACATTATTATCATGACTCTGGGAAAGCCACCCCCTTAAGGGAACAGGGTACAGGACGCCAAAGTTCAGGATCCTGCAGAAAAAGATCAGGGCCAGGTTGGAGAAGAGGTGGCACGAAAGGGGCATGTCATGGATAACAGCTGCTCCCGATTCCAGGGCATCTGGGGGGCAGTTGGGGTCTTCTTTGTGACAGATGATGCCAGAACTCACTGTCTTTCTTTTGACCATATGAAAGTAAGAGGGGTCCCCTAGGGTGAGGGGTGAGTTGGCTATGCAGGTTCCTCATCAGGTTATGGGATTTTCTTCTCTTTCTCCCCTTTCTGCTTCTCTATTATTTTTATTAATTTATTTTGGGCTTTGGGGCTCTACCTGGCTGTGTGTGCACAGGGGTTACTCCTGGCTCTGCATTGAGGGATCACGCCTGGAAGGTTTGGGGGCCAGATGGGATGCTTGAGATTGAACTCAAGCTGTCTTCAAGGCAAGTGTCCTCTGTCTTGCATAGGCTCCTCTGCCTCTCTTTGCCTCCTTTCACCTTGTTTCCATTTCCCCTGTACTCCATTCTGCTTTTAGTAGATCGGTCTTCTTCCCTGTCCCTCTTTGCTCTCTCTCTCTCTCTCTCTGTCTCTCTCTCTCTCTGTCTCTCTCTCTCTCTCTCTCTCTCTCTCTCTCTCTCATGCTCTCTGTCTCCCTGTTCTTCTCTGTTTTTTTCTCTTTCTCTCTTTTCTGTCTCTGTGTGTGTCGCCAATTCTTGCACGGGGCCTTGCCTCATGACTCTCTGATTCACCTGCTTTGGCACTGCAGGACAACTCATGCTTCATCTAAATCCTGAACGGGCTGAGCTGGGCATATTCTCTGGGGGCTTCATGAGGTCGCCCTACGCTGGAGAGATGCTCAGATCTGTAGCAAAGTCCAAATGGCTACCAGCATCCAGTTTTCATCCTAGGTGCCCAGACAGGGAGGTGGCCACCAAGTTCCCCATGGGCAGAAGTTGGGTCACCTCTGCCTGCAGACCCACCAGTCACTCCCTCAACAGTGCGGTCTGGTGAGGCTGAAGTCTGACAGACTACTAAATGGGGTCCCCTGGGCCTGAAGACCCATACTGTCTCCTGGTTATTCCTAGAAACCATCTCTCTCTCCCATCAGTGGGATATTCCTGCCTGCAGGGGCTCTGCCTGCTCCTCAGGACAGTGGGAAGTTTGGGAGTGGGGCACCCACCTTTCCTCACAACCTTTCCTTTCCCCTGCCCTCAGCTGCGTGGTGGATGAGATGGACTTCTCCAGCATGGAGCTGGATGAGGCCCTGCGCAAGTTCCAGGCTCACATCCGCGTGCAGGGGGAGGCCCAGAAGGTGGAACGACTCATCGAGGCCTTCAGGTGGCACCCCTTCCCCAGCTCTGCTCCCCTCCCCACTGCTCCAAACACTTGGCATGTGGGGGTGGGGCTGGGGGCAAAGGCAGAGCTGATCCAGGGAACAGGAGAGGCTGGAGGGCCCTGTAGAGGCTGGGCCAGAGAGGAGGCGGGCTGCCTAAAGAGGAGGAAGGAGAGGAGGGCAGAAGTTGGGGACCTCTCCCAGCTGGAGCAGTAGCTGCACATGGCCACAGAGCATCCATGGGGCATCCTGGTCAATATGGGCAGATATCCAAAGGCTCTGCTGGGGATTTCCATAAGCCTAAATTCTTCAGAGAATTGGGATACTCCCCACCACAGTCCCTGCTGCTGGGAAGGGGTGAGGAGGGAGCCCAGCTTCCTGCTCTGTGTCCCCCCCCCACAGTCAGCGCTACTGCATGTGCAACCCCGAGGTGGTGCAACAGTTCCACAACCCTGACACCATCTTCATCCTCGCCTTCGCCATCATCCTCCTCAACACCGACATGTACAGCCCCAACATTAAGCCTGACCGGAAGATGATGCTGGAGGACTTCATCCGGAACCTGAGAGGTGAGTAGATGGGGGCGAGGGGAGTTCTCCTTGCACCCACTTCCACTCCACATTTATTCCTTGATGGTGAGCCTGACTATAGGCGTTTGCTCCAGGTAGCCAAGAACACTGGACACAGATTTCTGGTCATGGTAAAGCTATTGTATGTCAGGCATCTGGGACTTCGGCCTTATGTCAAGGGTCCTTGAGTAACAACATCCCAGGACACCCTTTACCTTCTAAGGGTTGTATGTCTTAGTGAGCAGAATCAATCAAGCAAAGCACAGAACATAGATCTCTGTGAACAATGGTACTGAGTAGGAAGACAGGCTATATTTGAATAGGAAAAATAGGTTCTGAAACAGGAAGTTGTCATAGGTCGCAGTGATAGAATTCTGGTGATGGAAATGAGGCTGAGTTGTGTGTTGGGTCCCTGACTGAGGAAAGATATGCTTAGCTGAATGAGTGTAGACAGCCAGCTCTTGAAGGAATAGGGTAGAACAGAGGTCATCCTTTAGGATCATCTGCTTGGCAGTGGGGGTTTCCACTCCTTGAACTTTGGGGTCCTGATACCTGCCACTCTCCTGCCCTCCCTCAACTTTAGGTGTGGATGATGGTGCTGACATTCCCAGGGAGCTGGTGGTGGGCATCTATGAAAGGATACAGCAGAAGGAACTCAAGTCCAATGAGGACCATGTGACCTACGTCACCAAAGTGGAGAAGTCCATAGTGGGCATGAAGACAGTAAGTGGCCCTGTAAAACCTCACTCAACACAAGATCACTTCCTCTTTCATGACTGTGAGGCACCCCTTCCCCACATCCAATCTCCTTCATTCCTTCATTTCCTCCTTATCTCTCAAAATGACCAGTTAGTGAGTCACCTGTGCACAATGGAGTACATCCTCATTCCCTTTGCCTGATTCCTCCTTGCCTCTTGCCTCTAGTCATTTCATTGCAGCAGGAGAGTAGAATAAGATGACCAGAGGGACTGAACAGTTAACTCGGGTTGACCAGATGGCCACACAGTAAGGTTTAGAATTTCTTCATCTCTTTCTTCAGACATTCCCAGGTGGTACTACTAGACAAAAACAGGAAATGAGCTAAAGTAGGCCAGGACTGTGACATCTCAAAGTATGGGGTGAGGGTTTCTGTATTGCAACCTGGGCCACAGAAAATGGCTATGTTGCAGTGAATTTTAAGGTGGCCTTCTTCCTAGAATCTATTGATGCAACAACTAGGAAGGATATAGTGCATTCTGACGTCATATCCAGCTCCTCTTCTCTAAATTGCTGCCTCAGGAAGCATTTTGAGGATTTGTCCAAAGCTCTCCCCTTAGTTAATGAAAGGATGGTCCTCTTCTCCATCCCTTATTTATTGCTGAGACCTCAGCCTTCGTCAGTGTTGCACATGCTACTGGAATAGATTGCTTGTCATGCTGGGCATATTTAAAGTGTCCTGCAATGCCTCTCCCTGGCACATTCACCAAAGTTTGGGATGCCAGGGGGGTTTCATGAAGGTTTTTTCTTAACAGAGAAAGACTTGATAGCAACAAGGTTTGCATAACCTGAAAACTCTCCTTGATGTTCCTTTCCCCACCTCTGTCTTTTCATTCATTCTAGTGGTATGAACCCCTTTCCTCTCAACTCGGTTCTCCTGAAGGAGAAAGTGGCCTTGAGGGTTGAGGGGAGAGGTTTCAGGACAAGTTCAGGCCATGCAACAGAGCTAGCGCCACATCAGATGGGGGTGCTGTGGTGGACCCCGGGTAGGAACGGTTCTCTGGCTGAGTATGGCGTGCCTCTGCCCCAGGTGCTGTCAGCCCCCCATCGCCGCCTGGTGTGCTGCAGCCGGCTCTTCGAGGTGACAGATGTGAACAAGCTGCAGAAGCAGGCTGCCCATCAGAGGGAGGTGTTTCTCTTCAACGACCTGCTGGTGGTGAGCAACCGGGGCCCTCTGAGGTTCAGTCACGCTGATCTCTCATTAGTGGCAGATTTGGCCTTCCCTAGCTCTCCCAGCAGGGCTGGGTGGTGACTCAGGCAGGTTTCCCAGAGAATTGGCTGAGGTAACATAGTCCTGCTGGACGTGAGCATGAGCTCAACTCATCTGCCTCTTTCCTCTGTGGCCAGATATTTGGAACAGGAATGTGGTTCATATCCCTCAGACTGAGAGGAATAGTTTGGCTGAGTGGGGATATACATTGTTCCTGGGTCTGGAGGAGGCTGGTGTGTGTGTGTGTGTGTGTGTGTGTGTGTGTGTGTGTGTGTGTGTGTGTGTTCAAATAGTGGGTAGTCATTTGTTCTATGAAATAGGCATCATTATTACCAATATTGAATGAGTGTCCACTGTGCCATGCACTGTTCCGTGAGCTGGGCAAGGGTTCTTTCCTCAGACTCTCCCACCCTGATCGAACTGGGCCTATTCCTGACTCTATGCTTAGGGACCACTCCTGGCCGTGTATAGGCAACCTTATAGGTGCCAGAGATTGAGCAGAATGCAAGGCAAACACCTGAACCCCTCTCCTATCTCTTTGGCCCCTTCTCTTATCACTGAATCCCATTGACCTGAGCTCTAAGGAAGATTCATATTAAATAATCCTTATCATAAAGCACAGCTCCTTTAGAGCAGGGGGGACCTTTCCAGGGTGCAGACTAGATTATATGTGTACCTTGCCACAGATCTTGCCTTCCCATGTTTGCCCAAGCAGGTCCAGACTCCTATGGGCCAGATTTGTTGTCTCTCAGGTCTTTGGTTTCCTCTCGCTCCTACTAGCTACTTCCTCTGGCCTTTGCTCAGCTGTCTTCATCTCCATTCCTGTCCCCGTGCAAGCTTCAACATCCTGCCCACCTAGCAATCTAGCCTGCCAATCCCTGCCTCTTCCTCACCTCCTCTCATCTCCTTCAGAACCCTGCAAAGTGCGCAACACTTGATTTAACCTTGTCTTCACTTTGCATTTTTGCTGCTTGTACTTTATTGATCAGCTGATTTGCACCGTGAGGGTGTCCCCCCTCCCGTGGCCTAAACATGCTGCGGAGAGAGTTCTCTTTGGCTTACGGCTTGTGTTCTGTCTCCCCAGAGTCCAGCCTCATCGGAAGTGCTGAGGACATATTCGTGGACTAAGCAGTTGGCTGAGGTTGCATGTTAGTAGGGGAGAGAGATAGAAAAATAATTAAGAAAGTAAATCAATAAGATACTATCAAACAGGGAAATGAGCAGTAAAGACAATAAAAAAGGGTAATATGGGACTGGAAAAGTAGTACCGGGGTTAAAGGATTTGCCTTGTATGCAGCTGAATTGGGTTCAATCCCGGGCACCACAGGGTCCCCTGAACACTACCAATAGTTGTCCTTGAACACAGACCCTGGTGTGACCCCAGGCCCTCCCCACAAAGAAAAATAAGTGTGATTGGTAGAGTGGTAAGGTGAAGAATTTGGTTGGTTTCCTTTCGTTCCTTTTATTTTTTAGATAGGATGGTCAGGGAAGGACTATCATCTAAGGAGTTTGAGTTAAGGGAAAAGGCTGCAGGAAAAGTTGGAGAAGGAATGATTGCGTGCACGGGGGGGTCGCTGGGGGACCTGAGTCTTTCCTGATCTTGCTACAGAGAGGTGGAGAACAGACAGTGCAGTTTGAGCACAAACCCGGAGTCAGGAAGGGCCAGCTCAGGTGGGGATTTGAAACCAAAACAGGAGTGTGGCTTGTCTTCCAAGGGCATTAGGAAAAGCCCCCGTGGGGCCAGAGAGATAGCACAGAAGTAGGGCTTTTGCCTTGCACGCAGCCAACCCAGGACCAGTGGTGGTTCAATTCCCAGCATCCTATATGTTCTCCTGAGCCTACCAGGAGCAATTTCTGAGTGCAGAGCCAGGAGTAATGCCTGAGCAATGCAGGGTGTGACCCCCCCCCCAATAAAAAAAAGAAAGATTCCCCAGAAGAGACAATTGATATCGACATGTGACTGTGTGTCTGACTGTGTCTGGGTGAAGACACGTGTGTGTAGGCGTGCATTTGTGTGCATTAACTTGTATGTTCCCAGCTATCCCTGCTGTTTCAAATGCACACACACTCTTGATACTGGCTGTGCCTGTCTCCCTTCCTCTCTTGCCCAGATCCTCAAACTCTGCCCCAAGAAGAAGAGCTCCTCAACTTACACTTTCTGCAAGTCAGTTGGCCTGTTGGGCATGCAGTTCCATCTATTTGAGAACGAATGTACGTCTCGGCTGCCCCAAGATGTGGCAGAGGGCGGTGGTTGGGCGATGGCGGGAGGCTGCGAGCAGTAGGGAGTGGGGAGGGATCGTTCCCCCACCACCTAAGTTCTCTTCAGGCTGGTGGCAACCTCTTTGGCTGCTGCTCACGGCCCCTGGGGGCCTGGGCTCTGGCTTCCAGATTATTCTCACGGCATCACCCTGGTGACCCCGCTGTTGGGCTCCGAGAGGAAGCAGGTGTTGCATTTCTGTGCCCTGGGCTCGGATGAGATGCAGAAATTTGTGGAGGACCTGAAGGAATCCATCGCGGAGGTGACCGAATTGGATCAGATTCGGATAGAATGTAAGGACATGTGCTCTTGGCTCTCCAACATGGAGGTTGTTGGGTGGGTCCCTGGACTCTGGAGAGAGTATGGGGTAAACCAAGGACATCTGCCCCTCCTGAGCCCTCCCAGTCACAACCCACTGCACCCTCTCAGCCCATGGGCTGCTCTGCTCTCCACATCCTTTTGCAATTAAAGTGAGGGTCATAGAGCCGTAGACATGTGAGCAAAGCTGGCTAGCCCATGGATTCTGTGTGGCATCTGGGACAGAAATCTTTGCTGTATCCAATCAGGATGACCAAATGAGCCCCCCTAGACAAGCATGCAATCCAAAAGGTCTGAGTCTCAGGAACTTTCTCTCCATCCCAGTCCAAACTACCTTGCACAGACTTTTCCTGTGGACCCAGCTAGTCTGCTCCAATTCATTGTTTATTTCCATAATTTCTTTGATCCCAAATAGTCACCTCCCTCCCACCTGGTTTCTTTTATACACACCAATCTTTATTTTTTTTTTTTTTGAAGAGTTCAGCCTGGTTTTCTGACCAGTCTTCATCTTGGAGTTGCTCTTCTGCCTATCTAAGGAATGCATGCCTCCAACTCAGGCCTTTCAGGAAATATGTGGACCTCTTCACATGCCTTTAGTTTCAGAATAAAAGCAGGGAGGGGCCTGTACAATAGGTACAGTAAATAAGGCACTTGCCTTGCACTTGTCTATCCAGGTTATGATCCCTCCAGGAGGTGTAATTACAGAGCCAAGAATAACCCCTGAGCACTGCCAAATGTGGCCCCAGAGATAGCACAGCAGTGTTTGCCTTGCAAGCAGCCAATCCAAGACCTAAGATGGTTGGTTCAAATCCCGGCATCCCGTGCCTACCAGGAGCTATTTCTGACCAGATAGCCGGTGTGGCCCAAAAACAAAAACAAAACAAAACAAAACAAAAACAGACAGGGGTGTGGGGGAAACAGAGAGGTAGTCAAATGAATCAAGTGTTTGATTTTTGCATGCTGCTGATCCCAGCTGGACCCATGACACCACCTCAGGACCCTCAAGCACTACCAGGGGTCACTCCTAAGTACAAAGCCAGGAATAGCCACTGGAGACAGCTTGGTGTAGCTCCATCCCCAGCCCCAAAAACAGAATGGTGAGGGGTCGCAAAGAGGCTCTGTGGCAAGCTTTAACCAAATAAGCACTCTAGTGCTTGCAGATAGCCTTCTGGGAGGGGGGGGGGGAAAGAAGGCTGAGTTCTGAAACTCGAACTGAAATTCAAAGTCAAGATCAGTCCTGCCTCACAGTCACTTAGCTGAAAGGTATTTGTGAATAAATAAAAAATCAGTAGGCCAAAGAAAATGCCCAGTATAGTAGGGTAGTATTCTTTAAAAAAAAATTTAGAGGGGCTAGAGAGGTAGCACAGCAGTCAGACATTAGCCTTGCATGCAGCTGACCTAGGACAGACCACGGTTCAATCCCATAGCATCCCATATGGTTCCCTGAGCCAGGAGCAATTTCTGAGCTCATAGCCAGGTGTAACCCTGAGTGGCGGTGGCGCTGGAGGTAAGGTGCCTGCCTTACCTGCGCTAGCCTAGGAGACGGACCGCGGTTCGATCCCCCGGTGTCCCATATGGTCCCCCAAGCCAGGAGCGACTTCTGAGCGCATAGCCAGGAGTAACCCCTGAGCGTTACCGGGTGTGGCCCAAAAACCAAAAAAAAAAAAAAAAACCAAAAAAAAAAAAACCCTGAGTGTCACCAGGTGTGGCTCAAAAACAAAAAAACGAAAAAATAAATTAGAAATTCCTTCTCCCCATAATGCTTCAGGGAACTCAGGGGTCATCCCAGCATGGTTAATATGGATGTGAAAGTCTAACAGTTTAGTACTCTGGGTTCACCAAGTCATCCCAGGTGTGCAAGAAATCAAACTCAGGTCTTGAACATGCTCAGCGTGTGCTCAACCCCTTGAGCTATATCCCCGGACTCAGAGTGGTGCTTTCGCATCACAATTTTTGGGGTGACTCCCCAGGTCTGGCCGCTAGCTTTTTTCATGCAGTGTGGTCTGTAGAAGCTTTTAGAAGGTTTAGAAGCTTCTTTAGAAGCAGGGTTTACTCTGAAGTTGGACTCAGGGTTCTTGTGCTCTGCACACTCAGCATGCGAAGAGGATAATTTCCTACAAAAACAAACTCACTCAGGTTCAAACACAGACAGGACTGTTAACAGATTGAGTCTGGAGAACTCAGGTGACAATGGAAAGGCTGGACAGAAATGTAGTTGTTGACCCCCTTTCTGAACCCTGCGAGGAAACTTGAGCTCAGAGACGCAAGGAACACTCTTTGCAAAGGTTTCATGGGCTGCTCAGAGCTGCTGCCTCCTGGGTTGTTGATCTTGAATATTCTCAAGGACACAGCCCGAAGTTCACTTCTCTCATTTTCAAAATGTCACAGCTGGCTCCGCACAGCCCTGAGGAGCTATCGAGCACTTCTGGCAGCAGTGCTGTTAGATGAGGTACCTTTTCCCCTCCTCAGCCCTGGGAGCAGCATATGAGATCCTTTCCCAAAGTATACAGGAGTCGATAGCAGTAGACTGCTATGTCAAGAGATACCTGGCCTTGCCCGCTGTCTGAGGGTCGAGGGTTGAGGGAGCCTTGGGCTCCCCATTTTCCAATGGGGAGGAAGGAAGGGAGAGAAAGGAATCGTGCAGGGAGGCAGGGAGGAACAGCAGGCGGGGAAAAAAGAAAATGAAAAACAACTATCATTTATCAAACACTTATTTCCACACCCAGCTCTGGGCTGATGGCTGAACTGACTGCATGATTGAATTCTTGCAACAACTTGGCAAAGAGGTGACTCGTGGTAGCCTCATTTTACAAATAAGGAAATTGAGATCTGCAGAGCTCAAGGAAACCGTCCAAGTTCCTGCAGGCAGTGGCAAAACTAGATTTGCACCTTGGTTCCTTGGATTCCTGGCTTGTAATTACTGGGCTAATTTCTCCAAAGCCCAGAAGAGTAAGTGTCAGCTGAGTAATCATCAGTATTGATGGATGACACGGTGCGGGCCAGCAGAACAAATTGTTCTGGTTTGGGGCTTTTGCAGTCTAGTGTTCTTGTATTCTTGACAACTGGAGAGGCAAAAAGGGGGGCCCAGGAGAGTCACTTTAATAAAGGCAACCTGAGAGGAGAAGTCGAAGGAGTGACAGATAGTGACGGTCAAAGCCGCTGATTTTGAGCAGGGCACTGCAGAGCATGAGGAAGAATAGGAAGAAGTTGAACAGAGCCCGGCTCAGGTTCCTCAGGAGTGCAGACCCTCCTGGGGGCAGCATTGCAAACCCTGCAGTAGCACAGCCCGAAGACCCCTTCCTGTGAGTAGGCTAGGGATCACCCACCACTGCCACGGCCAACTGTGCCGTGTGATTCTCACCTATTGCCACAAAACCTCCTGTAGACTCAGCCTCAGCACAAGCCAGGTTTTGTTCTAACTGCTTGAATGTTTGTCCTCTTGGCATCTTTTATTTTTTATTTTCGTGGTGGTGGGGTCACACCCTGAGGTGCTCAGGGGTTACTCCCAGCTCTGCATTCAGGAATCACTCCTGGCTGTTCTCGGGGATTTTTATGGGATGCCAGGTATTGAACCTGGGTTGGTTGTTTGCGAGGTAAGTGCACTATCTGCTGTACTATTGCTCCTGTTCCTCATCCTCTTTAAAAATTGTGTGTGTGTGAGAGAGAGAGGAAGAGAGAGAAGAGAAAGGGAAAGCGAGAAGAGAGAGATGAGAGGAAGAGAGAGAAGAAAGAGATGAGAGAGGAAGAGAGAAGAGAGAGGAAGAAAGAGATGAGAGAGGAAGAGAGAAGAGAGAGAGGAAAGAGGAAGAGAGAGAAGAGAGGAAGAAAGAGATGAGAGAGAGGAAGAGAGAGGAGAGAGGAAAAGAGGAAGAGAGAGAAGAGAGGAAGAAAGAGATGAGAGAGAGGAAGAGAAGAGAGAGGAAGAGAGAGGAGAGAGGAAAAGAGGAAGAGAAAGAAGAGAGGAAGAAAGATAAGAGAGAGGAGAGAGTGAGAGAAAGAGAGAGAAGACAGATTTAGGCCACCCCTGGCTGTGCTCAGAAATTACTCTTAGCTGCCTCTATATTCAGGAATTACTCTCAGAAGGCTCAATGACCGTCATATGTCATTGAGGGATCAGACCTAGGTCGGCTGGACACAAGGCAAGTACCTTATCTGACATACTATTGTACTATCGCTCCAGCCCTTGCCATCTTTATTTTGGTGGGGTAGGCCATACCTGTGGTGCTCAGAGCTTAATATTGGCTCCTCTACTCTTCTAGGGGTCAGAGAGATAGTACTGCTTGCCTTGCATATACCGACCTATTTTTGATTCCAGGAATACTATGGGGTCTCTGGGATCCTGCCTAGGGAAATTCCTGGGTGCAGAGCTAGGAGTAACCCTTGAGTTTCACCCAATGTTTTTATTGGCACCCCCATAAAAACAATGACTCTTTGAAGTCATCCCTGCTGTCTCCTTAAGTTACAGGGAGTTTAAATAACTTGCCACACAGAAGTCAAGTAGCAAACCTTAGAGGTATTCAGCTGGCCTTGAAAAGGCCTGCCAGACTCCAAATATCATGTTCTGTGGCACATGTTAGAGCTCCCCTCTATCACTCACTTTCTCTCCTCACTTCTCTCCTTGCTGTGTGGCTGAGGATGTCTCTTTGCTCATTCCCTAGGGGAGCTGGAGAAGCAGCAAGGAGCAAAGACACTCTCCTTCAAGTCTGGGGGACCCCCAGGAGACCCACAATCTAAGCAGGGATCGCCAACAGGTGAGTTGGACCTCCTAGGATAGGGTTGGCCCAGATGACTGAGAGGGGTGCTGGGCTGAGTGGCCTGGGGCGTTGGTGAAAGCTAGAGTGTCCCATTCCATGGCCATTCTTTTGTGCTTCATTCCCTGGAGGGAGGGAAAGACAAATATGGCAGGCACCAAGCCCAGGCTCCAGTCAACAGTCCTGGTTCCCAGGGGCTATGCAAAGGTGCAATAAAGGCATAGCATATAAGGACTAAGGTTGTGTCTCGGGTTGACACAGGGTAAAAAGGAAGGACAGCCAAGAGGGTCAAAAGTCTTAATTGGTCCCAGCACTTAAATAGCCCCCAAACTCCTAATCCCAGTCTCACAGTCCAGATCAACCATCAGACTCAAGTTGTTGAATGGTTCTCTCACTTGAACCTTTCTCTCCAGACTTTAGCAAGTCAGTTCCAGACCTGTTGTGGCTCTGCTTCCCTCCTCCTACCTCTCTGCTTCTTGACCCCTGCCCATCCCATTGCTTGGTCACCAACTACTGGGGCACTGGAAATATGACCTTCACTTCACCTGCCTCCCATAGAAAATTAGACAGAATTGGGGACATAGTTCAGAAGGTTGGAGAACAAGCCCGAGGTAACAGATTCCATCTCAGCACCACGTGACCCCTCGAGCACAGCTGGGTCGAAGCAGCATCCTTTTGCCAAACCCACATACTGAGCCATTCAGCCCAGTTGGCTGAGTATTGCCGAAGTTGAGTCTCATTCCAGACCTCTTGAACATTGCTTGAGAGACCCCTTATCCCCCCAAATTAGGAGAGGTAGTATGGAATCCCATCTCATGCCCACAAAGCCCACCGAGCTAAGGTGTGGAGATAGAATTGCAGGTAGGGTGCATGCTTCGCATGAGGCCAACCCAGACTCAATCCCCAGCATCCTCTGCGAACCCCAAGCACAGCCAGCAGAGATTCCTGAGTGCAGCCAAATGTGATTATGAAAGCACTACGAGCACAGAGCCAGAACACTACACAGGTGTGCCACCCCAAACCCCAGAAAAAGCCCTAAAATAAAATTGTCCCCTCATCCGTTCGATCATGTATTCTCCCTCTAACAAATAATTTCTGCATGTCAGGACCCCCTGTTATGCACTTGAAAGGAGTGTCTAGAAAGCCATTGACTTGAGCTGGGAAACTCCAGAGGGTTTCATATTGTCAACGGATGCCAGGGCTGGGACAATCTGCAGCCCGGAGCTGCTCACACCCACTCAGAGATGCAAGTCACTTTCCGAGCCAGGCTTAGGGCTCCTGTGAGCCGTGCTTTACCAGAGCTGCTCCCTGATGTTGCCTTCGGCATCCAGCTATGACCTGTCATGCTGCATTCACGAGTCTCAACCCTGCTGATTTTCAGCCGACCGACCCCTTCAATCCTCTTGGGTCACTGTACCTGGCTCGCTGCATGTTTGCACAGCTGCTCAGACGTCTGAGCCAAATCTCAGCTGTGACTCATTCCCTGACACCCGCCCACTCACTGTTTCCTGGCCTGCTTTTCAGAGCAGCAACTCCCTCCCGGTCAGGCCTGGCCTTGTCCATCAAGCGCCTCGCCAGCAATGGTCTAGGCTGCAAAGAGCAGAGGGAGGAACCTATCTTGGAGTACTCTGGGGATTGGGGGAGATCTGGCCTACTGGGGTGGAAGTGGGGAGCTGGGATGACTAAGTTAGGGCAGGGGAGCCATCTTCTGTCCCTGGGGTTCCACAGCATCCCTCAGACTGTGGCTGGCCAGCAAGAAGGCCCTTGTTGCGATTACAGAGTCATTATCAGCTGAGGCATGCAGGACCCTGTGGAAAATGCTGTATGGAGAGCTCAGCTCATTGACTCCTCCCCAGTCAGCTAAGGGTGTAAGGGTGGGAGCCAAACAGAATCATGAATCCTGTCTTCAAGAGCCAAGGACTGAAGGAGGAAGATTAAGGTGATATCCATAAACAGAAGAGCTGGGAAGTAGTTCTCCCTCATAATCAGCTTTCACAGTCCTTAACAGGAAGACTCCAACTCAGGTAGAGTAGACTCAGTAATGCCCAGGCCAGAAAGAATATCTAGTCTGTGGAGGCCCAGAGGTGGAGCGTCTTGCCAAGGCCACATAGTTACTAAGGGGTAGCACCATGTTCTTCAGCCACCGTCTCCAGGTGGCCTCTTAGTCGGGAATGGCACAGGACCCGGAGACCTAGTACCCACACCGGAGAGGACGGGGCTGGGGACATAGCTTGAGCTGGAAGGGTGAGTGGGGATGGTCTCAGACAGAACCTGGAGAACGAGCCCTGTGCCCTTTGCATTCAAAGCCAAAAGGGAAGCAGCGCTGGGGGAGAAGCCTTCGGAGAGCACGGTGGAGGTAAGTGGAGGCCTGGCTGCCCAGGTGAGTAACTCTGTGCCCCCTCTGGTCCTCCTTCTCACCGTCTCTGTTGTTTCTCTTCTCAGGTATTAATCAATGCCTCCCCAGCCCGACTCACCATTTTACCAATTTCAAGAGATACAATTAAAAGTTACTGCTAGCATGGGTAATGCCACTCTTCCAGCGCCTAACTGAGCCCCAGCACTTTCCACCCTTCTTCCCTGCCCTTCTTGCCCCAGCGCATTGCCCTCCAAGGCCCAGCCCCCAAGCCCACAGCGGAGATACGAAACCACAACACCCCCCCTTCCAGGACCATCCCAACCCACGCCAGTAGGAAACTACTCATGGATTCCTTAATATTTTCTAGGTCAGAGAACCCAACTAGTCCCTGCCCCGAGGCCTCCTGTTGGCCAGAGTGGTCCATTCTGGCAAGCCCCTGAGGGATCACTTCCGGGGCAGGCCCTGCCTCACTTGATGCCCCTTGGGGAAACTGGCAAGTTGAACAAGAAGAGAAGCAGGAGGGTGCAGGATCACCCGAGAATAATAGCTGGTTGGTCTGGAAAGTTCCACAGGGGAAGGACATATGCAGAACCCTGGGGACTTCAGGAGAGCTGGTCTCCCTCTAGACAGTTGACATAGGAAGGAAGTAGATGTCTGTCTCCAAACCGCATAGGCACTGTGAAGTAGGAGCCAGCAGCCCTCACACTGTCACCTCGGGGTCACATAGTTGCCTCTGAAAGATATCGCTGGTCTTCTCCGACAGAGGTTGCCTCAGAACCCTCAACCCCACCTCCGGGAACCAGTGGTGGCTCCTTTCCCTCCCCATACTCTGAGCAGGCGAGCACACACTTAAGAAGTCTGAGGGAGCAGTCATTCCCACCTGCCTAAGTTCTGGGCAGCCCCGGACAGCCCTGGGGAGCACATTTCTTCTCTCTTTCCCCATGGCCCCCACCCTCCACACACCTGTGTCCGGAGGTGGCACCTTTACACGGAGGAAGCTTCCTGCCCCAGCAGCTGAGCAGCCCCCAGGGTGGGTATTCAATCCTCTGCCCCACCTCCCCGCATCTTCCCGTGGCTGCCCATTCTCCAGCCTTGCAGATAAACACGCAGTGTTCGCCCTGCCCTGCTTAGCCTGCCTGCCCAGGGAGGACCCGCAATCCAGTCTCCTGTCTCCCCAATCCGAGGACCAGTGACTATCTGCAAGGCTGCTACTCTCTGCTAGCCCCCAAGGCCCTTGGCTAGGCCCTGACTAGGCCCTGACTAGGCCTTGACTAGGCCTTGACTAGGCCCCAGGCTCACACCTTGCCCTCTCAGCTAGATCCCAGCTCTCTCTCTCTCTCTTGATCTCTGCCTTCTCTGCATCATTGCCCGACCAAGAGCCTCTGGCCGGTGCTCCTCCATCTTCTCCGAGCTGTTGTGATTGGCTACTCATCTTCCATCCTCTCTCACTCTCCCTTTTTCTTTCTCTCTCTCTCGCCATCTCTCTCTTGCTCTCTCTTGCACTCTGTCTCTCATGCTCTCTCTCCACCGTTTTCATCAGTAGGGAATGAGAAGTGGGTCAGAATGAAAGGCTATTTTGCTGTCACTTCCTGCTTTTCATTGCCTGTCCATAAAAGACCAAGAATCCAGGCTGGTGTGGGGGGAAAACGAAGGCACAGACAGAAGAGGGGAAAGAGAAAAGAGGGATGAGGAGAAGGATGAGGAGAGGCGTAGGAGCTGCAGGCCAAACTGGGTCAGTCAGTGTGCAAAGTTGGTGTGACAGGGAAAGCCAGCATTTTGCTGGGCAGGAGTCTAACCTCCATGGCTCAAGGCCCATTTCTCCCCAAGATAACAGACTGCAGGAAGGCTGGGAAAGGATCCAGGCTCCCTTCCTTTACTCTGCAGTGTTATACAAAGGCCTTCTGGAGGCTCTCAGGGCACCCCAAAAGGAAAGCAAGCAGGCACCCAGCTATACTTTCTTCTTGCCCTATGCCCTGGCGGGCCAGTGAGGGAGCCAAGATTGCCTTCATAGCCTTGAGATCTCAAACCTAGAAATTGCTTTGGACACTGGAGGTTTGAGAAGGTCACCTGGGAAGCTGAGTACGTCCTGCTTCTTACTTATTGGCCATTGGCAATTACTCTTATTACACCATTGGCAGAGAGGTGTGGGGAGGGGGAGACAGCAGCCCCCATGGGAGCATCAAGGGCTCAAGCAGTGTGCCTGAGATTAAACCTTTTGCCAGCCTATAGGGCTGATATCTCCTGCTGAAGGCTCTGAGATCTTTGGGGCTGGGGCCTGCTGACAGAGGGACAGAGGTCTGGGAGTAAGGTCCCGCTCCTGCAGTCTGTATTTCCCACTCTGCTCTGAGCAACCCATCCTGGGTGTCATGTCCTGGGAAGTAGACACCATCCTTAGAGGACAGGGGCTCTCAGACACCTTTTCAACCCCCAAAGGACCCAGGTATTTGAAGAAGACAGTGGTGTCACATCTCCTAGCTGGGAGCCAGGAGATAGGTAGGGTGAGAATGAAACCTCTCTTCTCAAATCTTCCAGTTAACATTTCTCAACCCAGTTGCCAAAGGCCTCCCTGAGGAACCCCAGGATATTTTCAGGCACCACTAGGGTAAATCATATGAATGAGGGTGCCATGGCATGAGACTAGGAGGCCAACAAGTATGAGGGGGTGGGTGAGCACAGGAAGGAAACAAGGCTAGAAGGGGCCCAGGGTGGGGAAAATGGTTGAGAAACACTGAACAAGCCCCCCTTTCTTTGCTTCCCCTGTTTACGTAAGGAGGCCAGGCTCCTGCCCATGACCTCCTTGGGATAAGGCAGGACTCCCCTCCTCTTGCTACACTCATTTCTGGGTAGGTCTCCTGCTTGGGGACAAATTGAAGCAGGAATTGAGTAAGAGAGGAAGTTGGGTCATGGTCTCTGGAAGAGTGCGGGAGGGGACAGAGCACCCACTCGGGGGTCCCTGGGGCATTCTGGGGTTCGGCACCTTAGACATTACATGGAGATGAAGCTTGAAAGATATGCTTACAGATCAGATCCTGTTCTCATGTCTGATCTTTCTTAATCTGCAACATCCATGGGGGACCCCTTATCCCTGGGGTGGGTGAGGCCATCAGGCCATTACAGTTAGTTTTCAAGCTAGCAATGGGGAGCTGAGCCTTGACCCAGCAGCCCTCCAGTGGGCCCAGGATTCAGCCTGCAGAGCCAAGTGGAACCTAGAGGGGCCCGAGGTCTGCAGAGAGCAAAGGTTGCTCTCTTCTTGGCAGCCAAATTTCCTCCTCTGGGTGGAAAGCTGTGCAGAGGGTCTGGGTGAGTGAGACAGGAGAGGGGGTGCAGGGGTGTGAGGGGGACAGGGGATCAGGGTAGTCCATCCCTGCCGCTGGGAATTAGTCTTGTAACATGGCATGCTTCTCTGGCTGTTTCTAAACTAGGTGTCAATTCACAACAGGCTTCAAACGGCCCAGCACAACCCCGGGCTGGGGGCCGACCAGGGTGCCCCGAAGCCGAAGTCGCTGCCAGACCTGCAGCCTAGCCCCTTGAGAGAGCAGCCCCCGCCACCTCGGCTGCCACCACCCACACCCCCAGGGACCCTGGTGCAGTGCCAGCAAATCGTGAAGGTCATTGTCTTGGACAAGCCCTGCTTGGCCCGCATGGAGCCCCTGCTGAGCCAGGCCCTGTCCTGCTACGCCTCTTCGTCCTCCGACTCCTGCGGCTCCACCTCCCTGGGGGGCCAGGGCTCCCCAGTCAAGGTCATCCACCAGCCACCATTGCCCCCACCGCCCCCTCCCTACAACCACCCTCACCAGTTCTGCCCACCCGGCTCCCTGCTGCACCGCCGCCGCTACTCCAGCGGTTCTAGGAGCCTGGTGTAGACTGTACCCTGCCACGCTGCTATCTTGGGGGGCCCCGTTGGTCTCTCCTCTGCTCCCCACACCCACTCCTGGGCCACATGTCACCCCCGTTTTGGAAAGAGAACCCTAAGCCCTGATGCCTGGGTCTGACTCTCCCCCCGACAAAGCTTTCCTTGCTGCCTTGAGCTCCCTCTCCCCAGATCCTTGGGGATGTGGGGTCCTAGACAGACAGAGAAAGCCCAGCTCTGGTCACTTGACCTCGGATCAAAGGTGTTCTGACTCGCTGGGGATAAGGAGGTTGGTCAAGAGGAGGGTGTAGGCTGTCTCTGCCACCCCTGCTTTCTCCCCCAAACCCAGCAGTCTCAGAGGACAATCTCAAGGGTGCTTCCTTGACTACATCCTTCCTTTCCCCACCCGGCGTCTCCTGCTTTCTCAAGAGTTGGGGTCCCGACAGCCCAGGGCTGCCCAGACCCCAGGAAAGCAGTTGAGAAAAGGTGGTACGTGAGATCATGAGATCTCAGAACTGCAAAACTCACCTTTTATCCAGAGGTTCTTGTTTCTCACCCCCCACCGAAGAAAAGAACACACCCCACCCACCAGGAGGCCCCAGGGAGATGAGTCACAGGGCAGCTGCACGTGCTTTGCATGCTGGAGGCCCAGATTCAATCTCCAGCAACACATGACTCCCCAGCGGAATGACCCATTTTCCAAACCTCCCCAATGATGAGAAAAGAAACTGGCCCCAAACCCGACTTTGACCAAGTAGAGGATACCCAGCCAACACCAAGTATGCAGAGAACCGGCCGCATTTCTTCCCTGGTGGAAGCAGCAGCAGGAAGGGGGTGTGTGGCCAGGGGTGGAGACCGAGGAAGTCGGTCTGGCCTCCTTGTGAGGTTGAGAAGTGGATGCAAGATGGCGGCGCCCCCAAAGCATCTGCCTTCCCACTGCATTCCAAACTAGTCCCTCTTGCCCTTAAACCCCCAATCACCAGTTTCCCTCCTTCCAGGCTCCAGACTGCCTACAGAGTCCTTAACCTCCTGATTGCAAAGGAGAGAACAGTGGGGCCCACTGGCCTCCCCAGGCCTCAGTAGAACCTAGTGCTCCCTTGCTGCACCCCCTAATCCCAGCAACACCTCAGCCTCAGGACAGTGGCCTCAATGCTCTCTGACTCTCTCCAGGAAGTGTGACCCCAGTCAGGCTGGCACCTCTATTTCTGAGCCACCAGTTCCTCTGCTGTCCTTTGTTAGGCCACAGTTTTACTTGGACCCATTTTCCAAACCTCCCCAATGATGAGAAAAGAAACTGACCAAGTCTCCAGCTAGTCTGCACACCCCCAGCTCTATCCCCAGCTGTGGCCCCCTTGGGCAGACACCCGCTCTCGAAGGCCACAGCCCATCTGGTCTCTCATGTCTGTGAGGCCTCCAGACATCATGGCGGAATCCCCGAGGGTGGTTTCTGGGCCTGGCTCTATCAGCTGAGCATCCAAAGCTGAACACCCCCTCATCTGTTCCCCCACTTCTCAACCTGCCCTGTCTACAGAATCTTTTCTGCCACCTGACTGAAGTGGGTGACAGGTGAGGGTTGGGGTGTCTCGGTTTCTAAACGGAGTGGAATTTCAGAATAGGAGGGAACGACTCTTAAATGGGGGGTGGCTGGGAATAGTGTGGAAGTTATGTGTGGGGCAGAGGACTAGGTATGAGCAAAGAAACATTTAAGGGATGCGGTCAATACAAGATAGTTGAGGCCTCTTGTCCTCTGCTCACATGAGGTCTCTGGGGCCCTGCATGTGCCTCACCCCTGCTCCCCACTCTGCTGAAACCCATCAGGGCAGCCGCAGCCAAGCCTGGGTGAGGCCTCCATGCCCCTTTCCCTGTGCTCAGCCCCGGCTGCTGCCCACTCCGAAATTTGGCAGTTCTGCCTTACAAAGTCGAGTAGCAGCCTACGGCTCCACAGTCAGCCCTGAGCTGGAGGATGCAGTGGGAGGAGACGCAAGGTTCGAACGGGTGTGCAAGCCAGACCTGCCAGCATCAGAACCCCTCTCCCCCATTTATATCCACTGCAGGCCAAGCGTGGGGACCTCTTTGTCCCTGGCCCAGAGCCTCAGCCTTGGGGCTGGAACAAGCCTCCCTGGGGCAGCAGCCGTGGGGGGGGAGGTCTCTAGTCCTTCCAGATGGCCCAGCTGGAGTTGGGGCTACTCCAGAAAGCCCCCTCTCCTGTTCTTAGAGAGTGAGGGGCTCCCAAGCGTTGTCAGACCCCAGACATAGCCTCCCTGATACAGCCCAAGATGCCCCACCCGTTAACTCTTCCGAGCCTTATTTGGGAGACTTAGGTCCTCCGCCCCTCAATTATGCCCATTGGGTCCCAAATCCAGAATAACACAAGTGGGAGGTAAAATGAGCTTTTCTCACCACTTTTGGGGAGTCCCTATCCTGCTTTGGGAAGACACCTGGCACAGCAAAGGCTGCCTGTCTGTCCCCAAGGGCACATGCCTCTCGAACCCCGTCCTTACCCAGCAACCCCTTACCTCCCTCCCTCCCCTATCCTCTATTGCCAGAGCATCACTTGGTCCCCAATAGGAGTCCTTGATAACCATCTGCCCCCCCCCCCGTTCTGCTGTACATACATACCTTCTTGCTGCCCCCTCCCCTACAAAGTGGGCAACCCCTTGCTGCCCCTTCACCCCCATTAGAGAGAACCTCTCTAGGGAAAGGCAGGGTGGCTGCACCCGGCACCAAGTCCAAATGGCAAATATTTTGTAACAAAATAGCCCAGAGGTATTTTATCTGTTCAATTCATAGAGTTTTAGAGATTATATTGAAATATGTCACTTGAACTCAGTGTGTGTGTGTGTGTGTGTGTGTTTATTGTTACTGTGAGGGGAACCGGGAGGAGCTACTGAAATGGACTGTCAGTGTGGAGTCCAAGGACATTCTGGTGCCTGGGGTTACTGGGAACTGGGATCATCTGCCCAACCAGGTGCACACCCCACAGAGTTCCAGCACCCCAGGCTTTTGTACCACAGTAAATGATACAGGAGTGGGATGCTCTGAAGTCAGATCTGGAGTTGGGGGTCTGATGGATGGGCACTGGGTCGGCTGAGGGTGTCAGCACACAAATACACCCATTGGTACTTACTTAGCCCTTACTCCTGATTCTACTCAGAAATCATTCCTGGTGAGCTCAGGAGACCTGAGATCAAGCACCTTAATCTAGCCTACCTTTCTGGCACCCCAAAACACATGTTTTGTTGGTTGTCTTAGTTTTGCTGGGGGGGGGGGCACACACAGCAAAGTACTCATGGCTTAGTTCTGGCTCTGCACTCAGAAATTACTCCTGGGGCTGGTTCTCAGGGGACCATATAGAATGCCAGGGATCAAACCTAGGCCTGCCACATACAAAGTAAGTGCCTTACTCTATACTATTGCTCTGCCCCCCCCCCCAAATTCACATGTTTTAACCAGCAGAAGAAGCAGGGTGTAAAAGAAACTAGAGTTTGCTTTGGCGGGAGAGAATGTACTTTGCCAACAGTGAGATTGGAGGATGCTTCAAACCCCATCTTAGAAGCCCATTGTTGGACCCCATCAATACCACAGGGTTCTCTGAAATGCAAACCGAAGCTATACAGAGGGTTTGAGTCCCCAAACATGTGATTTTCCTAAGATCTGCTACTGGGTCTGATCTTATCATCCTAGGTAAACATATCCAGCCTGGGCCGTGCTCTTCCTAAGATATAGGCTCAGGGAAAGGGGCCAAGGGAGGTGCCTGGGACCAAGGTTGAAGGTCATTGACTGATCCCAGGTAGGAACTGGAAGAGAAAGGTGCCAAGGGGCTGAAGGTGGGGGCACTGGGAAAAAAATGTGCTCAGGGGAGCACTCAGAAAGGCAAGTTCAGATCTGCTCTTTGGAAACCAGCGTGAGAGTGACATCTTCTGTCAGGGGAAAAAGGAAAGAACCTTTCAGGAAAGCTTCGACATCACAGATCCAGCCAGCCCAGGAAAGACACAGCCAGCAAAGCTGGCCTGGGAACACCTGCAAAGGAGACCATTTAGCTGACAAGCACTGCAAACACCCAAAAATCCAGACAGCTCTCCAGCTGGCACCCCCGTACCTGCTCCCACCCCCCACCCCGCCTTCATTGAGTCAAAAGGAACTAGAACAATCTGTCCTGCAGAAAGTGGGAAATTCCAGGAGCAGCCTGGGGCCAGCTCTGACCTGGTCCATCCTGGGAATTCTCTGACTCCGGAAGTTGAAGACAGGCCTCTTGAGAGTATCCTGAGGGGTCCAGCTCAGCCAAGGCCTAGGAGAGGGCGCAGGGCCAAGGGGGAGCTGCTGCTGCTGTCTGCAGGGATGTGCGAGGTGCCCTATTCTCCAAGTCCTCTCTCTTGAGGTCCTCTAGGAGAAAGCACTGTCCTTTACGATGACAGAGCTGGACCAGCAGATGTTAATCATCTTGAAAGCTCCAGCGCACCTCAATTCACTCTCTGCTGGGGTGAATTAGATGAGCAAAGCTTTTGCCCCAGGGGTTCACACTAGCGCCTTCAAAACCAAAGCGAGGGGCTTCTTTGCTCTGGATATACTCAACATTTACTCCCGGCCCTGCATTCAGCAATTACTTGGGGTAATAGGATAGTCAATTACTTGGGGTAATATAGGATGCCAGGGACTGAACTTGGCTCAGATATATTCTAAGTCAAGCACCCTCCCCGCTGTACTAAATCTCCAGCCCCCCATTTCTTCTGCATATTGGATGCAGAGTAGAGGTGATTACAAAATGCTTTTTATTTAGTGTCTGAAATGTATTTCTGTTTCGTTCTGTTTCTACTTGCCCCTCTGACATATAACTTTGTCTAGGCTTACGGTATGCTATATTATGTGATGACTTGATAAATACACACATAAAACATTATCGTTTTTATGATATTTATAAGATATTCATGAAAAAGTTTAGTGAACACACCATCACCTCAGATGATGATTGTTTGTTGTATGTGGAGAGATTTATTTTTCTTTCCTTTCCCAATTTTATTGAGGTGCCAAGGTCTATAATGTGCTGATTATACTTTTCATGCTTATACCAACATCAGCACCACACCCATTAGCAGAGTGCCCTCTTCCCTCCACCAATGGCCCAGGACCCCTCCTAGCCACCCCTCTTCCCAGGTAACTAAGTCGTGTAGGTCAAATCTCCCATTCTAATACTGTGGACCATGTGTTCTTTTACTATGTTTCTTTATATACCACATGTGAGAGAGACTTTATATGTGTGTGTGTTTAATGACACTTATGCATATACAAATGAATAAGAAAAAGGCTTTTTAGAGCAAATATTCAAGACAGGCCAATTGGACAGGCATGGTAAGGTCTGTGGGCAGGTGAGTTGAGGGACACACACAGGAAAGTGAGGGGATGGATGCTGTGGGGCAAGATGAGGAGGCTGAAGGTGGGGCATTGGCCAACAGACAGTTTCCTAATATACAAAATCACTTCCTTAAGAAGTCGTCAAGTCTGGGAAGGGATGGGGTAGAGGGAGTGTCCCAGGATGGAAAGAGCAGGAGATAACTCAAAGGATTGGGTACATGCTTGGCATGTTGGAGCCTCAGGTTGGATCCCCGGCACTGCAAGGTCCTCTGAGTGCCCCTGAGCACTGTAGGCTGTGGCCCGAAGCAATCGTCAGCAATCAGAAACCCTTAAAATCACAGAACTGTAGTCAATGTATAATGAATTCATGAAATCAATACTTGTTTGTTGAGAAAATAATAACATGGACTTCAAGAACATGCCATGGTGTCTGTGAGAAAGGTTGGAAGTGAACCCCAAACACGGGTGTGGAGGTGGGAAGAAGTGCATCCAGAGGCCAGACCAGTACAGACTCCAGAAAACAAACATCAGCCACAGAGGTGAAACACCCCAATCCCTGGCAGGGATCTCTAACTCCTAACTCCCGAGAAAAGGACACGCTCAGGGCCTGCTCAGACGGAGGTCATCGCTCAGTCCACCTCCTCCCTTTCACCCCAAACCATGCAGATCCAAGACCCAAATGGATCCTTTCTTTTCCTTTCCCTTTGGGGTGGGGGGCACACCCAGCGTGCTCAGGGGCTACTCACAATATGGTGCTTAGAGGTTGCTCCTGATGATTGTCAGGGGGCCAAGTGGTAGCAGGCATCCAACGGAGACCTCCAGCGTGCAAAGTGTATGCTCTGGCTTTCTCAGCCATCACCCCAGCCCCCAGATTTGTGGTTTAAAACAAGACTCCATGGTCCATTACCCGCCTGGTCCCAGGTTGGCAAACTTTCCCACCTCTGTGTCAATTACATAAAGCTAGTAGGATTGATTTCTCCTGCCAGAGGGTTAGCAGGAAGCTACTAAGGGTCTTGGGGTGCTTGCCTTCCCTTCCCCAGCTCTGAATGAAATGACTAATTGGTGGTTACATTTAGGGAGTCACCATCCATCAATGTGTTGACAAGGGTGAAATGAACCTGCCTTGCGGGATGCTGTGGTAACTGCCATGAAGGCATTTTAGATGAAGGGCGAGCCAGGGGGATTCAGAGGAGGGCACAGGCTGGAGCCGGGGCATCAGAGAACCAGGCAGAAGATTCTCAGAGGGACCAAGAAGACTTTGCCCACTGTTTTGGGTTACTATTTAAATTTTTAATTAACTTTATTGACTAAATGATTGGTTGTTGGGCCACAACCAGCGGGCTCAGGGGTCACTCCTGGCTCTGCACTCAGAAATCACCCCTGGCAGGCTCGGGGACCATATGGGATGCAGGGACTCGAACCTGGTCCCTCCTGGGCCAGCCACATGCAAGACACAGTTCCTACTGCTATGCTATCTCTCGGGCCCTTTTTAAAAAGGGGCTCTGCGGATATCTACTTAGCTCCTCAGCCCAACCACACCCTGCCCTTGGGGGTTCTCTCCCATGCCACTTGGGACCTTATTGCCTCACTTGCCTCCTGCCAACTCCTTCTTCTTTGACCCATAGAGGGCCCCACAGAAATCCCAGAGGTGGGGGGGGGGTTGGGGGGACTGAGGACAAGCACACAGCAATTTAGCATCCCAGGGCCCAGCATGGTTAGGCACAGACACTGCTGCCTCCAGAGACAGCCTTGGCCAGCCAGCAGAGAGGTTCCCTTCACGAGAAGTCGAGGCCCAGTCAGAAGCAGAAGTCTGATGTCTTGGGCTGAGTTCTTGTCTGTCTCCCTCTCCTTCCCTGAGAAAGGCCCAACACCCCTTCTTGAGCTCAGAGCTGCCCCACTGGGAAAATTCCACTCCGGATGAGGCTGGCGGATGAGGGTACAGGGCTCAGAAATGGGGAGACGAAATGGGAATGTCTCCCTGCAGGTTCTTTCCCTTGGGAGCCCCACGAGCCAGCCTTTAACAAACCAGTGCTTCCTGCTCCCATGACCTTAAAGAACCTTAAAGAAGGCTCTGGAAAAGTTGTGGGAACCAGCATTGGAAGGCAAGAGATTGGCCAGGAGTGCTCGTTCTTGTTCCCACATTCCCAGTGGCCCTGAACAGACCTGCACTCCCATTCCCCACCTCTGAGTCTCTAGGCCCTTTTTATTCCAGGACAACTGGACTGAGAACCAGCCTGCTTGTCCCTGTAAGAGGAGGTTCCCTAAGGCCCCAAGAGTCAGCCCTAGAAACAGCTTCATTGAGTTAGTCCATTGGCTGTCTTTTCTGGATTTTGTTTTGTTTTGTTTTGTTTTGGGGCCACACCCATTGACACTAAGGGGTTACTCCTGAATATGCACTCAGAAATCACTCCTGGCTTGGGGGACCATATGGGATGCTTGGGGATCGAACTGAAGTCCATCCTAAGCTAGCACTTACAAGGCAGATGCCTTACCTCTAGTGCCACTGCTCAGGCCTCCATCTTTTCTGGATTAAGGGGCTGATCTGTAAAAGGTGGATCCAAAATGTTACCAAAAAGAACAGAAAAGGGGTGTGTGTGTGTGTGTGTGTGTGTGTGTGTGTGTGTGTGTGTGTGTGTGTGTGTGGCAACATTGAAGAGGATTAGAAGGGGACAAGTTTCTTGCTATAAAATAAAGATGTCCTGGGGACGGGTGATTGACACAGAGCGTAGTGGAGTTAGATTGTGTTTGTGCCGTTGGACTGAACCATCAGGCATGATTCATGTGATATGTCTAGCATTATCTTTATTTACCACCATCAATAAAGAAAAATAGACAATCCCAAAATAAGTAGAAGGAGATAATAAAGATAAAAGCAAATTAAAAATGGACACAGATGATTCTCTATAGTACAAAAGAAAAGGATTAACAAATTAGAAGGTAGCTCTAAAATATGATGAATAAAGTTGACAAACCCTGGTTGGGGAGATAGCTCAAAGGGCTGGAATGTAAGCCCAATATATGAGACTCTAAATTTGATCCCTAACATTACCTGGTCCCCTGAACACCACTGTATGTGACTCCAGGTATCTCCAGCACGACTAGTCCCTGTGTGAACCCCCCCAACCTGATTATTTGGTTTTATTATCACTGAGAATAGACCTCAAGGTACTGTTTAAGAGCCTTCCCCTCCAAAAAATAAAAATCCAAAATGAAAGATGATACATGGGAAAAATAAAAGCTATTCTAAGATATTCAGGTTAATGGCATAGGACATTTCTAGATCAAATTGAAAAAAACAACCCAATACTAAAGAATAAAAATATGAACCACCATGACAGACATCTGCCCCAATTCTTAAGAGATGGAAAAATGTTAGCATTTATTCATTTAACTCACCATATGATTACCTCTAGATTTGGAAAGTCATCAGTACAACTAAATACTTTCTTTTACCTTAAAAATAACATAACATGGGGCTATGGCTCAAACAGAGGCAATAAAAAGCATGTATGAGATCCCGGCTTTCATCACCAACACCTTGGCACCTCTGAAACAAACTATCCCATCCCACCCCAATGACAATAATGCCAAGTAACTCTGGAAGGGAATAAAATAGTTTAGCCCTATAGATAAATGGTAGCTACCAGAAAATCAGCACCGGTGATCTCATAGACTAGGGAAAGAATCAAATTCTTTGATAAGAGATAATTCTTTGATCAAATTCTCTTGATAAGAGGCAAGGAGCATGGGGGAGCTTCTAGTTATCAAATGGATGAAAGCAGGAGTGAGATGAGGGAATGATTGATTGAGAAATCAAATGGGTTTTGATTGTTTTCAGACCAGCTAGATGGAAAGTCCTAAACATCATCGAAAGAGGAAGGATCCTTTCGAACTGATGCAGTGAGAGCTTTGGGCCGGTAGAAGACCTGTCCCTTGTCCTGCTGCCCAGTCTGTCCCTTCCCTCCTCCTGACCTTCTTCTCAACCACAGTCCCAGACTCAGTTGTTCTGACTGAGGCCCTCTGGGCTGAAGGTACAGTGACCTTCACATTCTCCTGAGGACTAGGAGATTGGAGCACAGATGAGCCATGGAGCTCACTGGAGGAACTTGCCTGAGGCTAAGAGGCTAAGATGGTGCTGTCCCCATGGACTAGGTTCTATTTCCAGAGCTTGATCTATGGGGGAGCAAGGGGTGGTAAAGGTAAAGGTAAAGGCCAATAAATTGTCTTGGTATGGTGGCACTGGAGGCCTGGGCTCGACTCATACAGCAGAGAGATAAATGGAAGGACCCAGGTCTCTGTGGCAATTCTTTTTTTTTTTTTTTGGGGGGGGGTGGGGGCCCACCTGCACACCCAGTGACAATTAGGGGTTACTCCTGGCTAGGCGCTCAGAAATCACTCGTGCCTCAGGGGACCATATGGGACGCAGGGGACTGAACCCAGGTCTGTCCTGGGTCAGCAGCGTGCAAGGCAAACGCCCTACCGCAGTGCTAGAATTCAAGCCCCAGTCTGAGGCAATTCTGTTCCACAATTCTGCATCACCTCCAGACTGTCACAGCCAGAGAAGCTCTTCTGATATACCAGTAGCCTGGCCATGTTGGTCCTTGGCAAGAACCTTGAGCTCAGTCCCTGAGGCCTGTCCTGCCTGCGCCTTACCCACCCTCTGTTTTCCTCCCCTGGCTGGCCTCTCTGTACTGCTCATGAACAAGTCTTCCAACCCCGTCAGATATGATCAGCTTTGCTTACTTCCTGGAGCTCCACTGCAAAGGTCTTGAGGACGTGAGGATCTGGGTGGAGGGGAGAACCAGTCCATCCCCACCTGCCTCAGAATAATGGAGAAGGGCACAAGACCAATAGAGAGCCTGGCAGTGTTGAAGGACACGAGATGGGCATAAAAGGCCAAGAACACCAAAAAGGAAGAACACCAGAGAGACCACTCCTTGAGTGTAGGGGACGCCTCCCATGAGGGGCCACCCAACCCACAGAGGAGATTCATGTATTCTGGTAACTCTATGGGTACCTGTGGTAAAAATCAACTGCTGTCTCAAAGTTTCTCCCAAACATAACAGCTTAAAAGAAGTCAGATCTAGAGCCATAGTACAGAAGATAGGGCATTTGCCTCGCATGTGTTAGGGCCTGTAAGATCCCAAACCCCAAGATGCTACATGACAAAGAGGCAGAGGCAGTGGTCAAGAGAGCAAGGCTTTATTCAGGCATGTCTGGGTTCGAGCTCAAAAAGGAGCCTCTTGAACCCTGAGCTCTGGGGAAAGCAGGTTTTTATATTTTTCAGATCATTCCATTACATCTTATCAGTTACACAAAAGGTGATAAACGTAAATTCTAATTTATACCATACAGTCCCCTTTCCTGGCACCGCTTATCGCATTCCAGTGAAATTTCGGAGATGATGTGAGTAGTATCTTTCTTCAATATTTCACTGGCGCCAGTAATTGATTTACCGAGTGTCAGGGGCCTCAAAGGGGGGGGGGGGAATCGGAGGCACCTGCAAACTGCAGGGGTCCTTGGGCCTAGAGATGCCTGGGGTGGTGAATCCTAGAAAGCAGATGGGGGGGGGCAGTTCCGTTTGGTCAGAAGAAAAACGGAGCACATAATTCAACTTTACATTTATGACCTTTAGCTACTACAATTTCTCTTAACCTTTTCACATGCAGTCGACCTAAGTATGATTCTCAGCATCCCATATAATTCCCCAAGCTTGCTAGGAGTGATTTCTGAATGCAGAGCCAGGAATAAGCCCTGAGAACAGCTGGTTGTGACTCAAATGCTAACAAATAAAACAAACAAAACATAGGGTAGGATTTCAAGGCTTCTGGGCCCTTGGCCCCAGCTGTGAGCGTTCTGAGTGGAGATAGGGTAGGTAGATACTTCCATAGCTCATGGTCCAAGAGAGCTCTTGGCCAGAAGCCCAAATTTCTTATCTGTGTGCCTCTTCAGGAGCTTCTGAAATGTCCACATGGCTTGATGATAAGCTCCTCAGTGTGATCTGGTGCAGACCTAGTCTCTCCATGCCATCCCACATCTCTGTGGACTCAAGGTATGAAAGCAAGGGAGACACCTGGAACCATCTTGGGGGTGGAGTGTTAAAGGCCTTTTAGGGGATCAACAGGGAATAGGTAGGTCAAAAGTTTCTGGGACATTCCTCTGGGTCATTCCTCTGCCTTTGACTAATTTAGGACAGTGTCAACCTTTCTGGGGATAATAACTTTTTCTTTCAGACCCCAAATCTGCCTCCTTCCCCCTAATTCCTGTAGCCCTCTCCTCCAGGACTCTTAGCCTCCTTCTTTCTGCCTTGTCTCTCCCCCTGGTTCTTTCCCTTTCTGCAGCCCAATCCTGTTCCTGAGCCCAGTCCATTCCCCTTGGCAGCTGTTGAGCTAATCCTTTCTCTCTGATGCATTGAGGGGAGCTCAGTCCTGAGGCCTAGGAGCCTTCCCATTGGGAAATGCATGGTCAAAACTGAAGGGTTCTGCTCTCCTGTTCAGAGAGGCAACAGAAACCAGAGACTCAGGCCGGAAGTTGGGGTTGTGCCGAGCCTGGCTTTGTCCTGGGAGAGAAGTTAAAGAAGGGGAGCTGGAGTGGAGCCCAGACAAATTCCAAAGACTCCTAGCCAAAGCCAAGGGTTCTGCCTGAAGCAGGGGAGAGCTCTAAAAGCAAGATTCCAGGCTTTTCAGAGAGCAGGTTCTCCATGATGTGTCTTCACTAACTAATGCACACGGACCATTATGGCCTTTCTTCCGAACTCATAGCCCTATTCTCCATGTCATTCCAGGCTCCCCTCATCAGCCAGAGTTCTCCTCGTGAGAATCAGGATCTGAGCATCCCTTGACCCACTTTTCAGCTCATGTCCAGGGCAATCTCCACACCATGGACAAAAGGAGGAGGCTCTCGGGTGAGGTGGGAATAAAGGTAGGCACATCTAGGGAACGTCTATGGAAAAAGTAAGAGACACTATTCGGAATGACAAACTCCAAGATATCAGCCCCACCTGGGGAAAAAGAGAGGCGCCACAGGAGGATCTGAGGTGTTGAGAACTTGAAGACCATCTTAGCCTCATAGACTAGAGGAATAATAGTCATATAAAAAGGCCTCTGAGGGGGGCCGGAGAGATAGCACTGGTGTAGGGTGATTGCCTTGCGCACAGCCGATCCAGGATGAAAGTTCGAATCCCTGCATCTCAGATGGTCCCCGTGCCTAACAGGAACAATTTCTGAGTGCAGAGCTAGGAGTAACCCCAAGCACTGCCGGGTGTGACCCAAAAACAAACAAACAAAAGGCCTCTGAGGCCCTGAGTGAGAAGACAGGCTTAAAGAGCTCCTTGCCTTTCATACAGCAGACCCAATTTGATCCCCAACACCACAAGGTCCCCAAGTACCACCAGGAGTGACCCCTAAGCAGAGGGCCAAGACTAGGCTGAGCCCCATAGAGGCGCCACTGCCCCAAATAAGAAACAAGTTGGGTGAGGAAGATGAGAACCGAGCATTGGTGACTGAAGGGGTGAGGGGTGGAAGACAGAAGTGATCCTTAAATCAGAACACGCAAGCTCATTCTTGGGGCTTTGGTGTCCATTCTTGCGTGGGTGCCAACACAGTATTTGCTCAGAAATTAAACGCAACTACTAGTTTTCATAGAAAAAGGAAGTGCCTGGGTTTGTGTGTGTTGAGGGAAATGGAGCCAGAATGAACTCAAGAGGCCCTGCCAAAGGAAATCCCCCAGAGCAAGGCCCCTGACCCCTGACCTCTGACCTCCACCCCCAGAGGCCTCTCCAGGACAATGGCCTTGGGTTCCCACCCCACCCCCTGCCCTGCTCAGCTGAGATCCCCATGCCTCCTGGGCACACAGCTCTCATTTCTTCCCCTGAGGGCACAGGCTCTGAATTCTGTGGTCTTCAAACAGGAGGAGGGAAAGGTCAGGGACTGATAATAGGGAGCCTGTGGCAAACTGGAAAGAGCCTAAAGGCATTTGCTTTTAGGGGGGAAAAATCCCTGTTTTAAATATGTGGGCCAAATAAGCCACAGCTGCCAGGATAGGCCTCTGGCTGCCCTCCTGGAACTTGTATAGCCTCAGAGATTAGCTGCAATAACACACCTGCTCTGTATCTATGTAATCATGTCCTCATGTGTGTGTGCGCGCACACACACACAAAAACACACACACACACCTGTATGCACACAGCTTTGCACCTGTCTGCATGCTGTTGGCACTTCAAAGAAACAAATTAGGGCCGGGCGGTGGCGCTAAAGGTAAGGTGCCTGCCTTGCCTGCCCTAGCCTTGGACGGACCGCGGTTCGATCCCCCGGTGTCCCATATGGTCCCCCAAGCCAGGAGCAACTTCTGAGCGCATAGCCAGGAGTAACCCCTGAGCGTTACCGGGTGTGGCCCAAAAACCAAAAAAAAAAAAAAAAAGAAACAAATTAGTGGCACTTTGCATGGTGGAGCCAGCATACGTAGGTCTATGACTTGTCCTGTAGTTCCTTTTCCTGTCCCTGCATGCCCCATTCCAGTCTATCTACATCACTTTGGTTTTATTGGGGGGGGGGAGCCAGAGGGATCATGCTCAACTGTGCAACTGTGCTCAGGGTATACTCCTGACTCTGTGCTCAAGGGATCACTCCTGGAGAGGCTCGGGGGATAATATATATGGTGCTGGGAATCAAACTCATGTAGGCCATAAGCAATACAAGTGCCCTACTTGCTGTACTATTACTACAGAGACCCAAAGCTACAGAGGTTGTAGAGAGAGTCTCGGGTGGAAGAGGCAGCAGAAGAACAGTGTCCTGGACCAAGCAGACACACCTCAAGTTTACAAACCAGTGTGGGCTGGAACCATAGTACAGTAGGTAAATAGGGCACTTGCCTTATACACTGTGACCAGGGTTTGATCTCCAGCTTCCCATATGGTCATCTGAGCACCACCAGTGGTAATTCTTGAATGCACAGCCAGGAATAAACCCTGAGCATCGCTTGGTGTGACCCCAAAACAAATTATTTGCAAACAAAATAGACAAAAAGTGTACAGCCCAGGGATGTGGGGCAGCAGTGAGTATGTTGGGGGTATGGAAGGTGAGAAAGGGCATAGGGACCATCTGCAGAGACAGGGAGGCTTCTATTCAGGGACAGAATTTGGGGGAACGCATGCCCCACCAGCAGACAGAACCATGCAGTTGCCACCTGCAGCAGACAATGCTGTGTTCCAGGAAGAAGGCCTAAGGGTCTAATCATCACAGCATTCTCCAGTGTGGAGTAGGGGGCGGTGGTGGCAGGTGCGGCCAAGCGGCCTCCTTATATACATACTTTGCCAAGAAACTGCCCCAAAGCAAGCCAGCTCCCACTGGAGTCACAGAGGGGAGGATAAAGGCAGTATTTGGCTTTTTCAAAGCTTTTTCCAGGGGTGTGGGGTGAAGAAGGCGGCTCTGTCTCTCAAGCTAGTGAGGCAGCTCAAGCAAGTTTGCTCAGTGGGTTGAGTAGGGCCAAGGGAGGTGGCACTGCTTTTGCAAGACACTAGGGGGCAGTAGAGAAACCCATGCCCCCCCACCCCACCCCCCCACCCCCACACACACACACCACTCATTCTCCAGTATCACAAAGGGGGCAGTAGAGAAATCCATGTCCCCCACTCCATCAACACACACACACACACACACACACACACACACACACACACACACACACACACACACACACACACCACTCATCCCCCAGTATCACAAAGGAGAGAAATCTAGCTGAAAAACAGTTTCGCTCCATCCCTTTCTGCCTGTTTCCTCACAAACTCAAGAAAAGTGAGCAGAGTGCACAAAATAAACCAGAGGGGAGCAAAAGGGGCTTTCATGCCCAGGAGTCTGGACACCAACCTGTATTCAGTGCACTAACAGAAGAAAAGCCCCACACAGATTTGTCCTCCAGGGAATAAAACTCACACTGAACATGGATTTAGAGATCTTTAGATTCTATCCCCAGCCCTATGGGCTCTAGGTGACATTCTTTTATTTATTTTGTGGAGGGAGGGGGGGACACCCAGCAATGTCAGGACTTATTCCTGGCTCTGTGTTCAGGGATTACTCTTGACGGTGCTTGGGGGACAATATGGGATGCTGGAGACAGAACCCAGGTCCACTATGTGCAAGGCAAGAGCCCCGTTTGTTGTACAATATCTTCTGCCCAAGACCGATAGATTCCAACTCCAGCCCCTGGACTCTGGGTGGCATCTCTGTTTGCATCCTTTCTCTCTCCCCTGCTGTGTGACATCCCCTTACCCCCCAGTCTTCTAGTTCTCAGACTCTGCCCCAGGAAATAGCCTACTCTGCCCACACTTCCCCTCCTCACTTCCTTTCTAAAGCCGAGAACAAGAAACTTACCAAAACTCCATCTAACTCCTTCCCTAGGCAAGGATAGGCTCTCCCATAGCTTTGAAAGAACGCAGCAGAATAAGGTGTACATGGGGTGTTGAGGAAGAAAGGGAGAAGTAAAAGAGCAAAGACCATCACTTCCTCCTGCTATCTTTCCCTTTTCGGGAAACCTGGGTGTTTGCACAGACTCCAAGGCCTCCACTAGGAGTGGGATATAGATAAATGGGCTGACATAGAAAACAGCAACTTGGGGTCCCCAATCTGGGAAGAGCTGTCACACCTCTGGCTCTCATAATTAAGACAGTCTAACTGGACAGAAGCAGGCAAGGTGAAAAAGGCTAGTACAAGGGGCAGAGGACTTATACATCTTTTAACTAAGCAGATGGGTGTGGTGAGAAGAACACTGGCCTGACGGGGGGGGGGGGGGCATGAACTATATGAAGTTGAAAGAAGTCACTTAGATTCTTGGGTCCTTGGTTTCCTTCTCCATGAAGCCAGGAGTTTGGATAAAAGCAGGGTGCAAACGGAACTTCCTCAGTTCTGGAGTACCGTAGAAGGGTTGTTGTGCATGGGTAAGAAATCTGTAATTGATTGGCCAGGTCTTCTCTGGGTATGATGGATGACTGATTAGCCATGTCTGCCCTGGGTTTCAAAATGGACAGCAGAGCCGGACAAGCCATAGATTTGCACAAAGTCTAGAGGTCATTTCAAAGTCTCTTCCATTCCAGTGCTCCATGAGGAGACGGCCACATTTCAGAAAGAGGCTGGGAGCAGAATTGGAGTTGGGTCCCCTGTATGAACTGCCTCTGAGAAAACTCAAGACAAGGAGGCACAGGAAGACTTCACACATTCCTCCCTTCCCACTCCCCGCACTCCTGCACAGGGGGCTGTTTTTTAGTTCCCTTCCTAGGTAATTCAGAGCATCAAGCTAGCCCAGGACGCCCTCATATAGGACTGTCAGATCCAATGGAGAAGGATGGCATTCAGTTGTCACTTCCAATGCAGTGTATTCCATCAGGGTCTCTGGATGCAGGTCACAGTGTGGGTTCTAGTGGGAGCTCCCCTCCCAATGCACACCCAGAACACACTCATAGGAGAGCTCCCTCCCAGCTCGACGTGCTATTGCCAATGGTGGCTCAGAAAGAACCCCTCCTTGGGAAACAGGGTGGCATATTCCAACAGGACTGTCTGTAGCCCCCCAGGAGGAGTGTCTCCAGCTGAGGAGAGGAGAGAAGTCTGGCCTCCCTCTGGGGGTGCCAGGGATATCATGGAAGTGCTCAGCAGCACTGCGGGAGGGGACAGAAGCAAAAGCTGTCCATAGGAGTATGGAATGGTGCAGGCTGAGGTTCTTGGCTTCTGGCCACAGCCTACAAGTGGGTCTCCTTCTCCCTAACAAGTAGCGCATCTTTGGTGGGGGACAGTTCACAGTCTGGGATGGCGCCACTGTCCACATGCAAGTATGGCTTTGGTTGTGGTAGGCTGGGATCAGGGGTGATGAGCTGTCGCAGGCGCTGTGGAAAGAAGAGGGAGAAAGAAAGTGTCTTGAATGAGATGGTTAAGACGTGAGCCCTTTGGCGGCTTACCCTAAGTGAGTCTGACCAGAAGATGAGCTTCTTGATTTTTTGGACCACACCCAGTGAAACTCAAGTGTTACTCTTGGCTCTGCACTCAGAAACCACTCTTGGTGGTTCTCAGGGGACTATATGGGATGCTGGAAATCAAGGCCAGTATGTGCGAGGTAAGTACCCTAGCCACTGCACTATCTCTCTGGCCTGAGGATGAGCTTCTGAAGGTCTATAACTCTGTAACTTCTGAATATTTCTGAAAATAAAGCCACTGACCTGGTCTTCAAAGATCCTTCTCCCCGAGACTCTACTAGATCAAAGGGCCCTACCTGCACACCTTGAGTTGGGTCCCTATACAGTTGGTAGAGACCTTTGGATTGATCCTCATATTGCCTTCTAATTAGATGTCTCTGGATTGGTTCCTTTGGTTTCCTTGTTAAAAATATGTCTCTCCATCACCTCCTCATCTCGCTTTTTCCCTTCCCTTAGGGGTGGGCTTTGTTTTTCCCAATAACGGCTGCTTTGGAGGCCTGGAGGGGAAGCTGCCATCTTGGCTCGTGGTTCCATGTGGTAGAGCGACTGGCTTGTGGGTGAACAGCTTGTGGTGTGAGTTTCTGGCATGCTATTCCTTTCTAATCATGTGTGGATTATTTCCTAGGTTGGAATTGCTGCTGGACCTGCATCTCTTTTCCTACTCATACTTGAGACATGTGGATCCCTTTCCCTCTTTGGGGATTGTAGAACGCACAACCCACCATTTCACATCATACCACTGCCTGCCTGAATTTCAGCCTCTCCCATTGCCCTCCTGTAAGGGTTTGTTCCATCCCCCAGCTCCTACCTTCTTGAAGGAGCCCTGGGTCCTCAGGAGGCTGATGATGATGAAAAGCGGGACGCAGCCCATGGAGGAGAGAGCCAAGAACCAACCAATGGAGTATCCCCACGATGGGTACACGTAGATGTTGTTGTATCTGAGAGGCGTGTACTTGCTCAAGGAGAAGAAGAAAGTGGCCTAGAGAGAGAAAAGGGTAGAAGCAGACCAGAGTTCATGGCTTTGACCTTCACACCCTCAGACCCAGTGGAAGAGGACAAGGATTCGTGAATGAAGGGCATTGGCCACAGTATGGCTCCTATTCTGAGACAGAAAGACGACGTGGAGGAGTTGGGGTGAAGAATATGATAGAGAAGCCTAGTACAGACAGACAGACAGACAAACACCCACAACTGGGTGACTAGGCAGATGGATCGAGGGGCTGAGAGAAAAGGCTAGAACAGGAATCAATGATGCCCAAGAAGGGGTAAGAGGGACTCTGAAGAGAAGAAAGCATGCAGAAAGGAATGGACAGGAAGCGGGGAATAAAAGGGGATCTAAGGGGGCACCTACCAGGCAAAGTCCAGGGGTCAGGAAGAGCCAGGAGATCTTCACCAGGGGCCAGGGTCGGTAGCCAATCATGTCCTCTATGTTGTCATAGAAACGATCACCCCCTACTCAGGCAAGTTGGGGGTGCATGTGAGAACAGGAAGAACAACTTAGGTGAAGCAACTTGAGGTGAAGGTCTCACCTGGGCCTGTCCTCTCATCCCCATCCCCTCGCAGGACAAAGGCTTCTTCTGGAAGGTCACCCAAATATCTTACCCTCCCCCCACCAGGTGGCAGCCTGCAATGGGGCTGGAGGGGCTCCACAGAGGCTTGTTTATCTGTGCTACAGAGCTGAATTCAGGTTCAAGTCAAGTCAGAAAAAAAAGAAAAATCCAAGAGCTTTGGCCCCTCGAAGCAGTGCCCACCCGTGTCCCTGCGACAGAGCTAACTGGGCTCCAGATGTTCCCAGAGGTGCCTGGATGGAGCTATGCAGTCTGGAGAGAGCATGTCTGGCTTTGTTTTCTATGCAGAGGCTCCCCTGCCTTTTCAAGGCCCAGGCAGAGACAATCATCTAAGGAGTGATGGAGAAAACACAGTGTTTCCCGCACCCCACCCACCCCTCCTTTGGGCCCCTAGCCCCCAGTGCTTCCTGCTAACTTGGCCCAGGAAATGCAGCCATTTGCATCCAGGTCTGTTTTTGAAACATCTCCCTAGTTCAAAGCATGACACTGTAGTCCACACAATCATTCCCCTCCTGGGATTGGGGGAGAGGGCTCGTGAAACTCGTCCTGAGCACAGTGAGCATAGTCCCCTTCTGAACTTGCTTTCTTCCTGTGGACCCCCCTTCATCACTGGCTCTCCAGTCTCACGCTGCAGTCCCCCACGGGTGTGATATTCACTGTAGCCCCTTTGGAATATCTGAGGGGGGACCCCCCCTTGAGAAAAGCTGTTCTGTGAGAAACAAGTAAGAAAAAGCAGAAAAGGTCAAGTGCTAGAGGAGGGAAGTTAGAAAAACACGATGCTGGTGGGATGCTGGCCCTGAGTTTGTGGCATTGGTCCTGCCTCGCCTCGCCTGAGGCCTCAGAGCCAGAGGGATGTGGCGAGTCTGGGTGAACTTGGCTCCATCACTTCCCACCAAGTCATCTCAGACAAGATGCCTAAAATCTCTGGGCTCACCTTCCCTGAGAGGAAGGCAGGTGGATTGCGAACACAGCCAACAGACAGCGGGGGCACTGTAGGACCCTGGTTCAATAACCAAGAGCTCCTCTATTGTTACCGAGGACAATACACATGACAGTGGGATATTATGGGGTGCAGAACCCTGCTTAGTTAACCGATCACTGAGAGGGCCAGGGCTGTCTTGGGAGCCTACAGATAGAAGAATTGGGCCCAGTGTAAGGAAGTGTAGAAGAAATAGAACTGAGGGAGTTGAAACCAGAGGACAGTAGTAGAGCAATTGCCTTGCACGTGGATAACTCGAGTTAGAACCCTGGCACCCCATAGGGTGCCCCAAACACTACCAGGAGTCATACCTCAACACAGAGCCACGAGCAGCCCCTGGGCATCTCCAGGTGTGGCACAAAAACAAATGAACAAAACACTAGAAATAAGGTTTCTACATATGACAGATGCCAGCAAGGTGGGGGGTTAGCTAGAAAGGAACAGGGGGCACCTAAGGGGTTGGGGTCTATGAGAGCCCCACAGACCACTTCTGCTGCTGCACCTCAGCTTCGTCATTCTCCCCATTCTCCCCACCATGATGAGGAATATGTGAGTTCCTAGCAAAGGACACTGTTCCGTCATGCATGTGTTCTCACGCTTGCTTACAATAACACAATTGCTCTCACTACACACACACACATTTGCTCACACTCACACACTTGTTCTCACACACTCTTGCTCTCAATCACATGCATGCTCACATCAAACATACACTCATCTTCACACATGGCTATGAATTCATACATGTATAAACCTACGCACATACATTCACATCTAACACACTCTACTCACATGCACTCTTTCACACACTCATAAACATACACACATGCATACCCACACCCAAAAGAACCAGGACGGCAAGACCTAGAGACAACGAGGAAGCAGTATAGAATTCTCTGCCCGGGACTGAACCCCATTCTTGGCTGGACCCCACTTACCATACACCCAGCTGATGCAGACGACCTCAAAGACCGCCAGGAAGAGCAGGCAGATGCCACTGGAGGCGTAATAATCGAATAGCTGGAAAACATACATCCCGCCCTGGAGGGGCAGGGGTGCTGAGCCTTGGCTGGGGTTTGGGGGGGGGGACACAGCCACCCTCCACAGTGAGGTGAGAAATATAGCCTGATGCATCATTCCTGAATGGAAGAGGAGCCTGGCTGGACCCCTCCAGACCCGTTCCCCTTTTTGCAAAGACCAAAGCCATGTGTGGTCAGTTTCTGCCCCCCCAAACCTCAAGGGGGCTGGGACGGCCTGAGCCAATGCAGCCCCGGTAAGCTCCCTGCGAGAAGGCAGGAATCAGGACCCCCTTTAGTAAGGTGCTCTGCGGAGGGTGGGGCACCCCAAGCACCTCGGTGACCAGGAGGAGGCCAAGCAGGTAGCAGATGACAGCAATGGCTAGTATGAGGAGCTCCCGCCGGCCACTCTGGCGTAGCTGTCTGGGGAACATGTCTGTGAATGCCGTCACCAAACACTCCACGCACACAAACTGTGGACCGAGAGGCAGTGGGTGAGCAGATGAGTGGGGGCCTTTACTGGCCCGGCCCACTCAGCCCACCCATTTATAGGAACACAAAGGGGTCTCGTGGGTAAAGCCCATCTCCTCAACAGAGGTGAGGTTGGAGGAACTGAGACTTGAAAGAACTGAGGGGTCTGGCTTGAGCTCAGCAGTTGAAAGGAGGCTGGAGGGACAGTTTTGGGGGGCCTAGGGAGCACTCGTGTATGTGTCTTGACAGGCCAAGTCTGGGGAAACCAAATTAGTGGCAAGGCCTGAGGCCAATCAACCCACCCATTTCAGGGAGCAACCCCACAGAGCAGAGAGATCTCCAAATATCTGTCAGGGGGAAAGGACATAGAGGAAGGCAAGACACCCAAATCAGAAGCTAATAAGGGGGTGACAGGACAGGAGGGACCCTGTTGAGCTGGGGTGGCGTACCTGGCTATCCAGCCCGAGGAATATCAGCATAATGAAGAAAAGACAGGACCACAGCTGGGACAAGGGCATCATTGTCACTGCTTTGGGAAAGGCGATGAAAGCCAGGCCTGGACCTGCCAGTCACACAGCACAGCACAATCAGGCGGGCTTGGGGTGCTCGTTCCCCTCCCCAAGGGAGAACCCCATCTTGAGGCAGAGTGGGGATCAAGAGAGCGGGGAGAGTTCTCTCATTCTGACAGGCACTGTGAGTCTCATGAGCCCACTAGGGTGACGGGGGGCCCTACCATGTGCTGCTTCCTCTTGATGCTCTGACCTTCCCTCCAGTCAGTCCCCAAATAGCAAGGTGGCACTTACCCGACTCCGCCACCTCAGAGATGGGGATCCCTTGCTCACGGGACATGAAGCCCAAGATGGAGAAGACCACAAAGCCAGCCATGAAACTGGTGGCACTGTTCAGGAAGCAGAGGGCGATGCAGTCCCTGTGGCCGAACAATGCAGACAATGGGGAAGAAAGAATACCAGGGTGAGGGGCTCAAGGGACAGTACTGGGGGAAGGCACTTGCCTCCCATGCAGCTGACTTCAGTTTGATCCCGCCACCACAAGCTCCTTAGAGCCCTCATTGTGCACCTCTAGAAGGAAACCCAAGTGGCCCAAAGCCACAGGGTCCTCATAGCATTGCATCTTGGGGCCTACGAATTGAGCTTCTGGTTTCATTGACAGAAAACCACCAGTGGGAGGGAGGATGACCCTTGAGCATTACTTGAGAGCCTGAAGATACACCCTACTCATTCTGCACCCCCAACTAAAAATTCATCTTGGAAGCTTATCAACAGACATAGAGTAGAAAAGAGAGGAAATGAAGATGAAACACCAATGAGAAACAGGAGTTTGATGAGAAGAAAGGCTAAGAAGAGGCCAAAAACCAGATGAGGTGAGGTAAAGGGAGAAAGGGAGAGAAAGGAGAAATGCAGGCTGGGAAAAGGCCCCGTCCTAAAATCCTAAATTTGACACGACTTGTCATCCATGTGAGTAGTAAGAAATCCCTGAAGCCCAACCCCAGGACCCTGGCCCTTGGGCCACAGACATATAAAGGGATCCTCCAGTCCCCAACATCTTTCCCCTCCCAGGGCCTACCTGTAGCAGTTGTTGTGGTACTTGTTGTAACTACCCAGAGCTGTCAGGCAGCCCTGGCAGATGGCGAAGGAGAAGAAGATCTGGGTGCCCGCATCCATCCACACCTACATGAAACCCCCCAGGTGAGCAGAGGGAGAGGAAGAGGGGCTGCCCATCCCTGGAGCAGGAGCAATCTACCCTCCACTTTCCCTTTGCATCACTTACAGCCCAGCCCTCCCCACAGTTTCTCCTCTTGCCACTCCTAGAGGTCAGGATTTTATCGAGGAATCAAGACATTGACCTACTTGAGAAGCTTATTGGTGGCCCATCTGCCATTTTGTCCTGTGGGCCCCTATCAGCTCCCTGCGTATGTACATGTCTTGATTCCTAGGTGGAATATTTTAAACTTTATTTATATATTGATTGATTGATTGGGGGGGGGGGAGCATACCCTGTGGTGCTCAGGGGTCACTCTTGACTCTGCAATCAGAAATCGCCCTCAGCAGGCTAGAGGACCATATGGGATGCCGGGAATCAAACCAGGTCCCTCCAGGTGTGCCGCATGCAAGACAAATGCCCATCTGCTGTGCTATCTCTTTGGCCCCTACCTACAATCTTTACTTTGGCCAAAGGGCCTGGTCTGCACTGCCCTGTACCCCCCATCTCCCTGCAGCTCACTGCCCTGTCAGCACTGGCTTCTACACACCATCTCCGCTGGTTCATTCAATAAAAATGTACCAAGGATTCATTTGTTGCCACGTCCTGCTCATTTTCTTTTTAAATGAATGAAGGAAGGAATGAACGAACGAATCAACGGGGGCATGTGTTAAAGATGACACTTACAAATGAATTTAATAACATAGGAAAGTGCTTACAATATAATTGAAGTGGGGAAAAAAAAGATATGTCTTTCTCTATATAATTATCTCAACTCTGTTAAAACACAGACACCCACACACCATCAAGGGGAAAAAATGAGTTGGAAGGGAATAGACTGAAATGCTAACAGGTTACAGCTGACTGGGATGATGACACAAGCTTTCTGAGTTCCGTGTGTGTGTGTGTGTGTGTGTGTGTGTGTGTGTGTGTGTGTGTGTGTGTGTGTGTGTGTGTTATTTTCTTTCATATTATCTCATCTTTCTCCTCTGGGCATGACTGCCACTAAAACAACAGAGAAGCAACACAAGATTTTCATATCTTGTGTGTCAAGGATGTGTGTTTATGGAGAGAGAGGGAATGAGGGGGGTGTTGTTGGGTAGAGACAAGGAGATAGATTTGATTTAGAGCACAGACTTTGCATGCCGGGAGCATGGGTTCCATCCCTGGCTCTGCATAGTCCCTGAGCACCGCCAGCTGGGACACCCAGCAAGCGATCCAAACCAAAGACTTACAGTTGTGGGTGGGATGGGGGAGTAGAGTGGAAGAAGGGATGCCCCCCAGCACAGCACCTACCTGGGGGTCCTTGAGGCGAAACAGGTCAGGCTTCAGGTAATAGATGATGCCCTCATAGGCACCGGGCAGGGTGACCCCTCGGATGAGGATGATGATCAGCATCAGGTAGGGAAACGTGGCCGTGAAATACACCACCTGGGTGGGGAGACAGGTTGAGGTCATTCCTGGTGGAGAAACAGCAACAAGGGGCCACAGGGAGACTGGGGTGACCCTCCATCCCCCCTCCACAAGTGCCACCTGCACACAGAGTCCAGTGTCCAAAACCTTGGAGCCTTCTGAGGGTGGGAAGACAGGAAACTTTCCACACCTGCCTTCCACATTCCAGCAATCCCCTGCTCCCCCCAGCATGTGATATACACATCAGAGGCACGGGGGGAGCAGGGCGGCAGGCAGAATCCAAGTTTCCAGTCATAACACCGCCAAGACTATTTTTAACCCCCCTCTCCCTCTGTCCCTACTTTTGACTATTCTCCTCAGGGCCCCTGGTGAGAGGGTCTCCCCCTTGTCAGAAGAAGAGAAGCCATTTAAACGGTGACTTGTGGGAACTTCAGACAGTACTTTTCCAGGCTTAAGATGGGGCCAGAGATGGGGTGTAGCAGGGGCTGGCTCTGGGGGCAATGGAGAAGCAGAGAGGTGTTCCTGAACCCAGTTCCTCATCCCACACAGTCTTTCTCTCTGTGTCCCTGTCATTACTATTTTGTCATCAGGCTGACTGTTATCCTTATTATGGCAACAAACGGGTGAAAGCTACTTCCGGGACAGAGAAGTTGGCTCCTGTCTGTTCCTAGCTTCCCAGAGCAGAGAGAAGTATCAGTCTAACTCTAAGAGACTCAGTGGCGGTAAACAGTAGTAATCAGAACTCTTTCATCAGGAGCCAGAGAGATGGTCTAATGGGTTGGGCACTTGCCTTGCACAAGGCTGACCTGAATTTGAAATCCAACACCACATACGGCCCACCAAGTTTTGCCAGAAGTGATTGCTGAATACAAATCTTAGAGTAAGCACTGAGCACAGCCCTGGATCAGTCCCAAAACAAAAACAAATCCAAAAGAACTCTCTTCAAATTCAAATCACTACTGCCCATTGTAAGCGTTTATGCTGGAAAATTCATCAATGCATAGATAGTTCTGTTGGCAAGTTCCAAAATTATCTCCGTGTGTTGGCAAATACAAGAAGCTGAGTCACGGAAGTATATGATCCCAACTGTGTCACACACACACACACACACACACACACACACACACACACATTCATGGGGCTGACAGAGTAGTTAAGGTACCTGATGCCTGTGACTGGGTTAGGTACCCTGTATCATCACATGCTGCCCTGAGCATTGCCAAGGCTTCCTTGGAAATTCCCAGCACCCCTAAGGTAGCCCAGGTAATTCCCAGCACTGAAGGAGCTGAGCAGTATCACATCTGAGGGCCCTTACATTGAGCCATTGTCTTGGTTGACCAAGAATCACCTACCTGTTGGACTTCCAAGGCTTTGGAGCACACACACACACACACACACACACACACACACACACACACACACACACACACACACACATACACAGATGTCTTTATGAAAGAAGCTAGGCTGTCTTATAGCTAAAACTTAACAAGAATCATCAGATCCATCCTCCCTACCCATCCGACCCCCACACTGGTGACTTGTGCAATGTTTAGCACAGATAGTGAAATTTTATTTTACTTTGCTCTAAATTTGAGTTAAAGGGGAATTTTCCAGGTTTGAAGCCACACCTAGTAGTACTTGGGATTTACTCCTGGCTCTGTGCTCATAATTATTCCTGGCAGTAATTGGAGACTATATAAGATGCCAAGGATAGAATCTGGGTCTGCCACATGCAAAATATCCTACCTGCTATACTATTGCTCTACTATACTATACTATTATATTATTATATTATACTATGATATTGCTCTACTATACTATACTATTGCTATACTTTTACTATATATACTTCTCATCTGGCAAAAGCAATGCATGTATTGGCAATAAAACAATGTGGCAATAACTCTATAATATACTACAATAACAACCCCAAACTTGACATCAGTTAGAAAACAGCTGCTACATCAACTCATCTTGCATCTAGACCATTGTCTCTCCTTTCTCGCAGAACCTCAGAACCACTTCTCTAAAGTCCATTAGTAGAAGGCAGAACAGTACAGTGAGTAGGGCATTTGCCTTGCATGCAGCTGACCAGGGGTGGATGGACAGATAGATAGATAGGATGGATGGATGATGAATTAACAGGAGGGTGGGTGGATGGAAAGAAAGAGAGAAAGAAAGAAAGAAAGAAAGAAAGAAAGAAAGAAAGAAAGAAAGAAAGAAAGAAAGGAAGGAAGGAAGGAAGGAAGGAAGGAAGGAAGGAAGGAAGGAAGGAAGGAAGGAAGGAAGGAAGGAAGGAAGGAAGGAAGGAAGGAAGGAAGGAAGGAAGGAAGGAAGGAAGGAAGGAAGGAAGGAAGGAAGGAAGGAAGGAAGGAAGGAAGGAAGGAAGGAAGGAAGGAAGGAAGGAAGGAAGGAAGGAAGGAAGGAAGGAAGGAAGGAAGGAAGGAAGGAAGGAAGGAAAGATAGAAAGGAGGATTTTCTTTTTAATATGTTTGTTAGAGAAAAGAGAATTTCCTTTCCAATAGAACTTTAATTTCTTGTTTACAAGAAATTGAGAGGCCTTGGTGGTAGAAAGCTTGCTCAGTGGATTTTAAACCACTAAGAATTAGGGTACAAGTCATGTGGGAAAGATACTGAAATGTTTGTGAGACTCCGAAATATTAAACTTGGAGGGTCATGCATTTGCAAATCTGGGCTAGCACCAACAACCAACTGAAGATTAAATTGATGGCATGGACTTGATCTATCTATCTATCTGTCTATCTATCTATCATCTATCTAATCTTCCCTTCCTTCCTTTCTCCCTTCCTTTCTCTCTTCCTTCCTTTCTCTCTTCCTTCCTTCCTTTCTTCTTTCTTTCTTTCTCTCTTCCTTCCTTCCTTTCCTTCCTTCTTTTCTTTCCTTCCTAGGGAGAGGGGATGTTGGAATTTGGGGGCCATTCCCAAAGGTGCTCAGAGCTTACTCCTGGCTCTGTGCCCAGGAATTGCTCCTGGTTGGGCTTGAGGGACAATATGTAGTGCTGGGAATCAAGACTAGGTCAGCCACATGCAAGGCAAGTGCCTTACCCCTTGTACCATCTCTCTGGTCCTAAATAATATTCTTTGCAAAAGAAATATCTGTCTTCATCTGAATTTCACCTCCCATGACTTGTCTTGTTCTTGTTCTTGTTCTTGCTGTGTTTCTGCCTCCAGCTGCTCTTTCACTCAACCTTGGGAAGGTCCCTACAGACTCTGGGGAACACAGAGAACGGCAACTCCTCACCTTGCCTGTGGTCTTGACCCCTTTCCAGATGCAAAAGTAGCAGAGAATCCAGGCAAGCAGAAGGCACAGGGCCAGCTCCCAGCGCAGGGTCCCCAGATCATGGATGCCAGAGGTGATGCTCAGGACACGTCTCCTGGGGTGGGGAAGGAAAATAACCAAGTGAAAGACTAAACGACAAGGCTTCAGATTTTACAGCTGTCCCACAAATTTCATATTCTAGGATTCTCCTGCCCCTGCGCCCCCTCTCCCCTACAGACAGCCCTTCTTCCCACCTGGATGCTGTGTGGTCCTGGCTGTTTGTTAATTCCCAGAGAATCTCTATCTTTCTAACTAATACAGACTCTGTTGTAGAGAGATATAGAGAGAATAGAGAAGAGAGGAAAGAGAGAGAGACAGTATGAATGAACAGATAGATATTTGTATATATACATGTAGTTAAATGGAGAGGTTGAATATGTGACAATAAATAAAACTGTGAGGCCAGAGCAATAGTATAATGGATATATACTATAGGCTTGCCTTGCACACAGCTGACCCAGATCCAATCTTTGGTATCCCAAATGGTCCCCTGATCCCACCAGGGGTGATTGTGAGCACAGAGCCAGGAGTAAGCCCTGAGTATAGCTGAGTGTGGCTCCAAAACAAAACAAAACAAAAGTTTGACCACACCCAGTAGCATTCAGGGGGTCACTCCTGGTTCTGCACTCAGAAATTACTCCTGGCAGGATCAAGGGACCATATAGGATGCCAGGGATCAAACCCGAGTCAGCCAAGTGCAAGGCAAATGTTCTACGTATGGTACTATTGCTTTGACCCCCCCCAAAAATGTTAATAAATAATTAAATCTACATGTTATATATATATATATAGCTGTGTCTGAGGTCATGGAAATGTGTGCGTGTTGAGTTTTAGTTAAGTGTGAGGATGTAAGAGACTGGCATGAAAGTGAGGTGGACATATGTGGGAATGGGCATATATGAAGGAGGAACAGCCACATAGGAGGGTAAATTATGAGTGTGGGTTTGGCAGAGCCTATGCTCTAAAACCCTTTCACCATGGACAGTTTTAAGCTCCCCATTTTGAACATGGCATTTGGGAAGAGAGAGACACAATCTGCCCTCCTCGCTTGGTTTGGCCTGTTTCTGGCTAGGTGTGGGTAAATGCAAATTGTGAGCTGTGGGGGTGTCAATAGATGTGGTATAAGGAGGAACATATGGAAATGCAAGTCTACATGGATACATGTGTATGTCTTTAAGGACAGGTGGATCTATGTTAAGTGAGTGCATAGGTGCGGAAAGTGAGTAAATGCTGGAAAGTAGGCACCGAAATGAATGCTGCAAGTCTCGGGCCTCAGACAACCAAACCCCTCTGTGGGGCCCCCTGGGTTGTGGCAGCCAGGTCCAGCACCTACTCCCAGAATTCAATGACAGGTGAGGTGAAGTTCTCAGGGGAGGTGGCGGAGCTGGCTCCTGAGTGGTTCAGAAAGTCCATGCAATGCTCTGTGGGGGACAAGATCAGACACACATCAGTCAAGGGCAAGGTGATGAGAGAGGATCCCCTTAGACCTCTTTCTCCAACGTGAGAGTCCTCAATTCCTAACAGCCACTTTCAGAGCCCCCCTTTTCTGAAGTGCCAGGAGCTGACTGCTCAGAGTGTCTGGCCAGCACCCTCCCCAGGCATCTCACATTGCTCTTGTTCCAGGTGATCGCCTGGCTCTCCAGCCCCTTGTCAGCCTCCAACACCATCTGGACTTTGATGAACTCTATCCCCATATGGGTGGCCCACTCCTAAACCCTCCTCTCAGTGGACAGAGGGACTGAGGTTTTGTGCTGCACCCCACTTCCAGTGCAATTCCCAAGGTCTTTCTTCACCCTCAGGCCTTTGCTAGTCCTTCCCATATGCTCTGTTTCTTTCACCCATTACGATTCGTAACTTTCCTATTCCATGTGACTTTTTGGGGTCTGGGGAGATAGTACAGGAATTAGGGTGCATGTAAAACGTTCCTAACCGAGCTTCAACCCACAGCGCTGCATGGCCTTTCAAGAATCACTGAATGAAGCCCCCTGGTATCGTCAGGGTAGCTCCAGAGGTTTCAGAATATCTCTGTGATGGGTGTGTGGGAGTAGCAACACATCCTCATGCCCACAGAAACACCGTCCCAGTTGACTATGACTGGAAGTGGCCCCTGGGACCCCTGATTACCACCTAGAATGGCTCTCTGCCTCAACACAGAGTTCCAATCACTAGATCCTTGGGAGGATGAGATCACTCTTGGATCTCTTGTGCCTGCCACGATGCACATGATACATACACAAGAAATATTCCTTCATCTGCCCGAGAAATGATAGTCACTAGCAATTTCATGACATATAAACAGCGCCACTAAATTTGGAGTTCTCCTAATGGCCAGTCCCACTAGATCCCATAGAAGGAGGAGTCAGCAGAACAGGCACCAGAGCCTACCTAGCTGGGCTCAAAAGCAAGTTCTGGCACACGCTCCATCACTGCTACCATCACTCCACCACCACCGCAAGCTACCCCCGCCAACATGAGCCCAACCTAAAGATCAAGGCCGCATCCCGGGGCTGGAGGACAGATACCTGTGTTCCAGTAGTTGGTACATGTGGTCCAGGGAAGCTGAGAGGTGAAGGAGCTGAATAGGTAGAAGAGAGCCCAGGCCAGGATGATGATGTAGTAGATGTTCAAATAAGACTCAATGACCACAGATGCCAGGCCAATACCTTCCAAAGGAGGGGAGAGAGAGGGGACAAGAAAAATTGAGGTTCAACATGAGCCAGAGAAAGGGCATCCGGACTGCTTGCGATGGGACTTGGTGGAGCTAGTACTTGATGGTTTATCTATTGGTGTGAGAAGCTATCTCTAGCAGTCTTCTTCTTCTTCTTCTTCTTCTTCTTCTTCTTCTTCTTCTTCTTCTTCTTCTTCTTCTTCTTCTTCTTCTTCTTCTTCTTCTTCTTCTTCTTTTCTTCTTCTTCTTTTTCTTCTTTTCTTCTTCTTTTTCTTCTTTTCTTTTTTCTTCTTCTTTTCTTCTTTCTTCTTCCTTCTTTCCTTCTTCTTTCTTCTTCTTCCTTCTTCTTTCTTTCTTTTATTTTTTTTTTGGTTTTTGGGCCACACCCGGTGACGATCAGGGGTTCCTCCTGGTTATGCACTCAGAAATCACTCCTAACTTGGGGGACCATATGGGATGCCAGGGGATTGAACCGCAATCTCTCCTAGGCTAGAGCTGGCAAGACAAATGCCTTATTGCTCCATGCCACCACTCCGGCCCCTTTTCTTTTTTCTTTTTTCTTTCTTTTTCAGTCTTCTTAAAGCAAGTTATAGATCACTAATCTATGGAATCTTTTATATTATGTAGATAACTTTCCTAAAACATATTATATGTATAATTCATAGGATGTATGTATCACTTGTGTTTCCAAAACCCTAGTATTCATATTATACTATATATCAATCAATTGGTGAGAAATTCTGGAAGGATGGTCCTCCAAAATCTAACCAGTGAGGCTGTGGCCATAGTTCCAAGGGCTGAATCTTGGAAAACCAACAACAAAAGCAGAGCTTGATTATCACCGGGTATGAATCCTAAATCCTAAAATTAACCAGGTGTACTCCAAAGAAATCAGTACCATACTATTTTTCTGTCCCTCTTCCACTCACACACCCCATTTAGTGTCAAGGTTTCAGACTGCTCAGGAGTCTGTGTTTGCCTCACTGTGACCCCCTCTGTCCAGAGAGTACAGCAAGAAACAGAGTCTAGTCCTGGGGATCCTCTAAGGGGCATTTCGGAAGAATCCTGCCTCTAGTTCAGACAAGCAAGAAACTTCTCCAAGACAACAAAGACCCCCCCTCGAGGGCCCCCAGAGAACTGGACCAATCCACAGAAGAGAAGGTTAGGCAGAGACACCCCAAGCATCTCCCTCAAATCCAGATCCAGTGATAGGGCCGTTGTTCTAAGAGTCTTAAGAGCAGTCCAAAATGTGACGTTTCAGCCCAGTTAATGGGTTCAAATCATTCACAGAAAGAGGCTAAGAGTTAATGTGGGAGAGCAGAGGAAAGGCCTGTGAGGAGCTGGCTTGGGTGAGCCTAGTCACATGGAAAGGGTTCAGAGGCATTCAACTTGCCCACCTACTTTGTCACTGTGGAGGAGAGGAACACCACGTCAGCCATAGTTAGGATTCACTCCTGGCTCTGCACTTAGGAATCACTCCTGGAAGTGCCCAGTGGGCCCTATGGCTGTCAGCAAGCAAACCTAGCACAGAGGCATGCAAGGCAAGAACCCTGCCCTCTGTACTGTCTAACACCATTGCCATAACTTTAAAGACACCTCGAAGGCCAGCTCCAATTTCTAGGACCAGGCCACACCATGAAGCTGGTGACAAGAAAGCATCTCTTCAAGGCTCTGTGTCTCATGCTATCTTTGCTTGGGGACCACATAGGGTGTTGAAGATGGTTTTAAAATAATATCTTTATTTAAACACTGTGATTAGAAACATGTTTGTGGTTGGGTTTCAGTCCTAAAAAAGAATACCCCCTTCATCAGTGCAACATTCCCACCACCAATGTCCCCCGTCTCCCTCCTCACCCCATCATGTGCTCTATGTATTGTTCTGGCCCAAGGAGTCACCGAATCAATGGAAACCATTGCTAAAGGGTTCCGAGAGTTTAGAGAGCATCTGTTGATGTCTTGCAACAAGAGAGAGCACCACAAGGGCCCCCAGTCAGGCTTGATCCCCTTCCCTTTAGGGGGTGTTCTTTCCCTCAGACCCTCAACATGGATGTCTAGAACTTAATCTCACATCCTATGCTCTCCACCATAGGCTGACAATGGTGTCATGGAGGAACCCCAGGGAAGTAATGAAGGGATGGGAGTCTCTGGACACAGGCAGGTGGAGGATGGGGACACTCACCCTGGAAGAGGGGGCAGATCTTCCTCCAGGCAGTGACGCTCCCCTGGCTGGTGTATTGGCCCAAGGCCACCTCCAGAAAGAAGAGTGGAATGCCACAGGTGAAGAAGAAGATGAAGTAGGGGATGAAGAAGGCTCCTGTGAAGTAGAAGGAGGTAAAGGCTGAGTCTTTCAGCTTCAGATACACCCCCGTCCCCATTATGCACTGTGCTCCAAGACTCAAAATCCTGCCCCCTCCTCCCCATCCTGGGCACTCTCAAGTCTAAGAAATAGGGACAACATTTTCTAGTCCAGGGGTTAGAAAGACCTCTGAGATGAGAGAATGAAAATGTAAGTTGAAATCTAATATCTTCTGCTATCTATTTTCTTTCTCAGTGTGCTTCACAAAATCATAGATTTATTATTTCTGGAACCAAAACATGTGTTCTGTATAACGCGACATGCTCAGGAAATGATCGACTTTGTTATGTGTTAGAGAAAAACTAACAAAAACACCTTAGGAAAAATCATGCTTCTTCTAATCATTTTCTTCTTTTTCTTCTTTTGGGGGCCACACCCAGAGATGCTCAGGGGATACTCCTGGCTGTGCGCGCTCAGAAATAGCTCCTGGCTTGGGGGGCCATGTGGGATGCTGGATTATCAAACCGAGGTCTGTCCTAGGTTAGTCACGTCACATCACATACAAGGCAACTGGCCTACCACTTGCACCACCACTCTGGCCCCTCTCTAACCATTTTCTAATGTTTACTTTCTCCTACATGGTGCTGTGATCCCAGGTGGGCTCCCAGTGGCAAAGGCCTTTCTTGGATCAGGTAGGTTCCCTGAAATAGAAGTCCAGATGCCTCATGGAGAGACTTTGTCCTTCAAGTGGAGGACAGAGTCTAAAGACAGAGGCCATTTCTTTGTCATAATGGTGATGTGGGAAAGTGGTGTAGCTCTATACATCCAAAGCACAGACTCAACAACACTAGAACCATGAGATCTAAGCAGCAACCACCAGACGTTGTAAAGTGCCTGTCAAGGTGGGATGTGGAATGTGGGGGATGATGATGAAGTAGGGGAACACTTTTATGGGAGTACAGGAGTTGATGCTGGTGGTGGACTTAGCGTTGAAATAAGATAGACTTAAAACTCAACTGACAATGACTTTGTAAATCACAGTTTTATAATAAAATAAAAATATGTAATAAAGATGGACATAAAGTCCCCAAACAATGAAATAGAAAGCCAACTTTGTATCAGCCTTTCGTTGCCCTCTCTTCGTCACTGAGACACAAACTTCACTTAGGATGGGCCCTTACAATTGTATGGATTTAGAGTTTATTGCACAGAGCTAATACTTAACTCTTCTTTTGTATTTTTATTTATTGGGGGTGCACACCCAGTGATGCTCGGGGGTTACTACTGCCTGAGGAATTAACACTGAGAAATTACTCCTGGCAGTGGTTGGGGGAACCATAGGGGATGTCAGAGATTGAACCCAGGTCAGCCACTTGCAAGGCTACAGCCTACCCACTGTATTATCACTCTGGCTCCCTCACTTAGCTCTTCCTTGGAGCATGCCAATATCCTCCCAGAATAAGCTCTTGTTTGCTGTCCCACTTTATAGATGACAACAACGAGGCTAACATGAAGATTCAAAGCCTTGCTCTGTGCTTGAAATCAAGAACTTAGGACTCTCAAGTAAGTCAAAGAGGAAAAGAAATACCTTGGCTAACCCTCTAGTCTTCTCCCCAAACACATGCAACACAACTTCTTTTTGCCAAACTTAGAGCAGTCTCAAGCACATGACAGTCCCTTGAAGATGTGTAGCATGAACCTCTCCTTCTAGCTGCATGTTCCTCCTGCTGCACCAGGCATGGCTGTATAGTATTCACTTTAGATATCATGCTACTTTATGTCATTGGCATTTTCACTGGCCTCTTGGGCCATTTTCATTAGAAAATGGGCAGCCCTTCACCAGATGAATGGTTAAAGGAACTGTGGTACATACACACAATGGAATATTATGCACCCGTCAGGAGAGAAGAAGTCATGAAATTTTCCTATACATCGATGGACATGGAAATTATCATGCTGAGTGAAATAAGTCAGAGGGAGAGAGATAAACACAGAATAGTCTCACTCATCTATGGGTTTTAAGAAAAATAAAAGTCATTATTGTAATAATGCCCAGAGACAATAGAGATGAGGGTTAGAAGAACCGGCTCATGATATGAAGCTCACCACAAAGAGTGGTGAGTGCAGTTAGAGAAATAACTATACCAACAACTACCATGACAATGGTAATGAAAGAAGTAGAACACCTGTCTTGAATACAGGTGGGGGTGGGGTGGGAGTTGGGGGCATTGGTGTTGGGAATGTTGCACTGGTGAAGGGGGTGTTCTTTTTATGACTGAAGCCCAACTACAAACATGTTTGTATCATGGTGGTTAAATAAAGATATTATTTTTTAAAATAAATAAATAAAGTAATGGAACAAAAAAATAAAAACTGGGCTGTGATGAAGATCTTTGGTTGCATAATTGCATGTGTTTGATTTGTTCTCAAACATTTTTTAGCAGAAGAGTTGCTGGGCCAGAGGGTGTGCATGGTTGGTTTCCTCAACTTCATTTTCTTTTGTACTTGAAGGGAGGTAAAATACCCATACTACAAACTGAATCATTTCCAGAGTACAGCTTGAGTGCCATCAGGCCCATCACTCTTTTTGTGCATGCATCCAACATCATTATTCATGGCCAGAACTTCTCATCCTTCCCAGTGGAGACCACATGCCTTAAGCAGCGAGACCCCACTTCCTTGGCCCCCCAGCATCTAACAAGCATCATTCCAAGTTCTGTTTCTGTGACTTTGCCTTTGTTTAGTAGCCCAGAGAAATGGAGTCGTCCAGTATTTGTCCTCTTGGGTCTGGCTGATTTCACTTAGCAAAATGCTTTAGCAATTCATCCACATGTATGGGTTAGAAATAACTTCCTTCCAGGGATGACAGAGTAGAGTGAGTAAGGCATTTACCTTGCAAGCAGTTAGTCCAAGTTTGATCTCTGGCACCCTAAAGGGTTCCCCAGAGGCTGCCAAGCACAATCCCTAGAATACAGAACTGGAACTAAGACCTGAGCAATGCCAGGTGTGGCCCCCCAAAAAAAGCCAAACCAAAATGAACAAAAAAAATTAACATCCTTCGTTTTGTGAGGGGCGGGGGTATTGTTTTGTTTTGGGATCACACCCAGTGATGCTCAGGGGTTAGTTACTCCTGGCTCTACACCCAGAAATTGCTTGGGGAATGGTGGGGTTTGAACCCAGTTTGGCTGCAAGCAAGATAAACACCCTACTTACTGTCCAATTGCTCCAGCCCCCCCAAATTAGCCTCTGTCATAAGGCTGAGGAATTACCTCTGTATGAACATCCCATAAACTGTTTGCCCATTTCACCCATGGACAGATGTTGGGTTGTTTTCACCAGTGTCGGAGGAACAATATTTAGAAAGATCCATGACTGACCTACAGTGCCCTCCCAAATTTGTACAAAACTGCATTCTCATTAGTAGTGTGTGGGAAGAGAGGACAAGGACTTGTGTGTCTTCTGGCTCTGGGGACCACACCCAAGCTGAAACTCAGCACTTGGGTCTCAAGTCCTTTCCACCCTGGTTTACTTCTGCATCCTGGGTCATGTTACTGCATACGTCAGCACAGTGCCAGCGATAGCCAGGGGCTGGATGGTTGCCAGGAAGAGGCCTGGGGATATCCCTTCTGAGAGAAGGGATGCAAATGGGGAGACGTTCCATAGGACAATTTTTTTAGAGAGCATGTGACTCATAGATTCCTTTCTGCCATCTCCCACTTCTTTTTTTTAGGGATCTTCCACATGGGTCAACTGTGAATTTAGCTGTGTTCAGGGCTTACTACAGGCTCTATGTTCAGAGAAGGTGCTTGCAGAATCATATTTAGGGTTGGGGATCAAACTGGAGTCAGCTGTGTGCAAGTTAAATCTTTAGCCACAGGACTATCTCTTCAGCTTTCCTTGCTACTCCCTATATCAGAAGTCTTTCCCTCTGATAAGTAAGTGACTTCAGCTTTGTCCATAAGTGATGTCTTCTTGACCCCAGAAGCAACCTTGGGAGCTAGGTCCTTTCCAGGCTGAGTCCACCCTCAATGGGCAGCTTTAGGAGACAGTGTGAGGAGGTTAGTTCTAGATGGACCCTAGGAGTTTCTTTTGTCCTCAGCCTCTTCTCTGGGTTTCTGCTGTGCTATTGCCGTGAACAACACCGAACCTCCAGAAACCAGGCTTTGGGAGTTAACTTGATGCACCATTCTCTGGACATCTTCCCAGATGGTGGACCTGGGTGGCTGGACCATATACCACAGAGAACTCTGCAAGGGGCCTGTGCTTTGAGGTTAGTTTAACTCTCTTCCCCATGAACCTGGTGTACAACTTAGTGGTGCATGCTTGGCACATGTGAAACCGTAGATTTGATTTATGGCACCATATACAATAAATAAGTAAACAAAATTATGCCTTTTTTGGGAAGCAGATATCAGAGAAATAGTATAGTGGTAGGGCCTTTGCCTTGCATGCAGCAGACCCTGGAGGGATCCAGTTTGATACTTGGCATCTGATATGGTCCCCAGCCTGCCAGGGGTGATTTCAGAGTGCAGAGCTAGGAGTGACCCCTGAGCACTGCTGAGTGTGGCCCAATAATCAACCAATAAATAAATAAATAGAGCTTAAAAGAAAAAAATTATACTTTTTTTAAATCCCTTCCAAGTCCTCTTTACTGACCTGTACACAAATGATGTGTGAACTCAGAATTTTATAAAAATATCTTTATGAGTGAATTATTTCTTGTGGATGATCTAATTTAATGTCTCCCCCCACTTTTCTGGATCTAGGAACTTTATTAGGTGAATAATCTTAATCTTATTTTTATCCTTTTTGTTCATTGTCCCCCTCTAAAACTCCTAATTTCTCTGCACATATTAGTAAAACCATAGTGAATGTCAGTCATACTTGTGGCCAGTTAGAAATAAATTCTAGGGATGAAGAGCTAATATGGGTTGGGTGCTTTTACCTTGCAAGTGACCAATCAGGTTAAGTCCTTGGTACTACATAGAATCCTCAGATCCCAGCCAGGAGCAAACCTCGATTACCACTAGGTGTGACATAAACACCAAAATAAAAATAATAATAATAATCATGTGTCTCTTTCTATAATCAGCATAATTCTAGCCTAGGGAGAGGAAAAATTGACATTTGGCATAATCTGTGAAGTCATTTTACTATATAGACCAGTGGTCCTCAAACTATGGCCAGCAGGCCACATATTGTATTTGTATCTGTTTTGTTTCTTCATTGCAAAATAAAATCTATGCAGTGTGCATAAGAATTCGTTCATAAGTTTTGTTTTTACTAGAGTCAGACCCTCCAATGGTCTGAAGGACAGTGAACTGGCCCCCTGTTGAAAAAGTTTGAGGACCCCTGATATAGACCTATAATCAAGTTATCCAAAATAAAGAATCTGGGCCAGAGAGATAATGCAACAAATTGAGCACATGAAAAACATATAAGAGGCCCAAGCTCTGTCTCCAGCACACATGGTCCCCTGAGCATCATGGAAGCAAGCCAAGAGCACAGAACTGGGAGTTACCCCCATGCATTTCTGTTTGTGGCCTCAAAAATAAAGAAACAAATCACAAAGAGTTTTAAAAAATTAACACAAAGAACATGAGAATTGGGATTCAGTAGGATACAGCCACCTGAGGGGGCTGTAGGATAGGACAGGAAAGAGGCAACAACTATGGTGAAGGGAAGTTCCCAGCTAGAAGGAATAAGTGCTGAAAGATGGTCAAATGTTTTGTGTAAAGCACTGCCAGCAACAGTATAGTAAATCCCAGTGCAAAACTTATATATATCCAAAGTGCCCCTCTTGGGCTTGAGTGATAACACAGCCTTGCATGAAGCCAACCCTGGTTCTATCCTGTCTCCCTTATGGTCCCTCGGAGCATCACCGGAAGTGATGCCCGAGTGTAGAGCAGAAGTAACCCCTGAGCATTTCCAGGTGTGGCCCACACCCCGCCCAAAAAGTGACCCTCTTATAGGTAGACTGGTGGGTGGGAGGCAAACAGGGGATAGGGGGTAGTTGGTAGAGAGAAGAGAAATCAGTGTTGAAACATTGCATGCCTGAAATGTAATCATAAATAAATCGGTGATTTCATAGGAACTAAATAAAAATATTTATAAAAGCATGTGTTTTTTTGTTTGTTTGTTTGTTTTGGGGGGTGTCACACCCAGCAGCGCTCAGGGGTTACTCCTGGCTCTATGCTCAGAAATCGCTCCTGGCAGGCTCCGGGGACCATATGGGATGCCGGGATTTGAACCAATGACCTTCTGCATGAAAGGCAAAAGCCTTACCTCCATACTATCTCTCCAGCCCCATAAAAGCATGTTTAACAAACTTTTTTTTTTTAAATAAAAGCCCAGGAGAGATAGTACAGCAGGTAAGGCACTTGCCCTGCATGCAGCTGACGTAGATTCAATTACCAGCACCCTATCTGATCTCCCAAGCTCCACAAGGAGTGACTCCTGAGCACAGTAGTGTGGCCCAAAAACAACCCCTCCAAAAGGAACTTTTTTTTTTTTTTTTTTTTTTTTTTTTGGTTTTTGGGCCACACCCTGTGACGCTCAGGGGTTACTCCTGGCTATGCGCTCAGAAGTTGCTCCTGGCTTCTTGGGGGACCATATGGGATGCCGGGGGATCGAACCGCGGTCCATCCTAGGCTAGCGCAGGCAAGGCAGGTACCTTACCTCCAGCGCCACCGCCCGGACCCCAAAAGGAACTTTTTTAATGAACACATTTCAAAACTTTAATGAATACCTAAATAGAGCCCAAAGACTATTAACCCATATTGAAATCCCCAGCTTCGTTTAGAGCCTGCTGTTAAAAATGAAGGAACAGGGAGCCGAAGTGATAGCACAATGGTAGGACATTTGCCTTGCACGCAACTGATCTGGGATAGACCAGGATTCGGTTCCCGGCATCCCATATGATCCCCTGAGCCTGCCAGGAGCGATTTCTGGGTGCAAAGTCAGAAGTAACCAACTCCTGAGCAACACCAGGTGAGCCCACCCCCAAAAAAAAACAAGGCTCACCACTTCTTGGGTCTGCATTTTATCATTGACTCGGCTCATCCCAGGGCACTGCAGTGGACGACTCTCCCCGATGCCTTCACCAGCACAGAAACCACAACCACAGCCACTGGGCACAACTGAGGCAGGAATATCTAGAACCCAAATCCTGTCTCCTGAGCCCTCATCCCCCCTCATGTCAAAGACAGATGCATGCAGTGAAATGGCAGTCAAGGGTAGATCACTGAATGCTTCAAATTCCCATGACCTCCTCTCGGAAATGAGGGCTCAGACCTCATCTTCTCTATCTCTGTTTCGAATGTTTTATGCAAAACAGTGGTCTGGGTCAAATAAATATGTCACCCTCTCACTCTCTCGCCATGTCCTGCTTCTCCTCAGCTGGTCAGGGAAACCCTCCTTCCTGTGTTGGCCTCATTCCCTGACTTGCCCTATAAATCCCATTTCTTTTCTTTTTATCTTTTGTCTTTTTGGTTTTTGGGTCACACCCAGCAATGCTCAGGATCACTCCTGGTTGTGCTCAGGGGATCATATGGGATGCCAGGAAGGATATCAGAGTCAGCCTCATGCCAGGCAAGTGCCCTTCCCCTTTACTATTTACTCCAGCACTCAGAAATTTTATTTCTTTTTGTTGAATTCACTGGCTGAAGCAGTTTGTATAATAACCAAGATTTTGATTTGGTTTGGGTTTGGTTGGGATGCTACATAGTAACAGGGATTAAATCTATGGCTCTAACATGTAAATAGGGGCTCTAGCCCTTTTAATCAACTCCCCAGATCTTTTTAACTAAAAGGTTTTATTGAGGCAGGAGAGATAGCATGGATGTAGTCATTTGCCTTGCATGCAGAAGGACAGTGGTTCAAATCCAGAATTCCCATATGGTCCTCTGAGCTTGCCAAGAGTGATTTCTGAGCGTAGAGCCAGGAATAACCCCTGAACGCTGCCGGGTGTGACCCCAAAAATAAATAAATAAATGACTAAAAGGTTTTGTTTCTTGGTTTTGTTTTGTTTGTTTTTGTTTGGTTTTGGGGCCACACCCAGTGAGGCTCAGGGGTTACTCCTGGCTATGTGCTCTGAAATTGCTCCTGGCTTTGGCTTGTGGGACCATATGGACACTGGGAGATCCAGCACCTTACTGCTTGCGTCACCGCTCAAGCCCCTTGTTTCTTGGGGTTTTTTTGGTGGGGTCACACCCAGAGGTTCTTAGGGGTTACTCCTGGCTCTGCACTCAGGACTCACTTCTGGCAAGCTCAGCTGATCATGTGGGAATACTGGGGATCCAAATCAGGTAGGCCGCATGCAAAGGAAACCCCCTACCTGTTGTACTATCACTCCGGCCCCATTAACTATAACATTTTTGTGTGTGTGTGGTTTTTGGGTCACACCCAGCAGTGCTCAGGAGTTATTCCTGGCTCCAGGCTCAGATATTGCTCCTGGCAGGCACGGGGGACCATATGGGACACTGGGATTTGAACCGATGACCTCCTGCATAAAAGGCAAAAGCCTTACCTCCATGCTATCTCTCTGGCCCCTTTACCAAAGTTCTTTTTTTTTTTTTTTTTTTTGGTTTTTGGGCCACACCCGGCAGTGCTCAGGGGTTCCTTCTGGCTGTCTGCTCAGAAATAGCTCCTGGCAGGCACAGGGGACCATATGGGACACCGGGATTCAAACCAACCACCTTTGGTCCTGGATCGGCTGCTTGCAAGGTAAACGCCGCTGGGCTATCTCTCTGGGCCCAACATTTTTAATACAGAGAAAAATTCATCACAGATACCCAGTAAATATTTATTGAACCCACTTTGGAAGAATAAGCTCTGAGCATCACTGGGTGTGGGCCAAAAGCAAACAGGAAAAAAAAAGTTAGAAAAAAAATGAGCCTGGTTTGTCATACATAAAAACAGTTCAGTGAGTTATATTTATATGAAATAGCATAGAATGTAGGTGAGCAGTTCTAGGAGCTAAAGGGGCGAGAGCAGGGAGGTGACTGCTAAGAGGCTTGCTTTGGGAGCCTGGCAAAATGCTCTAAGATCAACTTCAGGGGCCAGAGAGATAGCACAGCAGTAGGGCATTTGCCTTACATGTGGCCGACCTGGGACAAACCCAGTTCAATTCCTGGCATCCCATAGGGTCCCCTGAGCTTGCCAGGAGCAATTTCTGAGCACAGAGCCAGGAGTGACCCTTGAACATCGCCAGGTGTGGCCCAAAAACCAACCAATCAATAAGTAAATAAATACACTGCTTTAATAAAATGAAAAATCAACTGCAGCAGCAACTGTTCCCCAGTTCTGAGAACACCCCAAAACCCATCGCACGCTACTCTGAGAAAGAGGACTCTACCACTCCCCATGCTCTGATGTATTTTCATTCCTGAAAACCATCATAAAAGTGTTTCTTTCATGAAGAAATCATAGATGCCGCAAATACTATGTCTAGGATCAAAAAGCTTCCATTTCCCCCAGCTGACTTAGAGAAAAGCTGGCAAGCTCTGAGCCCCGAGAGCTCTCTGACCTCATTTCCTATTGTCCTTTCTGTGTCTCATGCCCCAGGGTTGCCTGCCTCCCCATGTTCTGCAAACATGCCAAGTACACTTTCACCTTAAGACCTTTGCACCTGCTATTATGATCAGACATTCTTCACCTAAGAGCTAGCCACAAGGCGAGATCTTTCATTCCCCTCAAATCTTGTTCAAAGGCTTCCTCTCCCAGGAAGCTTCTCCTGCCTTCCCTAAGTTTACACTTCAGATCCCTTCCTCCGAAACTCCATCACGCAGTATTTTCTTTCCCTCTCTCCAACTGTGCTGTTTACCATTCCACTCAGCACCTTTTGACACGCTGTGCTTTTTACCCACTTGTCTGTAACTGCTACCTCTCACTAGGAGACAACACACAGAACACATTCTGGTTTGCATCTAGAACAGCTCTTGGCACACTGTAGGCCCACAATAGGTGAATGGGAGATTATGTTTGCCATGTATACTTCCAACCAGGGATTAATACCAAAACATATGAAGAACACGCACAATTTAAACAACCACAAACCTGACTTTAAAGTGGGTGGAGGGGCCGAAGTGATAGCAGAGTGGTAGGGTGTTTACCTCGCACTCGACTAACCCGGGACAGATCTGGGTTTGGTCCCCTGCATCCTATATGGTCCCCTGAGCTTGCCAGGAGAGATTTCTGAGTGCAGAGTCAGGAGTAACCCTGGAGTGTGGCCCCAATGCCAAAAAAATTTTTTTTAAAAATGGGTGGAAGACAATTTCTTAGAAAAAGATAAATGAGTATAAGCCCAAGAAAACATATTCTCCACACCCTTTTTGTTTGTTTGTTTTTGGGCCACACCTGGTGATGGTGATGCTCAGAGGTTACTCCTGGCTATGCACTCAGAAATCGCTCCTGGCTTGGCAGACTATATGGGACGCCGGGGGATAGAACTGCAGTCTGTTCTAGGTAGAATGTGCAAGGCCAACGCCCTATTGCTTGCACCACTGCTCTGTCCCAATATTCTTCACATTTATTAAAGGATAAATGAAAGTGAAAACCTCAATGAAATATCATCTCCCTTCTTTTAGAATGGTCTGAATCAAAAAGATGAGCAACAAATGTTATAAAGAAGTGAACGGAAGTATACGTTTGCCTGTTGTCTGTGGGAGTTAAAAGTGGTCCAGCCACAAATGGAAAGCACTGTGGATATTCCTTTAAATATTAAGGACATAAGCATCATACAACTCAGCTATTCTACTTCTGAGAATTTATTTGAAGAATACAATAGCCCTAACTCAAAAATTTAAGTGTGCCTTCAGGGGCCAGAGCAATAACATAGCTGGTAGGGCATTTGCCTTGCACAAGGCCAACCTAGATTCAATCCCCTGCATCCTATATAGTCCCCAGACCTTGCCAGGAGTAATTCCTGAGTGCAGAGCCAGGAGTAACTCCTGAGCACCACAGATGTGGCCCCCAAAATGAACAAAATAAAGAAATATAAGTGTGCCTTTATATTCATTATATGTTGCTTATAATGATCTAGAAGACCCCTGAGTGCCCCCAATGATGTATAAAAGAGATATGGCAGAACTAAAAAATAAGGAAAAACCTACCAGCTGTGAAAAATCTGAAAATTTTCCATTTTACAACAATACTGAGAGAATAAGAGAGAAGGGAGGAAGAGAATGCTATAATGATTTTGCTCACATATCAAGTACAGTCTACCAACCAAATAAAACAACCTCTTAGATACAGAAAACTTATTGCTGGCTACCAGAAGTAAAAAGACTAGGGGTCTGAGGGAAAGGGGACAAGTTTATGGCAATAATGGCCCATTACCTCCCTTAGGAGACTCTTTAGTAGTGATCATAATGGGAAGTTTACAGACATAGAATTATAATGCTGCACATCTGTATACATAAAGTTCTAAACCAATATCACTGCAAAAAATTTTATTTAAAAATGATCATTTTTAGCTGAGTGGTTGAATACAAACTATACCAATTGACATTTATATCAAGGAAAAAAGGAGCTTATTTAACAGTCAGACTTGAGCTGACAAGATCATAGAGTGGATAAGGATCTTGCCTTGAATGAGGTTGACCAGGGTTTGATCCCCTACACGCCATATGGTCCCTGGAGCACTGCAAGAAGTAACCCCAGATTACAGAGCCAGGAGTATGCCCAGCGCATTGTTGGTATGGCCCCCAAACTAAAATAGTAATAATAAATAAATAAAATAATTTAAAATGAAGGACTGGAGCGATAGCGCAGCAGTATGGCGTTGGCCTTGCACATGGACAACCCAGGACCAATCAGGGTTCAATCCCCAGCATCCCATATCGTCCCCCGAGCCTGCCAGGAGCGATTTCTGAGTGCAGAGCCAGAAGTGACCCCAAAAACTGCCGGTGTGACCCAAAAACCAAAAAAAATTAAAAAAAATTTAAAAAAATTAAAATATATGAATCCCTTTGACCCCTATCATCATTATTTCACATTTGTCCTTCTCCCCATTCTCTCCTCTCTGTTTCTTTACTTCTCCATATGCTCTAGGGCCAAGGTTGATCTTGGCTTCTTTCCTTTATGCCATTGCATTTCCTCAGCAGTTATTCTAACTACCACAGACAAGTGACAATATCTGTGTTGACATCTTCTGCCTGGATTCATTTGACATGACATCGTCCAGGCACGTCAGTGTTATTAATGAAAGACAGATCTAAATACCCAAACCACAGAGTCAACAACACTAAAATTCATGAGACCCAAACTTGAACAACCAAACTTTTAACGGTGCCTGACAAGGTAGCCGGCTAGGAGGAGGCAAAGGGATGGGATGGAACCTGGGGAATAATGGCGGAGGGAAATTGATACTGGTGGTGGGATTGGTGTTGGATCATTGTATGTTCTGCAACTCAACTAGGAATAACTTTGTGAAATATGATGCCTTAATAAAAAAAAAACTATAACAGAATCAAAATTTCACAATAAAAATTCAGATTCCCCATTACCTCACTTAAAATCCTCTGGGCCCCTAACTCTACAGGGAGGCGGGGACTGAGGCTAGTGGTAGAGTTAGAACACTCCACCAATCTCCAGCTTCAATCCTTCCTCCTTTCAGTTTACCATATTGCGCCCAGGAAGGCCCAGCCTACCAGCTGTCAGGACACAGCTCTCCCCACCATGCCTACCTCAAAGTGAACTCACCACCTCCATTTTTGTAGCAGAGATAGGGAAACCTCCAGACATTGCCCAGCCCAATGATCTCCCCGGCCACTGACAGCACAAACTCCATCTTGTTGGTCCATTGGCCCCGATCCTTCACCTGCTCCTCGCTTTCCCGATCCAACTTCTCTCCCTCCTCAGGGACCCAGGTGACCACAGGAAGCCTATCCTTGTGGACTGCCACTTTGCCGTCCATAGCCATGTAATGGATGGAGAGGCCGCAGAGCTGGGGAAGAAGGAGAAGAAATGAGATGTACAGACAACGCAACATCTTCTCCAGCCCAATCTTGTATTAACTGTAGGAATAGTGCTTGCGTTTTTCAAGTTGTTGGAAAGGTATTTCATATTTCTGGACTACTGATTTTTCTCCCAAATTCCCCCATGACATTTACCCATAAAGTTACACAGGGCTCTTTATGAGGCAGAAAGCCCATCTTCATGTGCCCATTTTGCAGATGAAAACAACCTCAGATGGAGAGATGACATGTCTTATCTAAGACCCCCTCAGGAACAGATTGAGATTAAAACCCCAAATTTGAGACTCTTCATCCCAAGCCCTTTTTTAATTTATTTTTTTTAACAATCACCAACCCCACTGGTCTATGTGCCCCAGCTTCTCCATCCAAAAAGATCAAAGGCTACAGGGCGAGACTGGAAGTCAAAGGGCAGGCATGGCCCAGGCAACTGCTTAGTTTTCCTCAGGCCAGTTGCATGTGCATTCTGGTGCCAAGGAGATCGATCAATTCAGAGTAAACATGGGAGCCAACTAGCTTTGGGCATCTGATTGGGAGGGAAGGTGAAGGTGGGGCAAGAGAGCCTCTTAAAAAGGAAGCTGCCCTTTCAGAACTCCCTACCCCCTTAAAGAATCCAGAACTCTCCAGATTCCCAGATAAATGACTTAGTTTCACTCTGTCCTTGAATTTGCTGTTCAAATGCCTTGTAGTTGCATGAGATGCCTGGCAGCTCTGTGTTGTCTGTCTGGATGGGACCTGTTTTGCCTTCACCTCCCCCATTACAACCCCTACCCCCCCCCAGTCACCCTCAGGTCACCTTTACATTTGTTTCCAGGGGCATGAGGGGTATCAGAGCAGCCAGGAGCTTGTGCAGATTCTATGCTCTTCCCAGGCCCAGGAGAAACACAAGGGATTCTTTTTAGTAAAAGAAGAGTCTGTGTTTATTTGTTGGTCCTTTCAACCAGGCAACAGCCCAAACCCAAGTCAGTTAGGAAGGTGTGGCAGGAGTCATTTGAGGTTATGGAAATTTTTGAAGGTGACTTGGAGGGTGCAGGTTCGCCCCAGAATGGGAAAGCATGTCAGAGTGAAAATCTGGTATTGGGACCTGTTTAGAGGTTTCCCCCTGCAAATTCAGGCCCAATCAGGAAGATGAAGGAGAGACAGTCAGTGGGAAAGTAAAAACTTGAGCCTCTGATGTAAGTGGAGTGGAAACCTCCAGATTCAGACCCAGTGGGCGGGGGGAGTTTAACTCCAGGGAAAACTCCAGTGGATAACTTGGGGGTCAGGGGCAGCCTGGAGGATTCCTGATTCCTTGTCCAATGGATGAATGAACAAACCAATCAATGAATGAATGAACTGGAAACCAGGGATAAAAAAGCACCAGACTGGTAACCCAGGCACTGGTCCAGAACTTGCTATGAATAACAACAAAGCTCGCCTTGGAACTAGCACTATCTACATAAAATAATAATAAAAATAATACTTATGTAGTAAGCATTATCCACATAATAAAACTGTCAACTTTATGTAAGGTCGGTATTGCTCTGAAAGAACCCCATTTAGTAAATGAGATATAGTGGTACTATGGCATAGGGGGCTAATGAAGGGACAGGCATGCACCCCCCAGCAGGTGCCTGGCAAATTGGGTCACTTACCGACACGCTCTGCTCTTATGATGAAGATGACGTGCTCTGTGACCTTAGTCCAATCACACCTCTGCTGGTGGTTTTAGTCTTCCTGGAAGAGAAAAAATAACCCAGGTTTAGATGGGTACTGGGAAGGTCAGAGAGATCGAAACCCAATGGCAGGAGGCTGATGACAAGGAGAAAGGTTGGAACCCTGGGCACCCCCAAAAAAAAAGTTTCCCAGGGAGGAACCTAAGAAGACCTCACCATCCTCAGGCCCCAGGCCATTCTTTTGGGACCCAGCTGTCCTCACTGGTGGATCAGGAGGACTGGCTGGGAAAATATGAATGAGAAAATTTAACTAGGAGAGCTGGAGGGTGGGGTACAGGACAGTACTGAGCCAGGACAATGAGACTTGAGCTAGAGAATTGACATGGAGGTGACAAGTTTGGGGTTGTTTGTTTTTCTTTAAACAACAATAAAAAAAATAGTTACTGGGAGGAGTGGAGTTTACCGGGAAGAATGAAAAACTGGAACGACAGATTGAGAGCCTGGGCATGTCAGAAGGGAGGTTAGCCCTGAGCTACCCTTGGGGCAGTGAAGGGGAAGTGAGCTAGAGAGGGCAACAGGAGGGACTGAGGCCCAAGAGACCAAGCACCCCTGAACAAAAGCCTCAGAGGTTTCCTTGGGGAGTGACTTTTGTGGGTGGGGTGGGCCACACCTTCTGGACCTCCTTGTAACTTATGTTCAGGGATGTTTTGTTGGTCTTTGGGGGATGAGGCAGCGCTGAGATTCGAACCCATGCCACCTGCATGCAAAACAAGGTGTGCCAGCCCATTGAGCTTTCTCTGAGGTGCATGGAGACAAGGGGGAGGAGGATGTTGGAAAGTCAAAATGTTCATACACTTCCCTCTTGCTCTCAACCTTCCTCCCTCCCATTTTCAAGTCGCACAAAGCTAGTGATAGTCAAACAGGAGAGGTTGATCCCAGCTTAACTAATTTCTGGGGGTGCCCTGCCTCCCCAGGGTGCTCCTGTCTCAGTCACTTCCTTAGACCTCAGCATCCCCTTTCCAGTAAGCAAGGGGAGGATTATGGTATGGACCCCCCCCCATCCATGTCTGCTGTAGCCTTCCACAAACAAAGGCATCTGCACCCTTGCCAGGCTCCAAGCTGTCCATCTAAGAAATCCTCAAGAGACTGGCAGTTTCCTGGAGGTCAGGCCAGAGTGGAACAGGGTGCAGACCCTTCTAGAAAGGCTGACCCCCTCCCAAATGCTGCAGGGACCCCGGCTCAGTCTTTCTGTACTTCTGGATCCTGGATCCTGCCTACGAATGCCCTGGACATGGGGACATGTGGGGGTGGGGGGTGGCGGGGCAGGGAGGTGGTGCCCTAGGGACGCCCAGCACATGGTCAGCCCACACCCACATACCAGGTCCGTTTCTACATACACACATGGGTGCCATTCCCGTCACGTCCCTTTGCACACACATACCTGTGCTCAAGGCACCAAAACCTGCCTCCCATCAGTCCTTCACACCCCAGGGGCGCCTGCACCTCCCACAGCTCTGTTCTTGTCCCCCAAACAAACACGCATGCCCATTCCCTCTCCCTGCACCCTGAGCAGAGCAGAGCAGAGCAGAGCTGGGACAACTTCATCCAGGGACATGCTTGGATCTTGAGTCACTCAACCAGCTGGGGGCACAGGGAGGGGGGTACCCTCCACCAGCTTGTGACTGTCAAGACACCCCAGGGGTTCTCCTGTCTTCCTGCCCACTTCCCTGGGCACAACCTGCTTCCTCCTCCCTCTGGGGTGATCACCCCCCCCCCCTTTTTCAAAACTCACTGCCTGGAACCAGCCTTCATCCATCGGCTTTCTTAATCCCCAGGCCGGGCCAAGAGTGACCCTGATGCTGAGGGTGAGAAGGAAGAATGAGCTGACACCCCCTCATCTCACACTTTGAACTGCCCCCCCCCAGCCCCTGCCACCCTTCCACCTCCTTAGACAAAGTCTTGCCTCATTGCACCAGCGGTACTGGGAGCTGTGAGACAGAGCCAGCCCTCCTCTTCCTGCTCACCTCGTCTTGATCTGGCTCCTGTGGTCAGCTCAGCTCCATGCCTCCTGTCCCTCGGAGAGTTCCAGAAAAGCCGCTCAGCAGAATGCAGAGAGATCTGGGAGGAAAAGTGGCCTCCACCTTGCCTCTTCCTGTGACTCCCAGCTCAAAACCCCATCCAAGCAGATTTCTGGTCCTGGGACTCCTAGAGGACAGAAAATAACTCCGTGTGCGTGTGTGCGTGTATGCACTCTCTTGTGTGTGCGTGTGTGTGTGTGCGCGTATGTGTGTGTGTTTGTGCCAGTGAATTGTGAAGTGCAGGGGCAGAGAAATACCACGAGCCACAGGAGGGACGGAGGCCAAAACTTTGTGAACCAAGATTACAACATCCAACCTCAGGAAGTCAAGTCCTCAGTCCCCGGGTCCCCACCCCCTCTCACTCCCACAGTGCACCCCTCTCACCTCCCTCCTGGGGAGGTGTTATCCCAACACAACCCCTCCACTCCCCCAGCCTCTCTTGCCACCCCATCTCCGTGCTTTCCCTTCCAGGCTCCCTCTTCCCCACTCCCCTCTCACCTTGCCCTGTCCAGGCGCACATGGAGAACAGAGGAGATGCCCAGGGAAGGGACACAGCCCTCTCTTCGGAAGCAGTGGGTGGGAGCCACCCCCTCGTGGGCTGGAAGCAGAATTCGGGAGGGGAGTTGGCCCTGGGCATGAAAGGAGGGTGAATCACAAGCTGGAGTTTTCCACCCTCTACCTGCCTGTGCTTTCAGTGCAACGCCCTGGAGCCCTCCTTGCCTTGGGATTTTCCTAGACAAAGTTCCCTGGGGGGGGGGGGGGAAACACTCAGGAAGAAGATCCAGAAAGGACCCCAACACGTGTGGCCCAGACCTTAATGTGAACCCCTGCTCTGTTATTTACTGGCCCTGTCAACCCAGTATAGAATTGAGCCTCAGTTTCCCATTTGTGAAAAGGGTGCCGGAATTGAAGACAAAATTACAAGGGGCCTAGATTAGCACGCACCTAAGAAGAGCTTGTGGGTGTTGGGAGTGGGGGCTCATTGTAGGGGCAGGAACTGGGGTGCTGTGGTATCTGATCAGACAGCAAAATGTATACTGGCGGCTGAAGAGATGGCTGTGCATGCAAAACCTCTGGCGCTGTGTGGTCCCCCCAGGCTTCATTGGGAGCAACCCCCAAACTCAGGAGTAGCCCCTGGGCTGGTGACCTCTTGGCCCAAAGGTGCAGGAGCCATTTCTTGGCAGCCAACATGGTGTGTGTTGAATAAATAGGTGTGTCCCACGCTGGGCTCATGAGAGCTGCTCCAGCACTGTCCCTCAGTGAGTCCTGGGGGATGGACATAGGACCCATAATGGCCGTTCCTTCAGGCTTCCTTCCAGACTGTAAAGATGCCTCTTCAGCCCCAGGTGGGACTGAGGGAGGGGAAGTGGTGGGGAGGAAGGGAAATTCCTTTTGTACGCTCTTCCCCTTCATAGTGTCCAACTTCCCAGCAGGGCTGGGGGCCATGCAGTGAGATCCTCAGCTGTAGTTTTCCATGAAGCTCCCCCACTGAGTGGCTCTCAGGCTCCTCTCGGCCTCTCCTCTGGGATTCCCCGCCACCGAGTCTCAGTTCTCAGACCCTTGGCCTCTGTGAAACTCAGAACAGGGATAAGAGTGAAGCTGCCAGGGCAGGGCATGCCCCGGCCAGAAGGCACACCAAGCTGGAGGCTTGGTCTGGATCAGCTGGACAGTGTGTTTGGTCTGCTGGGTCTGCCTTGTCCCTGCTTGCTGCAGTCACCATGTGTCAGTTTATTGCATTGAGACCTTGAGGACAAGGCTGTAGGACCATATACCCAGCTCCCCATAAGGGAGAATTAGACTAGACAGAAGTTGGAGTTTATAATTCTTTGGTCATTCAAAATTTTATTTCATGTCCCGGATTTCTGGGAGGACTCGGGAGCACTCAAGGCCCACAAGTCTTCCACCTCTCCTTCACCTTGGGGAGAAGAGCTATCTTGTTTGACCCTGGCACCTCCTTTTGATTTTAAACCTTTCCTCACTTCAACTCCAGAAGTTTCTAACTCCCACTGGGTAATCTGACTGATTGGTAAACTCCTAGTAGCCAAAGCCCTCATATTTCCCAAAGGAAAAGTCAGTCTGGGGTGGTAGTGGCTTCTTTCTTCCCTGGCAAAAATTCAGGATAATATGAAAGGCAGTTAAATGAATCTGTCACCTCCGTGCGAAGAGAACCCATAAAGTTCAAATATTCTCATACCATATGCTTGTAGAGGGATTCTTTGTGTATCTAAATCAGGTTAGCTTTTTCCATGGTCCCTCATTTAGTCTCATAATATATATCCGTGAAAAGTAGAGATTGCAGGGCCAGAGCAGTGACACAAATGGTAGGGCGTTTGCCTTGCACGTGGCTGACTCAGGAAGGACCTCGGTTCAATTTCCCAACATCCCATATGATCCCCCAAGCAAGGAGCTATTTCTGAGCACAGAGCCAGGAGTAAACCCTGACCATCACCGGGTGTGGCTCCAAAACAAAACAAAACAAAACAATAACACAAAAAGTAGAGATTGAGTCACCTTTCACAGATTAGAAGCCCCAAGCTAATAGAAAAAAGCTAAGTGTTGTGTTCTGGGGCCCCATTCCAGCAAATAATGGGGTCGGGCTTTGATTCTAGGACTCTTGGCACCAAACAAAGATGCAGCAGCAGACTGTTTTCCACAGTAATGTCTTTGTTTCTTCTTCTAACATTTCATGTAGAACTGACTCAGAGAAGGTACTCAGTGCTTAACAAATGGAGGGAGTGCTTGGGATGTATGAACATGAGTGGGTGTGTGGGTGGGTGCATGGATTGGATGGATGAATGGATGGATGGGATATGGATGGGAATATAAATGAATTAAAGAATAGTTGATGTTATATAGAGAGAGATGGATGGATGAATTTGGGATTTATATGGTTTGGTAGATAGATGTTTATGGGTGAATTAATAGATGATGGATGAACAGATAGAACTTGGGAAAACTGATCCCACTCTTCCTTTTTTTTTTTTTTTTTTTTTGGTTTTTGGGTCACACCTGGTGGCACTCAGGGGTTACTCCTGGCTCTGTGCTCTGAAATCGCTCCTGGCAGCACAGGAGACCATTTTGGATGCCGGAATTTGAAACACCATTCGTCCTGGGTCAGCAGCGTGCAAGGCAAACCCTACCTCTGTGATATCTCTCCAGCCTCCCACTCTTACTTTTTTTTCTGAAAGTATAATTTTGCAGAATGAGAGCACAAACTTGGGTTCTGCTCTTAGTGAAAAATACTGCTCTTAGTGAAAAAAAATTGGGACCAGAGCAATAGTACAGTGATAGGGCATTTGCCTTGCTGACCCAGGACTGACCAGATTAAATTCCCAGAATCTCATATGGTTCCCTGAGCCTGCCAGGAGCGATTTCTGAGTACAGAGCTAGGAGTAAACCCTGAGTACCACTGGGTGTGACCCAAAACAAACAAAAAATATTGCATGTGACAGAACCCTCAGGCCACAAGATAATACCTTCCTTCCATTCCTTGCAAAACTATTTAGTTCCATAAATGCATACCCTTCTTTCTTTTTGTTTTTGTTTTTGGGTCACATCCAGCAGTACTAGGGATTACTCCTAGCTCTATGCTCAGAAATCACTCCTGGCAGGTTCGGGGGGACCATATGGGATGCCAGGATTCGAACCACTATCTTTCTGCATGCGAGGCAAACACCCTACCTCCATGCTATCTCTCCAGCCCCTAGCCTTCTTTCTGAAGTTCTTTGCAACCTAAGGCCAGGACTGGGGAAGCTAGAAGACAGCAGAAATGTGTTTGAAAAGTCTCCCTGGATTTTCCTGCTTCACTGATAACCAGTGTGGGGGAGAAGGTGGTTGGAGCCAATGGAAACAGGAAGTTAGCTTGACTGTGTTCCCAGGGCAGCTCTCCCTATGCCTTCTACTGAATCCAACATGGCCATGATGTATAGATACCACCATTTCCATGGACAGAGGAGCAAACTAAGGACCAGAAAAGTTCATTTGTCAAAGAACACAGCTAGTCAGATAGCAAACTGAGACCCAAGCCAGGCTCTATAAAGAAATGTGCTTGTGATGTCTCAGAACCGAAATCCATATATTGGGTTCATGGAGGCCATGACGGCCTCCCCATGACACATAGGTCAATGGATTTGGATCTAAGATCTCTGAGGGATGAAGACATCTTGGTGGGCTTGTTGCATTATGAATTGCATCCTCATCTACCTGCAAGGGCTACTGGTATCCTGTCCGTTTTTCCTGTGCTCTGCATTCATCTTCAACTAACTGTTGTCCAGTTGCAGTCTCCCTGCATTAGTAGGGACGACCTCTAGAGAGTATGGGGATGGCCTTGCCTTAATGTCTTCTTTCTTGTTTTGTTCTTGGACCACACCTGGCAGTTCTCAGAGCTTACTTGTGACTCTGCCTTCAGGGATCACTCCTGGAAAGGCTCAGCGGATCCGATGGGATGCTGAGGATCAAAGCCGAGTCAGCTGCATGCAAGGCAAGCTCCCTACCCCCGGTGGTGGTATTGTTCCATCCCAAATGCAGGATCCCCGTAAGCAGCAGGCTAGAGAACAAATGGAACTGAATGCATCCTCCTGCCCCCAACTCTTCAGCTCCAGGGCTGGAGCCAAAACCAGGTAATCTTTCTCCTCTTCCCACATCCAGGGACTCATCTTTTGCACCTCTGCCGGGCCCCTGGGTGGCAGAGCAGCTCCCTCTCTGCCAGTAGCAAACCTATCCTGGTCCAATAACCTCCCAGTCTGGGCACCCCTGTATCACACCCATTAACTCATGGGAGCCTTAATGAACTGCACCAAGGCGGACTGCATAGCATTACCTCCAGCAGAGAAGAATGAAGGCGCCATTCCAGACACACACACACACCAAGACAAGCACATGAGCAGCAGGTCAGGACGAGAACGCTCGGCTCTGGGGCCTCCCTCCCTCCACGCACTGTCTCCCCAGCACATTCCACCATTAATGAAGCTACCACAGCGTGCCAAGCTGCCTTCCCAAGCTACCTTGCCCCTCCCAGGTCCGTGGGCGGGGAAGAGCCTCCCAGACCCCCTATCTGCAGTGTCAGGCACTTCTCCCATGCCAGTTAGTTTTCCTCTGAGGACCACCCTTTTCCGTAGGAGCATCAGCCACCACTTGTTTTTTTGAGTTGCTTTTTGGGTTGGTTTTGGGGGGCCACACCTAGTGGTGCCCAGGATTTACTCCTGACTCTTGCTCAGAGATCACTCCTGGTGGGGCTTGGAAGATCATATGGGATGCCGGAGATCGAACTTTGCCTTGTGCTAAGTAAGTGCCCTATCCACTATACTACTGCTTCTGCTCCACCATTTTTTTTCATTTTTTTTTTCTTTTCCTTTTTCTTTGTTTTTGTTTTGGGGCCACACCCAGTAGTGCTCTGAGGTTACTCCTGGCTCTGTGCTCAGAAATCACTCCTGGCAGGCATGAGGACCATATGAGATGCCAAGATTCAAACCACTGTCAGTCATGGGCCAGCCGCTTGCAGGGCAAATGCCCTACCACTGTGCTATCTCTTCGCCCCCCACCACCATTTTTTATTTTTTAAAAATGTGCCTATTTTAGGATAGAACAATAGTACAGCAAGTATGGTGCTTGCCTTGCATGTAGAAGATTTGATTTGATCCCCAAGCCTGCCAGGAATGATCTCTAGTCACTACTGGGTATGTCCCCCAAACAAAAACAAAACAAAAGATACCTACTTTGGATCTTCTTGTGCCATGAGCAACCACAGCTCCACCTAGAAGGATTCATCTGGCGGATGGTCAGAGGGCAGGGGGTCTTTTTCTCCAGATTTAGGCTTCCTGTCTCAGGACTGTGGTGGAGCCTGGCACCATACTATCCAACCAAAGCCCAGAAAGCAACAGCCTGAGTCAGTGCCCACTGGCACTGCCAGCATTTGCTTCCTTAATCTCTCCCAAAAACAAGTAGGACATGGAGATTTCACTGCAATCTCAATGACTGACTTGCTAATGAAACAATGCTAAGAAAAGGGCCTGAGAATACAATATACCTTTGGTCGGCTGCTCTGAGAAGGTCTGCTTGCTCCCCACAATCACCCCACGACCACCCACCACCCCCCAAAGCCATCTCTTGAGAGGGAGGCCCCAGGCAGCTGCAGAAACTCAGACATTCAGGGCAATAGCAGGAGTGTGTGTTTAATTGTTACGACACACGCACATTCACATCCACTCACATATATGCACAGCCCCGCAAATTCATACATTCACATATATTCACTCACACACAATCACGCTCAGATCCACTCACACATGTGTGCGCCTCTGCCTTACACCCTCTCAGAGGTAAGCTCTCTTGCAGAGCCGTCGGTGAGCTCCCGGGGGCCCAAGCCAAGCCTGCTGACCCCCAGCTGAGTCAGGCTGTGTCTTCCACCTGGTGCCCCCCTGGCCAGTGGACCCTACAGCTCATCTGCACAGCCCCAGGGCCCTGAAAACGAAGCTGTGTCTGCGGGCAGTGGTGCCACCCCCTTGTGGCCACCTTGTTGGTTAAGTACACGCTTTGAAAATTCAAGCGATGCTGAGGCCACCGGGTCCCTCTGCTGGCTGAGCCTGGGTAACGGTCTTCCAGGACCTTGGAACTTGCCCCTTGGCCTGCAGAGTCACTGCCCCTCATCCTCCAACCCCAGCACCCCTGCACAGTGTGATTTTAGCAAAAGGGAGTCTGCCAGGTGAAGAGAAACAAGCACAGCTGGAATAAGCCCCAATCATGCCTTCCTTTCTCCCTCGAGGGGGGCTCTGTGTGCCTCTTTCCTTTCCCTTTTCTGTCTCACTCCACAGAGCTTAGGGGGAGGACAGGGCCAGGACTGTCTAGGAAGGGGAGGGTCCTGCTGGCACCCCCTGCTGGCCCCATAGGGCAGCCCCCTCTGCTGAGGGGCACCAGGAGGTCTCAGCAGAGGAAGGAGAGCAGAGGCAGATTTTATTTTATTTATTTATTTTGAGCTGTACCCATCACTCCGGCTCTGCCTCCACTCTCAAGGCAGAAAGGCAGAAGGGCAGAAACCAGGCAGACATTCTTCGTGGGTGGGAGGAATGTAATTTAATGGAATGCAAATTTTGAGGGGGCAGAAGCCAGAGCCCAGGCTACACCCCCAATCAGCCACATGCTGCTGCCCAATGCAGTGTTGCCTGTACCACTCTCAATACTGGCCTGTTACACACCTGTTGGGATTTTTGGGGGCGGGTGGGAGATCATCCGTCCAAAAGATGGATCCCCAAATTTCCCCCCCCCTTATTTGGTCCAGTCTGGGTGCATATGTGTGAGTTGCAGGAAGCTGCTTGGTCAGCCCTTTCTGCAGCTGTCCCCCCAGCCAGGCCCTCCCGGATGTCCCCTAGCAGTGCGACTCCAATTCCGTGAGCCGGAGGAGGGAGCTTCGGGGTGAGGCTGACACGCACGACTCTGCTTGGGAGCTCAGGTGTCGCTGGGGCAGGTCCTCTGCTGGGCACACGAGCTGGCGAAGTCTCTGCAAAAGGAGAAAGATGGGCGGCATTGGTGGTGGGAAGGTTCAACTGGTGAAAGGGGGGTCTTTTATGACTGAAACCCAACTACAATCGTGTATGTAATCATGGTGCTTAAATAAAGAAAAAAATTAAAAAAAAAAAAGAAAATTTAGGGTCCGGACAGATAGCATGGAGGTAGGGTGTTTGCCTTGCATGCAGAAGGACGGTGGTTCGATTCCTGGCATCCCACTTGGTCCCCTAAGCGTGCCAGAGTGATTTCTGAGTGTAGAGCCAGGACTGGTCCTTGAGCACTGCCGGGTGTGATGAAAAAAAGAAAAGAAAGAAAGAAAGAAAGAAAGAAAGAAAGAAGAAAGAAGGAAGGAAGGAAGGAAGGAAGGAAGGAAGGAAGGAAGGAAGGAAGGAAGGAAGGAGGAAGGAAGGAAGGAAGAGGAAGGAAGGAAGAAGGAAGGAAGGAAGGAAGGAAGGAAGGAAGGAAGAAGGAGGAAGGAAGGAAGGAAGGAAGGAAGAAGGAAGGAAGAAGAAAGAAGAAAGAAAAGAAAGAAGAAAGAAAGAAAGAAAGAAGAAGAAAGAAAGAAAGAAAGAAAGAAAGAAAGAAAGAAAAGAAAGAAAGAAAGACAAGAAAGAAAGAAAAGAAAGAAAGAAAAGAAGAAAGAAAGAAAGGAAAGAAAGAAAGAAAAGAAAGGAAGGAGAGGAAGGAAGGTAGGAAGAAGGAAGGAAGGAGAAAGAAGGAAGGAGAAAGAAGAAAGAAGAAAGAAAGAAAAGAAGAGAGAGAGAGAGAAAAGAAAGAAAGAAAGAAAGAAAGAAAGAAAGAAAGAAAGAAAGAAAGGAAAGAAAGAAAGAAAGGAAAGAAAGAAAGAAAGAAAGAAAGAAAAGGAAGGAAGAAGGAAGGAAAGGAAGGAAGGAAGGTAGAAGGAAGGAAAGGAAGGAAGGAAGGATGGAAGGAAGGAAAGGAAAAGGAAGGAAAGGAAGAAAGAAGGAAAGAGAAAGAAAGAAAGAAAGAAAGAAAAGAAAGAAAGAAGAAAGAAAGAAAGAAAAAGAAAGAAGAAAGAAAGAAAGAAAAGAAAGAAAGAAAAGAAAGAAAGAAAGAAAGAAAGAGAAAGAAAGAAAAGAGAAAGAAAGATAGAAAGAAAGAAAGAAAGAAAGAGGAAAGAGGAAAGAGAAGGAAGGAAGGAAGAAGGAAGGAAGGAAGGAAGGAAGGAAGGAAGGAAGGAAGGATAGGAAGGAAGGGAGGGAGGGAGGGAGGAGGGAGGGAGGGGAGGGAGGGAGGGAGGGAGGGAGGGAGGGAGGGAGGGAGGAAGGTTAAAACTTTAAATAAATCTTTTAAATTGGTATTTATAATCTCTAGACGGAGTCCTCCCAGTTTTTTGTTTTGTTTTGTTTTTGTTTTGTCTGTTTGTTTTCCCAACAGAACCACACAACTTGAATCATCCTGTTCTGCCTCATGAGTTGAGAGGGGGGAATAAAAATGAACGGTACCAGGAACAAACAGTTTCATGAACATTGAATGAAAATAAAAAATGATCAGACTCAACCACCAAACCCAAAACCACCAACAACAGAATCAACACCCAAACTACAACAAGCTAGACACAAAGGGGAACAGTTCCGCTGGCAGTCCAGGGGGCAAAGGAGGGAGATAAGGAATGCATGCTGGGAACAGGGATGGAGGGAGGACAACTCTGGTGGTGGGAGTGGCCCTGATTCATTGTCACTATGTACCTTAGCTATGACTGTGAAAGATTCGTCATTCACTTTGGTCACAATCAAAATTACTTTTTAAAAAACTTTAAATATAAAAGAGAGAGAAGGGGGAGAGAAAGCAGGACACATTCCTTCAGCACTGCCGCCAACTGCAACCCAGCCTTCCCCTTGTGTCATGGAGGTGTCCAGTTCCAGTAATTCGGAGCCTCCCTTTATCCTTCCCTGACTCCGCAGGCCTCCAGCCCCTTGCCTGCCCCTCCACAGAGTCCCTGGCCCCTCTGCTCGTCTCCATCCCACCCTGTACCTCTCGGAAGGGACCCTTGAGATGGCCGAGCTTGTAGGCACTCCAGGCGGGGATGCAGACCATGGAGGAGAGAGCCAAGAGCCAGCCCAGCGCATCACCCCACCACGGGTACGTATACTTCTTGTTATAGGTCAGCGGGGTGTATTTGATCAGGGAGAAGAGGAACGTGGCCTGAAAGAGAGAACGAGAGGGAAAGAAACAGAAAGAGAAACTGGTCAGTCGACCCTGCACCCTGCGCAGCTCCTGTGCATTAGAACCCCCAAGTCTGGCTTTGCCTTCAGCCCCCAATCTGCATCTAAATTCTGCTTTACATTCACAAACCACATCACCTGCCTCTTGGGGATCAAGCTGTCACTCCAGACCTGGTGCCCCGCCTTCCCATGTACAGGTTTGTTGCCCGCTATAGATAGGTGAAGTGCCTGCTAAGGCTTTCAGCCGAGCTTGTCACCCCACACTATGGAGCTGGATCATGGGTCTTGTCCCCCTCCACCTCCTTGAGATCCTTCCTGTGTGCTAGAAAGCAGTTGGGACAATCACTGACACCCACAGATAAAGCCAGAAGCAGCAACACAGCAAGGCCCAAGTCGCAGACACTAGAGCCAAGTGGCCTGGCCTTCGATCCTAGCTGCCACTTGCTTGGATAAATTGCTGAAACATGTTTGGCTTCTATTTCACCTGGAAAATGAATATTGGGATATTTCTTGCTGAAGGAGCACTTGGGAATGTGCAAAGCGCTTTGGGCCACACACAAGACAGGCTGCCTTGCTATTAGCTCTGCGGTGCTCCATGACATTACTCTGAAAACCCAGGTGTCCTCAGGTTTCCGGCCTGTCTGCAACTTTTCATCCCCTCCCATTGTGTCCGTGAGTCAAATAGCCTCACAGGGCTGGAACTCAGTTTATCTCGGTGTCAAAGGAAAATTCTGACTGGCCATCATTTTCTGGAATCCAGCAGGAGAGTGGATGAAAATATAAAACATCTTCAATCCAAAGAGAAATCCCTTTGGGCACTTCTACAAATTAATCTAGGGCTACTTTCTCTTTCCTACCACTCCTGTCTGTCTGTCCCTTCACCTGACCTTCCCTTTCCCCCAAAGATTTTCTTACAGTGCACACAGCTGGCGTGAGAAAGAGCCAACAATATTTGATAAGAGGCCATGGCCGGTACCCGATCATGTCTTCAATATTGTCATAGAAGCGTCCTGCCCCTACCATGAAGAAAAGAAGAAAGGAACATTCTTTAGCACCTCACACAACATTAGGCAGACCAGGATGGGCAGAACCCATCAACAGGTTCTTGGTTGGCTTTTCTTTTTATTTATTTGTTTGTTTGTTTACTTTTTTACTTATGTTTTGGTTTGGGGGTCATACCCAACAGTTCTCAGGGATTACTCCTGACTCTGCACTCAAGGGTCATTCCTGGCAGAGCTCGGGGGACCATAAAAGGTGCTGGGGGTAGGGTGGAGCGATAGCACAGTAGGTCGGGTGTTTGCCCTGCACAGAGTTGATCTGGGTTCAATCCCCAGCAACCCATATGATCCCCTGAGCCTGCCAGGAGTGATTTCTGAGTGTGGAGCCAGGAGTAACCACTGAGTGTCACCAGGTGTGGACAAAAATAAATAAATAAAAGGTGCTGGGGATCAAACCTGGGTCAACCACATATAAGGCAAGCACTCTACCCATTGTTCTCTGTCTCTGTTTTTCTGTCTCTCTGTCTCTCAGGTCATAGATATCAACACTCATGGGCAAAACCTGGCTTAAGTCAAGCTAATCATCACTTCTTGATTACCAAGGAATTGCAGACTGAGAAGGTTTGGGATATGGGTACAGTCATAACCAAGAAGGATGGCAGGTGTGTGTGTTGGGGGGGGGTCCTCGGGAAGCAATTTAGGATTCTGAAGAGACTTGAGACTGAGAGGTAGGGAGGGATGTCCCAGGAAAAGAAAAGGGTGAATAGGGGTGTATCTCTCTTGTTCCAGGGTCCTGAGAGAGGCGGGATTCCAGGGCCAGCACCTAGGGGGAGAGTCACTCACCATAGACCCAAGCCACACAGAGAGACTCAAAGATGGCCACGAACAGGAGACACATGCCGCTGGCCGCGTAATAGTCAAAGAGCTGGAAGACGTACATGCCTCCCTGGTTGAGAGGAGCGAGACAGAGAACCTTATCCTGAGGCGGCAGGCTCACCCCCCTGCCCTCCAGCCTCTGCGCCCTTGGGAGAGACCAGCGGGACAGAAGGAAGAAAGGGGCTGCTTGCGAGCTGTCAGCACATCAGGGATCTGAGACCAGAGTTTGTTTTAATTACTGGTTCGGGGTGGAAAAGAAAAGCAGGTGGACAGCGGTAGTTAGATGGATGGTCCTTGATGGTCCTTGGGGACAGGCCCGGAAGTCTGTGACAGCAGACCAAAGGTTCGGGATGCTGGCTGTCCCTGAGATCATGCTGAGCAGGGTCATCTCCTTCCTCCTCCCTGAGGGCCTGACCCAGCATCACTCCTCCCCAGGGCTGGCTTTGAAGTGGCTTCCACAACTCGGTTCTCTGCCATGGTTCCTGACCCAAGACTTCCGGCCCACCAGGCCTTCCACATCTCCTCTAGCCATGGAGTCCGGCTACTCTTCCCACCCGTCCCCACGGAGGGAGACACCACCCAAGGCCAGATTGGATTATCCTACTATGGGCTTCCTGTGCTCAGAAAGAGGGGTGTTCTATTGGAACCCCAAAACTATTTTCCTCTTTGGCCCCCTGTCCTAGCCCTTACCTCTGTGAGCATGATCAAGCCGATGAGGAAGGAGGTAACAGACACCCCCAGGATGAGGAGCTCCCTCCGGTTCTTCTTTCGGAACACACGGGGGTACATGTCCACCAGCGCTGTCACCAGGCTCTCAACACACACAAACTGGAGGAGAGGACCAGAGAATTGGAGGTGACAAAGCACCGAAGATGAAGTTCTGCCACCAGCCCTGTCATTTCCTTCCTCTCCCCACCTCCCCGTTGGTCTGTCTCTGTGGCAGAACAATGTCTTCCCTCCCACCAAGGGCAATTCATTTCTATATTTGCCAGATCACCGCTGTCTGAGGGCAGAGAAGGTGTGAAGCTCAAAGCTCTTCCCAACTCACATGCACCCATGGTCTTTTTCAGGCCCTGAGTGCCCCCCTCTTGATACCTGGCTGTCCAGTCCCAGGAGGACCACCATGAAGAAGAAGCAACAGGCCCAGAGCGGAGAGAAGGGCAGCATCACCACGGCCCGGGGGTAGGCGATGAAAGCCAGACCAGGGCCTAAGCAAGGAACAGAGGGCACAGTACCATGTTCGGGCCAGCTGCCGGCCAGCTGTGTGCTGTTGTGGGTCTCTCAACACCTCAACACCGCCACAGCCACCGTTGTCCTCACCCAAACCTCCAATTGCATCCAGATTTCCAAGGTATCAGCCACTGTATGATCAATGGGAGGAACAGACCCTAGAAGCCTCAAGGAGAAAGAATTTTTGGAGACAGAATTGGGTTGGGTGGCTTGCTAGTAAATTCTATCCCGATTGCTCAATAAATCTTGAGATTTATTTCTCCAAACCTAGGCATCAAATTTTAAATCTTCTAGAGTGGGAGGCTGGATAAATAATACAGTGAATAAGGTGCTTGCCTTGCATATGGCTGACCCAGGATTAATTCCTGATTCCTGGAACTACATAGGATTCCCTGAGGACAAAGCCAGGAGTACAAATTCCTGAGCACAGTCTAGCGTGCCCCCACCCTCAAAAAAAATGTAGGGGAGAACTCGCCTGGAAAGATAGTTCAGGGGCTAAAGTGCTCACCATGGTTCCAGAGAGATAGCTCAGCAGGTAGGACATTTGGCTGAGTTCAATCTCTAGCATCCCATATGGACCCCTGAGCATGACCAGGTGCTGATTTCTGAGTACAGAGCTAGGAGTAACCCCTGAGGTCTATGGGAGTCACACACACACACACACACACACACACACACACACACACACACACACAAATAAAAAGTAAAGAAAAATTGCCTGCCTTGCATGCAGCCATGCATGGTTTGATCCCTGGTACCAGTTATCAGCCCCTGAGCACATCCAGGAGTGACCTGAGAGCACAGAGCCAGAAGAAGCCTCTGAGCATTACAGAGTATGGCTCCAACCTAAAGAAATGAGGGTAAGGGAACTCCATGGGCCCACAGAAGCAGACCTGTGAGGCATTTTAGTGTAGTAGTGTTCAGGAGATCTGTGCATCCCACTGCGATTCTTTATAGACCAGGCTGTCAGTTCTACACAAAGACCCAAGAATTCAGTGGTTCTTGGCCTATGGGAATATCCAGGGCACTCTGGTAATACTGGGGGCCTCCAGAAATGCTCCAGGGACCATGTGGTGCCAAAGTCAAGTGCATGCTAAGTATGAGCCCTATTTGCTATCTTACCCCTGGACCCCAAAGGTACACTTTAACTTTTCAAAGCACATGAAACAAGGCCCAGAGTGATGGCTCAACAGGCTGAGCACCTGTAAGAGGCAGGACTTCCATCCCCTGTACCACATGATCTCCTAGCACTGTCAGAGTTTCCTTCTAGCTGAGAGCCACTCCTAAGAAATTGCAGGTATAGCTAAGAGAACCAAAACTAGATAAGTCAATAAACAGTAAATCAATAAGCAAAGTGAATAAAATAAGATAAGGGTATACATAGTAGAGCGTTGTTTTTACAAAGGAATGACAGGAAATAATAGCACTTGCGTAGTCGTGAGTATCTGTGTAGCTCTGTGTGTTTTGTGCATATGTTTGTTTCCTCATGCATGACTAAACTTTTTATTTTATTGGTTTTTGAGCCATGCCTGGCTATACTCGGGGCTTATTCCTGACTTTGCACTCAGGGATCACCCCTGGAGGTATTGTAAGGACTATTGAGAGTGGCAGGGATCAAACTCTGGTTGGCTACATGCAAGACAGACTCTGCCTACTGTACTCCCCAGCCCTATGAAAGGACTCTTGAGGTGCTACCATTGATTGCCTCTAGACAGAGAAAGAACTAGGGGTCAAGGGCCGGAAGGAAGACGTTGAGTCCATGCTGGTACCCTTTGGAGCTGAACTTGTTGAAAGCCTTCTCACGACTTGCCAGAGCAGGACACCCATGAATGGGAGAGCACAGCTCAGCCACAGTGTGGGTGACAATTGAACCATCTGGTAAGTGAAGGTTCCCACAAGGTTCCCAGAACCCACTGTAACACCCACCTGACTCAGCGACCTCGGAGATGGGCACCCCCTGCTCCTGAGACATGAAGCCCAGGATGGAGAAGATGGCAAAGCCGGCCACAAAGCTGGTGCCGCTGTTAAGGAAGCAGAGGGCCATGCAGTCCCTGGGGGGGGGGGGACAGAAAGAGGGTCAGAATGGAACGGGCACCACTCAGAGCCCCAGGTCGCTCAGCGCCACCCAAAAGCAAAAGCAGGTGCCATGGGGGACAAAATAAAGCATATCAAGGGTGCCATTGCTGCTCCCGACTTTCAGCACAGACGGGGGGTGGGCAAGGCCATTCATCCGCTAAGGTGAGGCTGTGGGCCAGGAACATGGGTCTAGTGCACAGGTTTTACAGGCAGGAGGCCCAGATTCTATGGTAGCACATGTCCTCTCAAACACTGTCATGGTAGGCCCTGAACACCACCAGTGTTGGCTCCCATGCCCCTCTCCAAAAATTAACTAGATCTAAAGAAAGAAAACATGAACTTAAACTTAACAAACTGCCCTCTCACAGAACAGCACCACTAGACTGCTTAGAATTATTCACCAGGACCAAGTTCAGTTGTGCAGTGGAGGAGAGCTGGGGGCAAGGAGACACCCCAGCAACACTATAAATCTCCTCAATTTGATTTGGAAGTGGCTGCAAAGGCTGCTTTCAGCTCAGATGGAAACGGGCTTCAGTTCTGAGCCTGGACCTTGTGAGGCCAGTGGGGGACAGAGTGTGACCTTGTAAAGATTGTGTTTCTTGAGGGGTCAGAGCGATGGTGCAGCAGTAAGGCATTTGCCTTGCATGCGGCTGACTCAGGATGGATCGTGGTTCAATCCCTGGCATCCCATACGGTCCCCCAAGCCAGGAGCTATTTGTGAATGTGTAGCTAGGAGTAACCCCTGAGCATCAGTGGGTGTGGCCCAAAAACCAAAAATAAAATAAAATAAAATAATAAAATAAAATAAAATAAAATTGTGCTTCTTGAGACAAACTTGAAGCAGCATGAGTTTCGCCTTGAGTTGACCAGAGAACCAAAGCTCCTGGTGAGCTTTCCCAGCCAATCACAAGCCTCGCATCTTTGGAAGCAGTGATCCACCGTGGGCTCTTTTTCATGCTGGGTAAGTGGGGGAGAGGGGTATTGGAAAGTGGGGGAAAGCCCGGGCAATGTGGTTGGGGGAATTCATGAGCTGGAGGAACAGCCAGGAAGGCAAGTTGAAGCTCAGGCCCAATCACCTGTAGCAGTTGTTGTGGTACTTGTTGTAGCTGCCCAGGGCTGTCAAACAACCGAGGCAGATGGCGAAGGAGAAGAAGATCTGGGTGCCTGCATCCATCCACACCTACACAAGGAAAAGGTCAGAAAGCTGCACCCTAGGAAAAGCCAGATGAAATATGGCTGGGCCAAGTTGGGAGTAGTCTATGTGGATATCCCCTTCCCCAATTTCTTATTTACCCCACCTGAATGATAAAACCACCCACACCTAGAATGGATGGGAAGAGGAGTCTGCATGGGGGAGAGAGGGGATAAGAAGGAGAGTTAGATTGAGTGGTGAAAAATAAGCAGAGAGAATCAACGAGGAGAATCAGCAAAGGAGAGCCAGTCAGCGAGGAAGCCGTAGAGAAGCTGACAGGGAGACAGAGGCAGAGAGAGCCAGAGAAGGAGCAGAGAAGGCGCTGTTAGGAAAAGGCTTGGCATAGAAGCCATGTGAGGAAATGCACATGGCGCTTATGATAGGACCGTGAAATAAAGTGGGTTGACTCCTGGAACTTCATCTAACTGCTTTGAGAATGTCTCTGCCATCACCCTGCAACCTGTAGACCCGCCAAGCTATAGGGACTGCAGGAGCCAGGCCTAGCCGAGAAAGGCCCCACCATCACCACACCAACTCTAGGACTCATTCATTTATATTGAAACAACAGTAATGCCAACGTTCTACATTCAAGCTCGAAGTGTCCAAAGGTCAGATGACCTGACAGCAAGTTTCCATCATGGAAACACAGCCCGGGTTCTGCCCCGGTTTTCCCCCCAAGGATCTCCTGGCTAGGTGATCTGTGTGGAAGCACGCCCCCCCCCAACAAGGAGAGGGCTCTCCAGGGAAACTAGTCCTCTCTCGGGGTGTGCTGTGAATGCAGAGCTCTGTCCCCACGGTCCCAACCTCACATCTGCAAAACAGGAAGCAAAACCCCTCAGCTCACCAAGAAGTCCAGAGACGTGAGTCTGCGAAGGACTTTGTACTCCTCGGGGGGGATTTGACTCTCCCACTAAACATAGAGTATGGAGGGAACTGTTATTATCTCAGCTGGCTGACCCGGCCTGTGCATGTTATGATTTAGCTTTAACAGCTAGAATAACAGTCCATAGAGAGGGAACATCAAGGCGAGTCGAAGTGAGGCCATCCAGCAGGCCAGCAGGAGGTGGGGACCCAGGGCTACTAACCCTCCCTTGCCTCCAGGGGACGTGAGTACCACAGGAGAGCCCCAAGCTCTGGACACAGACGTCACCGGGCAGGTGGCCTAACATTGCTATGTCCCCTGATCCTGTCCTTTGCTCTCCCCCATCCCACACAAGCCCTCTGCTTTTCTTTCATGGAATTCAGCGCCCCTGACATCTCTGCCTCTGAAATCTGTGTCCCTTTCAATGCTCCACCGGTGATGGTTTTGCAGTAAGACTGACTGAACACTGGCCTCAGGGACTCATCCATAGCGGGGACCACACTTCACTTCTCTCGCTGTTTCTGTTTGGGCAGAAATGAGGACAGAGCAGAGCAGGTGGTGAAGGAAAAGGGGAGATTGTTGTTCACGACTTGTTTCTTCTGCACACTGTGAACCCCCTCCCTGAATGAAGTACTTTGCCAGGCAGTTGCTAAGGGGACAAAGATCAGAGGAAATGAGGATCAAGAAGGTCCTCGTTGGTCAGGTCAGCAAGGAAATAGCCCAAAGTTACAGGTCTAGAGAGAGGCCATCCCTTTGTTTCTATAAGATCTTGCATATTTGGGGCAAAAGAGATGGGACAGCAGGTAACGAAAGGCATTGTCATGCACATAGATGACTCAGGTTCAATCCCTGGCACCATCATATGGCCTCCGAAGCACCATCAGGAATGATCCCTGAGTTCAGAGTTAGGAGTAAGCCCTGAGCACCACTGGATGCGGTCGAAGAACAAACACCAAAAAAGATGTTCTGGCTGGAAAACTAGTACAGTGGTTAGAGTGCTTGTCTTGCATGTAACTGACTTAGGTTCGATCCACAATATATCACATGATACCCCAAACTCCATCAGGAGTGATTTTGAGCACAGAGCCAAGAATAAACCTTGAGTATCGCACGATGTGGCACCTACACACACACACACACACACACACACACACACACACACACACACACACACACACACACACACAAATTAAGTTTCATTTCCTTTTCTAATCCTCTGCCCTATTGTTATCCCCAGAATCCCCCAGGAACCCTCAAGGCCACCCTATTCTATCTCACTCCTCTTTACTCATGACTGCGTTTGCTGGTCTGAGAGCTTTCAACTTGAGAGCTGATCTACCAAGAATTTTCCGCACGTCTGAGATGTGCCACTTCTCTGTTGGGGGCCTGCTAGATCTTTCAAGATCAGGGAATGAATTGGAGTGACAGCGGAGGTAGGGGATTTCTCCTCAATAGTCTTGGGGCCTGCCTACAGCAAGAACCTGTGTGAACCTGGGCCATGGATGAATGCTTCTTGCCCTCAGTAGTATGCCGGATACATTCAGGGAAACTCTCAAGGGCTCACAAAGATATGAAGCTGCCCACACACGGGCAGGGACAGGAGCAAATCTTGGAGTTAGAAAGTTTTGTGAACTTGGGGCCGGGCGGTGGCGCTAAAGGTAAGGTGCCTGCCTTGCCTGCGCTAGCCTTGGACGGACCACGGTTCGATCCCCCGGTGTCCCATATGGTCCCCCAAGCCAGGAGCAACTTCTGAGCACATAGCCAGGAGTAACCCCTGAGCATTACCGGGTGTGGCCCAAAAATCAAAAAAAAAAAAAAAAAAAAAGAAAGTTTTGTGAACTAGGACAGCAACGATCAGAAAAAGAGAGTGACTTGACAGTTTCTCTTGATGTGAGGGAAACAGGCTAAGCCCTAGCTAGGCAGAGAGGTTAATGAGAATGGAGGAGAACACAACGGGAGGGCTGAGCTGTCTGAGGACAGGGGTCAGCTCTGGTGTCTTTGACCAAAGCCTCCTCATGGTGGGCTTGGCAGACCCGTTCTCTGCACAGCTGCTGCCTGAAGGACCTGCTGAGATCGGGGGAAGGAACTGGGTCAGAGAGGACTAAAGGAACAAGCAGAGCAAGCTGTTTTGCTCCCCTCGGCAGGTGACCCACTCTCTGCCCCTTCCAGCAGCCCCAGTTTCTGGAGCAAAGGTTCCGTGCATCTTTAGCTGAGATAGAAGATTAACCATGATTAAAAAACAAATGTACAAGACCCTAGCGGAATATGATGAACATCTAGAGGGGACAAGGATAGAAGGAGGAAAAGAGAAGAAATCAATGAGTAGGGCACTTTGCACATGGCATCCCATGTGGTCCTCCAAGCACTACCAAGAGTGAATCCTTAGTGTAGATGCCTTAGTTACTTCTTAAGAGTAATCCCTGAGCACTGCTGTGTAGGATCCCCCCATAAGATGTTTTCAATCTAGAATATAATCCCATATTGTATTTTACTATAGATAGGAAGACAAAAATGTGTCATGGAGAGCTGGAGAGGTAGCACAGCGGTAGGGTGTTTGCCTTGCACACAGCAGATCCAGGATGAATGGTGGTTTAAATCCTGGCATCCCCAAGCCTGCCAGGAGCTATTTCTGAGCACAGAGCCAGGTGTGGCCCAAAAACCAATCATCAATCAATCAATCAATCAATAAAGTTTTAAAAAATGTGTCATGGGAAAAACCTGGGCTCTGGGTCTAACCAACTTGACTTAATTCCTAACTCTATTGCTGATTAATAGCTGGGTCGTCTTAGGCAAGTCACCCAACCTCACCTTTTCTATGTGGAAAATGGGTTGAATAACATTTAATATAATGTTCATAAGATGTTTAAACCACAAATAAATTTTAGTTTCACCCCACCTTTTGGGATAATTCCAGAAAAATAAAAAGCAGTTCTTGAAATGTAGTTGCGTGTCTACACCAACCCAGCTCCATAGACTCACTCTGTTATCGAAAGAGATGTAAAGCAAGCTGTGAAAAATTATGGGCACTCTGGCCACACAGCTGAAAGTCAGCAATCTATGGAGGAATGGGCGAGCCAAGTCCCCACCTGCTGAAGCCAGGGATATTGTACCCATCACCACAACTGCTGCTTTGCCAATGGTCCTGCAGCACCACTCATTTATGGCTCTCTGCAGAGACACCAATCTGACCCAAACCCCAGGTATGCTGGTATTTGGAATGCTATAATAGGACTTTTTTGAAGGGGGATGAGAGTGGGCACCCTCACCCCTACCTTTATACTTCCTACTTCCAGAAGATCTGGCAGCCAAAAACAAGCCCCACAAAAGCCCAACATGAGCAATAGTGTTTGGAATCCTGTACTGTGCAGCCACAAATGCAGCTCTTTTCTTTTTTTTTTTTTTACTGTCATCCCAGTAGGAACACACCAATTTAAACACCAATGTGTATCTGAAGCCAACTAATGTTGAGAAACAAATAAGGTAACATAATGGGGACCGGAGCAGTGGTGCAAGTGGTAAGGCGTTTGCCTTGCACACACTAACCTAGGATGGACTGCGGTTCGCCCCCCTGGCATCCCATATGGTCCCCCAAGCCATGAGTGATTTCTAAGTGTAGACCCAGGAATAACCCCTCAGCATCACTGGGTGTGGCCCCCCCAAGAAAAGTAACATAATGGTCAACTAGCAAAATGAACTTACTAAAACTTCTGACTATGACTGAATGACCTAATTGGCGACACGATAATTTTCACAAATTTGCTCGTCTCTGTATTCTTTTCTTCTCTTCTTTTCTTTCTTTCTTTTTTCTTTTTTAATAATTTTGTTCCCTCTTACCTAGAAACAAATGATTTATGATCAACTATGACAACTATGTGATACATGTACTTTGAATAAATTAAATTGAATTTTTAAAAAAAACAGTTCGTAACACTCTCAATTTGTATCCTTCGGAAAACATATATCCTGGGGCTCTAGGGAGCAGAATACAGAAAGCTATTTAAGCTAAAATCCAAGTTCCCTTACATGTTAATTGTGTGGTTTGAGGAAGAGGAGGGAGAGGATAAGAGAGTATTGATCAACATGCTGGCCCCTGTTGCATTACTTTTAAAAAATCAGTTCTGGCACTTTGACAAAGAAGAAATACAAATGGCCAAAAGACACATGAAAAAATGCTCCACATCACTAATCATCAGGGAGATGCAAATCAAAACAACGATGAGATACCACCTCACACCACAGAGAATGGCACACATCACAAAGAATGAGAATAAACAGTGCTGGCGGGGATGTGGAGAGAAAGCAACTCTTATCCACTGCTGGTGGGAATGCCGTCTAGTTCAACCTTTATGAAAAGCGATATGGAGATTCCTCCAAAAACTGGAAATCGAGCTCCCATACAATCCAGCTATACCATTCCTAGGACTATACCCTAGGAATACAAAAATACAATACAAAAACCCCTTCCTTACACTTATATTCATTGCAGCACTATTTACCATAGCAAGACTCTGGAAACAACCAAGATGCCCTTCAACAGACGAATGGCTAAAGAAACTGTGGTACATATGCACAATGGAATATTATGCAGCTGTCAGGAGAGATGAAGTCATGAAATTTTCCTATACATGGATGTACACGGAATCTATTATGCTGAGTGAAATAAATCAGAGAGAGAGAAAAACGCAGAATGGTCTCACTCATCTATGGGTTTTAAGAACAATGAAAGACATTCTTGCAATAATAATTTTCAGACACAAAAGAGAAAAGAGCTGAAGTTCCCGCTCACCTCAGGAAGCTCACCACAGAGTGATGAGTTTAGTTAGAGAAGTAAATACATTTTGAACTGTCCTAATAATGATACTGTATGAGGGAAATGGAGAGCCTGTCTAGAGTACAGGTGGGGGTCGGGTGGGGAGGAGGGAGATTTGGGACATTGGTGATGGGAATGTTGCACTGGTGATGGGTGGTGTTCTTTACATGACTGAAACCAAACACAATCATGTATGTAATCAAGGTGTTTAAATTAAAAAAAAGTCAGTTCTGGGACAGAGCGATATCACAGAGTGTATTTGCCTTGCACACAGCCAACCCGGGTTTAGTCCCCAGCATACCATATGGTACTCCAAGCCTGTCAGGAGTGATTTCTGAGTGCAGAGCCAGAACGAACCCCTGAGTGTAGCCAGGTGTGGCCCAAAAACAAAATAAAAAACAGAAATCCAGTTCTGTTAAAACATTAACTCAAAAGGGCAAATGCACACCATTATCATTATTGTACTTCGTATAATAGCTAAAATATTAAATCAACTTAGGTGATCAGTGCCAGATGAATGAATATGAAGTTGTAGTATAAACACACAACAGAATATTATGAAACTACAGAAAATGATGAAATCATGAACTTTACTGGTTGGAACTGGAAGATATCATGTCAGATGGAGTAAGCCAGAAGAAGAAAGACAAACACAGGATGGTCTCACTTATGTGTGGCATATGGAATAATTGTAAATGTAATGTAGAAAAATGTAGATGACTAGTTCGCCTTTGATCCTAGAATTTAGGGAGGAGAGAACAGAGAAGGAAAGAAATAGATGCAGAAAGAAAGATTTTAAAAAGGGAAGTAATGGGGAACAGAGGTCAGGGCTTCAGTTAGATTGATGACGTAGGAGAGTGATGTAGTTATACATCCAAAGCCCAGATGCAGCAACACTGAAAACATGAGTTCTAAGCTGCAACCATCGAACTTTGTAATGTTCCTGTGGCAGGCAGGAGTTGTGCGTGGTGGTGGAGGGTGAGGGATAATGGACTATGAAAACACTGGTAATGGGATTGATTTTGAAATATTATATGCCTAAATATTTGTAAATTAATGTTTTTAACTAAATTTAAAAATTTATTAAATTAATAAAAAAAAAGTTCTGGACCAAGGAAAGAAAACTTGAGGCTAGAGCATGTGTTTTTTATACAGTACCCTGGATTCAGTATCTAGCACTGCATTGCCCCTGGACTATTGCTTGGGAACAAACTACCAAACAATGAACCAGGAGTAGAGCAAAGAAAATTCCCTTTCAGTGATTGATGCAGATTTCAATGTATCATAACAAAGTACAAAGACTCATTGTAGGAGCTAAAAGAGTATACTGTGTGGGTGCTGGAAAGACATGCAGTCAACTGTGGTTCAATCTCAGACACCATGTGGTCCCTAAGAATCACCAGGTACAGGCCTGGAGGCCCAAGCACCCCTGCGATGACGTGGGTAATCCCCAGCATGGCAGGGACCAAGCATTATAGCATCCTTGGCCCTTTGTGTTACTGACCTACTTAGCTGAGACTTATTAAACCTCCTCAGCACTGCTTAGAAGACCAACACTCCTGAAAAAACAAACAAACAAACAAACAAACAAACAAAAACTAAAACCAAGACCCCCTCTAACCAATAGCTCCAACTTCTGAACAGAGAATTCCTCAAAGAAGAAATATAAATGGCCAAAAGGCACATGAAAAAATGTTCCACATCACTAATCATCAAGGAAATGCAAATTAAAACAACAATGAGGTACCATCTCATGCCACAGAGACTGGCACACATCACAAAGAATAAGAACAATCAGTGCTGGCGGGGATGTGGAGAGAAAAGAACTCTCATTCACTGCTGGTGGGAATGTCGTCTCATCCAGCCTTTCTGGAAAGCAATATGGAGATTCCTCAGAAAACTGGAAATTGAGTTCCCATGTGATCCAGCTATACCACTCCTAGGGATATACCCTAGGTACACAAAAACACAATACAAAAATGCCTTTCTCACATCTATATTCATTGTAGCACTATTTACAATATCTAGACTCTGAAAACAACCAAGATGGCCAACAACAGATGAGTGGCTAAAGAAAATGTGGCACATAGACACAATGGAATACTATGCAGCCATTAGGAGTGATGAAGTCATGAAATTTTCCTATATGTGGATGGACTTGGAAACTATAATGCTGAGTGAAATAAGTCAGAGGGAGAGAGATAGACACAGTATAGTCTCACTCATCTATGGGTTTTAAGAAAAATAAAAGGCAGTATTCTAACAACAGCCGATAGAGACAATAGAGGTGAGGGCTGGAAGGACCAGCAACAATAGGAGCTTACCATAAAGAATGCTGAGTTCAGTTAGAGAAATAACTACACTGACAACTATCATGACAATGTTAATAAGTGAAAGAAGTAGAATGCCTGTCTCGAATACAGGCAGGGGGTGGGGGAAGAGAAGGATAGGGGCATTGGTGGTGGGAAGATTGCACTGGTGAAGGAGAGTGTTCTTTTTTTATGATTGAAATCCAACTACAAACATGCTTCTAGTCATGTGTTTAAATAAAGATATTATTTCTAAAATAATAATAAATCTTAATAACAAAAATTAATTAAATTCGCATAAAAAATAGCTCCAACTTCCTTTGCAGGTAATTCACAATAAAGCTTCATTCAACAAAGCCTCTTAAAACAGTTTGCCTCCATCCTCCTGCTCTGACAGATCTGCTGAGTTCAGTAGAACAAAGTGTCAGGGCAAGGACAAGAAGTAGGAGCAATAAGTGAGAGGCCTGTTCTCCCTGCGTCTGCACCAGCACTGGTTGTTATTGTTATTTTTTATGTGGATCAGTCTCTGTGGTGTCTCTTGTTTTTCTGGAGTTTTTTCTTGTTTGTTTGTTTGTTTAAGAAAGGAAGGAAAGAAATAGGACCCTTGGCAAAGCACATGCAGCCAATTACATCTCACCTCCAGGTCCTGGGTATCTATGGTAGTCTCTATGGGGTTTCCCAACCCCGGAAGCAACCAACAAGCCTGACAGAGAAGCAAATGGGATGCTTGGCGGACCAAGCAGGTTTGGGGTCCATGTTAGCCAATACCAATGTTGCAGCTTTCTTAGGTGCCAGAAAAATGCCATTGGGAATGATCATGCAATCATTTACTACATTCATTCAGGACTGGGCAAAGGCACTCCCCTGCATATAGCATATGGTAGCACCCTTGACAGTGCTACTGTCCTGTTTTCTGACAGCAAAGGTCCTCGCAGCAGCTTCAGTGGAGAAGATGGGCAGCTGATAAAGCAGCCCAGAAGCCCAGGACAAAGCCTGAGGCTCAAAACATCTCCTTCCCATGACTTCAATGGACTTGGAAGACTTCTGCTCCCTGCAGAGCTGACAGCTGGAAGGGGTGGAAACATGGTCCTTTGAAGAGTCGATTGAAAAGGGTCCTATTCCCTGCAGCTACCCAGACACAGAAGTATGGCCATTAATGCTCAGAGTTGAAGGCTATCTGGTCTCCATCTTCATGTTTGCTGGAGGCTATTATCTAACACACTCTGTACCTAGGCCAGTCAGGGTACATAACAGAGGCCAACAAATTGTTTTGGGGCTATACGCAGCAATGCTCAGGGACTACTTACAGCTCAGTGCTCAGAGATTGCTCCCAGCAGTGCCTAGGGGACCCTGAGGAGCACAAGGTCAAATACAGGCCTCCTGCATGCAAAGTATATACTCCATAAATTTGAACTATCGCCACGACTCCTCAAGAGAAAAAAACATCTAATCCCATCAAAAAATGGGGAGAAGAAATGAACAGACACTTTGACAAAGAAGAAATACAAATGGCCAAAAGATACATGAAAAAAATGCTCCACATCACTAATCATCAGGGAGATGCAAATCAAAACAACGATGAGATACCACCTCACACCACAGAGAATGGCACACATCACAAAGAATGAGAATAAACAGTGTTGGCGGGGATGTGGAGAGAAAGCAACTCTTATCCACTGCTGGTGGGAATGCCATCTAGTTCAATCTTTATGGAAAGCGATATGGAGATTCCTCCAAAAACTGGAAATCAAGCTCCCATACGATCCAGCTATACCACTCCTAGGAATATACCCTAGGAACACAAAAATACAATACAAAAACCCCTTCCTTACACCTATATTCATTGCAGCACTATTTACCATAGCAGACTCTGGAAACAACCAAGATGCCCTTCAACAGACGAATGGCTAAAGAAACTGTGGTACATATGCACAATGGAATATTATGCAGCTGTCAGGAGAGATGAAGTCATGAAATTTTCCTATACATGGATATACACAGAATCTATTATGCTGAGTGAAATAAGTCAGAGAGAGAGAGAGAAACACAGAATGGTCTCACTCATCTATGGGTTTTAAGAAAAATGAAAGACATTCTTGCAATAATAATTCTCAGACACAAAAGAGAAAAGAGCTGGAAGTTCCAGCTCACCTCAGAAAGCTCACCACAAAGAGTGATGAGTTTAGTTAGAGAAATAACTACATTTTGAACTGTCCTAATAATGAGAATGTATGAGGGAAATGGAGAGCCTGTTTAGAGTACAGGCGGGGGTCGGGTGGGAGGAGGGAAACTTGGGACATTGGTGATAGGAATGTTGCACTGGTGATGGGTGGTGTTCTTTACATGACTGAAACCCAAACACAATCATGTACGTAATCAAGGTGTTTAAATAAACGAAAAAAAAGAAATTTTTGTTCAATGAATGAGCAGTAAAAATAATTTTAAAAAAAGCTGAGAAGAAAGTGACTTTGCCTTCAAGACCACCTATGGCATTTGGAATGTGTTATTGTCCAATCCTATTTTTCACATTGCATGTGTGAATATGGAGAACTATTTAAAATATATATTTTCTCGGGTCTGAAGAAATAGGAGAGGGGTAAGGTACTTGTCTTGCTCATGGCTGACCTGGGTTAGATTCCCAACACTACATAGAGTTCCCCCAAACACCATTGGGAGTGATCCTGCAATGCAGGGCCAGTAGCCCTGAGGACCACCAGGTAGGGCCCCAAAAATAATAGTGTTTTTTATTTTTTAATTTCCATGATCACTCAGATACTATGGCTACAGTAGAGTTCGAGTTGATGGTATTGGCATACAAATTTACTGAATGAAGTGTTACTCCTGAAATGTCCAAGATCCTCTACCACAGTCCCTCTGTTACTTCTTGTGAAGATGGAAAAATCTCTAAGCTCTCTAGGCCATCCATCCCTTACCTATATTATGGGGACACCTCGCTGACTGATCTGATGAGAAGATTAACCAGCACGGTGAGGGGAAACTCTGGACAAGAACAAGCACTCAATATTTGTTAGCGGGTTAGGTAGGATAAGCCAGAATTGGCTAGCAAAGCTGTCAGTCCCAGAAATAGCATGCACTCTTCCTTCCCCTTTTCGTCCCTCTGCTCAGCTTCCTGCCTGAGCTGTGCCCTCTCCTCAGCCTGATCTACTCATACAGGCCAACTTCTGCAGCTCAGAGATGCAGCTCCCTACTGGCTCCAGGGCCACTGGGGCACCCTCTGGAATGAGGGAACAATTCACATTCTTCCAACTGGCCTTCAAAGCCCCCTTTCAGTTCTATTACCCCCTCGTAACCTCCTGCTTGCAGCTTACTTGCCATAACAATTCTTTGATGCCAGAGAAGTTAAGAACAAACCTATTTTTCACAAAATAGGAAAGGAAAAAAAAAAAAATACTGTGCTTAGCTTGCCCCGACGGCCACCTTTGCTCCTTGGAGTTGGTGCAGTTTCTAGATTCAATAGTTTATGTAGCTGCAGCTTTGCTTCAAAGCCTGGTTCTGCCTCGAGCTGGGCAGAGATGAGCCTAGATCTCTCTTAAGTCTAAGAAACAGGAAGGGGATGGATAAACTCAAGTTCCAGGGGAAGTTTGAAGCAATCCCAGACAGTCAGGTTATAGGCTAGTTGCTCTGTACTGAGACTGTGGTGGTTTCTGGGAGCCATGTTGGCCCCCATAGCACTCAGATATCTGGACAATAAGATCTAGCCAGTTTTTGGATCACCCCAGATCCTACACAAGGATTCTGTGTGCTATTCATTTTTCTCATGCCTCCATCCACACACCCCCCGCCAGAGGATGTGCTACTGATGTTTCAGTTTGGGGGCCACATCCAGTAGTTCTCAGGGTTTATTCCTGGATCTGCACTCAGAGATCACTCCTGGAGGGGGCCTCATCGGACCAAATAGGGTTCTGGGGATCAAACCCAAATTTCTCTACCAGCTGTACTATCATTCCAGTCCCATCGTGACACTTTTAAATGTTTGGGACAGAAGAGATAGTATAGGGTTTCAGGCACTTGCCTTGCCTTCCTTGCACACAGCTGGCCCACAAGAGTGACCTATGAGCACTGCTGGGTGTGGCCAAATTCCAAAAAAAATTTTTTTTTGACAAGATATCCAGTTATTAGTCTTCCCTGTGCTAAGAGTCTCACGTGCTTTGTCTCCAAGGCCCTTGTCACAGATTCTGAGAGCTTTTTCCACGCTGTACCCAGGGAAGGAGTTATGAAATGTGCTCAGTTCCCCAGGAGGGTGAGCTCTGGGCCAGGGGGAAGAGGCAAGGTATGCAGCTACGTAGTGTTTTCAAGATACTGGGATGGCAATTACCCATAGTCCCCTGCAGCCATCCTGGCTTTGCCAGATTTCACAATGGCTGCCAAGCCGGTGTTCACCTGTGGACAGTGTCTTTTTACTTTAGACCCCTCTTTACAGACTCGCTAGTCAGTAAGTGATACCACCCCATCCCTGTTCAACCAACCTGAGACCTCTGGACAACAGACAGGAAACTCAACAGAGGTCCAGTGAATGCCAGAGGCTCTGGGTACTAAAGCAAGGACTGGACTATAGGTTTGAAGGGAAGGAAAAAACAGAGCTGGCCAAGGGTTAAGAAATTGGGGTGGTAGCTGAAGCACTAGCACAACAGGTAGGAGGACACTTGCATTGCATCTTACCTGGGTTTGATCCTCAGCACCCCATATGGTGCCCGATCACCACCAGGAGTGATACCTGAGTGCAGAGCGACAAGGAACTCCTGAACCACTCCAAGTGTGGCCAAAAATAAAGAGAGAGGGGGCCAGAATGATAGCATAGTGGCTAAGGTGCCTGCCTGCCTGCCTTATATGCAGCCAACCTAAACTTAATTCAGCATTCCATTTGGTCCCTTGAGCCCACCAGGGGTAATTTCTAAGCTCAGAGCAAGTAATCCCTGAGCACTATTGGGTGTGGCCCCAAAACACGAGACACAAAGAGACAGAGAGGCAGAGAAAACCCCATCTAACACAAGAGAAAAAAAAATGTCAAAAGTGAAAGTGGGTGGGTGGATGGTGAGTAAAGGCCTTCATGATATTCTTGCAGCCCAAGAGGAATATTACCATGGCCTCAAGGTCCCCCTGTTCCCCCAGATTGAACCTTAGACCCAGAAGGAAGGACCTAAAATAGCTGAGAATGGCTGTCAGGAATCCCTTCCCCCATGAAAGCTTCCTGGTGGGCCAGGAGCAGAGGCTTCCAGGCAGAGCTGAGGACATTGTGTCCCTAGGAAAGCTTGCCTTTGTCTTCTTACCTGGGGGTCCCACAGGCGTGTGAGGTTGGGGTACAGGTAAAACTGAATCCCTTGTGCTGCCCCAGGCAGTGTCACCCCTCGTATCAGCAGGACCACCAGCATGAGGTAAGGAAATGTGGCTGTGAAATACACCACCTGGATAAGAGGAGACACAAGAAGAGACCTAGAAGCAGACACTCTCACTTCACATGGAAGGTCAGGAGTGCTCCTCTTCTGCACCCTCTCCCTCTCCTTCACAGTTATTCACTTCCTATTCCTTCTGCAGGAGCTACTACACCTCCCTTTTCTCTCAGGGGAGAGAGCCCTGACCAGCCTGATACAAATTTCTATCAAGGGGTCTGGAGAGATATTGCAGAAGTTGACACTTGTCTTGCATGCAGCCAACCCAGGTTCTATCCCCAGCAGTACATCTGGTCTATACCCCCAGCCCCGAGCTCCACCATAAGTAAGAAATTCCTGAGCTCAGAGCCAGGAATAAACCTTGGGAGTGTCCCTACCAAGACAAAATAAAAAACAGGACCCAAAACACACAGCAGTAGGGCGTTTGCCTTGCACGCAGCTGAACCGGGATGGATGTGGGTTCGATCCCTGGCATCCCATATGGTCCCTCGAGCTAGGAGCAATTTCTGAGCACAGAGCCAGGAGTAACCCCTGAGCACAGCCGGGTGTGGCTCCAAAACAAACAAACAAACAAACAAACAAAAACCAAAACAGATCTCTGAACTATTTGTTGTGTGACCAAGGAGTTTAAGTAGCCTTGCCACCACCCCACCACCACCACCACCAGTGAACTGGCAAAGGTGAGAGTTCTGAAGAGTTTTCTGTCCAAGTCTCGCTGGTCTCAGAGCTTAGGGCCACCTCTGAGGTAAGATCCAGGCAGAATGGCACATTTTAAATTTTATTGTCTATTTTACATTTTAATTGTATTCATTTGTTTGGGAGACACATGCAGCAGTGCTCAGGGATTTCTTCTGGCTCTGTGTTTAGGGATCACTTGTGATGGTGTTTGAGGACACCATTATATAGTGCCAGGCATGAAACTGAGGTCAGCCATGCACAAAGCAAGTGCTTTAACTCTTGTACTGTCTCTCTGGCTCTAGTATTAATATAATTCTTTGTTTTTGCTTGCCAGGTTTTGTTTTGTTTTTTGTTTTTTTTGGGGGGGGAGTTAATACCCAGTGATGTTTAAGGCTGATTTCTGGTGGTGCCCAGGACCATAAGTGGTGTCAGGTAGCAAACCCAGGCTGGCTGTATACAAGGCATGTAAGTACCTTATCCACTTTCTTATTTTTCTGACCCCCCTCAGACACTTTTGAGGCAAATATTCCCCCACCCACCCAATTCTAAGGTTGGAGGAGAATGATTTTAAGCTAAGTGAGTTTGAATAAAAACCCGTTTTTTCCAAAGGTTTAACACTTAAATTTGGGACCAACGTTTTCACACATACTGTACAACTAGGAACAAATTTCTCTAGAAATATTCTCTTTCCCTTATTTTAATTTCCCCAAACACCAAGAATACATGGAACAAATTCAAAAAGAGACACAGCTTCAAGAAAGGACCCCTAAATTGCTTCTGAGGTCCTTTCCCATTCTTCCTGACCAGCACAGCTACAATGTGAAAATATCTGAGGGTGACTAAGTACCCCATTAAGCACAAGCAAGAGAGCAGCCCTTCCTGAAATTGAAGGGGCCAGAAATGCTCCCACACGGACCTTGCCTGTGGACTTGACCCCTTTCCAGATGCAGAAGTAGCAAAGAATCCAGGCCAGCAGGAGACACAAGGCCAGCTCCCAGCGCAGGCTTCCCAAGTGCTGGATGCCATCTGAGATCTTCAGGACCCTCCTCCTGCGGAGAGAAGGGGGAGCCTGGCTCCAGTCTCCTGCCAACCTCATCTTGCTGTTAGCACGACCAGGCAACAGAGCTGGGCCTCCAGGCAACTGTCCAGAGACAGCTCAGTTCTTCTCACTCTCTGATCTCAGAGACACTAGTTTGCCCAGAGATGAGGGTAGATATGAGCCTATTACTTATTTTCTATTTTGTTTTCATTTTTAAAGAATTAGAAAGGGGGGAATTTGGGGCCGGGTAGGTGGCGCTGGAGGTAAGGTGTCTGCCTTGCAAGCGCTAGCCAAGGAAGGACCGCGGTTCGATCCCCCGGCGTCCCATATGGTCCCCCCAAGCCAGGGGCGATTTCTGAGCACATAGCCAGGAGTAACCCCTGAGCGTCAAACGGGTGTGGCCCAAAAACCAAAAAAAAAAAAAAGAAAGGGGGGAATTTGAGGTAAATTGAGGCCTTGAAATAGTTCCCATTTGTATCAAATATTTCTCATTTGTATCTTAATTATTTTCTGCTGGCCTTGTTTTCTCATTGCCTTTCATCTGGTTTATTCCCCCTCCCCTTGTGGAGGGGCTTGAATTGGATTTCAATAAATGGAAGGCAGGAGAGCTTAGCTAGGGCTGTCGTCTAGGCTTGGGGTTCCATGTGGTGGAGCGATTGGCTTGTGGGTGAACAGCTTGCAGTTTGAATCTTCTTGCCTACTGTAATCTCCGTATCTATATTGATTACTTATTGCAGGGAATTACTACTGAACTAGCTTCTCCTGTCCTCCCTGGATGGGGAGGTATGGGATATCCCTTTCCCTTCTGGGAACTGTAGAATAAGCAAACCTCAACCCAACACCCAAAGAACGTCTCATTACACACGGCTTGGGGAAGCTGAACTCCAGTTTAACCTGGTGGTGCAACCCTCCACATTCTCCCTGCCCACCACCACCAGTGCCACCTTCTAGAAGTTTCGAGATCAGGAAGCTTGTCCTAAGTAAACCACACTGCCTGGGGAGGGGTAAATGAGACAGAGGTTCCTGCAGCTAGAGAGGACAATTAAGTATATGGATGCCCCCAGCAGGTAGCCACTTGGGAAAGGAAGGACAGGCATGGAATGGAAAGAGTTGCAAAGCTCTCATCTCAGAAATCAGTTCTGCCTTCACCTCAAATACAAACACAACAGGAAAAATACCCTCTTAGATAATGAGGGCCCCCCAAGAAGTGAACTAAATACTCTCCTGACTCTCCTTTAGAAGCCAAGCTGTGCCATGCCCGCCTCTACATCCTTCTTGCCCACACGAAGCCCAGAGTGGGGACTCACTCCCAGAACTCGATGACAGGTGAGGTGGCATTCTCTGACGTCCCGTTCAGGGAACCATTGGTCCTCTGGAACTCCACACAATGTTCTGGCCGCGTGCCCCATGGCAGGAAGACAGAAATATGATTAGCCACTGACCTGCTTGAAAGTGGGGTGAAACTGGAGGAGATGGGAAGAGAGGAACCTGAATATGATCTCTTCCCACCATACACCCTCAATGGCCTCAACAAGCTCCTTCGCCCTCCACACCCTCCCCCAGGTGGATCTGACCTCTGCACCCAGGAGCCACTCCTGGTAGAGATGGAAGGGCCATATGTAGTACTGGGAGTCAAACCCAGATCATTCATGTGCATGGCAAGCACCTTACCCACTATGCTTTTGCTCTGGCCCTGGATATACATTCTTTTTGTTTGTTTGTTTTTGGGTCTACTCCTGATGGTGCTCAGGGGTTACCCCTGGCTCTGCACTCAGGAATTACTCCTGGTAGTGCTCAGAGGACCCTATGGAATGCCGGGGAACAAACCCAAACCTGGGGTCAGCCACATGTAAGGCAAATACCCTACCCACTGGGCTATCTCTCTGGTCCCAGGATAGACATTCTTATGAAAACACAACCACATGTTCCCTGAAGATTTGGCTTGCTTTCTGCTTCAGAGTTCAAGCTTCTTTGGGACAGAGAATACTGGTACCCACTTACCAATACAGTGTCTAAGGCAATTGCCTTACAAGTAGTTAACTCTAGTTCAAATCCCTGCCTATCCAAAGAGGCCTCAGGGCACAGTCAGGGTCCTAACCCTTGAGCACAGAGCCAGGAATAGCCTGAAACACCACCAGCTGTGACCCAACCTCCTTATCCCAAAAACCCAAAATAGAGGTCTTTGTTGTTGTTGATTTTTTTTTTGATGGTGAGTGAAGTTATATCTGATAAATGTACCCTAAGTCAAAAACGCTTCCATGCAGTCTAGAGAACAAAGCTAAGTGTGTTAGCAAAGCGAGTTCAGCCTCCCGTCACCTGTTCAGCACTCACATTGGCCTGCCATGAGTTGTCACATGACCACTCATGTGACATTACACTGAGCACAGAGAAAATCCAGAGTAGGTGGGGAGCAAGGATAGCCTATGCATGCTCCCCTCTGCACAGCATCAGGAGAAACACTACTAATATGATTAGCCCAAGAGCATATCAAAAGTCAAAGTTCTTTCCTAGTGCAGGAAGGAATATCCCAAGCAGTGTTCGGGGCCCAGGGTTTGACTGGCAACTGGGCAGGAAGGTTCAATGCTCAGGTCCTGAGATGCTGGGGGCTACCAGGGCTATATCCTGAGGTGCCCCGAGGCTATGTGGCAACAAGGATGGATCTCATGCGTGCAAGGCATGCACCCTGCCCTCTGAGCTACTATCCTGACCCTGAGGAACTTTTCTACTGCACATGTGTCATTTTCACAGCCAAAGTCAAAAGACCATTCATAAGCTAGAGACTAACTGCACACAAATATTTCCAAGGAACCATTCTGTATTAAACTATAACCTTTGTGTATTACCACTAATGTCCTCAAGGGAAGTTATGCAACAATATATAAGAGGGAAGGAAGGGAAAAAGGGAGGGAATAAAATTAGGGAAGGAGGAAGAGAAGGACAGAGAGATGGAGGGAAGAATTTGTGGAGAAAGGAAAAGAATAGGAAGAAGGGAAGGAGGTAGATAGGTGAAGAGAAAAGAATGGAGGAAGGAGGAAAGTAAAGAAGTTGGCAGGGAAGGAGGAAGGAAGGAAAAGTACATATTAAAGAAAATATTACCAGTTTTAAAACTTGATCCATTTGATAAAATAATTTGAAGTTTTTACTTAGAGCCAGCTCTGTACAACGATCAGAGGCTACAAAGACCATGATACCTTTTCTGTCCTCAAGGCCTTGCTAAGCTGGGACAAAAGAGACAAAGAAATAATGGGGCCAGGAGCAGTTCAGGTGCTAAATTGGAGAAGAACCTAAAGGTTTCTGAGTAGTCAGGGAGGTGCCCCCAGTGTTAACTTTTTATTTGAAAAATGAAGACATGAAGCTGGGAGGCAGAGAGGGACACTGGGTTGTCTCGACAGGAAGCAGGTGGTTCGAGAGTCACATGCAAACTTGCTCTTCCCTGACAAGTGAATATGTAGGTTCTGTTCCAGAGAACAGTGTGAGATAAGAACAAAGAGACTATATCTCGGGGCCAGAGAGATAGCATGGAGGTAAGGCATTTGCCTTTCATGCAGAAGGTCAGTGGTTCAAATCCCAGCATCCCATATGGTCCCCGTGCTTGCCAGGGGTGATTTCTGAGCACAGAGCCAAGAGTAACCCCTGAGCGCTGCCGGGTGTGACCCCCCCCAAAAAAAAAGAAAGAAAAAGAAAAAGAGAGAGAGAGAGAGAGACCCATCTTTTCAGGCTCCAAAGATGGGGATCTTCACTAGGGCTGTTCAAAATGGAATAAAAACAAAAATATGAGCCAGAGAGATAGCATGGAGGTACGGCATTTGCCTTGAATGCAGGACAGTGGTTCAAATCCTGGCATCCCATATGGTCCCCTGAGCCAGCTAGGAGCAATTTCTGAGTGTAGAGCCAAGAGGAACCCCTGAATACTGCCGGGGTGACCCAAAAACAAAAACACATATATATGTGTATATATATATATATATATATATATATATATATATATATATATATATATATATATATGTATATGCCATTTGAGTGTTCAAAGACGACTTGTGGTGAGTTGCTCCCAGATCAGACTGAATACTGTCATCCTCACAGAACATTCTTTAGTCAGTGTGACTACAGGTATATTTAACTGCCTTTAGCTTTCAACTCACTCAGGTTCAAGCATTCTGCTGCCATTGGTAGCTCTTGTTGTCTGCATCACTTGTCTTAGAAACCCAGGAGAATGAGCGGAGCAATAGAACAGAGGATGAAGCAGTTACCTTGCATGTGGCTGACCTGAGTTTGATTCCTGAGCCCACCAGGAATACAAAGTCAGAGTCAGGAATAAGCCCTGAGCCCTGCTGGGTGTGAAGCGAAAAACAAACCTGTCCCCCCAAAAAAGGAATCCAGAAGAAAATTAATTGCTATTATCAATTATATTGATGCCATGCAAAATAGCTATTCCCTGCTTAACACAACGTAAGTTATATGAGTTCAAAAGATCTAAAATAGTAGCAAGATGTGAGAAGCACATAATTGAGCAATTAACACATGGGAAACTATGCTTCAACCGAAAATTTAAAAATAACTAAAGTACCTCAAAAGTAGGGAGTATCTCATGCATGACTTCATAATATATGAATTTCTTTAAGAAAGTTCAGGGGTTGAAAGAGTGCCTTGGATTTTGGTTGTTGTTGTTGTTGTTGTTGTTTTATCTGTGGTGTGAGTGTATTCTTGCATATGTATACATATATATTTATATATACATATATGCTACTCTTCTTAAATACCATGATTTACAAAGTTTATAACAATGCAGTTATTTCTGGCATTCAATGTCCCAACACCAACCCCACTACCAGTGTGAAATTCCCTTCACCATTGTTCCCAGATTCCCTCCCACCCCTAAGCCTGCTCCGTTGGCAGGCACAAAGTGCCTTATTTGAGGGGCCGAAGAAATAATACAGTAGTAGAGCATTTGCCTTGCACACAACAGATCTAGGATGGGCATTGGTTCAAATCCCAGCATCCCATATGGTCCCCGAGTCTGCCAGGAGCAATTTCTGAGAGCAGAATCAGGAATAACCCCTGAGCATTGCCAGGTGTGACCCAAAAACCAGATAATAATAATAATAATTTTTAAAATGACTTATTTGATATTGCTTGTTACAAATTCATGGTAATAGAATTTTCGAGAAAAACTTCAGTATGGGGCGAGAGCAATAGCAAGTGGTAGGGCATTTATCTTGCATGCAAAGTGGTACGGCATTTATCTTGCATGCAGTCGACCCAGGACAGACCTGGATTCGATCCCCGGGGTCCCCCGAGCCTGCCAGGAATGATTTCTGAGCACAGTCAGGAGTAATCCCTGAGCACTGTCAGGTTTGTCCCAAAGCCCCCACCATCCTCCAAAAAAAAAGAAAAAGAAAAACTTCAGTAGCAGAATATTCATAAAAATTGTCATATCTTACATGGAAGTCATGATCTGAAGATCTAAGTTGTTTGCTGCAGTTGGACATTCTACATTGTGTTTACTATCTCACTTTTACCTTTGACTTAAGCTCTATCTGGTAGGTCCCAGGCCAGGACCAGTGGCTTGGATGGTAGAGATATGCCTACTTGGGGTTCATGTGGGGTTAATGGCTGGCAACGGGTTCCCTGGAGACCAACTTACCTGTATTCCAGTCGTGGCTGCAGCTTCCCCAGGGAAGGTCAATGGTGAAGCTGCTGAGGAGGTAGAAGAGCGCCCAGGCCAGGACAATGATGTAGTATATGTTGAGGAGAATAACGATGACCTGCGAGGCATAGCCGATGCCTAGTGGGGAGAAAGTGCAGCGAGGGGCTGGGGCCATGCACAGCTTTCTCACATCTAAGCTTCATGCATAGGAGAGAGTTCATGGCCCACATCAGGGCCCTAAAGCCAACCGTGCTGAGCCCAATTCCTGCCTCTTTGCTTTCTGCACAGTGCTCAGAGCTTTTCTTCCTGTTTTTGGCTACAGACATCAGCTCCCCATGTGCTTTCTTTTTTTTTTTTTTTTTTTTTTTTTTTGGTTTTTGGGCCACACCCGGTGACGCTCAGGGGTTACTCCTGGCTATGCGCTCAGAAGTCGCTCCTGGCTTGGGGGACCATATGGGACGCCGGGGGATCGAACCGCGGTCCGTCTCCTAGGCTAGCGCAGGTAAGGCAGGCACCTTACCTCCAGCGCCACCGCCCGGCCCCTCCCCATGTGCTTTCATCTTTGTTAGGCTCTGAATGTTCTGTGATTCAAAGTTATTTTTGAAATGTGCAAGACTAATGCCAAGATTCCAGTAGTTAATGATCCCTGGTATTAGTCTGCTCTGGATCAGATAATAAAAAAATTAAAAAACAAAAAACAAACAAAAAAAAACATGTTAAGAACTGGAATGGGCTGTTCACAGAGGAGAAATGACAGGGGAAAACTATGGTGCAGATGTGCTTGTCCTCATCCAGAGTTGTAGGTATACAAAAGAAAGCAGAAGCGAGGTGCCATTCTGTCGCTCCAAATGACTCAAGTGACTTCCAATTTATCTGATATTAGAGTTCCCTGGGATATTTGTATTTTATTTATTTTTCTTTTGGGGGGGATCACAACTGATGGTGCTCATGATCACTGCTGGGGGACTAAATGAGATACCAGGGATTGAATTTGGACCAACTATGGGCAAAACAAGCAACCTATTCACTGTACTATCTCTTGGACCCCTTTCCTGTAGATATATTTTTGATTCCAAAGTCCAGACTAAACCCCTGCCCACTTCAGTCACAAATTCCAACATTGGGGTACAATTCTCAAGGTGTTTTGAAGTACCCAGATGATTTTGGTATGCATATAAACTTGGAAACTTTGTTTTGGTTTGTTGGGGCCATTCCTGGCATGTTCAATGCTTACTCCTGACTCCACGACCAGGGATCACTCCTGGCAGGGCTCAAGGGACCATATGTGATGCCAGGGATCAAACCAGGTTGACCTGTGCAAGGTAAGTGCCCTACTATCTCTCCAAACTAAAATTTGGGAACTTTCTGATAAAACTTGTTCAAGGTATTGGGGGAGAGAAGCTGACCCATGACTCATTCACTCATTCAATTATTCAGTCAGTGTTTTGCTTGCATGAGACGATGTGGCAAATCAGATCAAAGGGTCTCAGTTTCACTGCCCATTTGATCCACTGATCTTTGGGACAGGGGCTTAAGGTGGGTGGCAGTCTTAAGACATACTCAATTGTTCTCAGGAAACATTCCTAGAGGTGCTCAAGGGACCATATGTGGCACTGGGTGTTGACCCAGAGTCAACTTCATACAAGACAAGTGCCTTATCTTCTATACTATCCCTTCAGAAACATGATTCAGTGATCTTAACCCTGAGAATTAATAACAAAGAAATGATCTCTCCCAAATGAGGAAAAGGTTCTCCAGATATATATATATGTATGTATATATATATATATATATCATACGTATGATATCATATATATAACAGGAAGTTTTTGTACGTAACCGAAACTGTACAAAAAGCTTCAAATAGACAACTGTTATGGAAACCATGGTGGCTCTACTTAATGGAAGTGGATGAGAAGAGATTTCTGGTTAAAAAATAAGGAAAAAAAGAAAATAGCACTGACTGAAACACAGGAAATGTCAATTCCATGAATTGATGATATGCAAACTCTATAAGGATAGAGCAATATCGAACCAGAAAGATTGAGAAGTTGTCAGTGTGTTTGCCTTGCATGCAGTCAACCTGGGTTTGATCCCTGGCACCCCATATGGACCTCTGAGCTCTTCAAGGAGTTATCCCTGAGTACAGAGCCAGGAATAAGTCCTGAGAAAAGTTGGGTGTGGCCTCAAAACAGAGAGAGAGAAAGACAGAGAGAGAGAGAGAGAGAGAGAGAGAGAGAGAGACTAACATAACAACATAAAATCCTCTATCCTATCCTAGAAGCAGCTCCAGAATTCCTCAATGGGTGAAGAGAGTGAGAGACTCTTCATTGCTTATTTGATCCAAGACTATGTGGACGGATCTGTGTGGTGCATGAAAAAGTTCACCTCTGGAGCTGGAGAGATAGTACAGTGAATATGAGCACTTGCCTTGCATGGGATGACCCAAGTTCAATCTCCAGCACCCCATATGATCCCCCAAGCCCCACCAGGAGAGATCCCTGAGCACAGAATCAGGAGTAAGCACTGAGCACTTCAGGGTGTGATCCTAAAACAAAACAAAATTAACAAGTCCATCTCAACAGGTTTTTCTATGGTTTGATTTCCTTATCTAACATCCTCAAAGTGACAAAACCACAGAACTAGTGGTGTCTGCCAGAGGTTAGAGAGAGGGTAACCATGATGATGAAGGAGGGTGCGAGGAAGGTCTTTGTGAGGACTGGACTATCTGTGTTTTGATGCTGTAGTGGTTACACAATCCTATAATGAGTTGAAATTCTGTAGACATACATAAATACAAAAGAAGACACTGCTGAGTCTCCATAAGACCAGTGGAGATTGTGGAAAATATCCAGGTATTTCTCAGGATTTGGTACTAGTCCATGATTCTGTAAGATGTTAACATTGGGGAAAACTGGTCCAAAGGTACATATTTTTGTAATTCTCTTTGACTATGCAATTATTCCCAAATAAAAACCTAATGAAAATCTCACAAGATATTTTACCAAGGGAGAAATACTGAAGTGTCCTAAATTGGGCTGGAGAGATAGTTCCAAAGCAGGAGTACAGGCTTTGACTGTAAAAGGCCTGGGTTTGATCCCTGGCACCATGTGCTTTGAGCACCAACCAGTAATGACCCCCAATCACCAACGCAGGGTTGACTCTGAGCGCTTGCTGGATATAGCTACAAAACAAAACAAAACAGCCTAAATATTGGATAACTATTATATCAAAATGATAAAGGTGTTATAGACATTTTTTTTTTTTTTTTTTTTTTTTTTTTTTTTTTTTTTTTGGTTTTTGGGCCACACCCTGTGACACTCAGGGGTTACTCCTGGCTATGCGCTCAGAAGTTGCTCCTGGCTTCTTGGGGGACCATATGGGACGCCGGGGGATCGAACCGCGGTCCATCCTAGGCTAGCGCAGGCAAGGCAGGCACCTTACCTCCAGCGCCACCGCCCGGCCCCGTTATAGACATTTTTTACTCTTTAAAAATATTTTATTATTGGGGGCTGGAGAGATAGCATGGAGGTAAGGTGTTTGCCTTGCATGCAGAAGAATGGTGGTTCGAACCCTGGCATCCCATATGGTCCCTCGAGCCTGCTAGGGGCGATTTCTGAGGATAGTCAGGAGTAACCCCTGAGCATTGCCAGGTGTGACCCAAAAACCAAATATATATATATGTATATATATAAATATATATATAATTATTATTGGAGCCAGAGTGATAAAACAACTGGTAGGGCGCTTGCCTTGCATGCAGCTGACCCAAATTCAATCCCTCACTTCCTGAGACCTCCAGGAAGAAAGCCCAAGGCAGAGTCAAGGTAATTCCTTAGCCTTCCTGGGTGAGGCCCAAAAATAAACAGACAAAAAGAAAAAAATATTATTATATATGTTTAAATATATAATTACACTCTAATTATTTAAACTCATACCAGACTTCTCTTTCATTTCTCTGTGGACTGTGTGCTTGGCTCAATATTGGCCCCACAGTGGAGGGTTTAATCCCGAGACCCAGAGTCTTGGTTCATTCAGAGCTGCTGTGAAACCATGCAATCATTCCAAAGAAGACACACGACCACTCGTACAGAGAACGGGTACAGAAAATCAGGCGCAGACTACTCACCCTCAAAGATGGGACAGATTTTCCTCCAGGCTGTGACACCTCCCTGGCTGGTGTACTGACCCAGTGCTGTCTCCAAGAGGAAGACTGGAATGCCACAGGTGAAGAGGAAGATGAGGTAGGGGATAAAAAAAGCACCTGTGGGTGAAAAACTCTTATCAGTTACCTGGCATTACACACCACCTTTTCATTTACCACTCATGCTTAATCAGAATCCCAAGATGGGGAAGCTGCAGGATCCAGGATGTCTGTCTAGAAGTCAGGAACCATAGCAGAGGTGGGGCTGTCAAAGTTACTTAGGACCTAACAGGCCTCTTACCTTTGGCCATTAACCACTTTCCATCTCTATCTACCAGAGTTTGCACTGATCAACCATCAATCATTCACTATCTAACTAGATTACACATAACGCGTGGTGTGAATAAGGGATTTAGTTCATTGAATACTAGATATCCACAGTTCACAATTGTTTTATTCTTTTCAAGAAAATAATTGTTCCTTATTTCTTTCATTCTTTCTTTTTCTTTCTCGTTTTTCTTTTTCTCCATTCTTTCCTTTTTCTTTCTTCCTCTTTTTCTTCTTTTCTTCCTTTCTTCCTTCCTTTCTGTCATTCTATCTTCCTTCTTTATTTTTCTTTTCCTTCGTTCAATGATTCATTCTTCTTTCACTCTTTTTCCTCTCTTCCTTCCTTATTTCTGTGATTCATTCTTCTTTCATTCTTTTTTTCTTTCTCTCTCTTTCCTTCCTTCTTACTTCCTTCTTTCTTCTTTCTTTTTTCTTTCTTTTCTGTCTTTTGCCACACCCAATAGTGCTCAGGGTTTTCTCCTGACTGCACTCAGGGATCATTCCTGGAGAGATTCAAGGGACCAGATGGTATAACTGGGATTAAATATGGGTCTACCATATGCAAAGCAAGCATCTTGTCCATTGTACTATCCTTCTGGGTTGGAAATGATTGTTCTTAATGATAGATTATCAGCCAACTGAAATATTTAATAATTGTTTCTGACAGTGTTTGCACACTCAGTGCTGAGACAAGGCAGCAATCACGGAAGCTAGTCATGCTGAAATTTTCTCTACCAAAGGTTATTATCTACTGTCAAGGTAGACAAGAGACCTCCTTCACAAGACAGTATTCCAAGCAAAGAGAAAATGACAAGGTCCAGAAGTTTGTAGAGGACACCCTTTAAGCTTGAGTACAGGTCAGCACATATATGTGAGGAAAACCACCCAAGGTAAGGGAAATAATTGTTCCAAATGATTAAGCAATAATTGAGTTCACACAGGGCTGTGAAGAGTGCATGTCGCCACCTGTCAGACTAAATCAGTTCAAGATTCACAGGACAGAGGATAGAGAAGGCATTCCTCAGGAGCAGAGAGATAATTAGCCTTGATTAAAATCAATTCCATTACTGCCTAATGATTCTTTGTGTGTGGGAGGGGGGAGTCATACCCATTGGCAGCGGCACTCAGGGAATACTCCTGGCTTTGTGCTCAGATATCACTCCTGGCAGATTCGGGGGACCATATGGGATGCCGGGAATCGAACCGAGGTCCTTCCGTGTGCAAGGCAAACGCCCTACCCCTGTGCTATTGCTCCAGCTCTGCCTAATGATTCTTAAAAGCAAAGTCCCCAGTAGCCAGAAGTACAATGCAACAGGTAGGGCACTTGCCTTGTGTGTGGTCCTGAGTCTCACCAGGAATGATCCTTAAGCAGAGCCAGGAGTATGTTCTGAGCGTGGCCAGATATGATCTCCAAGAATCATGCTCTTGATCACAGTGCTCATAAATCTTTCATTGGGGTGCTTTTGGGGGGTTAAGCATCTGGTTGCGATGCTTGCAGATTACGAGGTTCACACACATGCCTGTGCACTGAAAATCACAGGCAGTCTCAGTGCAGAACGTCACAGACAGCAAGGCTGCCCTGTGTTCGGTGCCTGCAGGTAAGTGGTTTGACCACGGAGCTATCCTTTAGGCTCAAGAAATGTACTTTATCAACAACAATGGAATCAAGAGACCCAAACTCTAACGATCTGAACTTTTTTTTTGGGGGGAGGGGGATTTGGGTCACACCTGGCAGAGCTCAGGGGCCGCTCCTGGCTCTATGCTCAGAAATCACTCCTGACAGGCTTGGGGGACCCTATGGGATGCCGGGATTCAAACCACGTCCTTCTGCATGCAAGGCAAACACACTACCTCCGTGCTATCTCTCCGGCCCACAATCTGAACTTTAAATGGGCCTGTTATACTGGCAGGCTGGGGGGCAAAGGGTGGTGGTTGGGATACACTCTGGGAACATGGTGGAGGGAGGTCGACACTGGCGGTGGGATTGGCCCTGATTCATTGATTTATTGTATATCTGAAACCCAACCATGAAGGACTTCATAAACCTCAATAGTTTTAATATAATTAAAATTTTCTGGGACCAGAGAGATAGCATGGAGGTGGGGCATTTGCCTTGCATGCAGAAGGACGGTGGTTCGAATCCTGGCATTCCATACAGTCCCCGGAGCCTGCCAGGAGTGATTTCTGAGCATAGAGCCAGGAGTAGCCCCTGAGCGCTGCCGGGTGTGACCCAAAAACAAAACAAAACAAAAAATTTTTCTAAATGCACTTTAAATATCAATGTATTTATATATCTCTTTTATTTGTTTAAATACTTTTTTTTGTTTGTTTGTTTTTTGTTTTTTGTTTTTGGGCCACACCCGGCGGTGCTCAGGGGTTACTCCTGGCTGTCTGCTCAGAAATAGCTCCTGGCAGGCACGGGGGACCATATGGGACACCGGGATTCGAACCAACCACCTTTGGTCCTGGATCGGCTGCTTGCAAGGCAAACACCGCTGTGCTATCTCTCCGGGCCCTTAAATACTTTTAAACATTTATTTATTTATTTATTTATTTATTTATTTATTTAGGTTTTGGGGCCACACTTGGTGGTGCTCAAGGGTTACTTCTGGCTCTGTGCTTAGAAATTTTTTTGGTAGGCTCGGAGGACCACATGGGATGATGCCAGGAATTGAACCTGGGTTCTTCCCAGGTTGACCACAAGCAAAGCAAATGCCTTACTGCTGTGCTATTGCTCTGGCCCCTATTTGTTTAAATATTAAGATTAAAATAAGTAAATGAGAAATATACCTATGCTAAGACTTGTTTTAAAAAAGCATTAGTGTTTAGGTTAAAAGCAACTTATTAACATTGAAATTAATATAATTTAATCAAATAGCTTCTGAAATGAAAGGGTCAGAGATATATTACAGGAGGTAAGATGGCTTTGTATGCTACTAACCACAGTTTGAACCTCTGGCATTATATATGATCCCTCAAACACTCCTAGGGATTACTCCTGAGCACAGAGCCAAAAATACCAAAATGTGGCCAAAATGAATGAAGGAGAAGAGAGAAAAGAAAGGGAGGAGAGGAAAGAAGTGAGAAGAGGAGAAGAGAGGAAGGAAAGAGAAGAGGGGCGGGAAGGGGAGAGGTGGGGAGAAGTAAAAGGATGGAGAGAAGGAAGGGAAGGGAGGAAGGAAGGAAGGAAGGAAGGAAGGAAGGAAGGAAGGAAGGAAGGAAGGAAGGAAGGAAGGAAGGAAGGAAGGAAGGAAGGAAGGAAGGAAGGAAGGAAGGGAGGGAGGAAGGAAGGAAGGAAGGAAGGAAGGAAGGAAGGAAGGAAGGAAGGAAGGAAGGAAGGAAGGGAGGGAGGGAGGGAGGGAGGGAGGGAGGGAAGGAAGGAAGGAAGGAAGGAAGGAAGGAAGGAAGGAAGGAAGGAAGGAGGGAAGGAAGGAGGGAAGAAAGGAAGAGAAGGAAGGAAGGAAGGAGGGAAGAAAGGAAGAGAAGGAAGGAAGGAAGGAGGGAAGAAGGGAAGAAAGGAAGAGAAGGAAGGAAGAAATGAAAGAAGGAAGGAGGGAAGGAAGAGAAGGAAGGAAGGAAGGAAGGAGGGAAGAAAGGAAGAGAAGGAAGGAAGGAGGGAAGAAGGGAAGAAAGGAAGAGAAGGAAGGAAGAAACAAAAGAAGGAAGGAGGGAAGGAAGAGAAGGAAGGAAGGAAGGAAGGAAGGAAGGAAGGAAGGAAGGAAAAGAAGGAAGGAAGGAAGGAAGGAAGGAAGGAAGGAAGGAAGGAAGGAAGGAAGGAAGGAAGGAAGGAAGGAAGGAAGGAAGGAAGGAAAAGAAGGAAGGAAGGAAGGAAGGAAGGAAGGAAGGAAGGAAGGAAGGAAGGAAGGAAGGAAGGAAGAGAAGGAAGAAAGGAAGGAAGGAAGGAAGGAAGGAAGGAAGGAAGGAAGGAAGGAAGGAAGGAAGGAAGGAAGGAAGGAAGGAAGGAAGGAAGGAAGGAAGGAAAGGACCATTTCAATAAAGGTAGAAAGGTATAAATGTAGAAAGGTATTTAGTCCAAAGCAAGAGCCATTTTGTGGAGAAACTCAGCACATGATGAATAGAAGAGAACTTCCTCAACTTGACAAAGTGCACATATCAAAAAATATATAGTTAATTAAATTGTTCAATCCTTAGATCAAGAGCAAGACAAAAATGGGACCAGAGATGGCTCAGAGGCCTAAGTGTCTGCCTTTCCATTCCTACTACCACCTCCTTATGCCTAAGGTGATCCAGAAGACCTGCCCATTTATGCTCCCATCTCTGGGGTCAGAATATAAATGGATGGCTAAAGAACCAGATTTCCATTTGTTCCTTGGTGCCAAGAGTAATCCTGGCAGCTCTGTTCTCTGTGCTACCTGGTGCAACAATACAGGTATATACAAAGCAACTGAAAAGATGTGTAAGGTCCCAAAGTCATAGTATAGCACTTTTGTTTTACATGTGGCCAACTCTATTTCAAGCCCCCGTACCCATAGAGACCCCTGAGCCCAGCCATGACTGATTCCTGAATTCAAAGCCAGGAGTAAGCCCTGAGCATTTCAATACTTCTCACAAAAATCAAAACCTCTATAAACCAAATATTGTACACTAACATAACATATGTCATTGTATCTCCATTTTGTTTTAATATTCCTTTTTGGTTTGGGGTCACATCTGTTTATGTTTAGGGGTTATTCTTGGTTCTATGCACAGGAATTACTCTTGGCAAAGCTCAGGAACCATATGGGAGGCTGGGGATGGAACCCGAGTCAGTGTCATGGAAGATAGTGCCCTAACTACTGTACTATCACTCTGGCCCCAGTATCTTTACTTAAAAAATTATCACACACCAATTAGAAAAGCTAAAATTAAAAATACTAAGCAAGTATTGGACAGGAAGTGCAAGTGCTGGCTGTCTCCCACACTGCTGGCAGAAATGTAGTATGGTACAACCGAATTTGGAAGAGGTTGGCCATTTCTTAAAAAGTTAAAGTGCAACTACCATGTAATCCAGTCATTCCCTCCAAGGTATTTACCCAAGAGAAACAAAACCTATGTTTATACAAAGATGTGTACACTAAATGTTCTTAGCAGTTTTACCTATAAAGCAAAATTTTGGAATCAACTCAAAAGTCCATCAACAAGAGAATGAATAAACAAATGATGGCATATCCATATCATGGAATCCTTCTCAGCAGTAGGCTAATTGGAATAACAAGGAATGCGCTGACACATGAGAATTATGCATGAGTCTCCAAATAATGATGCAGAAGGGAAGTAGCACGATAAAGAAAAGTCTATATGCTATGCTTCCATTTATATAAAAGCCTAAGAAATGGAAGCTAAGCACAGAAAGGTCTGTGGAAATGAACAATCCCAAGAGTTGACTAGCAGCTGTGTGAATAAAGAAGCTATGCTATATGTACAATGGAAAATTATTCACCCATAAAAAGAAGGTCCTGTGGTTTTGATATGCCTGAAACTCCTATAAATAGCTTTGTAAATCATGATGCCTTGATTTTTAAAAACATTTTAAAAGGAGAACTTTCAGTATTTTGCAGCAATTTGGATGGCTCTTTAGGACTAAGTGAAATAAAACCAGACAAAGACAAATAAATGCTGTTTTCAGGACTATGTGGGAATTGAAGGCATCTACAAATCAGGGAAATAGGGGCCACCGTGATAGCATAGTCTTTGGTAGAACATTTGCCTTGCACATGACCAACATCAGGAGCCGGTGTTGGGTTCAGTTCCCAGAATCCCATATGGTCCCCTGAGCCTCTCAGGACTGATTTCTTACCCCTGAAAGCTTCCGGGTATGGAAATAAACCAAAAATAAATAATTTAAAAATAAAATAAAATCAGGGGAATCAAGAGTGGTGGCTTCGTGGGGCTGAGTGGGAGTGGGGGACTGGGGAGATATTAGCCAAAGCTATAATGTGAGTAACTTGTTTGTTTTAGGGTCACAGCAGGTAGTGCTCAGGACTTACTTCTGACTGCACTCAGGGATCAGGGACCACTCCCAGCAGGGCTCAGGGGACAATCTGGGATGCCAGGAATCAAACCCAGGTTGGCTGTGTGCAAGACAAGAACCTTACCCACTGCATGATTACTCCAGTTCCTAAAACGAATTGCTTCTGGGGATCTAATGAACAGTTGGTTACTACAGGAAACTGCTCTGTACTTGAGCAGACAAGCGAGTAGCTCCTACCTGGCATCATGTCATCATGTGCATCTTACCCCAAATAGATTATATGTCCATCGTAAGACATTACAGGTGGAAATGTGTTTTAAAAGAGCAGATCTGTGATGGCATTACTTTGTACTAGGGGAGAACAACAGAGACCAAAGGTGGAGAAATGGGACAGGAGAAAATTTTTTTGTTTTGTTTTGTTTTGGGGCCACACCCGGCAGCACTCAGGGGTTGCTCCTGGTTCTTCGTGCAGAAATAGCTCCTGGCAAGCTCAGGGGACCATAAGGGATGCTGGGAATAGAACCCAAGTCTGTCCCAGATCAGCCGTGTGCAAAGGAAATGCCCTACTGCTGTGCTATCTCTCTAGCTCCCAACAGGAGAAAATTTGGGAATAAAGATGAATGGGGTGCAGAGCCAGGACTTCCTGCTGGGTATAACACCCCCCAAAAATACAATAAAAAGGGAAAACGAATGCAAAATAAAAACCCAAAGTTCATAGAAAATAGGGTGCTCCAAACCCCCACCATCAGATTTCTGGTCTTAAATCTACACACCCATCATTCAAGCATGAGAGGGGAACTTAGTCGCCACAGAACAAAGACATAAAGAGTAGCCACACTTATTCCCTTAATAGAATTTAATATAATAAAAATATTGAAAGGGGAAAAAAGAGTAGCCCCACTGTAGCCCACTAAGTTCATCCACCTATGAAGACGAGCCACAGAAGTGGCCGCTTTCAGAGCTGGAAATGCTCGCCTGTCTGTCTGTGTGGTTCTTTCCCAATCCACTGAGCCAATGTTTAACTCCTGGGCCGCGCTCAGTGCCTCCCTCTGCCTCTGGGAGTCAAGACCACCTCCCACCGAGGCCAAAGTCCAAGCTCACCAGGCAAAGTCACTGGCCCTAAAAGTCAGAACAGGCTTGGGGGGGTGGGGCTGGAGCGTAAGAGGAACCCAGGTACACACTGAGGAATACCCTGGGCCTCTGCCTCATTCCCCACCCAAGTTCCTCCACTTGTCACTGCCAGTGAAAGGAGCTGTGGCCCGAGAGATGGAGGATGGCTTTCTATGGCCTGCCCCCCTCTTTCCCGTCTGATAGTGTCTTCCCTCAGATTCTAAACTGCCCTGACATGCCCCCCCCATGAGAAGGAGCGAACACAAGACCAACCAAGAAAGGAATCAGCTATTCTATGAGCCCCCTTTTTCAGTCATGAATTTGGGGCTGGTTCAGGGCTCATGCTGATGATGTGGAGTTGCTCATGCTGCTGGAGCCCACCAGGGCTACACCCAATGGTGGTCAGGGCCCATGTCGTACCAGGAATCAAACTCAGGGCCTTGAGCATGTCAGGCAACCACTCCAGTCTTTTGCACTACAAGCCATTCCTGCCCAGCTGATTTTTTTTTGGAAGGTGGATATGTCACACCCAGAAAATATTCAGGGGCTACTCCTAGCTCTGTATTCAAGAAGGACTCTTGCTGGTGCTCAAGGAACCATATGGGAGGCTGGGGATTGAACCTGAGTCAGGTACATGCAAGGAAATGCCTTTCCCTGCGGCACTATCTCTCTAGCTCCCCACCACCCAGATAATTTTTTATGACATAAACTGGTCTTATTTTCATAAGCAGCACAGCAAAGAGCATCTGAGCATACTCTGCAGGAATCCATATGAATCTGACGCTCATTGAACTCCGAATGATTGAGGGAAATGGTAATAAATTTCCATGTGCTGTTGCAAAAATTATTCTCTATAGCAAAGCTATACCACAGCACCTCCCCAGCACTCAAGGTTTGAGAACTCTGCCTTGAAGAGAAGATGCTCCATGGCTGGAGAGGCAGGACAGAGGTCAAGGAGATTGCCTTGCACCAGGCGGATACCTATTCGATTCCCCCACACCTCTTAGGGACTCCTGAGCACTGAATACAGAGCCATGAGTAAGCTATGAGCACTGCTAGTGTGATTCATACCCCCCAAAAATAAAGGGGCACCCCAGCCACGTGCTCCATTGCACTGATGAATCACAGGATTGTTTCCATGAGAACAGAGCCAAGTGGTACTGCTGTACCCACTAGTTTAGCTCCCCCAGAGTCTTGAGCTGGTTCCTACATTATGGCTTCTTCCCCCACAATTCTCCCCTTTTAAGATTCATGATGTATTCCTTCCTTCCTTCCTTTCTTCCTTCCTTCCTTCCTTCCTTCCTTCCTTCCTTCCCTCCTTCCTTTCTTCCTTCCTTCCTTTCTTCTTCGCCATATTTATTTTTCTCTCCTCCTCTTCCTCTCACCCTTCCTTCTTTTCTTCTTTTTTCCCTGCCACCCCCAACTCCTGGTGGGATCAGAGGAACATATGGATTGCCAGGGTTTGAACCCAGGTTGGTCTCATGCAAGGCAAGTGCTTGACTTGCTGTGCTATCTCTCCAGCCCTCCTCTCTCTTTTTGAGATTTTTGGGGCCATACCAGCAGTGTTTGCTCAGGGGTTGCTCCTGATGGTGCTCAAGAGACCATCATTATAGCAAGAGGTATCAAAGATTAAACTCAGGTCTTCGAAGCGCAAAGCAGAAGAGCTACTTCCACCCCAGTAGACACCATACAAACTGTATTTCCGAGCAATTTAATGGTGCGCATTTGGGGGTGGCCTCACATGGAGACTCCAGACTACCCAGGAGTGGAGAGGAACTTAGTCTGCCAACTGCCAGGTCCAGACTGTTGGAGAGGGTCCAGCTGAAGGCCAATGTTCCAACATCTGGGTTTGGGGCTGAAGAGCAGAAGGGACAAGGGTTTGAAGTGGTGGCAGAAAGAAGCCGCTATCCACACACAGGGATTGTCAGCTCAGCTGTGTTCTAGGATTAGCGCCAGCGGAGACTCCAAGTACGATGACATCTGCCCCAGGCGTCAGCAGCCTGGACTGGACTTTGATTGATTCAAATGCTTGGCTAATACCCTGCCCTTGTCTGGGCTGAGATGAGCAGACAAATTATCTGCGCTTCCTCCAGGCAGAGTTGAACCTCACAGCCTATCCTCTCTCCTTCCACCTTCCCCCAAGTCCTGTCATGGGGTGTGTCTCCTCCAGTTTTGGCAAGTTATAGCTGGACAGGCCATGGTGGGAACAAAACAGGACTTTGTGCATTTCTCTCCAGGGAGGTGAAGGAAGTTATGCAGACCATAGCCCTACAGAAGCACATGTTGGACAACATGCTGGACACATGGGTGCACCATTCTGGATATGTGGACCCATCATCTGGACTCACAGAAACCCTGTACTGGACACACAGGGAATCTATACTGGACATACAGTACACTGAGCTAGACACGAGGGAATTCTATACTAGGGTATAGGATATGACCCTATTCTGGTCATGTGAGAAATCTGTGCTGGACACCTGGGAGTACTGGACTGAACACACATGTCCAAATGCCCTGACACACAAGCACACTAGCAAGCTAGTGTGACAAATGAGGACCCAGTGCTGGACATGCGAGCACTCTCCTCAGCTGCTTTGCAAACAGGAGGAAGAGGCGAGGGAGGGAGGAGCCTCAGCCACCAGAGTTTGTTTGCCCAAATAACCTGTTTCCATTCCCTGTTCTCTCCCATTATTGTCAGCCTCCTGATGGGTCTGTGCCCCCTTGCTGACCCTTGCAAGGTCCTGGGGACCTCCACCTCATTCCTCATGCGCCCTGAGCTGTGTGCATCACCAGAAGTCCCTCACCCTCTGCCCTCATCGAACTTTCCACTTGCCTCCCCAGCACTTTGTTTACTTGGTTTTTAATAACTGTTTTTTAATGGCATGTTGTTTTTCTGGTGCCTCCTCTTCCTGTTTCTTTTTTATTTTGGTTTTGAGCTGGGTGTGTTGAGGGATGTATTCTGGTGTACTCTGGACCATGAAGGGATATTACCCGACCACCAGCATCTCATTTAAAATCTATGTTCTCAGTCTTTGGAACTTTTTCTTCAGCCCAGGTGTGTGTGTGTGTGTGTGTGTGTGTGTGTGTGTGTGTGTGTGTGTGTGTGTGTGTGTGTGTGCAGTGCTGAGATCAAACCCAGGGCCTCTATCAAAAAAATGCAAAGATGAACAAAAACTTCTCCAAAGAAGACATATAGATGGCCGACAAGTATAAGAAAAAAAATACTATTTTACAGATGGCCGACAAGTATAAGAAAAAAAATACTATTTTACTTATCAGAAAAATAAAAATTATAATATATCTCAATATGACCTCACACTAGTGAGACTGACGCATATCAAAGAAAACCAAAAAACAGCCAATGTTAGTAGGGATGTATGGAAAAAAGGACCATCATTCAGGAACCAGAGAGAGTACAATGGTTCAGATGGTTGTCTTGCATGTACCTGGCATGTATTTTATCCTCAGCACTTTCAAGTCCTGCTGGAAGTGGTTGCTGAGTGTAGAGTCAGGAACAAGGCCTGAGTTGAGCCAGGTTTGGACCCAAAACTAAACAAACACCCCAAAAAAAGGAATCTTCATTCACTGCTGGGAATGCCAACTAACCCAGCTCCTTTGGAAAACAATATGGGCACTTCTTAAAAACTAGAAATTGAGCTTCATATGACCTAACAATTCTTCTTCTTAGTACCTACCCCGAAGGCCAAAATTAACTATTCAGAAAATACATGGGGCCAGAGTGATAGAGCAGTGGGTAATGCATTTGCCTTGCATGTGGCTGACCCAGGCTCAATCCCCAGCACCACATCTTCCAAAAGTCCCCAAAACCTGCCAGGAATGATCCTTGAGTGCAGAATCAGGAGTAAGCCCTGAGCACTACTAGGTGTGGCCAACAACAATAACAACAACAAAAGGCTAGAAAAGCCCTCTGACCTTCTATGTTCACGTAGTACTATTCATAATAGCCAAAAATCTGGAAATAATGCAACTGCCTGAGAACAGGTGGCATAATAAACAGTGATACATATATAGCATAGAATACTATGCAGCTGTCGAAAAAGACAAAATCATGAGATTTGCTGCCATGGAGATGGAATTGGAGAGTATTGTACTTAGTGGAGTGAGCCAGGAGAGGGACAGAAACAGAGCAATCTCCCTCATGTGTGGTAGATGAAGAGGCATAGGAAAGGAATGACACTGCCTGAAAGCCAAAGAACTGGAGACTGGTCTATAGAAGTGAACCTTGGGCAGGGTGGGATGGGGCAGAGGGCTAGAGGAGAGAAAATTAGAACCATTGTGGCAGAAGGAAGTGGAAACTTGGTGGAAGATGCTGTATTGAGGCATATATAACCCAGGTCTGCTCCCTGGCACCCCCTCTGGTCCTCCAAGCCTACCAGGAATAAGCCCTAAGCACCATCAGGTATCTCTCCAAAACAAAACACAATTTTAAAAAGCCTCAGCTCAACAATCCAAACTTAAACCTTTATTTTCTTTGTTTGTTTGTTTGTTTTTTTGTTTCTTTGATTTTGGGTCACATCCGGCAATGCTCAGGGATTACTCCTGGCTCTATGCTCAGAAATCGCCCCTGGCAGGCACAGGGGACCATATGGGATGCTGGGATTTGAACCACCGTCCTTCTGCATGAAAGGCAAACACCCTACCTCCATGCTATCTCTCCAGCCCCAAACCTTTATTTTCTTTCTAAGCTCACTCCTCTCCCAGACTTCCACATCTCAGTAGACAATAAACTCCTTCCAACCAAAATTCTTACATTACTCGGACTGGGAAACTGGAAGTGATGAGAAATGTGAGGTTCTGCCTCTCTGTTCATTTTCTAGAAGTGGGAGAAATCAGTTTGCCAATAGCCAGGGTCCCAGAAGCTTTAGAGAGAAGCCAAAGTGTCCTGTGTCCTGAAGCCTGGGGACTAGGACTTTGGGTGGCACCAACCATGTAGGGAGAAAGAAGAGAATCCAAGATAATGCCAGAATTTTGGACCTTGTAACTGTTCCCTTTCCCCTGACTCCCCTGAAATCTATACTCCCCTCTGAGCCAACAGCCCTTTCCAACTTCACTAAGACTATGCAGGGTCCCTATTCCGATTTAGCTGTGACCCCCTAATGTGAGTGAAAGGTGAAGTCTCTTAAAGCCTTGCAAAGTTCAGTTCTTGTTCTGTTCTGTCGCAGACTAGCCTCCACCCTTTCCTTGCTCTGGAACTTGCTCTGGAAACGTTTACACTGAAAGGAACCTGGCTACACAGTCTCCCAAGCACTGCTAGTAGCAAGTTCTGAGTACAAAGCTGGGTGCAGGGGCCGGAGAGATAGCACAGTGGTAGGTGTATGCCTTGCAATCAGTCGACCCAGGACAGATGGTGGTTCGAATCCTGGCATTTCATAAGGTCTCCTGAGCCTGCCAAGATCAATTTCTGAGCACAGAGCCAGGAGTAACCCCTGAGCACCACCAGGTTTGACTCAAAACCCCCCTAAAAAAAGTTGGGTGCACTGCTGAGTATGAATCAAAGCCCAAAAAAGTCTCCCACACAAAAAAACAGAGGGATGAAGAGAGAGTACAGAAGTCAAGTACTTGCTTTGAGAGCAGCCACTTCTGACCAACTGGTTCATGCCCATCACCATATATGGTCCTGAGCACTGGCAGTTACTCCTGAGCACAGAGCCTGAAACAACCCCTCAGTACCTTGAGGTATGGATGGAGTAAACCCTCCCTCCAAAAATCTGCAAGGATTCAAAGGGCATCTCACACATACGATCAATTATTTCCTTTGGTTTAGGGCTAGAATAGTACTTTGGAAATTTTTTCATCCATGACATTTCTACTAAACAAATAGCCCCTGGCTTGCCTGACTTCTTGCCCTTACGTGAGCACGCACACACACACACACACACACACACACACACACACACACACGCATACACGCACACACAGCTGTTTAAAAGCTATAGCACCTACATGCTGAAAATACAGTACAGCTAGAACTGTATTTCCTTACACACAGCTCTCTTGAGTTTTAGTCACTACTTTGCAAAAGGCCTCCTGAGCACCACCAGGATTGATTTCTGAGTACTGAGCCCTGAGAAGCACTGGGAATGACCCCCCAAACAGAAACAAAACACAAATAAGGGCATTCAAGAAAGAACCTAGAGAAATACACCCTGGAGTACTACGACATCATTCTCCAGAACTTTTTCAAAACAGTCCTATCTTGGGACCAGAGAGTTAGTACACAGCAAGTAGGGCACTTGCCTTGCATCAACCCACCTAGGTTTGATCCTCGGAATATAGTTCCCCAAGAACTGCCAAGAATGATCCTAGAGCACAGAGCCAGGAATAAGCCCTGAGCACCACCAGGTGTTGTCCCAAAACATAACAAAAATAAATAAAACCAGACCTGTCCTCCTTGGGAATGGAAGTCCATATCTGAACACCAGGGACTGAAATAAAATCACTCACCCAGGAGGAAAGGAACCAACCCACTTAAACTATCTTTATTCTCTTCACCCTCATTTTCCCCAGTGAAGGGTCTCATCCCAGAGGTGAATCATTTCCTTTGACAATGAAACAAGGTTGGTTTGAGCACTGAAAACACACAACCAGAAAAACACACAACCGTCTCGACTTCTCTAAGACATGCAACACTGCAGCCAGTGCAAGGAAACCTCCCACTGGTGGCCCTGGCTGAAAGGTCTTTGCAATCCTCTGAGTCAGAGGCTTAATGGCAGGTTCTGGGTGGAGCTGGGAAAGCCCCACAGTCACCTCTTACCTCCACCTTTCACCAGCACCCAAGTGACAAAGTGACAAAGAGAGGCCAGGGGCCTCTCTGCAGCTTGGAACTCAATTTTTAGCCTATACAAAGAGCCTCCACAAAGAGCAGAGTCAGTTCAGCCCACTGGAGGGCCTGTGTAGCAGAGGTAGGGGACACTAACCCACTTGCCTCTTGGGGTCATTCCTGCTCATTTCCCATAGAGAATTACCCAATTCCACAGAGGCTCGGAGAAAGCTGCCCACCTCCTAATCTTCAGCCATGTGAGGTGCTAAGCTGGTTACCAGGTTCCAGACGAGTTCTGATGCCCAGCTTAGCCCCCCTTCCAGACACCTCCACCCCCTGTTCTATAGGAAGGCTTCCCAAGGGCAATTCTTAAGCCAGCCTTGGGGGTGGAAAGAACTATCAGAAGTGGGACAATGTCCTTCCGTCCTTCACAAGATGTGGGAGCCAGGTCCTGCCGTTGCAGGCTGCCCTTCAACACTGCTGGGGGAGAAAATCCCCTTAACCTCTTTCCACCCCTTTGGAAAAAATCCAGTGAACTTTTAGTTCAGGGTCAATCTTTAGTCGCTGCAAACCCCAAAGACACATCTCTGCGGGTTCTGAGCATTCTGTGTTCCCTTCCATCTCTACTCTGTGCTTTGTGTCTTCTCTCCAGACTGGAGCTAGATGTTTCTGGAGGTTCCAACTCCCCTAAAAGTTGTTTGTTTGTTTGTTTGTTCGTTTGGTTGGTTGGTTGGTTGGTTGGTTTAGGGTTGCACTTAGTGATGCTCCGGGGTCACCGGAAATGACAAATGATGGGCTTGGGGATCGATCATATGGGATACTGGCAATCAAATCCAGGTTGGTGTCTTGCACCAAAGCCATAATAGAACAGGGAGGGCATTTGCTTTGCACAAAGCTGGTCTAGATCCTAGCCTCAGCCTCCCATATACTGTCCTAAGCCTGCCCGGAGTTGTCCCTGAACACAGAGCCAGGAGTAAGCACTGAGCACACTGCTGCGTGTAGCCCCAAAACAAAAACAAAAAAAGAAGGCTAGATCTTACTTTAAGATACTTCCAAGCCCTGCATCCCATGCAATTATTTCTCCCATAGTCCTGGAGAGATAATACAAAGGTCCAGGTACTTGCCTTACCTGAAGCTGACAGCTGCCCATATTCAATTTCTAGCACCACATAGGGTCCTCTGAGGGCTTAAAGTAAGCCCTGAGCACTGCCAGTGTGACCAAACCTGCCCCCCCCCCACACACACACACACCACTTCCCTGGGTCTTTTTTCCTGGCTACCTTCCTCTGCACACTATAGTCCACGCTGCTGTCTCACCTCCAAACCAGTCATGGGATCCCCAACTCCTAAGAGCTTCCTATGGACTAGACCAACCTGACCAGACCCTTGAGTACTCTGGGACTCCTCACAGAGCTTGGGGATCCCTAACAGTAAGTGGAGAGGCAACAACCTCCACTGTTGAGGCTACAGGGAGAAGCCCCCAAAAAAGGCCTAGAAAAAACAGTTTGTGTCCATGTGGGCACCCTCTCCTCAGAGGCTGCTCAAAAGCAATGCTCCTGGGGTTGGAACAATAGCATAGCCGGTAGGGCTCTTGCCTTGCACACGGCTGATCCAGAATCAATCCCTGGCATCCCATATGATCCCCATGAGCCCGCCAGGAGTGATTCCTGAGCGCAAGGCTAGGAATAACCCCTTAGCACCATCAGGTATGGCTCAAAATCAAACAAAAAGAAAAAAGAAAAAGAGCGTCTGGTGCCAAAGGCAATGATCCTAGTGGGGGTTGTGGGTTGTGGAATGCCAGGGAATGCCATGGTGTCATCCAGGGACTGGGATTAGAGAAGTCTTAAGTCCACAGGGCAGGCCCCAGAGAAATAGCACAATGGTAGGGAGTTTGCCTTGCACGTGCCCAACCTGGGGCAGACCCAGGTTCAATTCCTGGTATCCCATATGGTCCCCCAAACCTGCCTAGGGGGATTTCTGAGTGCAGAGCTAGGTGTAACCCCTGAACACTGCCAGGCATGACCTGCCCAAAAAAATAAAGAAAAAGAAAAGGACCACAGGGCAGTCTGGTGTCAGAGATGGGTCAGATAACTACCATTTATTAATCTCTTTCCATCCATTCCCTCTAAGACATACAACCATCATGAAAAAAAGACATGACTATCTCCATGGAGAGCAATGGAGACCCTGGTGAACTGATATCATGCGTCTAAGATTCCATGGTCTAAGTCTCATCACTGAATCCCAGCTCTAACCCGCATGGCTCTAAGCTGCCACTCACAATTCTACACACCCGGCTTTGGCAGAAAGAGCCCTGGGCATGTGATGGAATCTATGTCTGCTTCCTGCCATGTCCTTAATGACACTTAAGGGTCCTTCCATCTCCACAGCTTCATGTCTCTGGGATTCCCCCAGAGGGGTCTGCAGGAGATGAAGCCCCTCCTTCCGAGGCTGGGTGCGATGGCACAGTGGCTCTCACCTCCCCCGTTTTTGTAGCAGAGATAGGGAAACCTCCAGACGTTGCCTAAGCCGATGATCTCCCCCGCCACTGACAGCACAAACTCCATCTTGTTGTTCCAGTGCCCCCGTTCCAGGGTACCATCTTCCGCCTTTTCCAGGACTGGGTACACTGGCTTTGTCTCTCCATTACTGGTTGTTCCCGAGATCCTGCTATCCATCCCACCTGGAAAACAAGCAGGGGCTCTGTTACAGTGGAAGGCTCAGAGGGGGATCCTTCTGCAAATTCCTAAAGGAATAGATGAGCCCAAGGGGTAGCTCTCTTCCCCTTTGTCAATAGATAGTCCCTCTTAGCAGCCCATATAAGGAAAGACTGGGTGACAGATTCAAAGAATCTAGATTTGTGAAGAATATAGCTTGCTTTGATGAAGGCAGGGGCACTGGACTACAGAGACAACCCTATTGGCTGTATGAACATGGGGGCCTTGTCCATGTTCTCCCTACAATACCTAGCCTTGCCCATATTAGCACCTGGGGAGTAGGGAACAGTTGAAAGAAAATGGGTTTTATAGATTCTAAAAGCTACAAAGTCCCTTCCTGGAATTTGATTTGAATAAATCATTGTTTATGGGTGAAGATTTGACAGAACGATGTCAAGAAATGCGAAAGTGTTGAAATGTCCAAAATGGTAATTAGGAGGCTGGATTAATAGTACAGCATGTAGGGCACTCGCCTTGCAGATAGCTGACCTGGGTTTGATTCCCAGAACACCATCAGGTCTCCCAAACTCACCAGGAGTGATCTCTGAGTGCAAAGCCAGGAGTAACTCCTGAGCACCACCGGGTATGGTCCAAAAGTGGGGAAAAGGTCAGGTCCTATTATTTGCGTATCACTGGAAATGACCTCCAGGCTCTGACTACACCCTGAAAAGTCTCCTCCAAAGAAAACTTGTCTTAGAGAAACACGTGTAATGAAATGAAAAGGTGCTCACAATTTATGAGAGAAATTTGGAGCTGGAGTAATAGTACAGAAGGCAGGGCATTTGCCTTTCATGCAGCAAACCTGGGTTCAACCCCCAGCTCCCTATATGGTCCCCTGAGTCTGCCAGAAGTGATCCCTGAGAACAGAGCCAGGAGTAAGCCCTAAGCACTGCCAGGTGTGGACACTCCCTCCCTACCCCCGCACCCACACATACACAAAAACATATGAGTGAAAATATAAATGAAACAGCATATACAAAATGAGTACATTTAAAAACACTCTAAAATATTTAAATGTATTGAGAGTTTAGGACACCCACTCAAACATTTTCCTCCAGTGGCTGGATTATAGGGGCTTAATTTTGTATTTTTTTCACATGCTCATTAAAAAGTATGTTTTATTTTTATAAGATAAACAAATAAAGCCAATTTAACTTTTTTGATGTTTTATTGTTGATTCTGTTTTGGTTTGGTTTGGTTTTGGTTCTTTTACTCCTAGATTTGAGCACAGCTAAGAAATCACTCCTGGTGGGGATACCATATATATACCATATAGGGTCCCTGGGATCAAACTCGGGTCAGTTGCATACAAGGCAAATGTCCTTCCACTTGTACCATCTTTCCAGTACCATCTCCTTTACCCTTAAAAAATCTTTTAAAGAGGGCCCGGAGAGATAGCACAGCGGCGTTTGCCTTGCAAGCAGCCAATCCAGGACCAAAGGTGGTTGGTTCGAATCCCGGTGTCCCATATGGTCCCCCATGCCTGCCAGGAGCTACTTCTGAGCAGACGGCCAGGAGTAACCCCTGAGCACTGCCAGGTGTGGCCCAAAAACCAAAAAAAAAAAAAAAAAAAAAATCTTTTAAAGAATTAAAGAAGCAGAGTGCAACCAGCATGGATGAGTTGCTCTTTCCTTCACTTCATCTTTCTAAAATCAAAATAAAAGAACCATAAGCTGTGGGCTCTTTTTCTTTGGAGAGGTGACAAATAATGGAGTCTGAGACACTAGACAACATTAATAAGGATCTACAATCCTCAACTTGACCCTTTTAGGAATTCCCTGCTTGTGTTAAGGACATGATGGCTTATATTTAGTGGGCAACTGTTATGGGCTAGCACATCACCTACATGGATTTTATTAATGCCCCCCCAGTGCCCTCTGGTAGATTAGCAATATTTCCTTGACTTATAAAAAGTAAACTGCATCTTCCATACCTTCCACAATGGGACAGCTCTGCAGACTGTCAAATGAGCGAGCAAATGGCATAGCCAGGATCTGAGTTCACACTGCCCCTGCTCTTCAGTTACATCAGTTGCCCGTGTTTTCTATCATGTCTGATGGAATCCTCTTTAATGACTCTCCCTGGACTCTTAACAAAAATTCCTGGTGTTCTGCCTCCTCCATGGGCTACTTGAAGGATTTGGAAAGTTAGAAAGTCAGGGAATGGTAGAGTTTTTCATTTCTTTGATAAATTAGAAAATGGGTCCCCAAAGATTGGGGGAGAACTCTATGGAAAAGTCTAAGCAACTGGTTCCCAAGATTTCTCTGTTCTTTTGAAAAGGCTGTTGAGCCTCTTAAGTAGTTCTGGGCTGTCCTGTACCATTAAATGGATGATGACAGAATGTCATTATTTTCCAGTGACAGAATGTCACTAGCCTTCACTTCTTCATCCTTCCAGATCCTAAACGAAAGGTTGGCCCTTCTCCAGGGTCCCCTAAGCTCATAGGTGTACTTGTAAAGTCAAACAAGTTGGGAGTCCAAATCTTTGCTTTGTGCTTTCACTACCTGTCTTCAGGAACATTCATTTGATGGCACTCAGCCTCAATTTTCTCATGCTAAAGTACTTAGCAGGAAGAAAGAATTGAAGAGCTTGTAGGTAGATGCGAGAGAGTTAGTCATGAAAACACTCACTAGAGCAACAGACACTCAATGTTTTATTTCCATCCAATCCTGTCCAAGTATTTATGTTCTTTCCATCATTCAAGCTTATCTCCTTTAACAGAAAAGAAAGCGTTTATGTTCTTGGAATTTACCCAAAAGTCTTTTGCTCTTGGGTTCTCTTCTTCCGGATCACATTGTCACACTAATCCAACACCACTGGACTTTCAGAAAGTCAAGCATAATCTTTGTGTGCAAGAAAACTCAAGAAACATTCTTCTCTTACCAAAGGATCTGCAACAAAATTCCTTGATTCTAAGTCCTATGGTTGACCCCAATGTGTCTCTGAGTCCCAGAGTCAAGAAGAAAGAAAAGGAAAGAGGGTGGGGTAAGAGGAAGAGAGAGAGAGAGATTAAAATGTCACCAACCTGAAGTTGCCTGAGGTCCAGTGGGGAGAAGAACAATCATCTAAGGGGCAGGGAAAGGTGCTGGCTATTTCAAGTGTGGTTCCAACTCCTCAGCTGTACTTGTAATTCTAAACTTGGCCCAGCCCACATTCCGCTCTTCCGTTCTTTGGCCTGTCCCCTCCTCTGGAGTCCCCTCCCCTGGGCACCAGACAGCCCTATCCACTTGAGTGATTCCACAGCCCAGAAGCTGGGAGCCTGTACACCCTGTTAGGTCAGGCCAGCTGCTAGGAAGCTCGTGGGGAGCTCTTTCTTCCCTGGAGGACATATATCTTTGTCTTGGAGATTTTGGGAGTCCTGCCTTCGCTCCTTTCTGAATTCAGTCCAAATGCTACTATAGAGGTGTCGCTTGATGGGCTGGGGGGGGGGGGCTCTTTAAAGTTTATTTATTGGAAAGAATAATGATTTAAAACATAGACAGTTTCCCAAACTCAGAACGTTAGAAAACCTTTCAAACACAACACACACACACACACACACACACACACACACACACACCTAAATGAGTTAAAAAAAAAAGTCCAACCAGGCATCCGCTAAATGGTTAAGAGTTATATTTGAACAGTTGGGTTGAAGGAGCAGGAGATAATATAAGGGACTTTGCTCAGTTCTGCATTTTTCTCTTCCTTATTGTGTGGTTTTCAATAATGGGCTAGGATTGACTTGTCCTTAATCTTATGGTGTTGTTTTTTTTTTTTCAATAAATAAGGGAAAGGACATGCCAAGCTTCTAAGCCCAACCCAGAAGCAGCGTCATAAGGAGGAATCAGGAGAAGCTGAAGGAGGGAATCAAGGGCTTCGTTTTAGGGCTGGAACAAACAGGAGTGGAGGAGGAAAGGGGAGAAGAAAGAAAGGTTCCTTCACCAGCAGAGCCACTTCCGTTATGGCTGACCACAATTCAGCTCCAACGGCTCAGCCAGTGAAGCCTGAGGGCCTTGTGGTTGTATCCCGCTTTGATGCTTTTCCAGGCCGTGCCCTGGAGCCAAATATCTTTTGTGCTTTCTATAAAAAGGGAAGAAAAGGAGCTGGAGTGGCTAGGGCACTTGCCTTGCATGTTGTCAGCCCAGGTTTGATCCTTGGCATCCCTTAAGATACTCCAGAACTGGGGCCGGAGAGATAGCATGGAGGAAAGGTGTTTGCCTTTCATGCAGAAGGTCATTGGTTCAAATCCCAGCATCCCATATGGTCCCCCGTGCCTGCAAGGAGCAATTTCTGAGCATGGAGCCAGGAGTAACCCCTGAGCACTGCCGGGTGTGACCCAAAACACACACACACACACACACACACACACACACACACACACACACAGATACTCCAGAACTATCAGGAATGATTTCTGAGCCCAGAGCCAGGAATAATCCCTGCATATTGCCAGACATGGCCCAAAATTTAAAAAAAAAATTTTTTTTCCCTAAATAAAAGGGAAAACTAAGGTCAGAGAGATAGATCAGGTCTTAACCTTTGTCTTGCTGAGGCACATGATCCCCCAACACCATTGGGAGAAGCCTTTGGCCCCCAAGCATCAGCTGCTGTGACTCAACACCCCAAAATGTAAGAAAATAGAGAAAAGGGAAAAATAGACCTTCTTACTTGGGAAGGTTGTAAACAGGGGGACCATAGGGACCAGTAGAAGTTCTGACACAGAGCTTGCCCTTACACTCTATCAACGTCTTGCTCCTCATAAAGTATTTGATGGGGCCAGAGATAGTGCAGCATAAAGGATGCTTGCCCTGTAAGTGACCCACCTGAGTTCCCATCCCCAGAACCCCACAAGGTCTGCCAAGTCCCACCAGGAGTGATCCCTCAGCACAAAGTCAGAAGTCAGCCCTGAGTACTGCCAGGTATGCCCCCCGCCCAATAAACAAACTAAAATTATTTGTTGTGAGCAGGGAAGTTTGGGGAAGGCAATGGGATTGAGAGCCTCCCACCTTCCCCTCAGCGCTCACCTCCACCCCTCCAGCAAAATTGCACTGTAAACTGAGTCAGGAGGGCCAGGGAGGAGGGAGGAAGGAGCCTGAAGAATTGAAAGGGGTGACAGAGAAGGAAGCAAAGCAGAAGCAGAAACCCCAGCAGGGGCCGGGAAGCAACATGATCAGTACTTGGGGGATCCCCAGAGTCTTCTGGCTTCAGCAACTGGGGTGAATTATGTAAATGAGGAGGAGAGCACAATCAAGGCATGCAGGAAGTCCAGGTTCAATCTCCAGAACCCCATGGTCTCCCAAACATGGCTGCGAATAAGCACAGAGCCAGGAACAACCTCTGAGCACCACCAGATATGGCTTGACCTTCCCCCTCCAAAACAAACAAAAAGACCCGATAAATGAAGTTCACTGAGAAATGAAATTCTGTATTCTGGGAATGCAAGAATGCAGAAAGCAGTGTTGGCCAAGTTGAACAGCCCCTCCAGGCAAATAGTTTCCTGGAAAGTTGGGGAGTCATTGAGATCATGATTAACATGATCCTGTTATCATGATTAACATGATAACATTAGGGAATATGTGCTTTACTGGTTGATAGATAGATAGATAGATAGATAGATAGATAGATAGATAGATAGATAGATAGATAGATAGATAGATAGATAGATAGATAGGTAGGTAGGTAGGTAGGTAGGTAGGTAGGTAGGTAGATAGATAGATAGATAGATAGATAGATAGATAGATAGATAGATAGATAGATAGATAGATAGATAGATAGATAGATAGATAGATAGATAGATAGATAGATAGATAGTTGATAGATAGATAGATAGATAGATAGATAGATAGATAGATAGATAGATAGATAGATAGATAGATAGATAGATAGATAGATATTTGGTTTTTTGGTCACACCTGGTGATGCTCAGTGGTTACTCCTGCCTATGCACTCAGAAATCGCTCCTGGCTTGGGGGACCATATGGGATACTGGGGATAGAACCCATCAAAGCTCAAAGACTGTTCTCACTGTCCTTTATTTGGAAACCTTATTGTGTTTCTTTAGACACTACACTTGAGTGGGACCCTTTCGTGTTTGTCCTTCTCCCTTTGACTCACTTCACTCCAATTTCCTCCTTGGTAACATTTGCTTTGTCATAACCACTGCCATGTTACCATTTTGAGGTTCTTTCATGTCTCTCCAAATCCTTATCCTTTATCCAAGTGAGCATGAATGCAGTAGAAGGTCTTTGGCTCTAGGAATCCTTACAAAACTTTGAAAATAGAAGTTTGAGAATGAAAGCCAGTGTCAACTCTTCCCTGGTCCCTGTTTGGAGGTGAACAGGTTCAGAAAGAACAGGCTTGGCATTCAGCTAATCCAGGATGGACAGTGGCTCAATGCCCAGTATCCTATGCCTGCCAGGAGCCACTTCTGAGCACAGAGCCAGGAATAAACCCTGAGAGCAACAGGATGTGACCCCCCCCCCCAAAAAAAAGGAAGGAAGGGAGGAAGGAAGGAAGGAAGGAAGGAAGGAAGGAAGGAAGGAAGGAAGGAAGGAAGGAAGGAAGGAAGGAAGGAAGGAAGGAAGGAAGGAAGGAAGGAAGGAAGGAAGGAAGGAAGGAAGGAAAACCAGAATTGAATCTTTCTCAGTTGCCATATTCCTTTGACCTTCTGGGCAGAGTCCAGAAACCTGGAGGATGCTCAGAGCTGGTGCACACGCCTAATTTTTGGAGAGCTTTATCACTCAATAAAGAATAAACAGGGGCCGGAGAGATAGCATGGAGGTAAGGCGTTTGACTTTCATGCAGAAGGTTGGTGGTTCTATTCCCGGCATCCCATATGGTCCCCTGAACCTGCCAGGGCAATTTCTGAGCATAGAGCCAGGAGTAATCCCTGAGCATTTCCGGGTGTGACCCAAAAACCAAAAAAGAAAAGAAAAGAAACCTGGAGGAGGGCCTCAAGCAATAGCACAGCAGGAAGGGATGTTATCTTACACGCTGCTGACCCAGGTTCAATTTCTGGCGTTTCATATGGTCCCCCAAGTCTCCCGTGAGTAATTTCTGAGCACAGAGCCAGGAGTAACCCCTGGGCACTGCCAGTGTGGCGAAAACAAAACAAAACAAAAACTGGAGGAGACGATGAATACTAGATTCCACAGTCAAGAATTCTATCTCAGGGCTGGTGGGATAGAAAAATGAGAAAGACACTTGCCTTACATCCATCTTATCTGGCTTAGATTCTTGACATTGCAAGAGTCCCCGAAACACTGCAAGATGTGATCCCTGAACACAGACCTCAGGTGTGACCCAAAACCAAAATAAAGCAAACAAAAAGAGAGGCTGAGCTATAGGATAGCTGATAAGGTGCTACCATTGCATGCATGTCTAGGTTTGAACCCTGGCACCCCATAGGGTCCCCTAAACACCACTACAGCACAGATGTGGTCCAACAATCCCCTCTCAAGAGAAAAAAGAGTCAGTGGAGGCCAGAGCAATAGCACAGTGGGTAGGATATTTATTTTGCATGCTAACAACCCAGGTTCAATCCTCGGCATCCCACCTGGTTCCCTGCACTTGACCAGGAGTGATCCCTGAAAAGAGAGCCAGAAGTAACCCCTGAGCCACACCTGGGCCTCACCTAGCGGCTCTCAGGGGTTATTCCTGACTCAGAAATCGCTCCTGGCAGGCTTGAGGGACCATATGCGATGCCAGAAATCAAACCCAGGTTGGTCTGGGTTGGCCATGTATAAGGCAAATGCCCTACCATTATGCTATCTCTCCGGCACCTAAAAATAAAATAAAATTTAAAAAATGACTTTGAACTCAGAGACTACAGTTGTTTAAAACTCATTTGAGATTTGTGAATAAGGACAACATAACAGTTATGCTCCCCAAACCAGATGTCTGAAGCAAAGTGAATCCTGGAGAAAACAATCCAAAGAGAGCTTAGTATTTATAAACCTGACCCTGGGTATGTTTAAATTCCCATATGACATGGTACACATATACACCAGTTATTGTGCTTTCTGCTTTGTTTTGTCTTTATCTCGACTAGTTGTAGAACAAAAGCAAATAAATGCGGGGAAAAAAACATGCACATTTCTGAGCAAGTTCATTTTCGACATGAGTGTAGGCTAGTGGAGAAAGTGGTGGGTTCCTCTCCCTTGGAGAGCTTTGAATTAACAGGCCTCATTCCGTTTAACCACAGGGGTGAGGGATGGTTGACCTGCTGATCTCTTTAAAAATCACACTGAAAGGAAAGACCCAGGCAAGTGGGATAAATGAAAACAACAAGTGATCACATGCTAAGACTAAAGTGATTTCAGCAACAAAAGAAATAATGATAGTATGGAATGGCAACCTCAAGAATAGAATCCATTCATGATTTAATGAGAACATGAATAATCAACTAAACAAAGAAATGGAGAAGAAAGAGTTCTTTCATCCAAATACGCTTTTACTCAGTAAGAGAAAAAGGGAATCACCATTAGATATAAACCACTAGAATAAGCACAGCCAAGACTGTAATGGCTACTGAAATGAGTGGGTGAGAGTTTGAAGAGGAGCAATAGCAAAATATCTCTCCAAGGGGTCAAGTTAAGCAGGTAGGAGACTTGCCTCACACATCACTGACTGGGGTTAGATCCCCAGCATCCCATATGGTCCTCGTGCAAGCACTGCCAGGAGTAATTTCTTTGTGCACAGCCAGGAGTAACCCCTGAGCATTGCTTCACTAGGTGTGGCTGCCCAAAAGATAAGCATCTCCCCCAAGACATAGTTTAAGATTAACTAGGAAGGGAAAGATATGTATTTCACAGTAGAGAAAGAAGACAGAATCCAAGGGTCCGAGCAATGGCACAAGCAGTAAGGCGTCTGCCTTGCCCATGCTAGGCTAGGACAGACTGCGGTTCAATCCCCCCCCAACATTCCAGATGGTCCCCCAAGCCAGGAGCGATTTCTGAGCTCAGAGCCAGGAGTAACCTCTGAGCGTCACTGGGTATGGCCCAAAAAGCAAAAGAAAAAAAAGGATGGCAATGTCACCAATATCCACAATATCGATATGACAGGAATGTGACCAAGCACATTCCCCCCCTCCCAAAAAGTCAACTTCACGAGCTGCATGGGTTGATGTATGTACTAAGAAGGACACAGTATGGCTGTGGTATAATTATCAAAAATGCAACTCGATCTTCAGAAAACATAAGACAAACAAAAAGTTAGGTACATTGCACACACACACACACACACACACACACACACACACACAAACACATGAAGATGAAGAAAACATAACTTCTATGTATTTTAATGTAATAAAATGGTGAGAAAATGCTGCTATTACTAAAACCTTTTATCATATCCAAAGAATATTAATCAAATCAAATCTGAAGAGTTTCTAATCATCCTCCTAACTATTCTGTCTGTAACTCAAAGAAGGAAAAGCAGACTTTTTGCTTTGATTCCAGAAAGCTACCGGTTGCACTTTTTCAGTTGTTTCCAAAATTTTTTTAACCTCAACTTCCCTCATTTTTTTTTGTCTAATTCTCAAAGTGCAAAGAGGGAGCTCACAATATTTATGGAGCTAGCTTCAGCAAGAAGTTTTTGACTGATCGGGTTATGAATGAATGGGGAAATTATTGTTGTTGTTGTTGTTGTTTTGGGCCACACCTGGCAGTGTTTAGGTGTTACTCCTGGCTCTGTGCTCAGAAATCTCTCCTGGCAGACTTAAGGGACCAAGTGGGATGCTGGGAATGAAACTCAGAGCTGTCCTGGGTCGGCCGCATGCAAGGCAAACACCCTACTGTTCTGCATCTCTCTGGGCCTGGAGAAACTTCTTTGTTTTGAGCCACATCTGGCGGTGCTCAGGGCTTACTCAGGGTTGAATACTCAGGGATCACTCCTGGTGGGGTTCAGGGGACTAGAGGATGCTGGGGGTGGAACCCGGGTGAGCTGCGTGCCAAGCAAGTATCTCCTGTTGCTTTACTATGGCTCCAGTTCCATGAATGGAGAAATTCTTAACACAGCTCTCAGAGACCTAACACACTCGCGTTCCATAGTCCCCAACAAAAGCAATTGTAGTCTTTTACCCCAAACACTTTGGAACCCCATTGCAGGTGTTTCTTTGTGAGGGGCAAGAAACTATATTGATTACTTAGATGACTGATAAGTCAACTGATAAGCCAAAATCCTTCTTCATCTCTTACTGCCAATGACTTTCCAGTTTAGAGAGGAAGAGGGACTGAACCTGAGCAATAGCTCATCTGATAGGGAACTTGCCTTGCCCACCCAGGGTTTGATCCCCAGCATCTCGTATGGTACCCAGAGCAATACCGGGAATAAACCCTGAGTACAAAGCCAGACCCAAAAAACTAGATCGTTTTCTGCCCTGGCTTCTCCAAGCAAGAAACAAAGAGGAAGACTCCATTAGACTGTGCTCTGTCTGCAAGCAGGAGCTAAAGATAGGCAGAAAATAAACATGTTCGGGTCATTACTCTGCAACCAGAACCCTGCACACAAATCAACCAAAGAGGCCACTCACTTAGAAGGTTCTGGATTGCTAGAATGAATTTATGATGAGAATTTTTTGCATTAGGTGACTTTCTAGAGAGTTCAAGAAATGGAACCCTGTCCTGGATTGTAGGCTTGGAAAAAGGCAAGGATAATTTAATGAGATTTATTTTTCATTCTCTTTATTGTAATGTGGAGAGTTGGGGGTCTCCCAAGTGATTTTTAGAAGGAGGCCCAGGGGACATTTCCAGTGATTCTTAGAAGTTAATTTCGAAGATTAGAGGGTCTTGCAGTACCCAGGATTATTACCTTGGTCACCTAGTGGTGCTTGGAGACTTTCAGGACTGCACCCGGATAGACTCAGGGAATATGTGATACTGGGGATTGAGCCCTGGTTGGCCACACAGGAGACATTTGCTGTAACTTCCTTACTATTTCTCCATTACCTATTATTGGGTTTGGGTGGGAGTGGGGAAGTTAAGAAGCAGGATTTAGGAGTAGGAGTTACTGTACAATGAGTAGGTTGCTTGTTTTGCATGCAGTCAGCATGCAGATCACCCAGATTTAATCTCTGGCATCCCACCAGGAGTAATTCCTGAGTGTCGATCCAGGAATAAGCCCTGAGCACCACCAGGTGTGGCACCCCAAAGAAAAGTAGGGTGATTGTGGTGGAGGTGCTGAGTGCTGGGATGAGGAGCAGGGATAAATTGAGGGACAGAGTGAGAGGGCAGCTCTAAGTATGAAGTTTGGTAGGAAGGAACCCTGGATTTGATTCCCAGCCTTATGCTATCCTACAGCACAGCTAGGTGCAAGCCCCTATGCACTGCAAGGTCTGGTCTATCAATGTTCAAAAATAAATAAATAAATAAGATAAAAAATCAGAATCAAAGCAATAATACAACATATAGCTGCTTGCCTTTCACATGGCCCACCCTGAGTTCGATACCCAACACCCCATATGTTCCCTCAAATGCACCAGAAGTGGTCCCTGAGTGCAGAGTCAGGAGTGACCTCTGAAAAACACTGTGTGTGACCCTCCCCCAAAATCTTTATTTTTGTTTCTTTGGCTACATCCAGTATGCCCAGTGGTTTTTTACTCCTGGCTCTGCACTCAGGAATTGCTCCCTGGCGGTGCTCAGGGGACCTGGCTATGGGATGCCAGGGATTGAACTCAGGTTAGCTGCATATAGGCAAGCACCCTATCTGCACATTATTGCCCCAGGGCCCCCATTTTTTAATTAAAAAAATAAAATTACATGACTGATGTTCAGCATCCAATCCTAAATATTTTGATTTCACTTACTCCAGGATGGTGTGGGATATGGAGCTGCTTATCTGTTTCATTTTGTTTTATGTTTCAATTTCCTGGCATCTAGAGTCGCTCATCTCTGGGCCCCCTTCTTCCCTTGCTGTGGTTCTCTTCTTGCCAATTCTTCAAGGAAGATGTACTATAACTGGTCTTCTCATTGAAACTCTTATTTGGAAAGCCACTCTTAGCCTTGGACTTTCCAAGACAAACAATCGCAGATCCTTTTATCTCCCCCCAGATTTCCCATTTCTTACCCCCACCTACTGTTTTTATGACTCTCTAGGAGATTCTTCCCGTCCTTGTGTGGTTGAGCATCCAAAACTTCCTTGAGGCTCCTGTGGAGGCCTGGCTGGAGGTATGTTTGCTTCTCTAATGGCCTTGCATTGCTGACCTGATTATTTCTTTTATGCACTGGGTCTTCTGCAATGCAGAAACTTAATCACACCTAACAGATAAGAGTCCTGGGTCTACAGAAGTGACGGTAGAACTGGGTCAATGGCTTTCCACAGAAGGTGACCAATGAAAGAAAAAAATGGCCTTAATAAGAGGGCAAGTTTTGGGAATTCTATAAGAGCAAATTTCAGTCAATGAAAAAAAAATGGATCACTTGGAAGAGAGAGAGAAGTCCGGAAGTCAGTTCTGGTTACTATTCAGATTCTGCCACAGGACCATAAGTAATCCAGTTCATCTTTCTAAGCTTCCATTTTCCATATGCAATGTTTGTCTTGCTAGTGATGCAGGAGTGATGACGCTGAGTCTCTATGTTAAAGAACCACAATTTGCAGATTCCTGAATAAAGACGCTCAGGCTCAGATTCAAAAGGTAAAAAAGTTTATTGGAAAGTAAAGGAGAAAGGTAAAAGGAAAATGATTTGATACTGGGGAAGGAAGACAGAAAGGAAGAAGGAAAGGAGAGAAGGAGGAAGAGAAGGAAGGAAGGAAGGAAGGAAGGAAGGAAGGAAGGAAGGAAGGAAGGAAGGAAGGAAGGAAGGAAGGAAGGAAGGAAGGAAGGAAGGAAGGGAGGGAGGGAGGGAGGGAGGGAGGGAGGGAGGGAGGGAGGGAGGAGGAGGGAGGGAGGGGATGGAGGAAGAAGGGAGGAAGGAAGGAAGGAAGGAAGAGAGAAAGCGAAAGGAAGGAAGAAAGAAAGGAAGGAAGGAAGGAAGGAAGGAAGGAAGAAAGAAAGAAAAAAAGAAAGAAAGAAAGAAAGAAAGAAAGAAAGAAGAAAGAAAGAAAGAAAGAAAGAAAGAAAGAAAGAAAGAAGAAAGAAAGAAAGAAAGAAAGAAAGAAAGAAAGAAAGAAAGAAAGAAAGAAAGAAAGAAAGAAAGAAAGAAAGAAAGAAAGAAAGAAAGAAAGAAAGAAAGAAAGAAAGAAGAAAGAAAGAAAGAAAGAAAGAAAGAAAGAAAGAAAGAAAGAAAGAAAGAAAGAAAGAGAAAGAAAGAAAGAAAAGAAAGAAAGAAAGGAAGAAGAAGAAAGAAGAGAAAGAAAGAAAGAAAGAAAGAAAGAAAGAAAGAAAGAAAGAAAGAAAGAAAGAAAGTAAGAAAGAAAGAAAGAAAGAAAGAAAGAAAGAAAGAAAGAAAGAAAGAAAGAAAGAAAGAAAGAAAGAAAGAAAGAAAGAAAGAAGAAAGAAAGAAAGAAAGAAAGAAAGAAAGAAAGAGAAAGAAAGAAAGAAAGAAAGAAAGAAAGAAAAAGAAGCTACAGAGGAGAGAGCTGGGCCTGGAGACGCCACACGCCAGGAGTTGATCCCTTGCACTGGTATGTGGTGAGCACTGGGCTGGACAGGTAGCCAAAGAATCCCCGGACTGCCAGTCCAGGTGCCCAGATTCCCCCATGCCAGAATGGTCTTCATGGCCTGATCTGGTAACCTGGGTCTTAGGAGATGGGGTGGGGTGGAGCAAAACTTCGCCACTATCCATTCATTCACAAGCTACAGAGGTGAGAGCTGGGCCTGGAGACGCCACATGCCAGCAGTTGGTCCCTTGCGTTGGTATGTGGTGGGCACTGGGCTGGACAGGTAGCCAAAGAACCCCCAGACAGCTAGCCAAATCAGATTTATCTCAACTATTTTCAAAAGCGTGGGGGCGCATCTGCGCCCGCGCGACATATACACTTTTTAACATAGTCCAAAATATTCTAATTCTTGACTATTTGGTCAAGGAAACTATAGGTAAGGAAATGGAATACCCTATGTATGGAGGATAGCACTCAAATAGATCTCTGAAGTCAGTGTCTAAGTGAACGTTACTTTCTATACAGTTGTCCTCTCTGACTGCCGAGCCTTATCCTTAAACATTTCATCTATACAATGTATAGAGCCCTTCTTCTATATTGCCTTCCCACCCCCAGAGACCTTTCTACCCCCCGCCCCATATCCCAACCTGGATTTGTTATCTCCCCCTTATTTAACCCTGTTTACCCTCAGTTTTTAACTCGTTAGGCACCAAGACCGACCTCCTTCCCAACAGACCACCATCCAGCTCCTCAATGAAAGACATTCTCTCGATCCCTCATCTTGTGTCTCAGCAAAAAACCACAACCAATAAGCCTCCTGACTCAAGCTTGTGACCCCTCTCACCCTCTTCAAATCGTGGAAGGTTGTTTGATACCGGATTCAACTGCAGCAAAACCCCCAGCTCAAGGACACTACAGGACTCTGAAATGCCGCAAATCATATCTTAAACTCTATTTGGAATGTCTGTGATACGAAAAAGTACCTTGGCATTCACTCCCCACAAGAATATCTCAGAAGACCTAATTGGGAGGCCTTAATTGCCTACGTAAGCTTAATACCTTTATAATAATGTATCTTAAGATATGTATTCCTAAACATACAGATAACCTCCCCCATCACTTTCTTTTTTCAAATGCCTTTTTTTTCCTTTTTTCTTTCTCAATTTCCTTTTTTTTATATCTCAATTTTATCTATATATTCTATTTTTATATATACATATTTTCTCTACCCTCACCAGTTTTGGTGCTGCTTGGTACAAAAACTAAGAAAACGTCTTGCCTGGGATAAAAGCTCAGACCACACCACAGATACTGTACGTGTAGCCTGTCATCCTTACTCAGAATAGCACCAGCAACACAAAAGGACACCATGCTTTTTCGTATAGGCACAGTAAATAACGGGGAATCATGAACTCAGACACAAGATCTTATCTTCTAAGGATAAGAACTCACACTTTTTACACAAGGGTGCCTCCCATCATGGACATATGTCATGTGGATACAACTCAGTCTCCACGACATTGGACAGTGTTAGTTCATTCTCAAATCCCAGATCCCAGACATAGAACTGAAACAACCCCCTGCAACAGCACCAGGAAGTAAGTTCCGTTGGGAGATATACTTGTGCCAGTGTTAATATGACAACGAGAACGGTGAGGAAATGGCAACTTGACCTAAGACCAGTAGGTCCTATCACATCACCTAACACTAAGTGGAAATCAGAAGATGTATCGTCCTTTGAACTATGAAAAATAAGACCGCTAACTACAGAAAACTGACTTTGACAACTGTGACTGGCAGAATGTACCTTGAGACCATTAAGGAAAACCCTACCCTAGGCTATAGCCCAGGTCTTTTACAAAAATCAAGACTTCTTAATACAGAGGCACAATTCTGACAACAGAGCCTGAGCAGAACCTTTGGAGCCATAATTTCCTAGACTTCAGCTTAGGGAACGAGCAAAAGCATGGAGCACATGATACAGAAAACTGAACACACCAACAATGGAGGAACAGTACCTCTAGAACCTTAAAGACTCTATCCTAGGCCCTGTCCTAGGACCTGCACAAATACCAAGATTGCTTGCTATAGTGGCCTTATTTTCTCATCCACAACAGAGAAGAAAGGTTCCTGACACCACCAAAAAAAAAAAAAAAAAAACCTGGGATATGGCAATGAGAAGGTATGGAGCCAGTGGTTGTTCCCATGACAATATGCTTCAAGAATGGAGAAACCCTGAATCTCTTAGGCCATGGGAATTTCCTTCCTTCCCCAATACTTGCTGTGCCCATACAAAAAAAAAAAAAGGTGGGGTAACACAAACCCTGCCACTGAAGCACTTTTTCTGGTTTTGTTTTATTTTATTTTTTTGTTTGTTTTTTGATATTATTTTCTTCTCTTTTTTCTCCCACTTTTTTCTTTCTTTTCCACTTTTGTGGATATTATTCGGTGATTTTTTTTTTTAGTAGTTGATACCAAATATTTTCTCCTCTTTTCCTTAACCTTTTTATCTCCAACAGAATAGCATAATTTGAATCATTCAGCCTCATAAATTGAGGGGGGAAAGAATGATACCAGGACCAGTCATATGAACATGTAGTGTAAATAAAAAATGACCAGACTGGAACACCAAACAGAATAGATACCCAACCTATAACAAGCTGTAAGGCGGAGACCATTTGCACTAGGATTCTGAGGAGTAAAGAAGGGAGATGTGGGAGATATGCTGGGAACAGGATTGGAGGGAGGACAACATTGGTGGTGGGAATGCCCTTCATTCATTGTCACTATGTATCGTAAATAATTCTGTGTAATGAACTTCAGTCACAATAAAAAAAATTAAAAAACAAAAAACAAAATAAAAGAAAGAAAAAGAAGAAAGAAAGAGAGAAAGAAAGAAAAAAAGAAAAAGAAAGAAAGAAAGAAAGAAAGAAAGAAAGAAAGAAAGAAAGAAAGAAAGAAAGAAAGAAAGAGAGAGAAAGAAAGAAAGACAAAAAGAAGAGAAAGAAAGAAAAAAGAAGAAAGGAAGGAAGGAGGAAGAAAGGAAGAAAGAAAGAAGAAAGAGAGAAAGAAAGAAAGAAAGAAAGAAAGAAAGAAAGAAAGAAAGAAAGAAAGAAAGAAAGAAAGAAGGAAGGAAGGAAGGAAGGAAGGAAGGAAGGAAGGAAGGAAGGAAGGAAGGAAGGAAGGAAGGAAGGAAGGAAGGAAGGAAGGAAGGAAGGAAGGAAGGAAGGAAGGAAGGAAGGAAGGAAGGAAGGAAGAAAGAAAAAGAAAAGGAGCACAGCCAGTCTGGTCCCCACCCCACCCCCATTAAAAATATCAGATAGCTCTCTGCAAGACAATTTTGTTAAAAAAAATTATTTTTGCTGCTGTTTTGGCCCAGACCCTACTGCAGTTGGCAGCAATCAAGAAAAGCACCTCAGTCCTTATATTCCCAGGTTCATGCTGCTCATTTTTAAAAGATGAAATGTGGACTGAATGTTTTAAAATAGCTTCGGGAAGCAATTCTGAACATGATAATGAAAAGTATAAAGGAAAATAATGGAAGTCTCTTTCACAAATTAGTTTATTTAAAGAAGAATCTATTGAATAGAAGAGTTTATTTTAGGTTTCATTATTAAATCATTTCCTCATACTGCTGATGATTGTATACACTGGCATACAAGGGAGGTCCAAAAGTAAAAATATGTGTGATGTTTTTATTAAACACAGTTCTTAAGTTTCCTCATAATGCATTCATAATAAACAAGGCTTATTATTAAAGTCACCTGGAAGGCCCAAGAGCTAGTTATGAGTAAGGTACCTGCCTTGTACACGGTCAACCCAGGTTTGGTTCCCAGCACTACATACAATTCACCAGCACTGCCAGGTATGTCCCCTGAGCATAGAGCCTGGAAAAGACCCTTAGCACTACCAGGTCTGGGGCCCAAACAATAAATAAATGATTTTTAAATCACCTGTACTTTTCTTTTCTTTTTTTTTGCTTTTGTTTTGATCCTCATACTTGGTCCAGAGACCAGGGATGTGCTCAGGGATGGAGTACATGCCTTGCAAAAGTGAAACCCTAAGGTTTGATCCTCAGCCTGGTGGAGAAGCAGCGAAGAATTGTACTACCTGGTTCCAGAAAAGACCAATCTGTAGAGATGTAGATTCATTGCTGCTTGTGTGGGGACCAAGAAACAGGGAGTGTTTTTGAATGGGCAGAGATTTTTCTTTTGGGAAGACAGGTCACGATGTGGGAGGAAACTTGGCAGTACTGGTGTAGGGCAGTCAACACTGCTGGTCGGTTTGGTGCTGGAACTGTATACCTGGAATTCAATTATGAGTATTTAAAACATGGTGCACTAATAGTTAATAAAATGTATTTCCTTTGGGGGCAATAGTATAAAATCACCCTTCTTTTTTTTGTGTGTGTGTGGTTTTTGGGTCACACCCGGCAGTGCTCAGGGGTTATTCCTGGCTCCAGGCTCAGAAATTGCTCCTGGCAGGCACGGGGGACCATATGGGGCACCAGGATTTGAACCAATGACCTCCTGCATGAAAGGCAAACGCCTTACCTCCATGCTATCTCTCCGGCCCCTAAAATCACCCTTCTTGCTGAGTTCTTCAGCCAGTCAAATGTTATACCAGATTATTAGAAAACGTATTTTATTTGTGTTGGGGCCACACCCAGCAGTACTGGCAGGCTTGGTAGACCATATAGGATGCTGGGGATTAAACCTGGGTCTCTGTCTGCAAGGCAAACACCATACCTGTGCTATTGCTCTGGCCCCCAAACCAAATGTTTTATTGTCGACACAGGAGAAATGACATTGCTGTCAATTCTAAATTAAATGGGATAGACTGAAGATGTGTGTGTATGTATGTTTTGGAGCCACACCTGGGCTTATTCCTGGCTCTACATTCAGGTATCATTTCCAGCGATGCTCAGGAGATCTTATGGGGTATCAGAAATTGAACCCAGGTCAGCCGTATGCAAAGCAAAAATTCCTGCCTTTTGTACTGTCTCTCTGGCCCCCTGAGGCTTCATATTCTTGAGCCAATGTGTGGTATAAGGACCTGGGGATTCAGAAATGGAGGAAAGCTCACAACTAACAGGGAGAAGGTGACTAATAGGAGTATTATGATGAAATGAATGTTCTAGATGTTTGTCTTATGAAAAACTCAGTTGATAGGTTTCTTTAGGTGCAGCCCAGCTCGGATAATTTCTCCATACAAGTCTCACTCGCTTCTCTCCTATTTTCTAAGTGAATTAAGATGTTCATATATTTTAAATGTACATATACACAGGAAGGAACTGAAGAGACAGTATAAAGGTTTGTTTGGGGTTTTTTTGTTTGTTTTTTTGGGCCACACCCGTTTGATGCTCAGGGGTTACCCCTGGCTAAGCGCTCAGAAATCGCCCCTGGCTTGGGGAGACCATATGGGACGCCGGGGGATCGAACCGCGGTCCTTCCTTGGCTAGCGCTTGCAAGGCAGACACCTTACCTCTAGCGCCATCTCACCGGCCCCCAGTGTAAAGGTTAGAGCTACATGCTTTGCATGTATCTGACCTGATTCAGCCCCCAGTACCACGACCCCTGCATCTCTGAGTGTAGCCCCAATTGGCTCTGATAATTGCTAGATTTGGCCTTATAGCCCCCCCCCAAGCACAAGGGTGGTGAACCTGGGGACCCTAAGTGTTGTATTAAATAATTAATGATGGGGCTGGATGGCAGTGGATGGCGATGGATTTTTCTCTCTGCCATCCCAGGCCACATGGCTCAGCAACCCCATCCAGCCAGCGGGTCCCAGGCCCAGGTGAAAGGCGAAATCAAACTCACTCACAGGCAGGCATCAGGAACCATCAGCTTTATTCATGCCCTATTCACCACATGTGTGTGGCCTATCTCATAACCTTTCAAGCATTCAGCCATTCTAGGCTACCCTGAGTCTTAACCCTTTCAGCCATCTTCCCTTTGGCCTCCATCCTGGTCCAAGACCAAAAGAGGCAAAGAACCTAAAGCCAGCGAGTGCAGTAGGGCAGAGAGCCCTTTATTCCCTAGCTTCAGGGTTTATCTACCTATTCCAAGACCCCTCCCAGGAATGGGCGGGGTTTTGCAGGTAAGGATACACCTAATATCTGGTTCCTAAGACCCCTCCCAGAAATGGGTGGGTCTTAGGTAACTACACCTAAATCCAGGGTCTCAGATAGGTACACCAACATTTCCCCCTTTTCTGAAATATAAAGACCCTTTTGTAATTCTGACTCCACCTTTAGCCAAAGGTGGGTTAATATTTTTATGTACCAATGTAATAAAGTGAAAATTAATATACCAGCCCTTTTCAAGAACATAACATTTTTGCAAAATATACTATACACCTGTAACTTAATATTTTCTTAATGCTTTTCTACTAAGCACTATTTTGGAACTTTCATGTTCCTATACTTTTAAACTATATTGGGGGAACTTTCTGTTCCTATTAACCTTCCCTACACAGAAGTACTACAGCATAAATGCATAAAATACATTTTAAAAACAGGCTAAGTACATTAAAATACACACAGTAAAACATTTTGCAATTGAAAATATTAACTGAAAAACAAAACACATTTAAATTATAAAGAAAATGACTTAATTAAGACAAAGATGCAGGCGGTTAGAAATCAGATCTTAAATGGGCTAAGCTGTATTACTTCCCTATTTTTTTTAAACCACTAACTCACTAAAACTTATCCCATCACCAACTATGAGTGAAATATATGACTACCCGCTTAGTCCCTACACTTAAAATCATATGTCCAGATGATTAATTTGTCCCACGCTGATCTCACCACGTGGCTTCTGTAAACTTTGTGCAGGCCGGTTTCGCTCGCGCCATTTCACCTTTGTGATCTGGAGGGTGGATCCCAGGCTCGCAGCTTTTCTCCCCTCCGGGCGACACTTAGGAAGCTGCCGCAACACAACTTTTTTGCAGCTTTTTTTATTCCGCAGGTTATGTTTGGATGTTGAGTTTAAACTAAAAGTTCAGTCTGAAATTTCCAAAGTCAAAATCCAAATTCAAGCCAAAGATTATTCTCAGAAAATCAGTCCGCTTTCAATACAGTCTTTTTTCTACTCCGTTTCCAATTTAGACTTTTAATAAGTCTTTGAGGAGGCCTAGGTTTTTGTTTATTGTAACAAAGTCTCAGTCCTGGGCCTGGGCCTGGGATCAAGGTGATGCAAGCTTCCACCTCCCTTGTTTCAATGGCCTTTGAGCCCCCAGATGGGGTTTTGGCCATCTTTGAAAGTTGTTGCACGTGGCCCAGGGTTTTGGGCTCAGTGCACCCGAAAAGAGCCAAAATGAAACTGAAAAGCAGAAATCTTACCATCATTGCTGTTTTATTTGGGGGGTCCAGGTTTCAGGTCAGAGTTCAGAGCGCCAGTTGTAGAATCAAATAATTAACAATTGATCTGGATGGCGATGGATGGTGAAGGATGGAGGCCTTTGTTCTTTGGCCCCGGCCACGTGGCTTCATCCCCCAGTTACCAGCGGGTCTGGGGTGGGGAAATGGGTGGGTCTTAGGTAACTACACCTAAATCCAGGGTCTCAGATAGGTACACCAACACCCAAGCATTACAGGGTCTGAATAGTGAGTGCTGTTAGTACAAAAGAGTATTTATGACCGGAGTGGTGGTGCAAGCAGTAGGTAGGGCGTTTGCCTTGCATGTGCTAGCTAACCTAGGACTGACCGAGATTGGATCCCCACTGCGTTCCATATGATCCCCCAATCCAGGAACGATTTCTGAGCACACAGCCAGGAGTAACCCTTGAGCGTCACCGGGTATGGCCCAAAAAGCAAAAGAGGATTTATTTCTGAACCCGTGGGTTCTTGAGAATTTGTTATGGTTTTTTATTGATATCTTTAAACACCTTGATTACAAACATGATTGTAGTTGGGTTCCCACCCCCAATGTCCCAAATCTTCCTCCTCCCCATCCCACCCCCACCTGTACTCTAGACAGGTTTTCTACTTCCCTCATTCATTCATATTGCTATGATAGTTGTCAGTGTAGTTATTTCTCTAAGTGCACTCACCACTCTTTGTGGTGAGCTTCATGTTGTGAGCTGGAATTTCCAGTCCTCCTCTTTGTCTCTGAGGATTATTGCAAAAATGTCTTTTATTTTTCTTAAAACCCATAGATGAGGGAGAATGTTCTGCATCTATCTCTCTCCCTCTGACCTATTTCACTTGTACATCCATGTATAGGAAAATTTCATGACTTCATTTCTCCTGACAGCTGCATAGTATCTATCCCATTGTGTATATGTACCATAGTTTCTTTAGCCACTCATCTGTTGAAGGGCATCTTGGTTGTTTTCAGAGTCTGGCTATTATAAATAGCGCTGCAATGAATATAGGTGTGAGGAAGGGATTTTTGTATGTGTTTTTGTGTTCCTAGGGTATATCCCTAGGAGTGGTATAGCTGGATCATACGGGAGCTCAATTTCTTGAGATTTGTACTCAAAAGCTTAAGAAGCTGAGTTTATTGTAAAATTTAAATATATGAGCTAGTTAATAGCTAATAAATTATTTTGTTTTGGGGCCACACTCAGCAACACTCAGGGATTACTCCTAGCTCTGCGCTCAGAAATCACTCCTGGCAGGCAGGGATGCCTGGGTTGCCGGGAATCGAACCAATGCTGGTCCTGGGTCAGCCGCTTGCAAGGCAAATGCACTACCGCTGTGCTATCTCTCCAGCCCTAATAGTTAATCATTTAAATAGATGAGTTCCCCTCTCAATGTCCAGGCCTCTTCTGTCACCTGTGTATGATGTCATTCGTCCTGTCCTTTGATGTGCAATTCTGTGCACAAGAGCATCCTGTCGCTCTTCGCTGTCTGCCTCCAATACACAATGACCTGATCTGCCCCTATGCTGTGCTCCATTTCTTATACGTGTTCCTACTCTGAAGTCTGCAGCTGGAGGTCTGTCCCCAGTGTCCCCTTGCTGGGACTCTCTAAGATTGTGCCTCCAGTGACTCCCTTTTCTTCTGGCTTTTCTGAGTCTCCCCTGAGAGTTCCTGAACAGGACGTCCTTTTGTCTGCTATCTCCCTCCCGTTACCCCATCATGTACTTTCTTTGGGTGAGACTTTAAATGATCAGTTGGAATGCTAGTTTACCCGATGCTCTATCCTTCCACTCCCACTTTATCATTATCACATCTTCTAGTCCTTGCATTGAACTGCCAGCCTGGTTGTCAGAAGTGGCCACTGGATTCTCCTGAGCTCTACTTGAAACCTCTCTCAAAAATAAATAAATAAATAAAACAACCATAGATATAAATTTCCTTAATATAAAAGGTTCCTTCTGGAAATAATGCTCAATTTGGGTCATTTTTGGTGGGCGAGGTCACACCAAGTGCTGAGGACTTACTCCTGGCTCTGCACTCAGAATCACTCCTGACAGTGCAAGAGGGATCACATACGATGCTTGAGACTGTGAAAGGCAAATGCTCTCTCTGAACCCTGAATCTATTTTCAAGATGGAATCTTGGGGTTTGCTCACAGAAATCCAGTGATTTTTAATTCGAAGAAACTCTAAATCACAGTCCGTGAGAATGAACTATTCCGCCAGAAGACTGAGAATGAAGTTGCAGAGGTAGAAATAATGGTTCATCTCAAATACTGAAAGGCTCCTGCTGAAGGCAATTCAACTTCTTTCACATCCTCAAAAGGATCAGCCTTGATGTGCAAGACTCCAGGAAGACGGATTCCAGTTCTTTGGGAAGAAAACCTTGGTAAAGATCATTTTAAGCACTGTGCCCTGGAAATATAAATGTGGTGCCTATCCCACAACCTAGTGGTCCTCCACCTTCTGTGGGCTTCAAAGCTGCCTCAAAGGCTTTGTTGCTGCTGGCCCCATACATGCTGCTGACCCGCGCCCCAGAGTTTTTGATTCAAATGTCTAGGGCTGAGTCCAAGACTACATGTGTCTAATAAATTCCCAGGTGCAGCAGCTGCTGATTCCAGACCACACTCCAAGAGCCCCTGTAGAAACAGAATGACACTGGAGTTCAGGAACGCTTCGTCAGATCAGGAGGAAACACCTGAGACCTCTCAGGGATCTTGGCCCTAGGAAGGGTCTTGTTCTAGTGTAGACTCAAAGCCCCGGTCTTCATGGACTTTCTCAGCAAATATGGCACAAATTGTGAAGACCTGAAGGGAGTGGAACCAAGGCGAAAGAAAGAAGGAAAAAAAAAAAAAAAAGAACCATTAGAAGCATGAAAGTGGCAGACGACGGTGAGCAAGCTAGAAGTACATCAGACAGAATTGTAATCCATGTAGGACGACTCTTCGTCTGCTGCAGTGTGTGGTTGAGTGAAACGAGGGAGTGAGCTAACACATCAAGAGAGGGAAAGAGGGGCCCGGAGAGATAGCACAGCGGTGTTTGCCGTGCAAGCAGCCGATTCAGGACCAAAGGTGGTTGGTTCGAATCCCGGTGTCCCATATGGTCCCCTGTGCCTGCCAGGAGCTATTTCTGAGCAGACAGCCAGGAGTAACCCCTGAGCACCGCCGGGTGTGGCCCAAAAACCAAAAAAAAAAAAAAAAGAGGGAAAGAGAAGAGAAATCTAAAAGACCTCATGACACCTGATTGCTTATGGGGAGCCAGTGTTCAGGAAGAATTCAGGATGGGTAACAGAATTTTGGCTTGAGCAACCAGCTGTTTTGGGTAGAAAACAAGAAAAAGGGAATTGGTTTGAGTCTAGGAAGTTTGTTTTTTCACAATGAGTCTGAAGATGGTTAAAAATAAATGGAAACGTTCGCCTAGAAGTAAGAAAGTAAGAACGGGTGAGTTATACAGATGCACAAAACAGTTTCACATAGTAGAAAATAGACAAGGAGTTCAAACGATATGTAGAAGAGTCTTTGATGACTGACACCTTGTTTTTTTTTGTGGGGGCACAGAAAGGGAGACCAATTAAAGCTCAAGAGAAGATAAATTACAATGTAGGAACTGTAGTACAGGGATAAGGTAATGGACTTCGATGAGGCAACACAGCCAGGAGTGACCCCTGAGCAGAGAGCTAGGAATAACACTAAGCCCTTAGCACCAGGAGTAAATGTGTCTCTTCCTCCCTCAAAATTAGGAAAATCAATGAACCAAGAAACAATTAAGTCTTTTCCAAGCAGACAAGCAGTTCAAATGCCTTAGACTAGGAAAAACTGAAGACTCCAATAGATATAGCAATATGCAGCCAAGAGAAGTTAAATTTAGAGGATAGTAAATACAGAGATTAAAACTCTTTCTTTACAGCTTCTGTAACTCCACCCTGGATTTAGGTGTATCTACCTGAGACCCGCCCATTTCTGAGAGGGGTCTTGGGATACCGGTAACCTTACCTGCAAGACCCCTCCCATTCTGGGGAGTGGCCTTGGAAGGTTATATAAGGCCTTTGACCCAGGGGATTAGACCCTTTTGGTCTTTTTGCCAGCATGGAGGTCAAAGGGAAGATGGCTGAAAGGAGTTAAGACGCAGGGCTAGTTAAGAATGGCTGAATGTTTAATTGGTTATGATATAGGCCACACATGTGGTGGATAGGGTATGAAGAAAGCTGATACTTCCTGATGCCTGTCTGAGTCTAATTCCTGCCGCTACCACCTGAAGATGATGACCTGATGGTTAATGGAGGATGGAGCCACGTGGTTCTGAGCCTAAGGACAAAGGCCTCCATCCACATCCAAGTCCATCCTAAGGGCTTAATGCAACAGTTTCAAGTCCTGCCAAAAAGGAAAACATAGAACTGAAAAAGTTTTAGTGGAATGCTCAGGGTAAAATTCAGATTACAAAAGGCGGAGGTGTAATTTGAAAGTGATGCTGAGACACCAAATGGGGCTTGGCTACTAAGACAAGAATGGGTGGTTGGAAGATGTTTCATGCTAAATCAAAGAGGAGACAGCAGAAAACGAGAGGACGGATGGCAATGCTTGTATTTTATTAAAAAATAAAGTAGAATTTTTTTAATCCTATTTAGAGTTTTTCACTTTTCAACGAAAAGAAAATCAGAAGATTAAAAGTTTTGAACACTATCGACCAACTCAATCCTCTCTTACTATAGTGAACAGCTGCAGAATATGCATTCCAGGGCACAGGTTTTGTTTTGTTATTGGGCTACACCATGGCACTCGAATTATTCCCAGCTCTGTGCTCAGGAATCACTTCTGGCAGGCTCAGGAAACCATCTGGGATGTTGGGGACCAAACCCAGGATGGCTGCAAGGCAAACTCTACCCACTGTGTTATCACTTCGGTCCCCAAGTGCACAAGGCTTTTAAGGCTTTTAAGGCTTAGTGGGTTCTAATTTGTTGTCATAATCATGACACCTAACCTCTTGTGAAATGAGAATACAGAGGACAAAGGTGACTAGGGAATTTTACACCTCACCTACTGGCTTCAATTTCCTAGTAAGGAGGGCCCTTTCTTTGCAGATCAAGGATGAGAATTTGATGAGAGAAGTATGAAACAATCTTTGAGGAGAGTTCGTTGGACCACTGGAACTGCTGAACTGCTTTGAGTCTATATAAGCTTGAGTCAACCTATCGCATTACAAGGCAACAGTATAAAAGCAGTAGCATGTGACAACAAAATCAGATAAGACCTGAGTAGAATGTATTGCAGGGCCAAAGTAATTGAGAAAAAACAGATCAGGAGTGTTAAGAGTTCTGGTGTTTTTGTTTTACTTTTCAGCTTTTATGGGCCATACCCAATGACGCTCAGAGGTCACTCCTGGTTATGCACTCAGAAATCGCTCCTGACAGGGGGACTCTATGGAACACCAGGGATCAGAGGGGATCAAACTGTGGTCTGTCCTTGGTCGGCCGTGTGTGCAAGGCAAACACCCTACCGTTGCACCATTGCTCTGCCCCCCCCCCCTTTTTTTTGGTCACACCTGGCAGAGCTCCAGGGATCATAAAGGATGTTGGGGACCAAACCCAGGTGAGCTGCAATCAAGGCAAATGCCCTCCTCACTGTGCTATCTCTTCAGTCCCATGTGCTGTGTATTTTAAGTGGAAAGAGAAGAGGAATCAAACAAAAAGATCTGAAAGATTGGACCAAATAAAAGAGAAAGTGAAGGTCAAAGCACAGATCCTGAGCAATTAAAGGTCGTTAGAAATAACAGACGTATGAATACAGTAGAACTCAACCTTCTCTAACATAGTCTAAAGGACCATGTAGAATGTTTGCTAATGGTGTGAAAATGATTATTAATGGTGCAGGTCAACCATGACCATTGCCCAAAATGACAGCAGAGCCAGGGAAGAGAGGCCCACGATTGAAGTTCTAAAATGTATGAGTAATCAGAAATGACAGCTGAATTAGAGAGGCTTCAAAGAAAATCAGGAACACAGAGGTGATCGCCACTAAAATTCCCTCAGCCACCCAAGTATTAGTATACTGAGTAAATGATCCATTTTCAATGGGTAGAGTATGATGAGGTAAGTTCCAGTTTATGGAAAAAGTAAATTTACAAACAAATAGGGAAATTAATTCCTATAATGCAATAAGAAAGCAGCCAGGAAATGAGAGCAGGTTGAAGTAGGAAAGTATGACAGGTTATATTTAAGATGGCAGCACTGAATTCAAGGAACACAAAGTGAATTAAACTAGCTTCCGGGTTCCCATTGAACACTGGCGTGCTTTCTCTGATAACTCAAACAGCCCCACTGGACTCTGAATAATCAGACTCAACGTGCTTGAATTCCTGTTTGGGGGTTCAGAGATGACCACTGGCATCTTGTTTTGTGACTCAAGAAAGCTTACAAGTTCCAGAGGACAGCAGGATTCGGCCAGAAAGACTCGAGCTGCCCAGGCCAAAGAGCCTCTGGTTTCAACAGATAGAGTAAAGGGCCTGAGCTTTGGGGCATGGGAGATCAATTACTAAGGCTAGACAGCAAGTGAGGCAGAAAAAGGGACTGGTTGGGTGTGTCAGAGGTAGGCAGAGTAGAATTGCAAAACACTTTGTAAAAGGGTTTAATGAGGCAGGAGAGATAACATAGCAGTGGGGCGTTAGCCTTGCAAGCAGCGATCCAGGACGAAAGGTGATTCGAATCCCGGCATCCCATATGGTCCCCGAGCCCATCAGAAGCGATTTCTGAGCACAGAGCCAGGAGTAACCCGAGCACCATTGGGTGTGGCGCAGCTCCCCCCATCGGGCTTGAACTCTGCAAAATTCAAATCCACGTGTTCATGAAGACTAGAGGAAAACTCTGGCACAAAAGTTCCTTTTCCACCAAATAAGCATTCAAGATAGGCTGTCTGTACAAAACAATCGTTTAGCAGGAATTTGGATTACATGTCTGAGCTTTTTTTTTTTTTTTTGTGGTTTTTTGGGCCACACCCGGCGGTGCTCAGGGGTTACTCCTGGCTGTCTGCTCAGAAACAGCTCCTGGCAGGCACGGGGGACCATGTGGGACACCGGGATTCGAACCAACCACCTTTGGTCCTATATTGGCTGCTTGCAAGGCAAACGCCACTGTGCTATCTCTCCGGGCCCATGTCTGAGCTTTTATTTTCCTCTTTGGAATCTACACATCTTAAGATGCAAACTCGTCACCACCTTAAAGCCACCTGCTGTCTCTCCGCTGCAACTTACTGTCTTATCTATCTATACACACACCAACTCAAAAGTTCAAGTAATTGGCATGACACTAAGAGCTAAAACAGATCAATTGCCTACGTTCAGTGTCACTTTGCGTCATCTTCAAGTCTTTGATGGGCTTTTGAAATTTTTACTGTTTGTAAATGAAATTCTAACTTCATTCCCGCGGCTGGCAATCCAGGATGCCTTCAAACAAGATTCAAGAAAGAACCACCATTTTGGAGGCTTCTGGTGTTTTCCCTTTTTGCTACCTGGTCTTCCCACATCCTTGTTCTACCTTGTCCAACACCTTGTTTTACCTTCAACGGTAAGCTGGAGAAAACCCTTGCAAAGGAATTCCAGAAAGAACCAGGAAGATCACCTAAAGGACTGAAGTGAATTCTTTGATGTGAGGGCCCTGGATTGATCCCAAATCGTGCACTATCCTAAGCACTACCAAGAGCACTAAGACAGGAGTGGCTCCTGAATGTCTGCTGGGTGTGATTTCAAACCACAAACTTTCAGGTAATTTTGTGTAAGGAAAAATATTAATATTAAAAATATTAAGGGGCCGGGCGGTGGCGCTAAAGGTAAGGTGCCTGCCTTGCCTGCGCTAGCCTTGGTCAGACCGCGGTTCAATCCTCCGGTGTCCCATATGGTCCCCCAAGCCAGGAGCAACTTCTGAGCACATAGCCAGGAGTAATTCCTGAGCGTTACCGGGTGTGGCCCAAAAACCAAATAATAATAATAATAATAATAATAATAATAATAATATTAAAAGCTTTTTCCCTCTAAAGTGGTAGAATGATAGATCTATGTATATAAGCACATACATTTATTTTGGCTTTTGGGCACACCCAGCAGTGCTCAGGACTTACTCCCTGGCTCTGCACTCAGAAATTCCTTTTGGTGGTATTGGGGGACCATATAGAGTGCTAGAAATCAAACCCAGGTCAACCATATTAAAGGCAAGTGCCCTACTATTGCTCCGGCCTAGATATGTATTTTAAAGAGCAAATATGGGGCCAAAGACACAATATAGTGGGTAGGCATATGGCTTGCACTTGAACTGGGTTCAACTCCCAGAAGGTCCTCCAAGCAGAGGCAGGACTAAAACCTGAGCATTCCTAGAAGTGCTGCCCCCCCCCCCCAAACATGAAGAAATACTAAAATATTTGTGTATGCAGTTTGTGATTTGTCCTATGTTCTCTATTTGTAGCATGTATTATGTGTACCCTCAAAGGCTATACTTCCCATGAAGACACCTTTGGATCTTCAATTTTGTTATCCACTGCCACGACAGACTCCATGTGATCCAAGTAAAGGAATTCCACACTTTTTTTTTTTTTAAAAAGTAACTTACGTTCTGAAATTTAGGGCATCATTGTGTTGGCAAGATTGTTTTCCAGGTTGAGATAACCAGATTTCCCTCACTCTTGTTCCCACCAACTGTACATGTACAAACACTATGTACAACATAGTCACCTTGTTCCAGGTGTGACCCAAAAACCAAAAAAAAAAAAAGGGGGGGGGGTCTACTGGTCACCAGTGAGCTGCTGCTGAAAATAGAGAAGGGTGAAATCTTCAGAAATTACTTATTTCACAGCAGGCTTCTAACAATGGGGGGAGGGGGGAATTCTATTCCTGGAAAAGGTTAAACATATTGGTTTTTAAAGCACTCGAAAACCAGTATTTTACAGTTGGAGAAAGAAGTGTGGGGCCAGAGAGAGAGCACTGAGGCAGGGTGCTTGCCTTGCATGTAGAAGGTTGGTGGTTCAAATCCCGGCATCCCATATGGTCCCCCGAACCGACCAGGGGTGATTTCTGAGCATGGAGCCAGGAGTAATCCCTGAGCACTGCCGGGTGTGACCCCCCCCCCAAAAAAAAAAACAACTGTGCAATATTAGAAACTGCTTTGGGACAGGTTAAAAGAGGCTCTCATGTGTTTGTTAGTTTCCTCATTGAGGAATATTTATGCCTCAAATTAACCTTAGAGTTGCCACCAATGTAAATGACAGAGTAGGGATGAACCTGAACACACAAAACTTTATTTTTTTTTTCATGTAAGCTACCAAATCTAATAATCTTTCAGAAAACAAAATAAACACAAAACATGCTCAAAAAAACAAGAAATCAAGTTATACTTCTTCGTAAGGCACCACCAAAAAACCCTGGGAAATTAGGGCCCCTATTATATTTAAGTGTCACTAGTAGGTAAATAAATATGAAGGGGAATCGTCAATAGGGGTTCCAGAGGGCTTAGCAAGGCATTCCTGTTTAGACATCTTGGAGAAGACTGCAGACGTGAAAATAAGCAGGATACAGCTTTAGAAACTCAGCAAAGCCTTTCCCCGGTGCACATTCTTCGTTGCATAGTGATGACTGGATATGATCCAAGCTGAGAAGACTGCAATTTCAAAATAAATTAACATCCATTCTTTCCTTCTCGTGCTGTAAATTATCCACATCATGGCAATTCATAGCTAAAGGAATGATATGCTTTCAACAACAACAAAAAAAGTAGTTTTTTTTTTTAAAAAGGCAAATAAATTGTTCAGCTTTATAAAATTTATAAAGACCCTCTGCAAATACAACATTCTACAGACTAGTTATAACTAAGTTATAGCTAGTTAAATGTAGACTTTTATTGAATATGTGGGACTTTTAACCGATAAACTTTTCGACAACTTAGTTTTCAAATCCTACTCTAAAATGTCCCTTTTTCCTTAAAAAATAAAAAAAAGTGCATAATCCCTAATTACAAAAGAAGGGCTCTCTCAATTTTCCCTTGTACTCGCAACTTAACTACAGGCTGAAGTTCACAGTTATATTACAGAATTAAAATATAGAAAGCAGAAAATTTATTGTATATGCAATGAATCATATCCAGAATCTAAAAATTGAGAAAAACAAGTGACATTTCTTGGATACTTGTTAGAGACAAAAGTAGAGAAGAACAGAAATGAAGCACAGGTTAAAAAAAAAAAATTCAACTTGCAAATCCATTAGATCTTGCTTGTTTTTTTAACAAATTATATTGTGGGCAGGCACATACTTAATGTTCATTTTTTTTTCAATTATTTCCAAGGATGACATAAAATAATTTCCAATTTTCTTGAAGCACAAATTTGAATCACACAGTTCAAAGCTGGTCTGCAGCAATTTAGTAAGGAAATCTAGGCTCAACATCTCAATATGGCTTTGCTGTAGTAATTATCAGAAAGTGAAATAAAACATGTGGAAGGAAAATGTCACTTTTACCCCAACAAGAAAGCTAGCTACTTATGTTCAAGTTGTACTTGCAAAGGTGGGGTTTGCATAGTTCCAATGAGCTATTCTTTGAGATATCAAATATTTACCAGTTTTTATTTTCTTGCTATAGGTTTTACCAAAATAGCTTAAGATGAAAGTAAGAAATGTCTTTCAAAGAATTAATACAGAGGTCAAAACACCAATAGCGAAGAATTGCAACTCTGAGAGATAGGAATGTAAAGAACCATTCAGAATCAAGTTTGAATACAAAATATTAAAAATACTAAAAAGTGGAGTAAATGGTAAATATACTTAATGAAAACAATCTTTTATATGAGAACATTAGCTTATTTTTAAAACAGATTAACCTGTTGATCAGTTCCAAAATAAGATGTTTGTAGATTACGGGCCGGAGAGATAGCATGGAGGTAAGGCGTTTGCCTTTCATGCAGAAGGTCATCGGTTCGAATCCCGGCGTCCCATATGGTCCCCCGTGCCTGCCAGGAGCAATTTCTGAGCATGGAGCCAGGAATAACCCCTGAGCACTGCCGGGTGTGACCCAAAAACCACAAAAAAAAAAAAAAAAAAAAATGTTTGTAGATTAGTTTATTTTCTCATCTGTTCTTCTCAGCCTTAAAATCTGAGGTTTAGCCAGAAGACATTCTCTATGACTTCCAAATAAATACAGAAAATCCCACAAGTAAACTATATAATTTATACATATTTAACTTAGTTATAACTAACTAAATTATATACTTAAGTCACAAAATGTTACAAAATAAACAGGAAATTATTCATGGTAGGAGAATACTATGAATACTTGTTTTCAGAAAACAACAGCCATACATAGGCCTTTCATTACTACCTAAATAGTCACCATTATCTATCCATCATACTTCAAGAGAAACTTGAATTAACTACCACCTTTCTCAGCAGCCTCATGCCTTTCCGATAATTGAGTAGTCGACGGTGACTGAGAAGGAAAAATAATATTTTGTATGTAGTACGGACAGTCATCACTTCAGTTTTTGACCCATAGCATTAGTCTATGTTTAGAGATCAAAAGGCAAAAAAAGTGCTTTCTTCTATCACACCCAACAAATGAAATTCTTAAGTAATACCTTCATCTAGTTTGATAAAACAAAAACTTCTGAAACTTATTATCCTTGCAGTATACTGATGTCTTAAGTCACACATATTCTTGAGATGAGATCTCAAGACATGTCTAGTAGTGCTTATGAAATCTGTAACAGGTCCAGACACTCAAATGCTATAGAAGAGTGACTAAAAGGTATTTCTATGCAGCACAAAGAAAAAGCATTTACAAAAAACTGAATTTTACAGGAAACATTTGCCTTTTTTTTTTCTTGTAGTAGATGCCTTTTGAGTTAAATCTCATACCCACTCAAACTGTAACTGGACAGTACATTTCACTTCTAGTTACTAGAAGACATTTCTTTACAAGAGATTGGGGCAAACAGGAAAGAGGTCCGAGACTGCCCTCTAGGCCCTGCTCTCTCCCCTTTTGAAAGAAAAAACCAATGGATTTCTAAGTCAAACCACAGAATGTTAAACCAAAATAAAAGGACACAGGATAGTGAAGACAAAACACTTTTAGTGAGTTAGGATTGTTCGCCCTTTAAAAAAACAAAGAGTCCCCCTCTAGTAAGTAAGTGTTCAGACAGCTTACCTAACATCTTAACAAGAACAGAGAACAGGAGGAAGACACAGCACCATAGTTTCAAACATTCACATACAAAACAGTCATCAAAGATACAGTAAAACTGTTTCCCAACAGACAGGGACAAGTCCCAACACATGAAGGAAATCTTGACTGACTATCTGGACAAAAATAAGGTGGAAAATCTGGTCGGACTAGCATGGAGAAGGAAGCGCTAACTCCTTGTACTACAAGGAAGGAATGGGATTTTTTAATATTATTATTAAAATGCAAGAAAAAGGAAGCCCCAAATGAATTTTCAATGCTGAAACTGTCATATGCTGCTGGTAACAGTAAATATATATTCATATATTCATATATGTATATTAAAAAAGGAAAAATAATCTATTTATACAAGTCAGTAGTCAGAGACATTTAGAAAAAGTAAAAACGGGTCCTTTTTTAGAAAATGGATTTACTAAAACAACTTCATCATCCAGAGGCACGTGGTACCACCTCACATCCTGATGAAGCCATGGTGCTACTCAACTGCATCTGCTCTGGGCCACAATCAGAAATCGCCAGTACTGGAAACTGTAGACACTGGGGTCGGGGCTGCAAGGCGAAAGCTGTAATTGGCTGGGCTTGTTGCTCACGGCCATGCCTGAAGCCTGGTGGTATCTGGTATACTTGTGAATGAAGGTTCCCCCAAAAGCATGCATCACCGTGGCTCAGTACAGTATCTGAACTTGTCTTCTTCTCTTCTGCAAAGTCTGGATCGATGTACCTGTTCTTCTCTAAACAGACCCAAGATGGAAAGGTTTCTCAAAGATTCTTTCCAGAATGCAATCTAGTGAGAGTTCTCAACTAAATGGCATCCTCCTCAGGAAGATAAGTACTCTGCCTCTCATTTGGGATTTTCTTCTTGGTGCAAGTCAGCACAAGAAAGTGAGGTGTATAAACTGCTACAGTCTCAAAAATTCTAGAAGTAGTAGTTTTTACACTTATTCCTCTCCTAGTTGTATCAGAAGGGCATCTAAATGCCAAGTAACAACACGGAATGCAAGTGGTACTCCTCTCCAACTCCCTAACAGAAATCCAAGCAATCAGCACTTCCAGATAGTACTGCCCCTTGGTTGTCAACTTTTCCTATAAACTGGTCATAAGCCACATCCTGTGTGCCCTGCTAGCATACCAACATATTAACGCTAACCAATCATTCTTGAATTGAATCAAATATCAGGCCTTATGCAGCAAAACACGCTCTGAGGAGACACGAATTGCATTATCAGCTACTGTACCAAAGAAGACACCTTATGCGTAGATGTGTTGATAGAGACTGTAGATCACACAGTCCATGCAAAGAGGAAGTCAGCTAAGAGGACTTTCTCTGAACGCCATTTGTCTTTGGAAGCAATACTCCAAGTAGATCTAAAGCACTGTACTTGGTGACTATGGTCTTAATGTGGTCCACTTCTCTCATGTCCCAGACTAACCCAGCATCTGCTAGCTAGTCTCCTTAAGATCTTCCATTGGTAGTTTGTAGCTCATTATGAAGGAAGGAGGTGCTTGATCTGGGCTATCTGGCCCTTGCTTCTTTGCACAGTTTATACAGATGTAATCTTCATTCTCAGCCATTTCTGGAGATACACCCACACAAACTTGATGAAACCACTCATCACAGCCACCATCACACTGTACCCAGTCTACCTGTAGGAGACAAGAATGGGGCGTGTTTAGATTATATGAACATTGAATTTAGAATAAAAGCAAACCACAGGCCTTTCTTTGCTTAAAGAATTGCAAATAACTGAAATGTCCAGAGACAGACAATGACAATGACTTCTTATGGGGTCTACTTTAAAGAAAGAAGCTAGGACGTTAACACCCCAAGTTATATTTGCCAAAATGTGTCCACAAAATTAGGCCTCTTAGGTACTCCATTACCTCATAAATACCTGGGGCTCCTGTGAGGCAGAAACATGGTTCAGAAACACTTGACCAAAAAAAGGAACTTCTAATAGAGCAGCCAAGTAGTTTTAGCTAATAGTAAGAATTTCTAGACTCTAAGACAATGCAATTATAAATCAAGAAAGGAAGAGCACAACAATGTGAAGGCATTCCTGTGTAGTAGCTTTATTTCAGAGAGATAAGCCAAAGTACTGAGAGCATTAAATACCTTTTTTAGAAAAGCAGTCACATAGGCCACTTTTAAAACTAATTTTTTTTATTCTTCTCTTCTTCCGTTACAAATACAACTCCCTATAAAAAGTTAGCAAATATCAGAGGTCAAATCTTACAAGTTAACCAATTAAAACAGTCAAAGACACAGGTCAACAGATCATTCTAGGGTTTAAAATTAAAGTCTCAAAAAACGGATCAGTCGGTGGCAACTGCCAGGTAAACTTTGACCCTTCAGTGAATACTGTGGATTGTAGGATACTATAAAGGGACTGGAGTCTGGGCCTAAAGAGACTAGTAAGAATAATTAGGTGACTTCTGCTTTTATTTGGAGGTTGGCTGTGTCACCTGGTATTATGGCAGATGAAAATCTTAAAAAGAACCAGCTCTACTCTTCCTCTCTTGGATACAAAAGTTGATCATTTCATGGGCAATTATCCACTAAAGCCACTTGACACAATGAGCTTTGCCAGCTACCAGAGCAAAGAAAGAATTCTGAAAGGAACGAGTAAGTATCTCAGAATAGCTTTTAAGAAAGAAGAGATAGGAGGTTTTGGCTAGGTAACAGCTTTAGTGAAAATGAGTTTTCAAAATTAGTTTCCATCTTCTATGAAATTAACAGAAGATAACAGTCAAATTAGTACTTAAAAAGCTGCAATAAAATGTGAAAGAAACCATTTGTCAAAATAATATTGTTTTTATCATTCCTAACGTTCCAAATATTAAGACATGTTGTCTAGGAAAAAAACACTGACTTCTGTCAAATTCTCTGAGGCAAGTCATTTAATTTCATTAAGGCTTCAATTTCCTAATCTGTACAATGATAAAATCTAGTTAAGGGATCATTTCAAGACCTGGATAATCTATGTGTGGCAAATACTTGCTTCACTGTGTGGGATATTTTAAAGATGATTCTCATGGCTCTATTCCTGACCCTGTTTCACACAAAACATCTTGTACCTCACAGCAATGCTTTAAAAAATGTGTGGCCCATGGCATCCGAATTATGTGCTATGTTTGAGAAGCATGGCTAAGACCGATTCCAAAACTAAAGAACTGGAATCTTGGGTGTGTAGAAAAGAAAGCTACTACATGTTTTTATCAGCTCAGATAAATCTTGTCTAGTCTAAATTTGATCATCACTGGGATTGGGTGCTACTGATTTCTGTACTGATTTTCTGAAGTCAGAGGAACTTCACTTCCACCAAAAATAAACCACTTTTGGGGTCTATAAATGCAACTGTTCAGCCTAGAACCCCCATATAATTCCTACTTCTAATCCCCTTAATACAGTCCATTATTTACTCTTACTGGTCCAGAGATACAGACATTACTAATATTATCAGTTTTTGCTGGCAGTATTTGCTGCCAAGGAAAGTATCCCATGACATTTAAAATCTACTTCTGCTCTATAACCACTGGCTTCCAGCTTCCCCAAAATTAAATCTGTCGTTCTCTTTGAAATAAGAAAGACAAAATCTTCCCCCCTTTAATGATTTTAGCTATCAGTCCATTTCCAGACCTAGCACCATTTCAAAAGAACATGTAACTTTCTATAGGCCAGTACCCATCCATGATAGTACAGCGGGTAGGGCACTTGTCTAGCACACAGCCAATTTAGGTTTTATCCCTGGCACCCCACATGGTCCCCTGAGCAATGCCAGGAATGACCTCTGAGCAGAGCCAGGAGTAAATCCTGAGCACATTAGTATGGCTCAAAAGCTAATAAATAAATTTTAAAAATTAAAAAAAATAAAATTTCCATAAGCTACTTATTGGAGCACAGTGAATAAAGAACTTGCCTTGCATAAAGCTACCTGGGTTCCATTTCCAAAACCACACAAAGTCCCTCAAGTCTGTCAGGGTAATCACTAAGCACAGAGTCAAAAGTAAAAGCCCTGATGGGTATGGCCCCAAAATGAACAACAAAAAGGTACTTATCAGGGACTGGAGAGATAGTACAGAGCTATGATTGCTACTCCCCTTTCCCTCATTCCCAGAGAATTCCCAGATATCAAGAGTGATATAAGCATAGAGCCCAGCAATAAGCCATAAGCATCACCAAGTGTGGACAACAAACTTTGTTTGTAATGATATCAGGTTATAGATATAGATCCTATCTCAGCCTACAGGCTATAGGACAATTTGCCATGTTTGTAACAATTTAAAGCAGAGGAAAAAAAAAATAGTTCTTCCCTAATATGCTTTATCATGTTTATCTATTAATAATAAAATGTAATTTCTATTCTATTTTCTGTAATATGAATTATAACTCTACTGAGGATTTTTGATAGACACACAGATATGTTAATAGTAGCCTGAAAACTCAATGAACAAAATCTGGCTAACTGCATAACAGGTTTCAAGTTATTTCTCTTTTATTTTTTGAATCTGTACTTATTAAATACACAAAAATATTTTTAAAACTTTACAGCAGTGAACTATTTAAATATATACTAATAAGAATTTGTTTTGTTTTGTTTTGTTTTTTTGGTCACACCTGGCAGCACTCAGGGGTTCCTCCTGGCTCTACGCTCAGAAATCGTTCCTGGCAGGCTCAGGGGACCATATGGGATACTGGGATTCAAACCACCGACCTTCTGCATGCAAGGCAAACGCCTTACCTCCATGCTATCTCTCTGGCCCCTGCTTTACTAATATTTTTTGTTTGTTTGTTTTGGGTCACACCCAGCTGCATTCAGGGGTTACTCCTGGCTCTATGCTCAGAAATTGCTCCTGGCAGGCACAGGGGACCATATGGGATGCTGGGATTTGAACCACCATCTTTCTGCATGCAAGGCAAATGCCCTACCTCCATGCTATCTCTCCAGCTACTAATTAGAAATTTAACATTAAACATTATACAAGCTGGAGACTGTATTTGAATTTTGGATATTTGTGCCTAAAAGAAAACTTGTATTTGTTGTTGTTGTTGTGGGGGAGGGGTAATATATCGAGGGGGGGGACACTACACTAAGTGACCAACTCTCCCAATTTGCCCAGATCAATGTGTTTCTAAAATGCTGATAGGTATCAATGCTACAGTTACCCTGTATCATCAAAGTATAGTTACCCTATATCAGTGGTTCTCAAATAGTAGGGTGCGCTCCCCAGGGGCGCGTTTGACCTCGGCAAACACTGTCATAACAAGCTAAGCCCCGTGTTTATGTCTTTGTATGTCTCTGAAGCTGAGAGTTGCTGTGTCCTGCTTCAAACCCCGCTTCAAAAAGCTATGCATTGCAAAATGTGCTCACTGTAGCCATTAATCCAGACATCACCTCTGATTAAAAAAATTAGCCCAAATTATTTTATATATTTTTGTTTTGCAGGTTAAAGGTTTTTTTTTTTTTAAACAAATAAAGATACTATTTACAGTCATGCGGGTGTGTGTGAAAAATGTTTTCTTTTTCCTGGGGAGGCATGACAGAAAATAATTGAGAAGCACTGCCCTGTATGAACATGCCGATGTCCAGATAGCAAGTTTGTGTATGTGGAACATACATTAAAGTAATCCAAACAATCTTTGATTTGTCTCGAAAGACAAAAACTGATAAAATTGCTGATAACACAAATTCTCAAGCCAACAAACCTACAAAGTTCTTCAACTCTGTGTTACTAATTGAAGGAACTTAAATCTCTATTTCTCATGTCAATTTAATCTCTATTAAAGTCTTAATCATGACAATCTATTTCTCATGTCATATGTGCTATGGAATTAGCTCAGGGCAAGGAAAAGTTCTACTTAATCTTGGAAGGAAAAGGGAGAACAGCCATTCTAAAAACTAAAAACTTGGGGCCGGAGAGATAGCATGGAGGTAAGGTGGAGAGATAGCAATGGAGGTAAGGCATTGGCCTTCCATGCAGAAGGACGGTGGTTTGAATCCAGGCATCCCATATGGTCCCCTGCACCTGCCAGGAGTAACGCCTGAGCGCTGCCAGGTGTGACCCAAAAAGAACAACAACAACAACAACAAAAAAACTAAACTAAAAACTTCTAACATATGTAATAAATGTTACTTAAACACTGCTTGAAATATTTTTCCTTCAAGAAACAAAAGTAAGGAAATGGATAATAGTGAATGAAAATAAATCCTTGGACTCTGACAACAGTACCAATATTTCCAAAGGGGCAGAGGAAAATAGGACTAAGGATATCTGGGATAGAATTTAACACCATTGTCAAAATATTCTTGAATTAAAATAAGAAATTAGGGACCGGAGAGATAGCATGGAGGTAAGGCATTTGCCTTACGTGCAAAAGGTCGGTGGTTCAAATCCCGGCATCCCCTATGGTCCCCCAAGCCTGCCAGGAGCAATTTCTGAGCATAGAGTCAGGAGTAACCCTTGAGCACTGCTGGATGTGACCCCCCCACACACAAAAAAAATTAATAAAATAAAATAAAATAAGAAATTACTAAATTATTTCTTAAGTTAATTTGTTTTTGTTTGTTTTTGTGTCACACCCGGCAGTGCTCAGGGGTTACTCCTGGCTGTCTGCTCAGAAATAGCTCCTGGCAGGCACGGGGGACCATATGCGACACCGGGATTCGAACCAACCAACCACCTTTGGTCCTGGATCGGCTGCTTGCAAGGCAAACGCCGCTGTGCTATCACTCCGGGCCCATTAATTTGTTTTACCCTTGTTTTTAATTAAGACTGAACTGAAAAGGATGGAGTTCAGGGTGTAGGATTCTAAAAACTTGAAACTTTATATTTTGAGTGAGAGATACTTCGGGCTTACTACTCCTTGCTCTACAGTACACCCAGGGAATTACTCCTGCTGGTACTCGGGACCATATGGGCTATGACATATGGGTTGGGAACATGAAAGTGCCCCTTGCTCCCTGTACTCAATCTCTTAAAACTCTAGTTTCATTCAGGGTTGGATAGATAAACAAAAGGTAAGGCACTGGCCTTGCATGCACATCCAACCCTGGTTCAATGTCTGGTACTGCAGTGGTTCCTTGAACTCTGCCAGGAATTACCCCTGAACAGAAAACCAAGAGTAAGGCTGAGTACTGCTGGGGGAGGCCCAAACATTCCCCACCCATCTGAAATGTACAAAAAATAAATTTAATAAATATAAAACAAATTCAGTGTGAAGGTAATTTCAAAATGATGGATGTTTTCTGTTGTTTCCCATGTCTCCAACCTTGGGGGAGAGGTCCACAACAGTGATGCTCAAGGACATACTTCTGGTTCTGCATTCAGGGGATCACTCAGGGTGGGCATGGAGAACCATGGTGCCATGGTTGCATGCTCATCGAACCACCTCTCCGTTCCACTGATGGACATTTTCTAGCAAACTTTTGTTCTTGTAATTTATGTTTCTTTCTAAATTATCTTGAAATTAAATCTGAGGACATTTAAGTATTCCTTTAAAGTTTTCTAAATTTGTATATTTATAGAGAAAAGTAATAGAAAAATTACTGGTTAGAAAAATGGTAAATTCAATGTACATTTATTAAACATAAACTTAGAAGTAATGTTTTACTACATGATTATTTTCTAAAATAGTGGCCATATCTGGTGGTACTTAGGAACTAAACAATGCTAGGGATAAAACTTTGTTCATTGTTATCCTACACTTGAACTAAAAGCTGCATATTTTGCAGAAGATAAACTTCCCTTTACAAAGTGGTTTTTGTTCTGCAAATGTGTGAAGAACTATTTTGGTTTTCCTAGAGAAATACTATACTTCGGGACTGGAGAGATAGCATGGAGGCAAGGTGTTTGCCTTGCATTCAGAAGGACGGTGGTTCGAATCCCGGCATCCCATATGGTCCCCCGAGCGAGCCTGCCAGAAGCGTAGGGCCAGGAGTAACCTGAGCACCACCAGGTGTGAACCAAAAACCAAAAAAAGAAAGAAAGAAAAAAAGAAAAGAAACACTATACTTCAAAAACTGAGATTATGAAATTCTTGATAAAGATTTATTTTGTTTTGGGGCCACATCTGACTCTGCTCAGGTTCACACCTGCTCTTACCTGCTATATTCTCTCTCTCCAAACTCTTGTAAGAGATTTTGATGGAATATACCATGTATTTAGTAAAACTTGTACAAGATAAAACTTGACACAAACTTTGAACTTCCTAAGGAAACTTCAAAGGAGTAATGAAAAACTAAACACTTCCAATACAAAATTGTTTAAAATTCAAGACATTACTTTTGCTAAGTTTCTTTTATGTGTGCTAGTGACACATATTGACAGGTTACTGTATACTTTGCTCACCTATGTATTTTTAACAGTTTTAAATGGGTGTTTTCTCTGATTATTCGTTGAAACCTCATTTTACTCCATCAAAATGTAGAAAACTTTCTAGATTAAAAAAAGTAACTACGAAATTAGAAGCAAAACTCAGAACTCATTTTAAATGAGTGACCACAAGGTTCCAAGGGTTAAAGTGCTCTCCTTGCATGCAGTCCACCCCAGTTCAATTGGGAGCAACCCTTGAGCACAGAGCTGTAAACAGCTCTTTGAGCACTGCTGGGGATAGCCCCCCAAAACAAAGTGCTTTCATAAGATTATCTCACCTAATCCTCAGAACCTTGAGATTAACTAGGGCATATGTTAGCAATTTGATAGCAGATGAAAAAAAAAAGCTTATGTTTATGCTACAGGAAAGTAATGGGAATAACAGATGGACTGAATCTATTTTAAAGGTGGTAGAGAAGGAAAAGACTATCAAGTAAAAAGGAAGAAAAGGAAAAAGGTAAAGGTTCATGAAGGATATAAATATGAAAGTGATTATGATAGGAAAAAAGCTTAAGAAATACTGTATCCTGTATTAGTTAAAAAACAAAGGAAGCGAGGTGGCTCTGCCGACACTGAGTTGCTAACATTTCAGGACTCCAATACAGTTAAACCACAGCAGTCACTTTAATCAATAGACTCAGCTGAGAATAACTTTATTTTGTTTTTGCTTTGGGGGCCACATCCAGTGGTGCTCAGGGCTGACTTACTCCTGGCAGGGCTCAGGGAACCATTTGGAGTGCAAGGGATCTAACCCAAGTAGGTCGTATGCATGACATATGCCCTACTTGCTGAATTATCTCTCTGGTCCCAGATGTGAACAAATTTAACGTGAAAATTAAGAATAACAAACACATATTCACTAATATTAAGTGCTTATAATATAGAAAGATAGCAAGACACAAAAGTGAACACAGTATGACAATGATATAAAACAAACTATATAAAGAATTGAAAATTATTTAAGAGCCCTTTGTTGTTCTTAGAACGAGACTATAGGATATATATTTACTATATATGCATTTTCTAAAAACTCTAATGTTATAATTTTCAAGTTTCATGTATAGTCTTAGATTATGCTTTTTAATTACATAAATTACTAGTGGAGTAGAGATATTCACAGAGGCAACCTGGTCTGGGAATGAGAAAAATCAGGGTTCTATTTTCAGTTTTGCCCTAATTATATGCGATTTTGGTCACGGCATTTATCTTCATTGTATCCTGGTTATATTAGTTGTAAAATGTAGAACCTGCTTAAAATGACCTTTCTAAGATCTGTGAAAGGAAGTTAGGGAATATACAGTTGTATTTATTTTGGCCATATAGTCAAACTAAGCTATTAAAATTTTTAAAACTTAAGTTAAACTATGATTTTTATGGTAATCTTCATGAGAACCGTAACAAATGCTTCCATTCATCTATTAACAGAGATTATTCATAAAACACATAGATCTTATTTAGAAGTTTCTAAGTCTATTGCATAATTAAAAATTAAAAATGTTTTTAAATAAGTCTTATTTCTGTAATGTATTTGAAAAATTATATTTTATTTCAGAGTACACAGAGGCCTAAATGTACATAGGACACAGACTAAATTAACCACTTAGTTTTAGTCTTTAACAAATCTTAATGCAAGTTTTTCCACCCCCAGGTCACTGAAGAGAATGAATCCAGGTATTTGTCTCTCTGACTCATTCTAGAGGGAAAATGTAAGATGACTTGAAAATGTGCCAACCACGAGTAAAATGCACTGCTGCTCAGAGTCACCACATAAATTCTCTGCTCTTCATTCATTATAATCAGGTAAGTTTATAATTTGTAGAACCCAACACTTTTCCATTAAGGACACTGACAAAAAGCTGCACTATTCAAATTCATTTATAAAAAGTATCCAAAATATTACTAGAAGCCCACAATCCTGAAACCAGAAGCTATCACTGCACCTCATCTCTATCTCCAAGGACTCCTTGACCTCTCCTAGTTAGAGCTCACCTTGTCCTTGCAGGGCCTCTGACAGTTTTGTGCTGCACACACAGCATTCTCGTCATCAGATTCCTCAGCTCCTGACCAGTCATACTTTGAGGGGATGTCCAGCACCTTTTTCTCCCTCTTCTTCTCAGTATTCTCTTTCACCAGTTCAACCTTGGCTGCAGCAGCCTTTTCCTTTTTTTTCTTCCTCTCTTCTTCTTTAGCTAGTTTCTTGGCAAGTTTGTTTAGTTCTTTTGTTTTTTCTGCATTTAATTTTAATTTCTTCTTTTTAGGTTTATCCATTTTCTTCAATTCCTTGGACTTCTGTTTTCCTTCTCCAAAAAACTGTTCTGCCTTCTCTAGCTTCCGTTTCCGTTTCTTCTCTGAAGAATCTTTTCCTTTTATTTTCAATGGTTTTTCCTCCATGCTGTCATCCTTAAAAATAAGGAATTAGAGATTTAAAACTTTACAAAAATAAAAATAAAACATGTATTAATAAGACGTTTAATAAGAGAATCCTGCGGGTCTAGAGTGACAGTACAAGCAGGCTGTTTGTTTTGCACGTGATCAATCCAGGTTTGGTCCCAACACCCTGAACCCAGTAGCAGTGATCCCTAATACAGAACCAGGAGTGATTCCAAGCACTGCCAGGTGTGGCCCCAAACAACCACCACCAAAAAATGAAAACAAAACAAAACAAAACAAAAAAACAGGGGGTAGGGGAGATTCTGAATAAGCAAGTTTAGAGAGCCAGAAACTATAATAGATTACCTATAGGGAAATGGAAAGACAGGACACTTAATGAGTGCATGGTTTCTGGTTGGGTTAAACTAAGTGTCTGAATGGGACTGGACATACAACACAGGGTTAAGATGCTTGCCTGGCAACCGATAAACTGGTTTGATCCCTGGCATTGCATATGGTCCCTGGAGCACTGCCAGGAGAAATCTCTGAGAATAGAACCAAGAGTAAGCATTGAGCACTGCCAGTTATGATCAACCAACCAACCAAACAAACAAAAGCTAACAAACAATACAGCAGCTAAGACACTTGCTTTGCATGAAGTCGACAAGGTCCCATCGAGCACTGAACTAAACAGTGTACCCACCATCAACAACAGTAGTCACTCCTGTGCACAGAGTCATTCTATAATTTAACATTTGGTCTGCTTCCATATTTTAACTATTGTACTAAGCATGGCAATGAACACAGTTGTGCCTATCTTTTCAAAGGAATGTTTTTGTAATTGGAGGGTGATGTCAAGAAGTGGCAGTATGAGATCATATGGAAGCTCAAGGGGAGGGGAGGGGAGGGAGGGGAGGGGAGGGGAGGGAAAACACTACCAAGCATTGTTCAGTCTCACCTATGTTCTTGACCAAACAGAAAACTTTTATCAGTGCAAGAGCCAGAGATGTAATCTGCTAATGTCATGTGCCAGAGATTCTATGGGCTATTCTAGCAGTGCTGCACCTGGCAATGCTTGAGAATCATGTGGTATCTGGAATCAAACCTAAGTTGGCATCTACATGCAGAGATGCATTCATAGTTGTTGGCAGATGCTGGTACCTGGAAGCTCTATTCCTTTTCGGGGGGTGAGGGGATAACAAGAGGTAAAGGCACACCTGGGCAGTGCTCAAGTGTTATTCCTAGCTCTGCACTCAGGAATCACTCCTGGTGGGACTTGGTGGTTCATATGGGATGCCATCTAACATGGACTGGTCATGTACAAGGTAAACACTCTACCTCTCACACTATTTCTGTGGCCCAGGGAGTTCTTTCTGTTTTTAACTTTAGGGGAAAATCTTCAAGCTTCTTTCCACAAAGGCTGAAGAGAAGACATTCCCACTAATAGTGCAAGCTTGGTTCTTTTTGAACTGCTTTCCTACTATAGGTTGTTTTCCACCTTTTTGATATGTGCCTTTCTCATTGCCATCATCTCATAAATAATACATCAAATATCTCATAGATGATGTATAAAACTGTTATTTTGATTTGCATTTCCCTGGTAAGTGGTGATAAATACTTTCTTATATATATGTATATCTTCTACACAAAAACTGTTTATCATCTCTCCCCATTTGTTCTGATACATAACCACAGGTGTTTAGGGCTTATTCATGGTTCTGTGCGCAAGACATAAGCCTTTACAATTTTAATAGTCAAAGTATGTCAGTAACAGAAAAAATCAAGTAAATATTATGACAGACATGAGCTTGCTAGGTGCAGTGGCTTTGTATATCAATATAATAAATGTTATCCTACTGTAACCATATTTCTTAAGCTATAATACTTTTTAAAAACCATGAGCTTGATAGGTGACTGAGCTACCTAGTCACTAAGAAATAGCAGTTGAGGGGACGGATGGATAGAACAATGCATAGGGCATTTGCCTTGTACACATTTGACCCAGGCTCTATCCCCAGCATTCTATATAGTCCTCAGCACTGTCAAAATTAATTCCAGAGTGCAGAGTCAGGAGTAACCCCTGAGCATTACCAGGAGTGTCCCAAAATAAACAAAAGAAATAACTGTTGAGAAAACTCATTTTTTTAAAACCAGGGTTAAAACAAAACTTTTTGAGGCCACAGCAATAGCACAGCGAGTAGGGTGTTTGTCTTGCATGTGGCCTGCCCAGGTTTGATCAACAGTATCCCATATGGTCCCTGAGCCTGCCAGGAGTGTTTATGAGCACAGAACCAGGAGTAAACCCTGAGTGCTGCCGGGTGTGACCCCCAAAACAAAAAGCAACAACAAAGCAAACAAACAAAAAAAAAAAAAACCAGAATGTTTTTGTTTTGCTATCAATAACAAAATTCAGCAACACATTCAAGGCCATGTGCTTTAACCACTTAGAACATCCTCCACGGTGAGACTAAGGAATACAAAGAACATTACAGTATAAGTGTCTCAAGTTTACCACATTTTCTTTTTTTTTTTTACTTTTGTATTTTTTTTTAATTTATTTAAACACCTTAATTACATACATGATTGTGTTTGGGTTTCAGTCATGTAAAGAACACCACCCATCACCAGTGCAACATTCCCATCACCAATGTCCCAAGTCTCCCTCCTCCCCACCCGACCCCCGCCTGTACTCTAGACAGGCTCTCCATTTTCCTCATACATTCTCGTTATTAGGACAGTTCAAAATGTAGTGATTTCCCTAACTAAACTCATCACTCTTTGTGGTGAGCTTCCTGAGGTGAGCAGGAACTTCCAGCTCGTTTCTCTTTTGTGTCCGAAAATTATTATTACAAGGGTGTCTTTCATTTTTCTTAAAAACCATAGATGAGTGAGACCATTCTGCGTTTTTCTCTCTCTCTCTCTGACTTATGGGAATATATTAAGCTGAGAAGCTTCTGCACCTCAAAGGAAATAGTGCCCAGGATACAAGAGCCACCCACTGAGTGGGAGAAACTATTCACCCAATACCCATCAGATAAGGGGCTAATCTCCAAAATATACAAGGCACTGACAGAACTTTACAAGAAAAAAACATCTAACCCCATCAAAAAATGGGGAGAAGAAATGAACAGACACTTTGACAAAGAAGAAATACACATGGCCAAAAGACACATGAAAAATGTTCCACATCACTAATCATCAGGGAGATGCAAATCAAAACAACGATGAGATACCACCTCACACCCCAGAGAATGGTTTACCACATTTTCAACAAGATATTTAACTACTTCTTATTTATGTGTAAAATAAAGATAATCCCAGGAAGAGGCATAAAAAAATGCACTGTAGACTGGAAAATACTACCTAAATTACACTTTAAACTGACCTCCAAACTAAAACAACTACAACGACTAGGGATTTGGTGATGTGATAGATATACATATGCCTTCCCTGTATAAAGCTTTGGTTTCAATCTTCAGCAGCAAAGAAAACAAAAATTATAGTAAACTAAGTTGACTTGCATCACCTGTTGATAGTACCATATATTCCATTATATGGATCTAAGTAATAGAAAAGGCACGCACACGCACGCACGCGCACACACACACACACACACTCATCTAAGTAATAGAAAAGGCACACACACATACACAGCCAAGTGTCAGAGATGATCTTGGCTTTAGTCAATTTTCCACTTCTTTGATTATTTCTTAATTTTTTTCATACAGCTAAGCACTTGCCCTGATTCTCCTTCCACCACCACCCCCAATCCTTCTAAAGCACGATGAATTTCTAAAATGAGATTATGGGTATACAAATACTGTAAATTACAAAGTGCTACGCAAGTATATATATGAACATGCAGTCTTTCCCATTCCACTCCATTGTTAAGCTATCCCCTTGCTGCTTCTAACTATGGTATTTTTCCCTACATAATTTTTGAAATTTGTCACAATGAGAGTCTGAATGACAGATTCTACAGTCAGATGATGATATTTCTCCTTAAAATTTTATTTTAAGCAAAAGTGGTCTTCTTTTTCACCAAAAATAAGATACATAAAATCTTAATAAATAGAGGTCAGACAGGTAATATAAATTAAACCGTGGCTAACTCTTTGTTTAATCCCTCACAGTGCTAGAAATAACGCATGAGTAAAAACCAAAAACAAATTCTCTGCACCATCAGGTATGGCCTCAAAAACAAAAGCGAAAAAAATCTTAATATGGAGCCGAAGAGATAGCACAGTGGTACAGCATTTGCCTTGCATACAGCTGATCCAGGACAGACTGTGGTTCGATCCCGGTATGGTCCCCGAGCCTGCCAGGAGCGATTTCTGAGCACAGAACCAGGAATAAACCTGCTGGGGGTGATTTCCCCCCTCCAAATCTTTTAAAAAAGAAAGAGGAGAGGGAGAGGGAGAGAGGGGGAAGAGGGGGGACAGGGGGGAGAGGGGGGAGGAGGGAGAGGGAGGGAGAGAGAGAGAGAGAGAGAGAGAGAGAGAGAGAGAGAGAGAGAGAGAGAGAGAGAGAGAGAGAGACTATTTTGCCTTAGTGAAAGAAGAGAACAACTATAACACTGCCAATTCAGTTATTCCTTGGCCTGAATTTGTGGTACTTCCAAGAAACTTGGGCATTCTATATCAAATATCTTTTAAACCGGTATTTAAGCTCTATATCCATACCTCCATAATATGCAGAAATCTGTCTTCAGAAGGTGGATGTGTGGCCTGCAAAATCCGCCAGATATGTTGAGTCTCATCCAGAGACACTTCTAGGAGATCTCCAACCATCATAAGTTCTTCTAATTGGGCTTTAGCTCCAGGTGACAACTCCAAAACTGGAGGTTCCAAGCTTCGAGGTACCAAAGGGCTCTTCCGAGGTTGTTTCCTTGGAGTGCTAGAAACTTTAAAAAATATATATTAAAAACAAAACCAAACAAAACAATGAGGGGCGGTGGCACAGAGCAGTAAGGTATCTGCCTTTCTGGTGCTAGCCTAGGACAGACCGCAGTTCGATCCCCAGCATCCCATATGGTCCCCCAAACCAGGAGCAATTTCTGAGTGCATAGCCAGGAGTAACCCCTGAGCATCACCGGGTGTGGCCCAAAAACCAAAAAGAAGCAAAAAAAAAAAAAAAAAAGCAAAGCAATGAACGCTATGGGGAAAATATATTTCAAGGTGTATATTTAGGCGAACAATCTATCAATTATGACTAGTTATCTGAATTCATTAATTATGACTAGTTATTAATGGATTCACAGTATTAAAGGGGAAATAAAAAAGAAAGCAAGATGTCTAGAAGTATACCATCTAGTATAAAATGTCTCAAATAAACATTTTAAAAATTAAAACCCTGATTCCTTATTGATTTTTTTTTGGCGTTGTGCCTTTATGGGAAAGGATCTTTTTTTGGTTTTTTGGGCCACACTTGGTGACACTCAGGGATTACTCCTGGCTATGCACTCAGAAATCGCTCCTGGCACGAGGGAATCATATGGGTTGCTGGGGATAGAACCCAGGTCCATCCTGAGTCAGCCGTATGCAAGCCAAAATCCCTACCATTTGCATTATCACTCTGGCCCTGGAAAAGAATCTCTTAATCCACAGGTTATGGTAGAGTGTAAGTTTGTTTCGCTTTGTTTTGTTTTGGGGTCACAACTGGCAATGCTCAGGGGCTACACCTGGCTATGCATTCAAGACTCACGTCTGGCGTGCTTGGGAGACCATGTGGGATGCTTGGGATCAAACCTGGATCTGACTACATGCAAGGAAAGCACCCTACCCCTTTACTATTGTTCTGGTCTGCGTAAAAAAGACTAAACATGTAACTTTTATGGGTCATGTGTGTGGTATATTATACACAAATATTATATAGTAGTTACCTTCCTAATGAACAGACTATTCCACAAAACCTTAAAATTTTACTTTGAACAGAGAACACTCTTCTGGGTTATGAATTAAGTTAATGAGACTTATTTCTAATGGAAAAAGAAAATGAATACAACAGAGAAAGTAACCTATCCAAGAAAAAATTAACTTCCTAAAAAAGCTCAAAAACCAGAATGAATAATCTTTAGATGCAAGGTGCTTAAAACCTGATAATGAACAAATACGCAGCTTAATAACTTCTATGAGAATTTATATAAATGACATGTAAGACTAGAAAATCTTTAAAATCCTTTTAATTAGGATTCACTACATACATTTTCAGATTATCACTTAATGGTAGAAAATACAAATGGAGGGCAGGCCGTGCGTGCCCCTCCCCCATGGCGCCGGCTGAGGGGCCCATGGGGGTGGGGGAGGGGAGAGGAGTGAGTGTGTGAGTGTGTGCGGTCTCTGGAGCGGGAACAAAAAAAATTAAATAAAAAAATGTAAAAAAGAACAAAAACAAATGGAGGGCTGGAAATAATACAATGGTTAAGGTACATGTCTTGCATGTACCCAGCCCATATGGCACCCCTAAAGCAGCATTGGGTATAACCCTGGAGGTTCTTAAGTGCCAACAGGTATGGCCAGGGGTCCCTGAAATCTGAACACTGCTTAGGAAATCTACCAAAAAAAAAAAAGGATAAAAGGGAAGAAAGGGGCTGGAGAGATAGCATGGAGGTAAGGCGTTTGCCTTTCATGCAAGAGGTCATCGGTTCGAATCCCAGCGTCCCATATGGTCCCCCGTGCCTGCCAGGAGCAATTTCTGAGCATGGAGCCAGGAGTAACCCCTGAGCACTGCCAGGTGTGACCCAAAAACCACAAAAAAAAAAAAAAAAAAAAAAAAAAAAAAGGGAAGAAAAAATGTGAATAATACAAATGGGTACAATTATTTTCCTCTTATATTTTTAGATACAGAACCTGTACTTAAAAAGAGACTTATCGTCTTAGTAGTACACATTTTTCCTCACTGGTTTCTAGCTTAATTTTCTTTACACTTCATAATTAGATTTAGGGTGAGGAGAGAAAAGACATCCTGGTTGTGGCCAGGGATCACTCGTAGAAGAGCTTCAGGGGATCTCCTGCACTGCTAGAGATTGAACCCAGGTCATTTGCAAGGCAAGCACCTTACCCTTCAGACTCCAGCCCGGAAAATGTTTTATACCTTGAGAGCAACTCTTAGAAGCAGAAGAATAAGCATGTTCTGCACAGAATGAAGGTGCTGTCCACATGTGAGTCACCACCTCCTCAGATTTGATGGGAATCTCTTCATCACAAAACAGATTGGGTTCCAAACTACTGGAAGACTTCACACTGGCTGTGTCCTGAAGAGGTAGCAAAATTAACTGATAATTAAAACCACTTAACTCTAATAAGGCTCCTAAACTTAACTTTAAGTTTAGAACATTTAATACAACAAATCTACAATGACATTAATTTTTTTTCTTTTTGGTTTTTGGTTTCTGGGCCACACCCGGCGGTACTCAGGGGTTCCTCCTGGCTGTCTGCTCAGAAATGGCTCCTGGCAGGCATGGGGACCTTATGGGACACCAAAATTCGAACCAACCACCTTTGGTCCTGGATCGGCTGCTTGCAAGGCAAATGCCGCTGTGCTATCTCTCCGGGCCCGACCTTAAATTTTTTTAAATTTAAAAATGACTTTAAGATTAAGTATATATAAAGATAGATATCCATAGAGAGAAAAGAAATGATCAATTTCAAGCCAACAGGGAAAATATTTAAAAAAAAAAACCACAGAAATGTGAGAAAATCACTACTATATTATCTAGCTTCTACATTCTACAGTTAATAAAAACTCATATATCTTCTCCAAGTTACCTTAACTTTTAAAAGTTATACAGCTCTAATTATGTCTCAGCTGACTCCCAACAGTTAATTTCCAGAGCTTTAATTGTCAAGAATACAATGAGGAGCAGAGAAACCAGATAATTCAAAAGAGTTTTCAATCAAATAAACTAGCTAAATATATATATTTAAAGACTTGAAAAGGCAAGGGTAAGTATTAAAGTATACAAAGATAACTGGGGAAAAATAAGTATTATTCCTAAGGCTTGAGGCAACAAAGTAGAGACCAAGTTATTTAAATTCATACACAAATACAGTTTGTGCAGAATTAGGAGATGAAGAGGAAGTAACTTCTATCTCTAGTACAGGAGTAGCGGCTCCGGCCAAAATGAATGTGGCACTTTGCGCCTCTTATCATTATTTTGTATACTGTGGCCCTTTGCCAAGTTTGGATTTTGTTCTGCTGCTTCTGAGGAGGGAGGGACCTCTGAGGAGAGATCTCAGAGCGCGGAGTCCCGTCTCCCATCTCTCGGAAACAACTGCACGGGCCAGTGAGGGGGGGGGGGGGCACCTGTGTGTCACATGTTGGGGCACCTCTTGCCGTTAATTCTTAGTGTGGAGGACTCAGCACACCCTCACCATCACTGCAGGGTTTTTACCCTCACTCAAAATGGCAAAATGCAATATGTGTTTAATAGATTATTGTTAAAATTAGATGCTTTTGTGGGAGTGTTTGTGTTTTGGCAGGTCACTGCGTGGTGTGGCTCTCTGACTCTCACAGTTGAAAATTTTGGCTCTTTGTGTCGAACTTTTCGCCACCCCTGCTCTAGTAGAATACAATGTCATAATTGCAGGAGTATGGAA